>NC_059181.1:27518636-28139634 GCF_019923935.1 Bubalus bubalis
AGCTCAAAAGAATGGGAAGGAATTTGGGTTTAAGTGTAGTGTAATCTTTGGGGAAAAATTATGAGTAAAAAGATAGCAATAGGTAGACATGGGAAGATCTATTCAGAATTCCGGAGATAAATCTGAATGTAACAGAGGGAGAAGCAGTGAGAGGGAAGGCTGGAAAGGGAAATTCCTTTGGATTGTAGAAGGCCTTAAGTTTCAGGTTGAACTTTGGATTTGATGCTATAAGCTGTGAGATGCCATTGGTGACTCAAAGAGACATATAATGAAAATAGTGCTTTTGGGAAAGTGAAATCTATCACCTATCACCATGTCTATGATAGGTTATTGCAAGGAGAACTGGAAGCAAGAAGAGTGAGTTAGAGAAATCTCAGAAATTTGGAAATGAGAGAGAAGAGTTGAGCCCATGAATATTCCAATGCAAATTAATGTTCTATTTTTCCTTTGCAATTTTAAAATCTAGGCTTGGCACAATATGTTTTGAAAATATAATAATGCTATTGATTTGCAGAATCACTGATTCCTCTTTTCCCTCACTGGTGTTTCTGATGCACATTTGGAACTTTTCATTAACTATACGTTTTTTTAAGGCTGTCAAACATCGAAGTTCTTAATGGCCTGGGTGAATACACTTAACCTATGAGTGTACTGGGAGAAGGCAATGGCACCCCACTCCAGTACTTTGCCTGGAAAATCCCATGGATGGAGGAGCCTGGTGGGCTGCAGTCCATAGGGTCTCTAAGAGTCGGACACGACTGAGCGACTTCACTTTCACTTTTCACTTTCATGCATTGGAGAAGGAAATGGCAACCCACGCCAGTATTCTTGCCTGGCGAATCCCAGGGACGGGGGAGGCTGGTGGGCTGCCGTCTACGGGGTCGCACAGAGTTGGACACGACTGAAGTGACTTAGCAGCAGCAGCAGCAGCATGAGTGTACTGTGATTGAAATTATCATAAATATGATTTTTAAAACATTCATTTAGACCAACCAGTTAGACAAACTAATACAAAGAAGGATCCTGACTAATACGATGTGATGATTTGATTAATTTCAAATGATAGCACAATAGCAGCATGATATTAATCATTTCTAAAATAGTTTCAGTTGTAGAGTTGTTCAACACAGGTTGTATCTTTTACCTCTCTAAAGAGCAGTGTAATGTGGTGATGCTGAATATACATGTGCTTGCTGAAAGTGATAAATTGGTGATTTTCTCCTCTCTGGGACGGAAACAAGTCAGATGGATATAAAGAGAAATTCATACAAGTAATGCTTTTAGAGCATTTCTTTAGTAGCAATTTCAATTTGTTTCTTGTACTATCTATATTCCCAATTGTTACTCCTTTCATTCCATAATTTTTATTCTCAGATCTCTCCATTTCATATCCCAAAGATAACATTTCCTCAAACATAAAAATAACATTTAGCTGCCTTTGCATGGCCCCTGCAAATTTTTGTCTCATACTTCTTGTTTCACTTTGTTCCCTGGTAGCCTTGAAAAACACCCAAGTTAGCTGAATTTTGAAACTGAATGACTGTGACATCTCTGCAGGAGCATAATTCCAAATGCCTATTTGATAGCACCAATTGATGGCTAATAGGCTTTTCAATTTTAACATACCTAAAAAGGAATTCTTGTTTATCTCTCTACTCTCAGACTTGAACTCCCTCCAGCTTTTCCATGTAGTTCATGATATCAGTGTTATCATTATATGTGTACTCAGGTGAAATTTAATAATGGTCATTAAAAAAAATGTAAAGAAAAATCTAGATATCCACTTTTATTCTTCTCATTCCCTAAACCTTTAGATCCTCTAAGTCTTCAGAATGTTCTAACTACAAAATCTATCCAAATCTAATCACTTCTCTCTTTTTCTTCTGCCCCACTCAGTTTGTCCCTGTCTCTCTCTAGCACTCCTTCAAGTCTCGTCACTGATCTTTGTTCTCTTGTCTGCTGTATAGTCAACTGCTGATTCTCCAAAAGAACCCCAGAAAATGCTGTCAATCAAACAATTAAAGATAATGGATTTGTTACAGGAAAGTATTTGTGTGTGTGTGTGTGTGTGTGTCTATATGTGTGTGTGTGTGTATATATATATATATATATATATGAATGAAAGCGTTAGCTGCTCAGTCATGTCTGACTCTTTCCGACCCCATGGACTGTAGCCTGCCAGGATCCTCTGTCCATGGAATTCCCCAGGCAAGAATACTGGAGTGGGTTGCCATTCCTTTCTCCAGGAGATCTTCCCAACCCAGGGATTGAACCCGGGTTGCCTGCAAGGCAGGCAGATTCTTACTGTCTGAGCCACAGGAAAGGAGAACATAACTTGGCAGAGCCTTAGTAGGAGTTCAACATCATATAATTAGGATAGGGTACTTATTGTATTTTAGGGCTTGACCTAGGTGATTTTTAAGGGGGAGGGGGTCTTGCTGGGCTGAGGCTGATTGAGATTGGACAGTTTATGATACAGTGGTTTGGGGCTGGCAGGTGTCATGAGAAAGAGACTTGAAATGAGTCCTGAGAAGTATGTTGTTGAGTTGGTTCCCAGTCATCTTTTAGGAACAGGTGTTTCTTAGATCAACCATTGGGGTTATTTTTGCTTGGGATAAGTATTGTTTAATATAGAGGCAGAAAAGTATGCCTGGTTCTAATTTCATGGGGAGAAAGAATTATGTTTTGTAACTATTTAAACTTAAAACAGCTCCTCATATTCGTGCTGATAATCCTTGGAAAGGCTCCTGCTACAATCAAAGTAAAATCCAGACTCAGATTACAAGATCCCAGATAAGCCATTCCTTCCCATTTTGCTGACTTCAGTTCACACCACTCTCCCCACTACTCTCTGGT
The DNA here is from genome assembly GCF_019923935.1 of Bubalus bubalis. Lineage (NCBI taxonomy): Eukaryota > Metazoa > Chordata > Mammalia > Artiodactyla > Bovidae > Bubalus > Bubalus bubalis. Next base: position 27,521,493 of record NC_059181.1, read on the forward strand.
CCAGCCACCCTGACCTTTGCCCTCCTTGGGTAAAGCCCAGCTCATTCCTTCACTTCCTGGTTGCCTCTGCCTGGAATTAATCTGTCTTCGCTCTTTCTCGACATTCACATCTCCCTCAAGTATCATCTCCAAGGCTTTTAGGAGCTGTGAGCCAGTAAGACCAAACATATATGAGAAATGTACGTTTGTCATCTGAATGACCAGGTGTGTATTTTTTACAAATCACAATATCAAAAATTATCAGCATATAAAACACTTGGAACAGTGCCTGTTGTTCAGTTGCTCAGTCGTGTCTGACTCTTTGCAACCTCATGGACTGTAGCACGCTAGGCTTCCCTGCCCTTCACTATCTCCCGGAGCTTGCTCAAACTCATGTCCATTGAGTCAGTGATGCTAATCCAACCATCTTATCCTCTGTCACCCCCCTTCTCCTCTTGCCCTCAATCCTTCCCAGCATCAGGGTTTTTTCCAGTGAATCGGCTCTTTGCATCAGGTGGCCAAAGTATTAGAGCTTCAGAACGGTGCCTAGCATGTAATAAGAGCTTAAGAAAGGTGAGTTTATCATCCATTTATTATCTTGATGTAAACTACAGAGTATTTGTCTGAATCTGTGGGTCCTAGAATAGTGTCTGACACAAAGTAGGTACCCAACAAATCATGGTGGAGTGGATGATTTTATTTATTTGCCTGTTAACTGTGCTTCCCTAACTATGATACAAACTCCACGAGAGCAGAAAACATGTCTAGTTCACCACAGTATTGTAAGGGCCTGCCTGGCATAGCACCCGACACACATTAAGCACTCAATGTACATACATTGACTAAATTAAGAAACTTTGGAGTATGACAAAACTACCTTGAGCATAAAACTAGCTCCCAATTTCTTTTGCCTCCACTGAATGAGGGAGGTCCAGAGAAAGATCACAAAAGTGAACAAAGGAAGAATAAAATCAGTTCCATTTTAATATATGTTGGGGAAATGCTGGTTCAATGATATTAAATAGGATTATTTCCTGTGAGGCTTCTCAGATCCTTTAATCTGCTAATGTGCATTGTGATCACTAATAGGGGAATAGTATACACTAGCTTTGGCCTTGATCAGGGAAACTTTTTTTTTTTTTTTCTTTTTGCTCTGGGAACACTATTTTGTGTGTCTGGAAACACGACATTACTGTTACTTGGGATTTATTTTGGCACGTGTTGTTCTAAGCAGTTTTACCTCCAAAGTCAGGGATGCCATCACTGGAGGAAGACTAGGACTTGCTGGTAGTGATCTGGCACTGAGTCACTTCAGGACAATGGGAGAAGCATAGATGGAGGCAGTACCATCTTGATAGGAATAGGGCTCCCCCAGACCCTGGACATAAGTGCCTCGTTTGTTCCCAGAAAGCACATAGATTAGAGGGAGGATCTGGTTCCTGATTTGGTGAACACCCTCCAACCTCAATCAGGAATGTATCTTGTGTCTTGGCCAGGCAGCACCATTGAGAGAAGAGTTTTCTACTAGATAAGCGCTTTCTTTTATTCGGCCACTGCACATAGCTTCAACTTGGATATTACCCCTAAAAAGTTGTGCTGTAGGGTTGTTGGGAAGCTAAAACTAGGACACGAGAAAGAGGTCATGTTCTGGCACCTGTTCAGTTAAAATTACTTGCCGGCTTTAGAAGAGTTATTTCATCTTTGCATCCTCAGATATCTAAGGAGGAATTTGAGTGGCTTGAATGAAAGTCATGGATTCTGCATTATGTTCTGGGAAATTTTAGTCTTACCTCTGAGGCAAGGAAGGGAGGTATAGGTAGGCCTCTGGGAGCAGCAAATAGGCTGGGGTAGTGCCCTGAAGTTGATGGAATCTGGTTCTTTTTTGCTCTATCTGTATATTTTCATCTGAAGAGAGAAATCTCCTACTAAACGGAAGTTTGAAAACCAATGAACTAAAAAAGTCAAGTCCACTGCCTGTTTAGTGTGGCTTGCAAGCTAAGAATGGTTTTAACATACTTAATGGTTACTTTTTTTAAAAAAAAGAGTGTTTCATATTATTCATATTATTATTTTTTATAAGAACTAGATTCCAGTTTCAGTGTCCATAGATAAATTGTTATTGGAACACAACCACTCCATTTGTTTCCATATTGTTTATGACTGTTTTTGCACTTAACTTGACCCAGAGGAAAGTACAAGTAAATCCCTGATAGTGAATGCATCTTAGTTTTTAGGGGTGAATTATGTTTTACTGTGAATCTGATTGGATGGGTCTTAGGCTGAGTATCTGTCTCAGTGACTGTATGGCCCTCAAAGCCTAAAACATTTGCTATCTGGCCTTTACCTCCAAACTTTGCTGACTTCTCACCCGGATGATCACGAAGATCTCTTTCTACCATGGCCATGTGATTTCTGTTCATCTTTGAGGAACCAAATTAGCTGTTTGCATTAAGATTCCACTCAAAGCAAACTGAACCAAGCCAGGACTCTTTGTGTTATACAATTCATTTCCTTTTGGTTACAAAGATACTTCTCACTTGAGAACATTACCTACCTGACTAACCTGTATCTTATCAACTGCTTTCACCTTCATTCCAAATGGTGTTTGGTATTTCCTACTTTCAATCATGTTGAACACTTCTTTTTTCCCAATCATATTTAAACTGAATAACACAAAACAGCATGGCTCCCCTGTACTGTAAGTGTTTTAGCATGACAGAGTTAGAGGGTTGAAAGGAAGCTTGCGATGCCATCTAATCTCTCCTACTGGACAGAATTGCACTTGAAGGCATCCTGGAGAGGTTTTGGCTTACCGTAGTGTTTAAAAGCCCCAAGAGAACAGCATTTTCAAACCCTCACTTCATAGTGCATCAGCTGTCAAAGGATTTATACCTTGCATTCCTATGTCTGACCAAAGGGGCTATTTAGAGTTGTTCCATTTAGTTTATTAATGAGGCAGTACTGCCAGCTACTCAAATCTTGGTTTTCATTCTTAAAATCTGGGGTCTTAAATTCGGGAAACCACAGCCTCTCAGTTGTGATGCCTTCTCAGGGCAGTGATTAGGGAGAGGGACCTGGCATTCCACTCTTGTCACACGTCCTGTTCTTCTTTCTGTGTGGTGAAATCCTCACAGAGAGGAGCCAGATTTCCTTTTGTTCCCTGACTCTCACAGCACACACCGAGTTTACTGGAGAACATTCTACCCAAGCTCTTTGCAAGCATCTTTATTTCAAAAGATGAATAGAAGGTGAATCTAATCGAATACTTTATATTGGGAAGCAAGCAAGTCTCTCTGTGCATGCACTTTTCCATGTGATCGATAATAAATTAGCATTTCATTTATACTGTATAATTCAGTTCTTTGCAGAAGTCTGATCTCGAAGCTAACTAGTGTTTGTGTTCTCCAGAGTGGATTTTGATGGACTGCTAATTATGTTCCACCTCAAATGCAGTGCTGGGGGGACCACGATCACCTTATCACAGAAGTAAAGTCTGGCTAATGAATCTCTGAGGATAGTGTCATGCTTTATTCTGGTGGTGGTGGGGGAGGCAAGTAAATGTGAAAATACACTTTTGACCAAGGAAATGATACCATTTATAAAGCAGTGACAAGGTTCAGGCTTTGTGAAACAGCTGTATAACTGTGCCATGCATTTCTTTCAGTAGAGCCAAAAGAAAAAAAAAGAAAGAAAATATATGTTGATTCATCACAGTGGCTGAATTTGGGGTCTGGTGGTTCATAGTGGGAGACTGTGTTTTCAAGCAAAACTACCTGGAAGGGATTTTTGTTTCAGAGAGAAGGCCAACTTAGTAAATTAGTCCTGAGTAAAGAAGTGTATCACCTTTAGTAGAAGAGGATGATAAACATGAGCAGAGGCAATCTTTTCACTTATGCCAACCTAATTGTGTCACATGAGTCTTTGCACTTGTATTTTAGCTCAGCTCTAGGAAGCTGATCCAAGAAATTTTTTTTTTCAAAATAGCATATTTTTTCAATATATTTGCATAGTAAAACTGGAGCATACTTCAGCTCCACATTCTTCTCTGTAAAGACATCTATGGGTCAGGCAGCTCCATTTTTAGCATCAACATCCTTGCAGCTGGTACACCAGGCTTCAATGTGTGTTTCTGTATTAATATTTAAATGACAGAGCTCTGGCATTGCTACAGAAGCGTGGGGCTCTCTGCATGATGTGGGATTTAGTAAGCATATAGAAGTGAAGAAAGTTGACAATAACGACCCATCAGTTACCCTAGATCCACCAGAAGGCACTTCTATGCCTGGTCCTGTGCTAGGCACTAAGGAAAGACCTGCTTTTTTTTTTTTTTTTTTTTGGCCGTGCCCTACAGCATGTGGGATCTTATTGAACCCGTGCCCCCTCCAGTGGAAATGCAGAGTCTTAACTACTAGACTACCAGGGAAGTCCCAGGAAAGACCTGCTTTTTAGTCTCATGAGGCTTCTCAGGTACAACATCTTTATAATCAGAGCATTATGAACTCCTTTGTCAGGCAGCCAAAGTATGAACCCGTTTTATTAACAGGTCTCTCACCAAAATGCAGGAACCTACATTTGTTTTTATGGTGTTTTAGTATGTACAGGTCATGTTTATATCTGCTGTCATATTTAAGATCACTGTGTTTGGCCTGCGGTATGTGCTAACGTTTCATGAATGCTGAAATGAATCATCATAGGGATTAACGGGAAGAACTGAGGCTCAGGTTGCCCAGGATCATTTAGTAGGGTGGGGAAAAGGCAAGAGTTAATAGTTCCTGTTTCAGGTAGTCAGTTAAAACGGACTTTCTTCTCTCTCACCCTTTCATCTTGCCATCTCACTCTCTCTGTTTCCATTTCTGTTTCTCTTTATCTCATGGTTACCATCTGTTGTTTTTTCAAATCATTCCACAGCTCCTTGACTGGTTTGAACTCCTTGCTGTCCAAGGGACTCTCAAGAGTCTTCTCCAACACCACAGTTCAAAAGTATCAATCCTTTGACACTCAACTTTCTTTATCGTCCAGCTCTCACATCCATATATGTCCCCAGGAAAAACCATAGCTTTGACTAGACAGACCTTTGTTGGCAAAGTAATGTCTCTGCTTTTTAACATGCTGTCTAGGTTGGTCATAACTTTCCTTCCAAGGAGCAAGCGTCTTTTAATTTCATGGCTGCAGTCACCATCTGCAGTGATTTTGGAGCCCAAGAAAATAAAGTCTGTCACTGTTTCCATTATTTCCCCATCTATTTGCCATGAAGTGATGGGACCAGATGCCATGATCTTCGTTTTTTGAATGTTAAGTTTTAAGCCAGCTATTTCACTCTCCTCTTTCACTTTCATCAAGGGGTTCTTCCTCTTTGCTTTCTTCCGTAAGGGTGGTGTCATCTGCATATCTGAGGTTATTGCTATTTTTCCCTGCAATCTTGATTCTGTTATCAAGGACTTAATTTTGTGCACTACACTGTACCCAATGCTTTACACTTGTTAACTTGTTTATTTTTAGCAATAAATCTATGAGGTAGGTATGTATCTTCCTACATTTATAAAATCAGTTAAGTGGGAAAAAAGAAAACCTTCCACTATCTTTTGTTATAGTCATATAAAGCTTATGGGGCTGATTAATTTAGCCTTAACTACACATAAATCATTTGAAATGCATAACTATTTTTAAAATTTTGACTCATAGTTAATAATATGCTTGGGATACAAAAGCTATTTGGGATATTTGGGGGAGGAGGACAATTTTGAATGGAACTTGATTGATTCTTACCAAGATTATGCCAGCAGTCTATGAGTTAGTCATCTATCTGTTCCATACATAGAAAAGATGATCAAGCAAGCACAGGGAAGCAAAGTGTTAACATTTGTTCAGCAGTTACTAAGTACCAGAAATGACACTTAGTGTTTGACATACTCAGGAGTCACAAGGACCCTGTGAAAACCTTTTTTCAACAAAAATCTTTAAATATGAGACAACTGATGCTCAGAAATTAAGAAATCTGTGCAGATGCTTTAATTTACCCAGAAGAAGGTACAAGTAAACCCCTGATATTGGATAAACCTTAGTTTTTAGGGGAGAATTATGTTTTAGTGTAAATCTGATCGGATTAGTCTTGGGTGCAGAGAGAACAGGGCACTCTTTTTCCTTTCACCTGGGAAAGGGTGGAGTGGGATGGAGGTGGGGGAGGAGGAGTTGAGATGGAAAATCAGGTCTGTTTGGGACCAAATTTAGTTCCCTTTTAAAACACTGAGCTGCCTCCAAAGAAATTAAACTCATGACCTTGGTCTACATGAAATGAAGCCAGAAAAATTAACCTGACATACACTGTTATATAAGAAATCCTTGAAAAGGAATAGCAGATTAAACTAGGGAATCATATTTCCTGTAAGAAAAGTTCAGGTGGTAAAAATATTTACCAGTGATGCACCGTATTATCATATCATCAACATCATAAAGGAAAACAATAAAAATGGCTGGAAATTGATGCTAAAATAATGTCACCGACAAAGCACACAAGTATTTCTTGATATTACACCTCCTATTCTAAGCTCTGAAAAAATAAAGACTTGTGATGCTCCCATCAGCAAAAAAGAACAAATACTTCTTAATGATTTGTGATGCTGAGTAGGTCATTAAAAATATGCATTTCTCTTAATTACAATATATATTATAAGCAGAGGTTTGAAAATAAAATATCTGCTGGAAACTGACAAATCAACAAAAGGCTAACACCTCTATTTGCTTCATTTGTAACAAGAGCTGGTTGAAGAGTCCTAGTGCTCTATTCGGAGAAGGCAATGGCACCCCACTCCAGTACTCTTGCCTGGAAAATCCCATCGATGGAGGAGCCTGATGGGCTGCAGTCCATGGAGTCGCTGAGGGTCGGACATGACTGAACGACTTCACTTTCACTTTTCAGCTTCATGCATTGGAGAAGGAAATGGCAACCCACTCCAGTGTTCTTGCCTGGAGAATCCCAGGGACGGGGGAGCCTGGTGGGCTGCCGTCTATGGGGTCGCACAGAGTCGGACACGACGGAAGCGACTTAGCAGCAGCAGTGCTCTATTAGCCCCCAAGTGAAGGAGGTTACTAAAGAGAAGAACTTAATCATTCTTCCTGAGCAGCAAAATCACATGTATGTTTTATATCTGAAAGGAAGTGAAATAAAACATGGAACTTTAAAATATATTGAATTTCATTGGGATACATATTTCTAGAGGCCCAATGACTGCTGACCACTTCTAGGGGAAAAAAAAGGTAGATAACTGAAAAGTAAATTGGAAACAAAGAGCTTTTGAAGCTTTTGAAGATCAAGTTCAGTCTCTCATCGTGTCCAACTCTTTGTGACCCCATGGACGGCAGCACGCCAGGCTTCCCTGTCCGTCACCAACTCTCGGAGCTTGCTCAAACTCATGTCCACTGAGTCAGTGATGCCATCCAGCCATCTCATCCTCTGTCATCCCCTTCTCATCCTGCTCTCAATCTTTCCCAGAATCAGGGGCTTCCAAGGAGTCAGTTCTTCACATCAGGTGGCCCAAGTATTGGAGTTTCAGCTTCGCCATCAGTCCTTCCAATGAATATTCAGGACTCAACTCTCTTGCTTTTTTGATGATCCAGCAGATATTGGCAATTTGATCTCTGGTTCCTCTGCCTTTTCTAAATCCAGCTTGAACATCTGGAAGGTCATGGTTTATGTACTGTTGAAGCCTGGCTTGGAGAATTTTGAGCATTACTTTGCTAGTGTGTGAGATGAGTGAAATTGTGCAGCAGTTTGAACATTCTTTTGCAGTGCCTTTCTTTGGGATTGCAATTTAAACTGATCTTTCCAGTCCTGTGGCCACTGCTGAGTTTTCCAAATTTGCTGGCATATTGAGTACAGCACTTTAAGAGCATCATTTTTTAGGATTTGAAATAGTTCTACTTGAATTCCATCACCTCTACTAGCTTTGTTTGTAGTGATGCTTCCTAAGGCCCACTTGGCTTCACATTCCAGCATGTTCGGCTTTTTGTGAGTGATTGAAGATCAAGGACAGACGTAAACTTAGGTTAGATTAATACTGGATCATGTAAAAAGTTTTTTATTTCTTTGAAACAAACACAAGGCCATGATGTAGAATTAGGGTTTTATTAAAACCTTACAGGAAGACATGTATACACTATTGATACTATGTAGAATAGATAATTAATGAGAACCTACTGTATAGCTCAGAGAACCCTACTCAGTGCCCTGTGGTGACCTAAATGGGAAGGAAATCCAAGAAAAAGGGGGATATATGTATAGTTGATTCACTTTGTATAGCAGAAATGAACACAACTTTGTAAAGCAAGTATACTTCAATAAAAATTAATTTTAAAAACCCTCCTTGGACTGCAAGGACATCAAACCAGTCAATCCTAAAGGAAATCAGGTCTGAATATTCACTGGAAGGACTGATGCCGAAGCTGAAGCTCCAATACTTTAGCCACTTGATGCAAATAGTTGACTCATTAGAAAAGCTCCTGATTCTGGGAAAGATTGAAGGCAGGAGGAGAAGGGGAAGACAGAAGATGAGATGGTTGGATGGCATCACCGACTCAATGGACATGAGTTTGAGCAAGCTCTGGGAGATGATGAAGGACAGGGAAGCCTGGTGTGCTGCAGTCCATGGGGGCGCAAAGAGCTGAATGTGAATGAATAACAACAACAGGGAAAAAATTAGGCATTTAGAAAAGCTATTCATAGGATAAAATGTTAAGCTATTTAGTAATCCAGTTGCTTCTAATGTTGAGAATTTTCTGCCTTCTGCTTCAGACTCTTGCTGTTGCTTTTCTTTCTTCCCTTGTCATTCCTATCCTCTAGTGTCCAACACAGACACTGCCCACCCAGGAGAGGTCTTCTCTGAACCTGCCAGAGGTTAAAGATAATATAGGATGTGTAATATTTGTAACTCAACATTAAAAAAACGAAGATTATGGCATCTGGTCCTCTCACTTCATGGCAAATAAAAGGGGAAAAAGTGGAAACAGTGACAGATTTTAGTTTCTTGGGCTCCAGAATCACTTTGAATGGTGTCTGCAGCCATGAAATAAACATGCTTGCTCCTTGGAAGGAAAACTATGACAAACCTAGACAGCATATTAAAAAGCAGAGACATTACTTTGCCAACAAAGGTTCATATAATCAAAGCCATGGTTTTTCCAGTAGTCATGTATGGATGTGAGAGTTGAACCATAAAGAAGGCTGAGAGCGGAAGAGTTGATGCTTTTGAACTGTGTTGTTGGAGAAGACTCTTGAGAGTCCCTTGGACAGCAAGGAGATCAAACTAGACAATCCTAAAGAAATCAACCCTGAATATTCATTGGAAGGACTGATGCTGAAGGTGAACCTCCAATACTTTGGCCACCTGAAGCAAAGAGCCAGCTCTTTGGGAAAGACCCTGGTGCTGGGAAGGATTGAGGGCAGGAGGAGATGGGCTGCTGGATGAGACAGTTGGATGGCATCATTGGCTCAATGGAGATGAATTTGAGCAAACTTTGGGAGACAGTGAAGGACAGAGGAGCCTGGTATGCTGCAGTCCACGGGGTTGTAAAGAGTCAGACATGATGTAGCAACTGAACAACAACAACAGTATTTGTACATTCGAATCTGTGTCACTTCTAAAGGTAGAAGTGAACAATCAGTGGAGTGGTTCACAGTTTGGGATGTTTGCAGTTCATTTTTCTTCACTGTAGCAAAGATAGATATTGATATTTCACTTTTGCCATTTCTTCTCCATTTTTTCTGACTCGTGAAATTAACATTCAGTGTCTTTGGCCTATATTATTTCTGTCAGAAATTATTCTAGAAACATCTGAGCAGATAGGTTGATGGTAGAGGAGAAGAAATGAAACTGAGGGGGAAGGGATAGACTCCCAGTGTAAAGGATTTAACTGTCTTGCCAAAAGGAGTTTCAAAGGGAACTTGAAGTAAAGAAGTATTAAACAGATGGATGTTTCTATAGTATTGAATGAAATATATATATATATATAGTGAAGATATACAGAAACATCTATAGTGGTGATGAAAATACTGTTTTTTACTTTTGTATGTCCAGCACTGAGCAAAGTGCCTCACACTTAATAGATGCTCTAGAAAAATTGTTGAATGAATGAATTCCTGTGTCTCCCAAAAGTGTCTTACTTTTCTCAATTAGTTTTAAGCATATTTTCTTAAAATGTGCTTACCTGTTTATAGCATGGCTCTGTAAAGATATTTTAAGGCACCGGCAAAGGATTTAACTATTTAGTAACCAGTGAAGGAAAAAAAAATGTAGAAAAAATGAAGAGATGAATCATTCTATGTTAGGTCAGAATCATCTGGGACACTTGGTTAAAATTACAGATTTTGTCTAGAAAAAAACACGTTTAATTTTGAGGGTTAGTGCTCTGAATTTCAGATGATGAGAAGATGGGAGGAGGGGAACTATTTCTATCTGCATTGTTTCAGTTTGGCTTTTTCATATGGATGGAAGGGAAAACCACTCTAACACCTTACTTGTGAAACCTCTCCTATTTCAAAGCAGAGTGAGGATGATGTGTTTCTCTCTCTGTGTGTGTTTGTGTGTGCATGTGTGTGCGTGTGTGTGCATGTGTGTGTGTATGTGTGGTGGGGATTACGGGATTGCAACTAAATTTAACTGATCTAGTTTTCTCATGGCATGCCCAGGATATACAATGCATCTCTAGTACATCCAGATACTTTTGAGTTCTTTAAAAAATCTAGTGGTGTGATGGTTTTATAATAGATTTAAGGGCACTTTGCTATTTGTTTTACTCCTCTACTCTGCTAAAAAATTTAGTCATTAAATAATAGGTATTTTAGATCAAAAGTAAGAATAGTTATTCTTGAAGATTCTGTGATTTTCCCCTAAAATAGAAAAGCCAAGTTTTATATTAGGGGAAATATATAAAGGGTGAAGTAAGATGTGAACTACCATATATGAAATACTCAAATTCCAATTGGTTTATTATAAATTTGTTATTTTAGAAATGACAGACAGGACACTGAGTAACAGCATGATATTCAAGGACATAGTTATAGAGATAATATAGTAAATTTCAGAACTATGTACTTTGAGAATGAAGAGATTAAGAAGGGATTATTTCATATCTGCACAGTTCTCAGAGAATGGATATGACTGGTGATCCTAACTATTTGAGCAAATGTCAACTGCCAGCAGGCACCACCAGGTTATATCAAAGAAAAGTCACAAAGAAATAGAGATTCATCATGCTAGGAGTGGGTAACATAGGATAAGTCAGCTAGGCCAGCAAAAGAAGAAAGTATTACAAGTAAAATTTAAAAATAGTTTTGGCAAGAAGAGGTTGAGGAGAAAGCAGAGTAGGCTATAATAATATTTATAACTCAGAGATGGGCCAGGCCTAAATGTACACCTTGGCCTCTTTCCATCCTAAAATGTTCTATATTACCAAAAAAGGTGCTATGATTTATACTCAGCTCCAAGTCTAGACTGGCTTAAGATTCCTGTGTTTAAGTCTGCTTCTATCTTACAGGAAAACCAGTCATCTAGATCTTAAGTCAAGTAAAGAACTGATATATTACAATAAGTTCAATTGAGGAAGGCAAGTTTGTCTTGAATACAAAATTAAAAATACTAGCATGACAAAGTCTGCCTAATCATATAGAGTAGCATATATATGCAACTGATGCATGAAAATAAAATTTAGTTGAGGGTAACTACTGTGATTTGAAATAATACAGAAAATTAGCATTTCTATAACAAAGTCTAGCTAATTACATGAAAGTTCATATACATGTGCATTGAAAAGTAAATGCTGATGGATTTACTAATTGATTGAGGTCAAGTTCAATTCTAAATATTTTTACATAGTGAGGATTTGTTATATTAAATAATCTTGAAATTAAATGGATCACTGAGAAGGCTTAATAAAATATTTTATTTTTTATTTTTTTTAAAATTTTATTTTATTTTTAAACTTTACATAATTGTATTAGTTTTGCCAAATATCAAAATGAATCCGCCACAGGTATACATGTGTTCCCCATCCTGAACCCTCCTCCCTCCTCCCTCCCCATTCCATCCCAGTGCACCAGCCCCAAGCATCCAGTATACTACCTATAAATTAGTCACAGTGAAAAAATCTTTTAAACAGACTAGATTTTTATAATTATAATATTCTGTGCTTATATGTGAAAACATCAGTCCCTACTGTATCAGGGGATAGAATATAAAATGAATGATTATTTCCATCATGAAACTATAAGAATAATTGAGTGTTAATAGGCAAAATGGAGAAGGCACTGGCAACCCACTCCAGTACTCTTGCCTGGAAAATCCCATGGGCAGAGGAGCCTGGTGGGCTGCAATCCATGGGGTTGCGAAGAGTTGGACATGACTGAGCGACTTCACTTTCACTTTTCACTTTCATGCACTGGAGAAGGAAATGGCAACCCACTCCAGTGTTCTTGCCTGGAGAATCCCAGGGACGGGGGAGCCTGGTGAGCTGCCGTCTATGGGGTCGCACAGAGTCGGACAGGACTGAAGCAACTTAGCAGCAATAGGCAAAATAGAGTACAAGTTGATAATAGGAAAGGAAACCAATTCAAACACAATACTCATTTGATATATTAGAATAAAACATTCTGATGATCAAAACATTCTATATTCAATAATGTTATCTATTGTATCTGTGCACTTTGGAGTTTGGTGCATGAAAAACCTGACTTTATCTTCAAATATTGGCTCTATGGTGTAGTTAAATTGTGCTATGTAGTTGTTAGTGTGGCATGTGCCAAAAAAAAAAAAGCAGGGAAAAGAACCGAAAACCACTTTTCCTGCTTGGAAAAGGGAACAGTACCCTAAGGCTAGCTAGTGAAGGACTTATAAATAGTAGAGATATTAAAAATCATTTCCAACTGTTAAGGCTGTGTTATCATCTATCAGGACAGTTCTGTTGGAGGCCCCTTCTCTGAAGGATGAAAGCAGAGTCTTGGGGAGGTGTTTTGGGCGTGGCCTGTGTGACCTGGACTTATGGAAGCTGTTATTTACCAAGTAATTTTCAAAGAGTTTAACTGTTTAAGAACTGTGACATGTATATCAGTCCAAATGTTAGACTTCTGAACTTTTCCCCATAGTTCACAGTGAGTGAGCCTCTGGGGAATGTTTTAAGCAGGAGATTAACTTGTGGAGGTTTTTAATTTAGAAAGAGCCTTCTGATAGCAATGTTGAAGATGATCGATTGCATAGGTTTGGGAAAAGATACAGGGGGATCAGTTTCAAAACCTCAGAAAAGAATTGGAAATGGTGGCTGGGGAGGTGCAAAAGTGAAGAAATGGATGTGACAACCATTTTGGGGGAATAATTTATGGCATTGGTGACATTTGGAATTGGGTTACGTGTGAGTTTGACTCCCAAAACTCTGGCTCGGGCCTCGGTGGAAGATGAGACTGTTACCTGGGAGAGGGAAAAAGATGTTGTAATGTCAGTTGTTTGTTTATCTGGTTTGTTGGTTGATTGACTGGCTTTATTTAATTAATTTCCTAAGAAGAGTCATGTTGATAAGCTGTAAGCAAAGCTACTAATACATTAACTTTCACATATAACAATGCAGCTTTTTTCTCTTAGACATCCAGAAATAACCAGAAAAGGAAGGAATGAGGAGGTGAGCAGCATTTGATGAGGACCTACTATGCCCTTTTATCTAATTTTAGAATCTCATTCATATTGTATGAAGGATAATACTGTTGCCATTTATAGATAAGAAATTCCAACTTAGCAGGATTGAGTTGTTAGCCTTCTCTTCTTCAGAATGTAGCAGTGTCGCAATTGAAACCCAGTTTCGCCCATTTCCAAGGTTACGGTTTTTTAACTGCCTGAAAATGCCTCCAAAATGGGATGAAGAAAAAATAATGAAAGGAAAGGAAAAATGGAAGAATGAGGAAGATGTATTTAGGGTTACTGAATGAGAGAAAAAGCAAATTCCAGTGAAGGGGACTGCACAGAGATTGCCTATCCATGTGCATTTCTTAACACTGCAGAGACTAGTTCATGGACCTTCATAAAAGTGGCAGGAGGCTTATACAGAGTATTAGCTCTCCTCTCATGTCCCTAGCCTGCAAATGACCTGAGCATTCAACCCTTATGTGAATTGGAGTCATTGTATGACCAAACCACTGCTTCCAAGGCTGACTCCTCACATTATCTCTGGGTCTGTGGAGTAACTGAGGTTAGGCTGTTAGAAACTTTTATAGAAATGTGACTGAGTAATGTTATGTCTGTTGAATATGGTCATTTAAAAACAGGTTGTCTTCTGGTTTCATTTTTCAAGTAATTGGTATTGTATTTTACAAAAGAATTGATCTGTGATGAATGGAGAACAAAAGAACAAAAACTGGCCCTTCATCACAGATAATTTGAGAAGTAGTGCTTTCAAACATCAAAAGGAAAGACGTGAGAACCTGATAGGTGTTTTTGTGCTCTGGGTAACACAGACTTCCTCTTATAAATGTGATGGTTTAGTGAACTGCCTTCCCATAGCCATCTATTGACCTCATACACAAATATAATCAAATGATGTGTGTCACTGGAAGCTGCACAATAGATGAACCTGGTTTTTGCAATTTAACAAAAAATCCAATTTATGTAACATATTAAAAGAAGCATTATCAACTTGTTTTCCCCTCAAAAGACTGTAGCTATTAAACTCTTTAATTACTTCATTTTCACTCTCAGTGTAACATTAGCAGTTTAGCACTTCAAGTATAAAAATGATTAATGAGCCTGAGAATTCATTCGCATACATATCACTTTGCAGCTTGACATAACCCTGGAGCCTGTTCTCTGTTCTAAGCATAGACATACTTCCCTAGCAAATATCTTATTGCATATTAAATGCCTAATCGTTGCAAAATATGCATATTTATAGTTATCTTTCCTATTTTTTCTATAGCAATAAAAAAGACAACAAATCAAATGCATTTAAATGTAACTACATTTTAAAAACAAGAGTATAAATACCTAGGGAACACCTTGATTTTTGCATGGTAACTGTCCCCCTAAACTCAATTGTACTTTGAGTTGAACTGTCATCCATCTAAAAATGTATCTTTTATCATTTTTGAAGGAAAATACTTTCAATTTCCATATTTATGTCTATGCAAGAACTGTGATTTGGGAAAATATGACAAGAGCAAAGACTGTATTGTAGATTCAGAGAATAAGATTTTACTTGGAGAGTCTGTCAAAAATATCTGCAGGGGGCTATTTCTGTCTAACCATCCTTGGCTTGCATTGGTGACAAGTGGTTACATGTCTCTTTTAGCTCTTCTGAAGTCCCTTTTTGATCTCTCCCAAGGTAATTCCATATTGCTGACTTTGTCCAGTAATTCCCTAGGCTTAATCTTTTACGTCTGAACAATGGGATTGTTTGTCTTTGCCTTCCCTTGATTTTTCTACCCTTTTCTGTGAAGTTCATCCTAGACTGTGCTTGCTTCAAAACCCTCTTCGCCCCACATGCTCATCACCTGTAAGCTATGTTCCGCCCTGATTCAGTGCTGAATCAGGCAGATTAAATGCACATTTGCTCAGAACTCAGCGAACTGCACTTGTCAGGCTTGTTGCTATGACACAAGGTTGTAGCTCTTGGAAGGTGAACCAGGCACCTCCCCAGGGCACTTCTACCACCAGCCCTCCCACCTCTGTGTACAAGGGAAAAGCAGAGCTGCAGGCCACCTGCTAGACTCTCAATCAGGTCTTCAGGTGGTTTCATCAGGTGTCAGCAAAACTATGTATCATGAATATGGACCTATTTCCATTTGCCTTTTAGAGAAAGACATTTAATTTGGGGACAAAGTATCCATTTGACCCACTGAATGAGATGCTATTAAGCATTTATTGGAGTGAATTAAAAAAAAAAAAACATGCATGTACTAAGGTTACCCTTCCCAGGTGGCTTAGTGGTAGAGAACCCGCCTACCAATGCAGGAGACACAGGAGACCTGGGTTCAATCCCTGGGTGGGGAAGATTCCTTGGAGGAGGAAATGGCAGCCCACTCCAGTATTCTTGCTTGGAAAATCCCATGTACAGAAGAGCCTGGTGGGCTACAGTCCACGGGGTCACAAAGAGTCCAACACAAATGAGCAGGCAGCACCGCAATGCACATACTCTGGTTAAGGACAGGTAATGTTACCTCACTGCACAAGCCTGTAAATGCAGGCTTGTGGCTGGGCATCCACTGGCTGACAATCAGATCACGGAGCCTGCAAGGCAATGCAGTCAACCAAGCCTCTGAGACAATGCTCCCAAGCAAGATATTTTGTTTATGGCAGTCATACTTTTCAACAAGTGAAAGTGAAATCGCCCAGTCGTGTCCGAGTCTTTGCGACCCCATGGACTGTAGCCTATGAGGCTCCTCTGTCCATGGGGTTTTCCAGGCAAGGGTACTGGAGTGGTTGCCATTTCCTTCTCCAGGAGATCTTCCCAACCCAGGGGTTGAACCCAGGTCTCCCGCATTGTATGCAGACGGTCTACGGTCTGAGCCACCAGGAAGTCACCTTACCTGATAAATAAAGTTGCCAGATAATATACAGGACATCTAGATGAAAAACAAGGTATAATTTTTTTCTAGAATAAGTTTACCTCCAATATTAGAGTAGGCTTATATGAAACAAGGGCTTCCCAGGTGGCACTGGTGGTAACGAGCCTGCCTGCCAGTGCAGCAGACGTTAGAGACGCAGGTTCAATCCCTGGGTCAGGAAGATCCCCTGGAGAAGGGCATAGCAACCCACTCCAGTATTCTTGTCTGGAGAATCCCATGGTCAGCGGAGCGTGGCGAGCTACAGTCCATAGGGTCGCAGTCTGACACGACTGAAGCGATGTAGCACAGCACAGCATAAGAAATGAATTAAGTCTTTTATTACCTGAAATGCTAATTACACTGGGCGGGGGTGTGTGTGTGAGTGTCCTGTATTGTTATTTCCTAAACTTATTTTAAGTGATGCTTTATAAGCAACAAAGATGCTTTAGAAAAGTACATTTCCTGATTAGTGCTTAACATTATCCCCACACGTACAAATATCAGGAACATGAAAAAACACTCTTCAGAGTGGCGGCAGCTGTGGAGCACGCATGCGCACTCCCGGTGCTTGCCTATGTTCGCCCAGGCTTGCCCACGCGGGTGCACTCTCTCCCCAGCTCTCACGCGTTCTTCTAAGCTTTCGAGAACTTTCCCAGCGGATGGCTCTGCGATGTGGGAAAGGCGTCTTGATGTGAGCCTGGCTTCCTGTTCCCCAGTAGGCGCTCGAACCTCAAAAATTGGAAGGCTGCAATACCTGCTAAGAAATCCTTCCTTTATGGCGTGCCAGGGTATCCAGTGAAAAGTTCTGTGAAAGTGAAATCCACGTAGGTAGCCCAGTCCTCGCCTGTGGGGGTTTAGAGCTTGCTGAAGAGACAGTGGACCCCACGTACTTGTGAATTGGGTAATAGAAATAGTTTAATACTCTTCTAAATATAATGGATGTGGGGAAGATCTTTCTCTGGATATGCTAAGACTGTCGAAGAAGAAAGCCAAGAAGAAAAAGTGGCAAAGAAGAGCTGAATTTCTGAGAAGGTAATTAGTCTGTTGCAAAGCACAAGAGAAAGTTTATTAGTGGGTAGATTTACATAAAATGTTTCCTGGTTTTGCAAGCTGAATTAATTGTTCTGTACTTAGCACTCTATTGAAGTCAAAAAGTGTGAATGAATATACAAAAATACACACATGAAACCTTTGTAATTAAAAAAATTTTTCTTTTGGTCCCACTGCTTTAAGTTTGTTTAGAAAAGGGACTCAGTTGAGAAATTAACTGTTTTGAGTGAAAACTTTCTATCAAAGACATGAAACTGATTTATTTTTGCTGTCATCTGGGTTCATTCACAATATAACGTTAAGAAATTGCTAATTGGTGCTGGTAAATAGTTTTATGATTTTCTCCAGCCAATATGCCTTTCCAAGAGAAAGTACACTTAATCCCACCATATACTGGGAGCTAAATTTTACCAGCACTTCTTAAGTATGTAGCAGAGTTTTCTAAGTGTGTTACCTGTTGACAATTTGCGTCTTGAATTCATTTTATTCTAATATAAAGGTATTTATTATGTCTGATGGCATATTGGTCTAATTTATCTTTAGGCATAATTTTAAATTCAGTATAAATATTAAAGAAATGTGTGCCTATTTTCAAGATGGTGATTTTTAAAAAATTCTAAGCGAGTGAATGGAATCATTCTTGGTCTATGATACCTACTGAATTACCTTTATAAAAAATACGTTTGGGAAATATACAGTGCCTACTACCCAAGATAGGGTGACTAATTAGCTTCTTACCTAGATTTACAATACTGTTACCTTGTAAAATAATCTTTGTAAAATAGGTCACAAACTGGGTCTGCCTGAATCTTAAGTATAAATCTCATGTTTCATGGGTTTGTACTGCAGCTCTAAATTAAAACAAAACTTCTTGTCAAAGGAAAATAATGCCACATGGACAACTCTGTAGGGCTAAACTGCCTGACCTGGGTTTTTTGCTTAGTTATTCATCCACAGCTACCTACTTGACTTGGACCTTTTGCCCTAATCTGAGTAACTGCATTTCCTTCTTGTTACTGAGAAGTATTTGTTCCCTCCATCTCTGTAACGCCATTGTTTCCTGGTTCTCCTGTATACCTGGTTCTGAACATTTCTCTGGTGAGGGCAGGTCTGACCCCTCCTCTGCTGGTGATTGATATTGTGACCCCAACCTTAAGCAGTGGCAGCCTTAGAATTCCTTTGTAAGTAAGTAGTGCTTGGAAAGCTGTTTGAACCTAGGAGGGAAACAACTTGCTTTAAAGAACTGCAGTCACTCTGTTTTTACTTAAATTGCATATTTATTTGGGATGGCTTGAGAGTAGCTATAGAAATTTCTTAAAGAGGTTTCTTTCTAGCCATTCCTGGTCAGTGCTACTGGATTCCAGGCTGGGTTTCCAAAAGCACTGTTTTCTTATTCAGTTTTGTGTCCCAACTTTGTACTGTATATGAATTGCAGTATCTGTAGGCAATACATGGGCCTTGGCTGTTTGACTTAGTGTCATAAATCCCTAGTCCTCATTGGAAAAGACCCTGATGCTGGGAAAAATTGAGGGCAAGAGGAGAAGGGGCTGGCAGAGGATGAGATGGTTGGATGGCATCACTGACTCAATGGACATGACTTTGAGCAAAATCAGGGAGATAGTGATTGACAGAGAAGCCTGGCATGCTGCAGTCAGTGGGGTCTTAAAGAGTCAGACATGACTTAGGAACTGAACAACAACAAGATTCTAAATAGTCATGTCCATCCAACTCTTGCTGTACCCTACTCTAGTTGACAATTTCTTTTGGCAAATGCTTGCTTTGGAAACTGCTCATTACCTATCATGATATCTTCTGGATATCAAGTCTTGAATGTACTGAGGACTAGAGACAGCGTGGTATAGTCACAGGTCTGGAACTGCAGATCTTTGAAGTTATACCAGTGAACTGGTGACTTGACGACTCTGTGCCTATTTTGCAGTTTATAAAATGAAGGTAATTATAATATTCATTCTCAGTGGTTAAGAGGATTAAGTGAAGAAACTTAGGTGCTTGACAGATACTTGACAATTGGGAAACGCTCATAAAAATTTTCTTCCTCTGTTATGTTGAACAAAAATGCACTTCGTCCACCATGTTTCATCTGTGTTGTAGATAAATATATGTGTTCATAATGCCATTCATTCCAAAAGCTATCTTTTAAGTGCTATCTTTTATTCCAGGTCTCTGCTAAAGTGAGCTGGCCCAGAAATTTACTAGAAACGGTAATAAGGAATATGACATGTTAGAGTTGAGGATGGCTGGAAGAGGAAAGGAGTGGTTGCAGGTAGAGCAACATTACTAAAAATGTAACCCCAGAAGTGAAAGAGAATGTGGGGATGACAGTGAGTTAATTTCAGTGCAGGAAATTAAAAGGGTGAGCTTGGAGACACTGTTGGAGCTAGAAAGGGCATGATTTTAAGAGACTTGTACTAATATGGACCTGTTGATTGTAGAACAATAGTCAGTATTGGGTCTGAAAGCAATAAATAGCTTTATTTGGGATGTTAAGAATTGCACAGATAATCAGGTAAAACCGAAAGAGTGTTCTGGGGAACAGAAAAAGTCAGGGGCTTAAAAGACAAAAGCCACAAGGTTCTTTAACTTGCCTGGTGAGAATTGTGATCGACTCTGACATTAATCAGGAAATATTTGTCCTTAAGGAATCACTGATTGTTTTAGGCTCAGGGTCTGATAAGTATCTTGAGCAGGACAGTGGGTGGGCAAAAGGTGAGATTCCACCCAGGCTCACATGTATATATGTCACACTTTCTCAGTGGCCTCTTAGCTATACTGACTCCATTTTGATTTTCCTTTTACATTTCTCCCTTTTGATTGAGATCTCTCATTGTAAAGCATCTGCGATCAACCATTTGATTATTTGGCATCAACATCGACTTACTTGGTATTGGAAGTCTCATTCCCAGAGATCATGTTCCATGGAAAAGGGAAAAAGGTCACTGTAGGAGACATATGCTTTTAGAAAGTTTATGACCACATTTGAGCAACAAGGAGCCATCGAGGAAGTGAGCGTTAGGTGACATTCAAGAAGGAAATTCCTAGATCTTCGTTAGGAGGAATCATTATAGAAGTGGTCAATCATTTCCAGACCTCAAGCTGTCATTATTCCTGTGAAGGCCGTCTTAGTATAGCAGTGAGAAATACAAAGCATAAACAGTTTAAAAACAATGAGAGCAAAAACAAATTAGAACAGTGATTAGTATAATTAGTTGCAGTTGAGATCACAATAAGTCACCAAGTCCAGAGGGGAGCCAGCTGAAGATTTCTAGATGTTAGGGTCAAAGCATCTTTGGCAGTTTGAAATGTTCCTGATGATTGGAGCTTTTAGTCTATTTACATTTAAAGCAATTGTTGATAGATATGTAGTCATTGCTATTTTGTTAATTGCTTTAGGGTTGTTTTGATAGTTCTTTTGATCTCTTCCCTTGTGATTTAATGACTATCTTTAGAGTTATGTTAGGATTCTCTCTCTCTCTCTCTCTTTTTTTGGTGTGTGTATGTATTCTAGGTTTTAGGTCTGTGGTTACCGTGAGGTTTATACATGTGTATGTATATATGTTGTGTATGTATGTATAGACACACACATGCATGCATGTGATTATTTTAAGCTGCTGATCTGTTATTTTCAAATACAATTTTTCCCCTCACTCCCCAGACCATGACTGCTTCTGACATCATATTTTACATCCCTTTATTTTGGTGTGGGGTTGCAAAGAGTCGGACACGACTGAGCGACTGATCTGATCTGATTCCTTAACTACTTATTGCAGATATATGTGATTTTATTACTTTTGTCTTTTAACCTTCCTACTAGCATTATATGTGGTTGATTTACTACCTTTACTATATCAGCCTTTATCAGTGAGATTTTTCTTTTCATAATCAACGTGTTTCTAGTTGTGGCCTTTTCTTTTTCACTTAAGGAAGTTGCTTTAATATTTCTTGTAAAGCTGGTTTGGTGGTTTTACTTGTCCATAAAACTTTTGATTTCTCCATCAAATCTGAATAAAAGCCTCACCATATAGAGTATTCTTGGTTGTAAATTTTTTCCCTTTCATTGCTCTAAGTATATTGTGCCACTGCTTTCTGGCCTGCCAAGTTTCTACTGAAAAGTTAGCTGATGGACTTAGGGGAGTTCCCATGTACATAACTTGTCATTTGTCCCTCACTGCTTTTAGTATTCATTCTTTACATTTAATTTTTATCATTTTAATTACAGTGTGCTTTGGTGTGGTCCTCTTTGGGTTGATCCTGTTTCAAACTCTCTGTGCTTTCTGGAGCTGGTTGTCTCTTCCCTTTCCCAGGTTATGGAAGTTTTCAGCTATTATGTTTTCAAATATGTTCTCTGCCCCTTTATGTCTCTGTTCTACTCCTATAATGCAAATGGCAGTATACTTGATATTGTTCCAGAGGTCTCTTAAATTGTCATCATTTCTTTTCATTCATTTTTTTTTTCTGCTCAGCTTCAGTGATTTCCACTCTTTCAGCTCACTGATCCATTCCTCTTTATCACTTAATGTATTGTTGATTCCTTCTAGGGTTTTTTAAATTTCAGTTATTGTATTCTTCACCTGTTTGGTTCTTTGTGTTTTTTAACTCTTTGTTAAAATTTTTAAACTCACTCTGATCCTGTGGTCTTCTCTTTTGTTGTTTGATCACCTTTACAATCATTAACTTCAACTGTCTATTGGGTAGACGCCTATTTCTACTTTGGTTAGTTCTTTTGGAGCTTTATCTTTTTCTTTTTTGAAACATGTTCCTCTGCTGTTTCATGTTGCTTAATTTAATGTTTTTATTTCTATGTATCTGCTAGGTTGGTTACATTTACTGACCTTGGAGAAGTGGTCTTCTGTAGGAGACGTGCTATGCGTTCCAGCAGTGCGCTCCCCTCTCATCACCCAAGCTATATGCTCTGGGGTGGCCCCTGTGTGAGTTGTATGGTTTCTTCTTTTGTGGTAGGCAGACTGTTGTGGGTGGTGTGATAGGTGTGCCTGATCCAATTGGTTGCCGGGTCCTCCCTTGTGTTGAGGCTGTCAGCTGCTGTTTGCTGGGGCCGGGTTATAAGGAGACTAGCTGTAGAACCCTAGGGGTCTAGGGGCTACTACTTGCCCACTGGTGTGCAGAGCTGGGCCCTGGAATCTCTGGCAGCAAACCATGGGAGTCCTGAAGTTTATGCTGGGCCTCTGGTGAATGTGGTCAGATTCCATGGTGGCTGACTGAGGGGCCCAGAGCGTCCCATAGGTGATATTTGCCAACTGGTAGATGGGGCTTGGGACTGGGGTGTCCTGGGGCTGGCCGGCTGGTTGGTTGGTGGGCTGGGTCTTGTCATCACCTGCTGCAAAGCTGCATTAGTCCCCTGGCTGGTGTCAGCCTACTGGTGGGTATAGCTGGGGCCCAGGGGACCCTGGAGCTGGTGTCTGCTCATTGGTGGGTGGTGTTGGGTCCTGGAATTTCTGCGAAGCCCCTCTCCTGTCCAGGGCCATGGCCTAGGGTAGCTTTGAGCTGAGGGGATCTTCAGGCAGCTTGCCTGCTGGTTGGTGAGGCTATGTTCCTGCCTGTCTGATTTCTTGACCTGAGGCATCCCTGTATTGGTGCCTAGAGGCTGGTGGGCAGGGCTGGGTCTGGGTGCTAAAAAGCTAGGGAGAGGATTCCAAAATGGTGCTTGCCAGCACTAATGTTGTTGTGGTAGAACAAACTCCCCAACATGACTGTGTCCCCTGGGGGAGCTCCAGTTGCCCCTTGCCTCTCAGAGAAGCTCTCCAATATCAGCAGTTATGTCTGACCCAGACTTCTTTCAAATGACTGCGTCTGCCCTCTGAGTCCTGGAGTGTGTGAGATGTGTGTGCACCCTGTAAGGGTGGAGTCTATTTACCAGAGTGCTCTGACTCTCCTGAAAGTGGGCCCCACTGGCTCTCAAAGCCAAATGTTCTAGGGGTTCATCTTCCTGTTGCAGGACCCCCGTGAGCCTGATGGGGGATCAGACCCCTCACTCCTTGAGGAGAACCTCTGCTGTTGTAATTATCCTTCCATTTGTGGGACTCCCACCCAGGGCGTGGGTCTTGATTATACAGTGTCTCTGCCCCTCCTTCCTGTCTCATTGTGGTTCCTTCTTTATATCTTTTGTTGTGGAAGATCTTTTTTCCTAAATTGTGGTCTTTCTCATCAATAGTTGCTCTGTAAATTGTTGTATTTTTGGTGTGCCTGTGGGAGGAGGTGAGCTTAGTGTCTTTCTACTCTGCCATCTTGTTCCCAGTCAAGCCTTAGCTCTTTTAATATTGAAAAGACTCAGGTTTTTTTTCCCCTGAGGTTTGAAAGAGCTGATAAAGACAAAATATAGAATCTTTGTTTTTCTTGATAGGTTATATTAAAGGTAGCAAAAAATCTTTGTTTACAATTTCTCATTAAGACAAAACAAATAATTGAAGAAAACTTTGTCCTTTTAGAAAAGAGAAAAACAAATTTTAATTTTGCACCAGCTTACTACTGATGGTAAATCTCCTGTGCTTAAATTTATTCCTATCATATCCAGCTTGACCACATGTAACAGTCTTAAGATTACTTTTTCATAAATCTTCTTTTCCACATTTTCCTTGCATACAGAGATGTTTCTCTTATTTATCCACCCCTTATTTATCCCTTATTTGTGATCTATCCTTTATTTTATAGTTTATTCCTTATTTATATATCTACTTATTTATTATAAATTTAATCACATATATTTGTTGGAACTTGTAATCCTTTGAAATCTTAATTTTTTAGTGCAAATAAATAAGTAAAAAGTTGAGAATTGTACTAACATTTTGTGGCTTGGCAAACTTATAAATACATTTTATAATTTTTGGAAACATACTGCTTCATAGTACAGCCTTTTAATAATGTACAATATACATGTATTTACTAAAAGATGCAAACATATTTAGTCTCTCGTAATAAGAAGTTAAAAGTAGGGAAACAGAATTTTTTAATATTTTATCTTATTTGGCAATGATTTAGGTATTCAGTGAATTCCTCTCATTTAATTTAACTTAGCAAAACTCTAAGGGTGTAAATTACGTAAGAGATTTGGGAAACAATTTTAAGTAGATATATTATAAAATAATTATTGTTTAAAAGTTCACCTAAAAACTGTTATATACATTTATTTAATTGATGTATTCTTATTTTTTTATTTATTTATTTTTTTAAATTTAAATTTATTTATTTTAATTGGAGGCTAATTACTTTACAATATTGTATTGGTTTTGCCATACATCAACATGAATCTGCCACGGGTGTACACGTGTTCCCCATCCTGAACCCCCCTCCCACCTCCCTCCCCATACTATCCCTCTGGGTCATCCCAGTGCAACAGCCCCAAGCATCCTGTATCCTGCATCAAAACTGGATTGGTGATTCATTTTTTATATCATATTATACATGTTTCAATGCCATTCTCCCAAATCATCCCACCCTCGAGCTCTCCCACAGAGTCCAAAAGACTGTTCTATACATCTGTGTCTCTTTTGATGTCTTGCATACAGGGTTATCATTACCATCTTTCTAAATTCCATATATATGCGTTAGTATACTGTATTGGTGTTTTTCTTTCTGGCTTACTTCACTCTGTATAATAGGCTCCAGTTTCATCTGCCTCATTAGGACTGATTCAAATGTATTCTTTTTAATGGCTGAGTAATACTCCATTGTGTATATGTACCACAGCTTTCTTATCCATTTGACTGCTGATGGACATCTAGGTTGCTTCCATGTCCTGGCTATTATAAACAGTGCTGCGATGAACATTAATTTGTTTCTTAAAATTTACTTTTCATTGGAGGATAATTGCTTTACAATGTGTTGGTTTCTGCTGTATATCAGTGTGAATCAAGTGTGTGTGTGTGTGTGTGTGTGTGTGTGTGTACAGTTGTACCCAACTCTGTGACCCCATGAACTGTAGGCCGCCAGACTCCTTTGTCTATGGAATTTTCCATGAATACACATATATCCCCTCTCACTGAGGGGATATATGAACCTCCCTGCCACTCCACCTCCAAGTCCCACCTCTATATGTGGTCACAGAGCTGAGCTCCCTGTGTTATACATATAGCAGCTTCCCACTAGCTACCTGTTTTACACATGATAGTGTATATATGTCAGTGCTACTCTCTCAGTTGTCCAATTCATTTTATTCTTAACAACCATATTTAGATTACCTAACTAAAATGTCATACTGCCCTAGTGTTGCAGAAACCAGTAATCGAGAAACCAAGCACCACGCTTGGAGAGTTGGAGAACTCAGGTTTATTATGCCAGTGGGCCCAGAGGAGTTAACACTCCAAGCTCTGAGCCCTGAACAAAGGGGTTACAGAGTTTTATAGACCTACTATGGTGGGCAACACTAGCTGCTAATAGGCTGGTTTAAACTAAGGGGTTTCGTGTGGGAACAGTGGTCAAGATGGGGAGGGGGATGTCTGACCTTTACACATGATTAAGGCATGATTAAGCAGGTTTTCAGGGGCTGGGCGATTGCAAAGAGCAGGACAAGGGTGAGTGAGATAAGCTCCAGTTCCTAGTATTGTTAAGTCCCCACTTTCTGAGACTACGTGACCCAGACTTTGCAAGGAGCAAGCTGATTTACAGAGGCAGAAGGAGCAGGAGGTTACTTAAAATTTCAACTTTTCCTCTTCATTCCCCCCGCTTGATGCTTCTATCACTTGTAGAAAGCATCATCTCATGTTTTGGTAGGACATTCAGAGCTCCCCATCGTTTAGGGGGCTATATTGAGCTATTACCATTTGTAACTTTATGGATTCAATCCAAGAGGTTATGAACTGGGTAATTGCATTGAGAATACAAGGGCCAAACAGGAGTGCCACAAAGAACACGAAGAGAGGACTGGTTAAAGGGAGAAGCCATGATGCCCAGCTCCAGATATTGTTCCAATTATCCCAGGAATTTGCTAGTTCCTCTCTCCTTTTTAATGATTCGTTTCCTTAGCTGTTGGCCCATGTCCCTGACTATTCCTGATTGGTTTACATAAAAGCAGCATTCTTTGTTCAAGAAGAGGCAGAGTCCTCCCTTTTCAGCTCTCAGTAGGTCTAGCCCTCTCCTATTCTGTAAAACCACCTCAGCCAGGGAGTCTAGTTGGTCCTGTAAAGCCACTAAAGATTTGGCCACTCTCTCAATGTCGTCTGTGAAGTCTTTGGATAGTGTATGGTAAAAGGTGGTTGATGAAGCAATTTCTCCTATTCCCATACCTATCCCAGCCATGATTTCCAGACCAACGAGTAGAGGTGTAAACTGGATGGCTCTTTTTGACCACATATGTGCCACCAGAGGTATGGTGAGAGTCTGGTTGTTAGGGACAATACTCATCTGGGGAGTGAGGAAAGCTAATGTGCAGATACCCATCTAACTGACAGGTAGACATAAGTAAGCATCTGTCCCACGAACAAAGAAAAGGCCTTGATGGGGGCAGCACCATATTGTGTTTGTGGGAGGATGAGTGGGCCACTCTCTTTTTAAAGTATGATTATATTCGTCCCTGGCTAAATTGCCTACAGGTTCAGTTCCTCCATCATTTTTAAAGCATTCTGGAGCCTTTTGAGTTAACTCAGTTGTCCTTTAAGACTGGCACTTGTAAGGATGGATCTATAGGAGTTCCCATGGCTGTTGCATTATTCAGTGATACTGGTGTAGCTAAGTATACTGTGGAGCTCCTAAGGATAAGCAAAGCCAGCAGTCCTTGACCAGCTAGGGGCTGGTGTCATTAAGAAGGCGATGAGTTGCGTTGAGAACCTGGTACAGATGAGGGTCTAAGGGGGAGTTAACTCTGTAACCTGGGTCATACTGCCAACAGGCAGAGCCTGATTTTTTAGGGCAAAGTTGGTCCGTGATTTCATTTGTATGCATTATTGTCCCTTTCCAGTAGGTTTTTCCATGTATTTGGCAGACAGACGCCTGTTTTGGATTGTAACATCTGTGTGGCATTTGGGGGTAGACGGAGGCCCAGGGGCATGATGGTAATGCCATGGTGTTGGGATACTGCCTGGGGTTTGGATCCTCTGGTGGGTGAAAGGTAGCAGCAGTGGAGGGCATAGCTGGAAAACATTTTTGGCACCTAGGCCCCTGGATATACATCGCATGGTTATGGAGGCAGTAGGTGTCAGCCTATCTATACATTGTCCTAGCTGATGGTTAAGTAAGCGATTTTCCAAGGGTTGACTGTACTGTTGACAGGTGCATGATGGATAAGGAATGGCACCATCTGTTACAGCAAGGGACACCAAAAGGCTGCAAAGCAGCCTGCATATAACAGATAACTGAACACTAGCAAAAGGTTTTCTCCCCATCTTTGGTTTGTCGCTGCTATAGCAACTGAGACTATCTTGAAGGGGGTCAGCTATATTGTGAGTGATTTAGTTAGTGGGGAGAATCGATCATAAGAGACATCTAATAAAAATGAGGCTTTCCACTACGGTGAGATAACAGACAGCTAACCGCAGCTTCTGACCCAAGTCCCAGTCCTGGGGTGTGACTGAAGCTAGTCCTGTAGCGAAGAGCACAACAATAATACCAATCAGGGACAGAGGCCAGGGTTGACAATGAAAATCCATCGATATTTTGATAGCCATATCCTCAAGCTTCTACCGTGTGTTGACCAGCCAGCTGGTGGAGTGTGGCTGGAGCAAGGCTGAAGAATCCTCAAGCTTCTGTCGTGTGTTGACTAGTCAGCTTCTGCAGTGACTAGAGCAGGGCTCAGCATCCTTCATGGGTGAGGGCCATTGTTTTTGGAACCAGACCTTGAGGGTGTTTTTGGGGTCCTGAGCTGTTTTCCAGGTGTCCTCATCACAGGAAGCTGCTGCCTTCTTGACTCTGGTGTGGTGGTTCCAAGGGATGATGCCTGTAACTTTATCAGTAGTAGGGGTTGCCAGGATGACCATGTGAGGGCCTGTCCAAAGTGGCTGAAGTTGTTCCTTTTTTCAGTCTTTAACCCATATCTCATCTCCTGGCTGATAGGGATGAGCCCTATCGCCCAAAGGAATGGGTGTCCTTTCTAAGGTTTCTCGGGCGATATGGTGGAAGACTTTTTCCAGGGCCTGGAGGTGTTGGGACATCTCCAGGTCAGCTAGTTGTTGGTGGTCTCCCTTGAGCTTTTCTGTCACTGTGGGTGGTCTCTCGTATAAGATCTCAAAGGGAGAATAGCCTGAGTACCTCAGGTTGCATCGGGCTCGGAGTAAGGCTAGGAGTAATGTGTTGACCCAAGATAAATTGGTCTTCTGACAAAGTTTAACTAATGTAGTTTTTAGGGTCCAATTCACATGTTCAACTTTCCCAGAGCTCTGTGGCGTGTAAGCGGCGTGAAGCTTCCATTTCATTCCCAGTGTCCTGGATAAAGTTTGGATATCTCAGACACAAAAGCTGGCCCATTGTCAGACCCTATGGAGAGAGGCCAGAGAAGGCAATGGCACCCCACTCCAGTACTCTTGCCTGGAAAATCCCGTGGACGGAGGAGCCTGGTGGGCTGCAGTCCATGGGGTCATGAAGAGTTGGACACAACTGAGCGACTTCACTTTCACTTTTCACTTTCATGCATTGGAGAAGGAAATGGCAACCTACTCCAGTGTTCTCACCTGGAGAGTCCCAGGGACGGGGAAGCCTGGTGGGCTGCCGTCTCTGGGGTCGCACAGAATCGGACACGACTGAAGCGACTTAGCAGCAGCAGCAGCAGCATGGAGAGGGGCAGCCCATATCTTGGGATTATGTCTCTTAGTAGGGCCTTGGCCACTTCTCGTGCCCGTTCAGTGTGCGTAGGGTTGGCTTTAGCCAATCCTGAGTAGGTGCAGACTACCACAAGTAAATACTTATAGCCCCTATAGGGCTTGACTTCAGTAAAGTCCCACTTCTAGATCATCAAGGGGCAGTGTCTCAACTGTCTGCACCCCTGGGTTGGGTCTTGGTCCTTGGCTGGCGTTGTTTTGCACACAAGTTACACATCTAGCACTGATCTGGGCACACAGGGTTGGGAGCTTAGGAATGAAATAGTAGCAGCTCAGTAAACTCTCCAGTGCAGTTTTTCCTAAATGAGTTGTCTCATGATGTTGTTTTACCAGCTGGACTGCTATATTGCTGGGGACAAAAAGTCCGTGGTCTGGGAGCTTCCACCAGCCCTCCTTTTCTTTTATTCCTCCCTCATTTAGAGCCCATTGTCCCATGCACTCAATTAAGGAGAAACATCTCAGGGTAATGGAATCAGAACGGGGGTTGGAATCAGAATAACTGAATCCCAGCCACCACTCTACCACCCTCTAATATAAACTTCAGTAAGTCTCTTAAACTCTCACAGCTTTACTGCCTTAAACCCAAAGCATATGTATAATAACAGTAATTTCCTTATAGTAAATGGCTCCATATGATAACTGTTATACAATAGATTAAAAAACATTAAAGGATGAATTAAATTCTAATCTAATTACCAGTCATGCAATAATGATACTTATATGCTGATTGAGATGATTCAAATCATTTGTACCAAGGTATGATACTGAGATGGAGAAGGCAATGGCAAGCCACTCCAGTACTCTTGCCTGGAAAATCCCATGGACGGAGGAGCCTGGTGGGCTGCAGTCCATGGGGTCGCTAGGAGTCAGACACGACTGAGCGACTTCCCTTTCGCTTTTCACTTTCACACATTGGAGAAGGAAATGGCAAGCCACTCCAGTGTTCTTGCCTGGAGAATCCCAGAGACGGGGGAGCCTGGTGGGCTGCTGTCTATGGGGTCGCACAGAGTCGGACACGACTGAAGCGACTTAGCAGCAGCAGCATGATACTGAGATACTGAGAAGAACTAAACTGTGAACATTTTTTTCCATGTGTACATGTAAAGGATAGTATTATAAATATAGATAGCACACCTCTGTGGTCAGAATTCCCAGAAAATGTCATTAAGTAGAATTCAATTCTCCTGAAGTTTAAGTCTCTAGCCTCCTAAAATGCCCACACCAGGTCAACTGCTCTGGAATTACAGTTCTGCTTTTTTCTCAAGTCCTTCAAAAGGGCTCTTTTAAAAACCAGAAAAGACATTAACACATAGATCAAAAGGACAAAGGGACATGCTCATTTTAAGTTATGCCTTGAAATTTTAATGAAAATTTAATCTCAGGGGCTCCACATATTTGGTAG
The DNA here is from genome assembly GCF_019923935.1 of Bubalus bubalis. Lineage (NCBI taxonomy): Eukaryota > Metazoa > Chordata > Mammalia > Artiodactyla > Bovidae > Bubalus > Bubalus bubalis. The sequence goes on from NC_059181.1 coordinate 27,552,274, forward strand.
CTGCCAAATGGAGTATCCTAGTTATACTTTAAACAGAACAAAAACTGAAAAATTCCTTGCAACACATTTGCTAGCCAGAAGGGTATAAGCATATTTAATAGTGAAAGCAGTATCTACTGATGGCGTCAATAATAACATTTTGTATTTTGCAGTCCTTCTGTTGTGAATGGAAACTTGAGCTGGTAGTCCAGTGCTCATGTGTTAAACCTAACAAGTAATTTAAAATTGTTAGAGATTTCACTAGATATCTATGATGGCTATGAAGAAACTAAGATGATGAAGAAGTCTGGATTTCTAATCCAGCTGGGTAATAAGATTCATCTAGAATCACTCTCTGAGTTAAATGTATTGAACAAGAGGGGAATCTGCATGAACAAACCGCCGAGGCTTAACTCATCTGATGAGCAAAGACCTTTATTTTGTCTTTTAAAATTAAAAGGTAAAGGAGAAATTAAAAACCTTCTTTTCTAATAACTTATTCTGCCAGAGATACTAAATTGGAATCTGAGACCATTCTATAGATCCTCAACATGTGGGCTTTTTTCAGTAGAAGGAGCATTGGAGTAGCTGAGCTGTGTTCTTTGCCTAGCCAATTTGTACAAAATATGATTGAAACCTCTAGGTCTGCACTGGTATTTATTTACTTGCCGGTGCTTTCCTAAATGAGTTTTATAGTATTCAGAGCATAGTGTTAAATTGATTCACCTTTCTCAGGATGAGAATTGTAAGCAATTTGATTAGCTTTTCTCTGTTTTCGTCTTCTGACATGTTCTGTAACTAAGAAAAATTATAGCCCCCTTCACTTACTGAAAATAATTTACATTCAGTAGTGTTTTTGCGCCTGCATTGAACATAATCTCGACAGGCTTAAATATCAACATTTATAGCTGTATGGGTATGATGGGATTACGAACAGTTCCAAAGACAAATTACACTTTTAAATTTTTGTTCATGATACTGAGTTTATCCTTCAGACCTTATCATTGAACTTTGTAAACCAAACACATTCCCATGTGTTTTATCTAGTGAAGCAAGGAAAGAATGTTAAAAAAATAAAATTAGGATGGTTTTTATATGACTACTAAACGTGATAAATGAAGGGAGTCTTGTTACCATGAGAGACATAACTTTATTGATTGCTCAGTTAAAAGCTGCTAAATGAGTGAGTGGAAAGATAAAAGCTGAAGGGGGCTGATATCTTTCCTCTCAAATGTTTTGCTCTAACAAAGATTTAATGACCACCTACTAGGAGCAGTGATGCATGGGGGATCTTGGCTCCTCTTGCTCTTCCTTCCAGTGCCTTTCACAGCTGAGTTCCCTGCTCATGCTCACTCCTAGTTTCACCTGCCTTACTTCTGGCCAGTTTTCATCCTGGAACGGGGCTCTGGCACCCTATCTAACTTATCTTTCCTGGCTCTGGATCATATTCTTTGTGTTTACCCGCCCCCTTTTCTAGTGGGAGCACAACAGTTCCAGCTGCCTGCCAGTCTCAGCATCCCACTTGATAAGAATCCCATATTTCCAGTGTCCTGCTTGGACTACATCTTTTCAGTCCTTTAAAAAATTATTCCTGCTTGTGAGCCTTCTGCTTATTTTCCAAGGTCCTCTCTTAAAAGGCCAGTACTTTCTATGTGGATAACACATTTAGCGGCAAATATCTTACTGTAAAAAGGCTTTTTCCTGATCCCTGTCTTCTGAGGCTAGAGACAGCTGAGCATCACATGAGCACAGGGGCCTGATGGGGGAGAGGCGAGGTGGGATGTGCTAAACTGACGTGAAGGGCATGATCCATGACTCTTGTTGACCACTGTCAGGAAGGCAGATGTTTTCCTCTACCCTTCCTGGTTTTTCTGGGTGGTCTAAGAATTAAATTGAAATAGATTAACAGAAGAAAATAAACAAAAGTTTTAATAACCTGTATACATGAGACTGACCCAGAAGAAATGAGTAACTCACTAAAATGGCCAAAATCCCACCTTGAATACCATCTTCAGCTGAAGACTGAAGATGTTAGGGGTAGTAAGTTGGGACTTCAAAGGAGGGGAAGGCAGTTCACGTGGAGATGGGAAAACAAACCTTTGCTGGACCATGGAGAGAAAATGAAGCATATGGCAGAATTTCAACAAACACACTTAACTAGATTCCTGTCTACCACACCTACTTCATATACTATAGTTATCTATGATGATAGCTCCCTTCCTGGCACAGGTCTGCTATCTATATTCTTTTTTTTTAATTTAAAATTGAAGTGTAGTTTATTTACAAAATTGTGTACAGCAAACTGATTCTTTTATAGGCTAGTACTATATATATATATATAACAATATATATTACATTTTCTGTGCTATACAGTAGGTCCTTGTTGGCTGTCTGTTTTATATATAGTAGTGTATATATGTTAATTCCCAATTCCTAATTTATCCCTCCCCTCCCCCCTTTCCCCTTTGATAACCATAAATTTGTTTTTTATGTCTGTGGGTCTATTTCTCTTTTGTATATACATTCATTTGCATAATTTTTTTAGATTCCATATACTGAGTGATATCATATGATACTTATTTTTCTCTCTGGTTTGCTTTACTTAATATGATAATATCTAGGTCCATTCATGTTATTGCAAATGTCATTATTTCATTCTTTTTTATGACTAACGTTCCATTGTCTAAGTATACCACATCTTCTTTTATCCATTTGTCTGTGGATGTACATCTAGCTTGTGTCCATGTCTTGGACATTGTAAATAGTGCTGCAGTGACCATTGGGGTGCATGTATCTTTTTGAGTTACAATTTTGTTCAGATAGGTACCCAAGAATGGGATTGCTGGATCATATGGTAGCACTACTCTTAGTTTTTTAAGGGAACCTCCACAGTACTCTCCATAGTGGCTTCATGAATTTACATTTCCACCAACAGTTTAGAAGGTTCCTTTTTCTCCATACCCTCTCCAGCATTTATTATTTGTAGACTTTTTGGTGATGGCCGTATTGATCAGTATGAAGTGATACCTCATTGTAGTTTTGATTCTTTTAGGCAGTTTAGGGAGAGGGTCAGAATTTCTTCGTGAGTCTTTTGAACCTTGACTGTTTTCAGTTGGAAGTAATCCACATACTTAAGAGGTATTTTGGAGTTGCAAGCTTTGTTCTCTTACTCCACTGTCTGCTTCACACTTCATGTTTTCAACATTGTAGATCTGTGATGTTGAATATGTAAATGAGTAAATGAATATGCCTGTTTCACAAATTGTCTTAAGACTGATATTGACTGTAAGGATGGGTGTAACCTGTTTCATTGGCCTAGTAACTTTAGTTTTAAACTGTGAAAGCCATGTGGTATGGTTACAGTTTTTGAAATTTATGACAAATCTGCATCTTTAGCTGGGTTTATATAATCAAATAAGAATCTTCATTTTCTGAAACATAGTAGAGAAGGATAAGGTTTATTCTACTGTGTTACAGGTATGTTGTGTTAGATTAACACCGAACCAAATCATTGTCTTTTGACTTTTGTTTTGAAATCACAGAATATGGTTGTTTATTAAATACTTAAAAATAATATTACTCTTCAATCTCAGTAGAAGCTTATTCAGCTTTACAATTGACAGTATAGTGTTTTTCTAATCATATGTTTTCTTCTTTAACAATGACTATATTTGCTTTATTATTCTGGGGCTCAGTGAGATAAAATAAATGTCTCTTGTTGGCCAAGGTGCTTCTTTTGTGTTGTGGGAAAATCTCTCTCTCCATCTCTCTGTCTTTCCCCTATGCCTCCCTCTCTCTCTTTCACACACACAGTCTTCCCTTCCCTCACATTTATTCAAAGAAACAATATAAATTAAATATCTACTGTCTGTCAGTTATGGAGACAGATTCTGCAGATATAATGATGAAAACAGTAATCGTGGTTCCTTTTTAAATTATTGACTTTGTGCCAACAAAATATTTTGAGAGAGGAATGTTTTGTATGTGAATGGTTTTCATTACCTAAGTTAAAATAAGTGCACTGGTCATTTATCCTAGATTTGTTTTAACTGTCCTGATTTTCAAATAGTCTGAATTATCTGCCTGCATTTCAAGCTATGTGTCCTAATTTTGGCTTGGGAAAATATGGTCCTCTTGGAGATATAATTATTTTGGGAAAAATAGTCATTTCAGAATTCTACTTTTTTTCTTGGATCAAAGTAAACTTATGTTTTAATAGCTTGAAAAAAAGAAAAAAATCAAAACTTGGTTCTTTTTAAAGTTGGAGAAATACATAAGTTTTGTGGCATGCATGATTCATTAAGAATTTGATTTCTACACTAACTTACTGAATTTGAAAAATATCCAGCTCTATTTTTATATTAAGTTTGCACATTTTATATGCTTAAATCCTCAAGTCAGTGTGCCTGGCAATATGGGTTTAAAACAAGTAAGAAATAAGTACTTCTTCATTTTAATTTTAGTGCATAATACATGTGTTGAGAAATAGCCTGGTTGGTATATATAGGGAAATTTGTAAGTAATGATTGAAAGTGATGGGAAGATGGACATACTTTTTTTTTGTGGTGGGTAATGGCAATCTACTGCAGAATTCTTGTCAAAACAGTCCCATGGACAGAGGAGCATGGTGGGCTACAGTCCATGGAGTTGTAGAGTTGAACACGACTTAATGACTAAACAACAGCAACGTACATGGGCTATGACTGAAATTACTAGCCACCTAACCATCATATATGCTGCCATTTTGTAAAGGTTATTCTTGACTTACAATATAGCAGCAATGAGCAGTTGTTTTCTTGGTGTTTCTTCCTTTTCTACTTCTGGGCTGTAAATGCTGACAACATGTCATCCCATTTCTCCATTCTGTAACCTACACCAACTATTGCAGCTTATTTTTCCAAGTTTCATAATGATGTCCAAAGATACATTTGAGGGCATCCTCAAACCATCTTTTTTTACCCTTCACTGCTCCTCTAACGTGTCGTATAATGGTTGCTTGAGCGTGTCAGCCATTCTCTGTGTTTGCCAAGCCCCAGTGGGTTGGTGCAAATAGGCATTGATGTTAGATTGAGAGACAAGCTGCATGACAAGACCTATTTGCTGCTTATATTGTCTCTTTGTTTTAACTGAAGCCAATACATATGTGTGCACATCTGTGAAATGTCCAGCATTTTGCTAAGTACTGTGGGGAATACAGGGGTGGAATGGGGAAGGTACCATCAGATATGAGGACAGTAAGTAGAATTATAAAGGATACCTGTTGTGGACACAGCCATATTAAAAAATAATTAGAAACCATATAAGGACAGATATATAGACAAGATGCTTAGATTGTGCTGATTAAACTCTTCATGATGCAGGATGTATGTCTGCAAAGCTGCAAGTCCCAGAGCCTTCGTAGAAATTTAACTGGTTGACGTACACTGTGGCAGCTACATTCTATTCATCAGTTTCATGAGTGCTGCTGACCTCGTTTAGGGTCCTACTACTTTTTGAATCATTAATCATCATTGTTAAACAAAGTACTTTGGTAGAAGGGATCAATTACAACTCACCTCCCTGATAATGGAAATTCTTGACTGTTGAAATACCTTAAATGGTAACAAGCCCACTACACTTTTTTCCCCACCATGGTTCATTTTTAATCCACCACATTTTCTTTCTTTTTTTTTTTTTTCATTTCATTGCTCTATCCTCTAAATTTGCCTGCTAAATGATTTTAAAGCATCCTTCAGTTCTTAAAAAAAATCTAAAAATTAGGGTTTGATATAGGGAGAATTCTCATTTGCATTTATCTCTATACAGTTTCCTGATTTTTTAGAGGATATCAGCTTCATCACAAATTAAACACCCAGAAAAGGAGAGGGTTTACAAGTTCACATGGGTGTGCTGCAGTGTGCGAGATCCTTTTATCTTCTGTGTGGATATGAAGAACACTAACTCTTGTATTTTGACTTTTCTTGAGGGCTAGTATTGTATTTAGAGGATTTGGTAGCATTCTATAGGTCTGATGACTCGAATCCTGACCCTGGTTACTTACACCTTAGGTGACAGACTGGTACTCTTGTACCAATTATATAATTCAGCTTTTTACCATTTTGATGTATAGAGCTTAACTAGTTTCTCAGAAGTCACACAGCCAATAAATGGTGTATTTATTTCTTACAAAGGAAAACTCTGCTCTATAAGTCCTACAAATGAAATATAAAATCTTTTACTTCAGAAATAGGGGGAAATGTATTTATAAGTCAACTAATTTTATATTGTTTGTTAATGAGAAAGGTATGTTATTATATTTTCTTATTTACATCTTTTTTCAAAATACATATGTTTTTATTGACTTTCCTACTATGAATGTATTAAAATTTCATCCTTAATACCAGCATTTCAAGATGTTTACATTTTATGTGTGTATTCTTATACATAGTCTTTTCTTCTTTTCTGCATGTTGGTATGTGGTATAAAAAGGATTGTGGGATATAAGAATTTTGAAATTGTCTTCTACTCCCCCCTTTGCCAACTTACAGCATGGATCTTTCAGTGTCATTAAGCACAAATCACATCATGATTAGAATGGCTGACTGCATAGTCTGTTGAATTGATGTCTCAATTTACTTAACCAATCTCTTATTGATGAACCTTTGATTTTTCACATTTTCTCTCTAGTACCAACAACACTTAGATATGTATAATCTCTATAGGAGTGTGTGTGATGCATACTTTCAGAGTGTCAAAGATCCTATTTTCATCTGATTACTTCCTCGGGATAAGTTTCTAAAAGTTGCATGGCAGTGTCTTGTTTGCCAGTCTTTGTTCTTTCTTTAACTTACTGCTTATTTATGTTTATATATTGGCATTACAAAATCTCAATATGTAGAGGAGGGAAAAGAGGTCCAGAGAAGGGAATTTTCATTTCTCTAATACTCTGCTATGCATCAGATCCTGTAATTAGAGTATTTCATTTAATCTTCACATTAATCCTGAAAGCTGAGTGGATAATTTAAGTAACTTGCCAAAGGCTGTGTTTTAGGTGGTAGCAGGACCAAAAGGGAATTCAGTTCTGTCTAACCCTAGAGCTTTGTTTTAAAATTGAAGTGAAATACACATAGTATGCAATTAACCATTTAAAAATGCACAATTTAGTGTTATTTAGAACATTTAGAATGTTCTGCAACCATCAGTTTTATCTAGTTCCAAATGTTTCCATCACCCCCAAAAGAAAACGTGTATATACTAAGTTATTCCAATTTCCCTGCCTTCTCAGGCCCTGGCAACAACTAGTCTCCTTTCTGTCTCTATAGATTTACCTACTCTGGATATTTTATGGAGTCAAACAATACATGGCATTTGTGTCTGGATTCTTTTACTTTGCATGCTTTTGAGGTCCATCCATGTTGTTGCATGTATCAGTACTTTATAATTTTTATGGCTGAATAGTATTCCATTGTATGGGCATACCACATTTGTTTATTCATTTATCTGTTGATGGACATTTAAGTTGTTTCCACTTTTTGGCTCCTTTGCTGTTTCCACTATTCACTCCTTTTGAATATTGATGGTCTGAACATTCATGTATAAGTATTCAAATACTTCTTTTCAGTGTTTGACAGTAAGTACCTCAAAGTAGAATTACTGTGTCATCTTACCCAGCGAACTTTTGCAGCCTTCTTTCACAAGGGTATGAGTACTTGTAGTATATTGTTTCCTTATTAGTTAAAAATAAAAACATAAACTTGTTACTTTAAAATGCTGAATACTTGGGTTTATTATTGTCACAAAGTTTATTGTTAAAAGAATTAGTCTTAGCACTCCAGGGTTATTATTAAGTATTATTCCTGGATTCAAGACTTCTCTTAAAACTGTTCTAATTTAGAGTTGAAGAAAGCATAAATGTACTTTTTAGCTTCTGACTATTGTTATATGTAGTTTAGTTGACCCTTTTGGTTCAAGGTTGAATGTGTTGTTAGTAGCCTTATCCAGAGAAACCACAGATTTTTTTTTATAAATTCCCTAGCTTATAATTGGGGATGAAAAATCATGAATTTTTAAAATTTTAGAGCTGAAGACAGCCTTTAAAGAAATCATCTTGATGAGGACATTTTTACATATAATTGCCCAGGAAACTAACTACTCTCTAGGGACTTTGAGTTCCTACTGGATTCCTATGTAACTTCTGTCTATGTATTTTGAGACCTGGAAAATAGACTGGGGGAAAATTGGAGTGGGCAACAGAAGTTCCGCACTTATTGTCAGTGAAGGAAAGCAGCTGACATGACTTGTCAGGATAAGTGGGCCTCATTATTCCTCGGCAGTTTCTACCAGGCCAGCTTGCACAAGGCATTACCTTCTTCCTAAAGCATAAAATACAACAGAAAGGAAGTAACTCTTTTAATCCAAAGAAAGAAGGAAGCAATGAAGAGGGGAAAAGAGAAAGAAAGGAGAAGGTGTGCTTAATTATAATACTTTTGAGGAGGAGAACATCTGAGAGAGCACCCCGATTCAACTTCTCTACTTGAAATAGGGAACTGTTGGCTTCAAGTCATGCAACCCTGTGGGTAGATTCCAGCTATGCACTCTCCCATGGTATGTGTATTTCTCAGGGTTGCTGTATCACATGCTTAGCAGATTTTACTTTCTTGGGCTCCAAAATCACTGTGGATGGTGACTGCAGCCATGAAATTAAAAGACACTTGCTCCTTGGAAGGAAAGCTATGACAAACCTAGACAGTGTATTCAAAAGCAGAGACATCACTTTGTTGACAATGATCCGTCTAGTCAAAGCTATGGTTTTTCCAGTAGTCACGTCCGGATGTGACAGTTGGACCATAGAGAAGGTGGTGTGCTGAAGAATTGATGCCTTTGAATTGTGCTGTTGGAGAAGACTCTTGCGAGTCCCTTGGACAGCAAGGAGATCAAAGCAGTCAATCCTAAAGGAAATCAATCCTGAATAGTCATTGGAAGGACTGATGCTAAAGCTGAAGCTCCAGTACTTTGGCCACCTGATGCGAAGAGCCAACACATTGAGACCCTGTTGATGGGAAAGATGGAAGGCGGAGGGAGCAGCAGATGGTTGGATAGCATCACCAACTCGATGGACATGAGTATGAGCAAACTCTAGGAGATAGTAGAGGACAGAGGAGCCTAGTGTGGTACAGTCTATAAGGTTACAAAGAGTCAGACACAACTGAGCAACTGAACAACAAAAACAACACATAGTGGGTTAAAATAATACAAATTATTATTTTATAGTTCTGGTGGTCAGAAGGCCGACACAGGTCTCACTGGGCTAAAATTAATGTATTGGTAAGGCTGAGTTCTTTTTGGAGGTTCTAGGAAAGAACATTTCCTCTTCCAACTTCTAGAGGCTGTGACATTCCTTTGTGTGTAGCTTGTCTTCCAACCAGTCCATCCTAAAGGAGATCAGCCCTGGGATTTCTTTGGAAGGACTGATGCTGAAGCTGAAACTCCAATACTTTGGTCACCTCATGCGAAGAGTTGACTCATTGGAAAAGACCCTGATGCTGGGAGGGATTGGGGGCAGGAGGAGAAGGGGATGGCAGAGGATGAGATGGCTGGATGGCATCACTGACTCAATGGACATGAGTGGTAAACTCCGGGAGTTGGTGATGGACAGGGAGGCCTGGTGTGCTGTGGTTCATGGGGTCGCAGAGTCGGACATGACTGAGCGGCTGAACCGAACTGAACTGTCTTCCATTTTTAAAGCCCCAGTCTTATCACTTTGACGTCTGCTTGCATGCTCACATATACTTCTCTGACTCTCTTACTGCCCTCTTTTACTTAGAAGGATCCTTTTGGGCTCACTCAGATAATCCAAGATAATCTCAAAATTCCTAATCACATCTGCAAAATCTTTCTGGCCATGTAAGGAAACATGTTCATAGGTTCTGGAAATTTGGACATGAACATCTTTGGTGACTCATTGTTCCATTTACTATAACTTGACACCTCCTTTAAGGGAAAAGAAGCAGAAAAAAACCAAAATGTGCACCCGTCTCCTCAGGACTTCATAGACTTCTTCACTGAAAAATACTTTCATTCATGGAAAAATGATACTAACTACTTTTGCACGTTGCACATTTCATAGGGGCAATTAAGACTCTAAAGCATTGAGTTTTCAGAATAAATGGTAGTTCTAGGATATGAATCTCACATGTTTAAGTCTAAATTCAGTGTTTACAATATTCTGTTCTCTATTGCATGAAAGTGATTTTTGGCACTTTCTCAATTCTTTCACTTTGAAGAAATGGAAGGATATGAGATCATATATGGGTTAATTTATGAACATTTTTCATCATGGTAAACATAGCCAGTGCCTTTGAAAAGGCACAGAAATTTCTGGATTTATGTTGTTGGGTACTGTAAAAACCCTGATGTCTTTTACTGTGTTGCAACTATATCTGTACTGTTCTGTAATAAACTCAATTGAATTTTAACATTTTCTAATCTATCAGAGGCCAGCAAGGACACTTTGATTTTTTAATTTTATTATTTATTTTTATTGAGGTATAGTTGATTTACAGTGTGTTAATTTCTGCTGCACAGCAAAATGATTCAGTTATATTTAAATACATTGTTTTATATTCTTTTCCATTATGGTTTATTGCAGGATATTGAATACAGTTCCCTGTGCTATACAGTAGGGCCTTGTTGTTTATCCATTCTATATATAATAGTATTATCTGCTAACTCTACACTCCCAATTCATCCCTTTCCTACTGTCCATCCACCTTGGCAACCATGAGTCTATTCTCTGTCAGTCTGTTTCTGTTTCCTATGTTGATTCATTTGTGTCATATTTTAGATTTCATATATGAGATTTCATATGGTATTTTTCTTTCTCTTTCTGACTTACTTCACGTAGTGTGAAAATCTCTAGGTCTATCCATGTTGCTGCAAATGGCACTATTTCACCCTTTATGGCTGAGTAGTATTCCGTTGTATATATGTACCACATCTTCTTTATCCATTCATCTCTCCATGGACATTTAGGTTGTTCCATATCTTGGCTACTGTAAACAGTGCTGCTATGAACATAGGGGTACATATATCTTTTTGAATTATAGTTTTCTCTGGGTTTGTGCCCAGAAGTGGTATTGCTGGATCATGTGGTAGTTCTATTTTTGGTTCTCTGAGGAACCTCTATACTGTTTTCTATAGTGGCTGCACCAACTTGCATTTCCACCAGCAGTGTATGAGTGTTCCCTTTTCTCTACACCCTCTGTATCATTTGTAATTTTTAGGTTTAAAATTTTTTAATTAACAAATTTTTATTGAAGTATAGTTGATTTACAATATCTTGTTAGTTTCAGGTTTACAGCACAGTGATTTAGTTACACACACAGAGATGCACACATATATATTCCTTTTCAGATTTTTTTTCCCTTAAAGTTTATTGCAAAATATTGCATAGAGTTCTGTGTGTTAGAGTATCTGCACTGTTGTTGTAAACTCAATTGAATTCTAACACTTTCTAGTCTATCAGAAAACAGCAGGGAAATTGATTCCTTTTTCTGCATATTGTGAGTTGTTAGAAGCCAAATTATTGGTATAAATAGTATGTAATTCCATGTATGTGTTTGTTGACCAGTCCATAAATTTGGGAGTATTCTCGAGGAAAGGAATCATATTTTATTTACTTTATGGTCCTCAGCTATAAGTTAAGTACCTAACACTTTGTGTGATTTTACTAGTTTTTTTATGATTTAAATTGTTGAATACTGACTAAATTTGTAAGCTTTGAAAAGAATGGAGAGTTTTAAATTTGTGGCTTTGATTTACTTTCTAAATTAATCTCACATTGATAAGCATAACTATTAACTATGTTATCATTTTAAAATGAGATATTTCATGTATCCCCGAAGGTTCTTCCCTTGTCTCTAAAATGGGGAACAAAACTAAACAAAATCACAGATAATGGCAGAGCCTTTAACTTTGGGAGCCTGGGAAATTGGTTGCAATAAAGAAAGTTATGATTTTAAATATCAAACTGGTTAACTTTCACCAACTAAACAATGCACTATTAGAGTATTTGAAGTGAAGTGAAGTGAAAGTCGCTCAGTGGTGTCTGACTCTTTGCAACTCTATGGACTATACAGTCCATGGCATTCTCCAGGCCAGAATACTAGAGTGGATAGCCTTTCCCTTCTCCAGGGGGTCTTCCCAACCCATGGATCAAACCCAGGTCTCCCACATTGCAGGCAGATTCTTTACCAGCTGAGCCACAAGGGAAGCCCAAGAATACTGGAGTGGGTAGACTGTCCTTTCTCCAGTGGATCATCCTGACCCAGGAATTGAACCGGGGTCTCCCGCATTTCAGGTGGATTCTTTAACAACTGAGCTATGAGGGAAGCCTAGAGTATTTGGCTTGTATAGTATTCTATTGACAAAAATCAGCTTATATGACTGGGTCAATAATCTTCTTTAATTATAACATTAACTGCCTCAGCTCCTTGGTGAAAACCCATCCTGATCTTTGCCCCAGCATCCTGTCTGGTGAGGCCTGTCTTCTCAAATCATCTTTGTTTTTTAATATTGTAGCTAACCAGTCAATGCCATTAACGTGTACCTAGAATTTATATATCATAACACAATTGTGGTTGTACTTACCGATAATTTGTTCTCTGGTATTTTATAAGTGACATAATAATTACCTAATAATCTTCTAATTTGTGAAACTAGGCTGAGTTTACATTACTGAATGAACTTGCTTATGAACTTCTATTGGGTTAATTTTTAAATGTTTTATGTAAATAGAGCAAGCAAACAAAAAGCTACCATGTTTCATTGATTCTAAGTACATATTTCACATCTCTGAAATCAGGATTTAATCTGAAAATCTATAATGTGTCATCTTTTAATTAGCAGTGTTTGATTTTTTTTCTGTCTTACTAGTACACAGGAGATGGTGGTTTGTGTTACATTTATTTGCAGCATATTTTTTTTTAAATGAGGTCATTTAGGTTACTCTAAGTAGGAACATTTTGCATTGTAAGTTGTATAATTCTCCTTTACGAATGTTTACAAAGTAGGATTTTAAATTTCTTCCTACTTAAGGTTTACTTCATGGATGTCCTTTTATTTTTAAAGTAGGACTGGTTATTTTAAAATGAAACCAAGATGCAAATGAACCTGCTTGTGTGACATAGTTCAAGAAATGCATTTGATGGAGTTGAATTGAATCAATGGGATCTTGCCACTAACAGTAATAGAGATTTCTCTTTTATAGTTTGCATTTTCCTTAGTGAACTTCAGTTATCCTACACGAGTTGAATTTCTGAACTGAATTGATGAAATTAACAGGTTTTTCATGGCTTGAAAGATCTGTGGGATCAGGGATTGGGCATGTCTTGCTCACTTCTGTTTCTATCAATGTATCAACTCTGCCTCAGTCACACATCCTCAGTAAATCTATAACATATTCAATTGAAGTTATAAAACACAACCTTATGAATTTAAATTTTTATCTCTGAAGAGTGTTGAAGACATGTAAAACAAATATTTTTTTTATTTTATTAAGGAGAAATAATTAAGGAAAACCATTAGAATTGATTTCTCCCCCAATTGTTAGCATTCTTCTAGACATGCAACAAGACAGCTCTTTCATCCTAACCCTTTCCAGTTTTCTCTAGCGAGATTTCTAAGCATTGCTGAACTGAAAATACTGGTCTTCATTTGTGATTGCTGGCAAAACTAATACAATTATGTAAAGTTTAAAAATAAAATAAAATTTAAAAAAAAGCAATTAAAAAAAAAACAACAACAAACAAACAAAAAAAAATAAAATACAGTGTGAATACTTGGAAAAGAAAATGCATCTGGATGTTTGGTTAGCTGCAGAACATTTCTCCTAGTCCTAGAAAACATCCACATACTCACTGAACAACATCAAAATTAATGCTATTTACTAAAGTAGAAAATGATCAGAATTATTTTAAGCCTTTAATAAATACCTCATAGCCTTAGGGAAATTGGACACATCACTTCATTTGTTGTTTTAAAATTATATCACCTTAATGATCTAATGAAAATGAAATTATTCATTTTAAATATTAGAGGTCCTTTTGACTCTGAAGAGTTTTTCTGCATGTTTACCCTTCTCCCCTTTGCATTGCATATCAACTGAATGGCCTTGCAAGAAACAGTAAAAGCTGCTATTAACAAAGCTGGAGTAATTAGTGAATAATGTAATTCTTATTTTTATTTACATTGTGTATTTCTATGTTTGTAGAATTTGAGAAAGTATGAGGAATGCAAAACAGCTACTCATAGGCTGGAATAGGCTCAAATAATAAAATCATTTTCTTTGAAAGAATTTTTATAGAGTATATAAGGAAGCAATTTTACTGGTAGGCTTTTTCAGTTCAGTTCAGTTTAGTCGCTCAGTCATGTCCGACTCTTTGCGACCCCATGAATCTCAGCACACCAGGCCTCCCTGTCCATCACCAACTCCCGGAGTTTACCCAAACTCATATCCATCTAGTTGGTGATGCCATCCAGCCCTCTCATTCTCTGTCGTCCCCTTCTCCTGCCCCCAGTCCATCCCAGCATCAGGGTATTTTCCAATGAGTCAACTCTTCACATGAGGTGGCCAAAGTATTGGAGTTTCAGCTTTAGCATCATTCCTTCCAAAGAACACCCAGGGCTGATGTCCTTCAGAATGGACTGGTTCGATCTCCTTGCAGTCTGAGGGACTCTCAAGAGTCTTATCCAACACCACAGTTCAAAAGCATCCATTCTTCGGTGCTCAGCTTTCTTCACGGTCCAATTCTCACATCCATACATGACCACTGGAAAAACCATAGCCTTGACTAGATGGACCTTTGTTGGCAAAGTAATGTCTCTGCTTTTTAATATGCTGTCTAGGTTGGTCATAACTTTCCTTCCAAGGAATAAGTGTATTTTAATTTCATGGCTGCAGTCACCATCTGTAGTGATTTTGGAGACCAAAAAAATAAAATCAGCGACTGTTTCCACTGTTTCCCCATCTATTTCCCATGAAGTGATGGGACCAGATGCCATGATCTTCATTTTCTGAATGTTGAGCTTTAAGCTAACTTTTTCACTCTCCTCTTTCACTTTCATCAAGAGGCTTTTAGTTCCTTTTCACTTTCTGCCATAAGGGTGGTGTCATCTGCATATCTGAGGTTATTGCTATTTCTCCTGGCAATCTTAATTCCAGCTTGTGCTTCTTCCAGCCCAGCGTTTCTCATGATGTACTCTGCATATAAGTTAAATAAGCAGGGTGACAATATACAGCCTTGACGTACTCCTTTTCCTATTTGGAACCAGTCTGTTGTTCCATGTCCAGTTCTAACTGTTGCTTCCTGACCTGCATATAGGTTTCTCAAGAGGCAGGTCAGGTGGTCTGGTATTCCCATCTCTTTCAGAATTTTTCACAGTTTATTGTGATCCACATAGTCAAAGGCTTTGGTATAGTCAGTAAATCAGAAATAGATGTTTTTCTGGAACTCTCTTGCTTTTTCCATGATCCAGTGGATGTTGGCAATTTGATCTCTGGTTCCTCTGCCTTTTCTAAAACCAGCTTGAACATCTGGAAGTTCACGGTTCACGTATTGCTTCCTTTTTAGGTTTTATAGTCACGTGTTTCAAAATGTCTTTATCTTGAGATGCTGAGGTCATATGCATCTTCATTGAAATCAACATCCAATGCCTCTACATTCCAGCATAATTATTCCTTTGGTACCCAGGAAAACTGTTCAGCTTTTTCTTCCCAGGATCATTCTCCAAATCTTCCAGGACCATCCTCATTTAGTGTATATTTACAGAAATGATAACAATAACAGTAGTAAAGTTTTATTAGGTAAGATTGGCTGAATACAAATTTAGGAAGTGTCAAAAGTAAAGCTGAACTATTTCTAGATTTGTGATTTGAGTTCTTTTTATTTATTTGAAAAGTTGAGATTTTATTATACTTTTTCTTCATCTTTTGTAGAACAATATCTTTTTTACCATGGACACAAACTGTTTTATTTGGCCAGCAAACAACTACTTAAAGTATTTTAGCAGTTATCCGTTGAATGAACTACTGTTTGTATGATATCTATCATGTTATAATAACTCACATATTTATGGAAGTTGATATTATAGCTTTCAAGGTGCTTTTTCATTTTATTCTCATCACGACTCTTTGAATTATGTATTATTATTTAATTTGTAACAGTAGGGAAACAGGGCTTATACGGTTCTCCATGGCTTGTCAAAAACAATAATATTTGTACATTATCAGTACTTTAAGACTCATTTTCTGATTTTAAAGGTGCTTCCATTTCCCCATATCAAGCTGCTTGTTTGATTGGTGCTTGGAATTGTGACAACCAGCTAAATAGAAACTCAACAGAATGAGTGATAGTGAATGTTACCCATGAAACAAAAACATTGTATGTCCATTCTGAAGGCACTTCATGGTTTGGAACTTCAGGGGAAGTTTCTCTGTTAGCTAGTTTTAGAAAAAATAACCTTGTAAATTTTTGATAGTCCTACCCATGGTGGGAGTTAATGACAAAGCCAGGATGTGAACCACATTCTAGGCATGATGTATTTTAAAATTAAATTATGATTTTATATTAGTGGGATGGTATAGAAAACAGCCTTTAATTATGAATGTGCCCTATATGCAAACATGAGACCAGTTTTCTTACATGTAAGTTCACTCAGCAAGTGGTAAATTTGAAAGCATTTAATAGAAAAATAGGAATAAATATTAATAAGGGAATGAGAGGATTTTCCATCCCTATTTATTGTCTCACTGTAAAAATTGTTTTGAGTTATTTTTACTGTTGTTATTTTGCTTACTGTGTGATAACTCAGAAGGTCCTTTGAGATAAATAGGTGAAATGTTTTGAAAAATAAGACCTTTTCATTATAGAGTTTCTTTTGCCAATGCTACATAATCAAGTTCTACTTGAGGGTCTTAATAACAATCTTTTTCAGACATTAAAACAAATTTCTACCTTCTAGCTCTAGGTAGAATACTTCTTTCTAAAATATGCCACACTTTTCACAAAGCTGAATAAATCTCTATTCCTATTACCTTGTCAATCTGGAGGTTGACTATTTGTGTTTGTAATGAAAAATATCCACTCTTTGGTGACCTAGGGGCTTGGTTAGATTAGCATCCTGGCTGGTTCGCCTTCTATCTGTATGTACTTAAACTAGTACACTTTGTGTGTAAAACAGGAATTATAACACCTAACATTTAAGTTTATTGAAAGTATTTGAATTAAGATATATAATTCACCTAACACAGATTGGCTCATTCTAGGCATTTGATGAAAGGTTGTTGACATTGTTGTTATTACTATTATTAAATTTCATAGTATTTCCCTTGCTGCCTTTAAATGCAAATATGTACATACAAAGTGGCAAACCAGAAATTAAAAGCTGTACATTCAGTATGAATCTTTCCTTTGGATAGTGTGTTCTGTTTTGTAAGGCTGCAAAAAAATAGAAAATTATTTAAAATGTTAGGGACTGACCATTTCGTCAACAATGGGCTGCTAATTAGTTTGTTAGCAATTACATTTTTTGACTGAAGGATGCCATCAGAAAATAGTGAAAGTGTGTGCAGTGGATGTTCTAAGCACAGAGCTATACACTGAGAATATAAGTGAAACGAGTAAAAAAAAAACAGTGCTTTTTTGCAATAACTATTTTTTTTTTTTGTAACATGGAATCGGTGCAGTCTTTTCTATATATAAACTACATGCTGTGTGGGGACAACACATCTCTGCCTGATAGAACCACATTTGATCATGAGGCAAACATATGGAAGTCTAAATAATAATGTTACAATCTGCAGGTATCCCTTGTGGTTAAGTTTAGCTGTAAACTTGCAGGTGCATATATTTCTCTTAAAAAAAAAAACAACAAACAAAAGCAAGTTTCTGTTGTTCTTGTCATTGTTGTCTTTTTCCTCCCATGATAAGCAGTTTTCCATAATAGTTTCTGTATACATTCTTGGCATTCTTCTATAAGTGTATGTACAGCATAGATTCCAGGCTGTGGAATGTTAGGTCAGAGGGTATGTGTATTTTAAATTTCAATATGCATTGCCAAATGACTCTCCAAATTTAATAAGTCAGTTTTCCGCATCCATTTTTACTAATCTAGTAGGTGAAAAGTGGTATCTTATTTCATTTCAAATTTGTGTTTAAAATTATATTTATATAATTATAATTTAAATTGAATATCCTATATTCATAAAATTTTTCAACTTCATTTTTTAAAGAATTATTTTATATTTAAATACTTGTTGAATTAGACTCTTTCATTTTTTTTTTTAACATTTTTCTGACTCTTACATTTTTTTTTTCAGATGAAGTTAACAATCACAGTTACATTAAAACAGTTTCTCCTATTATTAACATTTTTCACTATGTGGAATATTTGTTAAAATTGATGAATAATTAGAATATAAGTATTATATTCACAAAGTAATTTAGAAAACAGTGATTCTTTTTAAAAAAGCTGTCTTGTATGTTTAATTCCACCATTTGATTTGTGAACTAATGGAGAACTAATAAAGCACATCTCTGAAAAAACAAAAATGCAAAACAAAAGTACAGAGCAGATTTCTAAAAGAATCACAGAGTGCTTTCAATTTTACATTAAAGGTGATTGTTATCCCACCTCAGCAACTAGAATTCTAAATAATTATACTGTAGATGATACTTTATGCCATGAAGATGATTTATGTTGGGCACAAGTCTTAATTGTTTCAAGATACGTATTTTAAGGCTGTCTCTCAGTGCATTCAACCTCTCCTCCATGGAAGCTTCCCAAAGGAGTTGTTTACACTCTTTCTTCATTTCCTCAAACTCCCACTTAGTCCTCAAACCGTGCTATTTTGGCCTTTGTCTCCTTCATTCAATGAAAGACTTCTTGCTGAGATCATGACAAACTTGTTGCTAAATCCAGTAGAAATTTTCCCTCTTTGATACTTGATCTCTTAGCAGTAATGGACACTTGACCATTCTTTTCTTCTTGAAGCACCCTCTTCAGATTGCTTCTGAGGCAGAAACTTCTAGGTTTTGTCCTCCTTTCTCTTTTTATTCTCTGACTCTGTTGGCAGTATATTCTCCTGAGCACAATCTATTCTCTTTCTAGGCAATCTCATTCATTTTGCATGCCTGGCTTTAATTACCACTTGTATAAAACAGGATGATCTGGGTTATCGTCATAACGAACAACCTCACCTCTCAGTGAATTAAAACCATAAAGATTATTTCTTACTCATGGCACATGTCCTAGTAGGTCAGCTGGGAGCTCTACATCATGTTGTCTTTTGACATCTAGGCTAATGGAGTAACTTGTATCTAAAATGTTGCTAGCCTCTGTGTCACAGGGGAAGAAAATTCTAGAGTTTTCACACCAGCTGTTCCATGATCCCATGTGGAAGTAACACATGTCACTTCTACTTAGAACTCTTTGGACAAAAGTCATATGACCCCACCAAAATGCAATCCTATCATGGAGCCAGAATGCAGAGTTTAAAAATATTTGATGACCACTGCAGTTAGCTTTTCTAGTTTTCAACTGTTAGGCCTGATAGCAGAAACAAACTTACTTGCTTCTCAAGGGAGACATTTCATAAATTCCATCCAGAAGTCCAAAATCTCTTATGCTAGAGAGGCATAGAAGTTGGGGAAGTAAGGACATATGACAAATATGAGAATTATATCAGGAGAACAGTCATATATTTTGAAGGTATATTATCTACATTGTAAACAGTTGTTGACAACTGCTTTACCTAATATGTCTCCAGTGCATTATTTCGATCATAATCCTTCTAGCTTTCAATACTAGTTTCATCAGTTGAGTGCCAGCCAACCCCTCTAAAGTTCAGGGAGGCATCACCCCACTTACCAGTTCTAATTTTTGTGTCTTTCGGGATAGGCTAGGTTTTGCTGAAAGTAGCAAACAATTCCCTAATCTCAGAATTTCAGTGGCTTAAAAGAAAGATGTCTTTCTCATTCAGGTTATAGGTTTCACATCCTTTGTGGGTCAGCTGGGGCCTGTGCTTCCTATGTCCTCATTCTTGGACCTGGGTTGAGTCCATTTTCCACCTTCATCAAAACCTTGCTCTGGTTTTCAAGGGACTGCATTTCCCAAATGTTTTTGCTCTTTGGCTTCCAGGGGGTTTTGGCTATTGAAAGGCAGCGATGCAAGAATGGAGGGGCAGAGAGAGTGGAGAAACGTGATGGTTCATTCTGTCCCTCTTTCCGTTTTGGAGGGTGTCTCCAGCAGCAGCAGCTTCTCTGTGATTTCAACTCCAAGCAGACAGGCACGTTGCTTTTTCAGCTTCCACAAATGGCTTCTGTGGTCTGCTAATACTGCTTCCTGTTAGACTATTTTGCTACATCCTCAGGAGAGAAGAGTCACTCTCTGTTGCTCTCCATCCTCTGTTTGGCCTCTCAGCTCTTTAAACACTTGTGTAAACAGTTCCCTGTATTAAATTCCCTGTGTTTAAATGTTAAAGTGGTTTCTGTTTTTGACGAGCCCCTGACTGATAAATTCAGGTTAGGATGTTCAACCCAACCACGTACCCAGAGGACACAGAGCTGGAAATATTTGGTGGGCAGGTCTCAAAACTGCCATACCACTATTTACATTTGACTTGCAGCCTTCCTCTTGCTAGCCAGACCTCTCCTCTAATCTCCAGGACCACGCAGCCAGAGCCCCATCTAACTGATACTTCCTTTCGAATGTTTCAAAGGGACACTGTAGACTCAACATGTCAAGGTTACAACACATGATCAAGTCCCACCAGACTTCATCCTCTTCTGTCTCCTCCTTCAGTGAATAACAGCTCCATGTGTTTTGTTAGTCAAGCAAGAAACCTGAGTCACTCTTTAAACTTTTATCCCCTTCAGCCTGCATGGCCATATGATAACCATAACTGTAACCATAGTGGTAACTGTAGCCACAGCCCATAAGCATAATCATAGTTACAGTGTCCTACATCTCTTAATTCTCTTTGTTTCTCTAAGTTTCCACTGCTGTCACCCTCATCCAAGCTCTTGGCCTCAACTGGATGATTGCAATAGCATCCTTATCTTGCTGTCACAGGTCACGAAGCAACAGTTAGAACGGAACATGGAACAACAGACTGGTTCCAAATCAGGAAAGCAGTACATCAAGGCTGTATATTGTCACCCTGCTTATTTAACTTATATGCAGAGTACATCATGAGAAATGCTGGGCTGGAGGAAGCACAAGCTGGAACAAGATTGCCGGGAGAAATATCAATAACCTCAGATATGCAGATAACACTGCTTTTATGGCAGAAAGTGAAGAGGAACTCAAAAGCCTCTTGATGAAAGTGAAAGGGGAGAGTGAAAAAGTTGGCTTAAAGCTCAACATTCAGAAAACGAAGATCATGGCATCCGGTCCCATCACTTCATGGGAAATAGATGGGGAAACAGTGGAAACAGTGGCTGGTTTTATTTTTTTGGTCTCCAAAATCACTGCAGATGGTGATTGCAGCCATGAAATTAAAAGACTCTTATTCCTTGGAAGGAAAGTTATGACCAACCTAGACAGCATATTAAAAAGCAGAGACATTACTTTGCCAACAAAGGTCCATCTAGTCAAGGCTATGATTTTTCCAGTAGTCATGTATGGATGTGAGAGTTGGACTATAAAAAAAGCCGAGCACCAAAGAATTGAGGCTTTTCAACTGGTGTTGGAGAAGACTCTTGAGAGTCCCTTGGACTGCAAGGAGATCCAATCTGTCCATCCTAAAGGAGATTAGTCCTGGGTGTTCATTGGAGGGACTGATGTTGAAGCTGAAACTCCAATTTTGGCCACCTGATGCGGAGAGCTGACTCATTTGAAAAGACCCTGATGCTGGGAAAGATTGAGCGCAGGAGGAGAAGGGGACACAGAGGATAAGATGGCTGGATGGCATCACTGACTCACTGGACATGGGTTTGGGTAAACTCTGGGAGTTGGTGGTGGAAAGGGAAGCCTAGTGTGCTGCAGTTCATGGAGACACAAAGAGTTGGACACGACTGAGTGACTGAACTTAACTGAACTTGCTATCACTGTCATAGTCTGACAAAGTCAGTCCTTTGGCAAGACTTGCCTTGTGGTCCAGTGGTTAAGAATCTGCCTTGCAATGCAGGGGATACTAGTTTGATCCCTGGTTGGGGAACTAAGATCCCATATGCCTTGGGGCAGCATCTGCAACAAGAGAATCACGTGAACCATAGTGAAGACCTAGTACAGCCAAAAAATACATAATAAAGTCAGTCATTTTTGTCGCTATTGTTGTTCTGTTGCTAAGTCATGTCCGACTATTTGTGACCATATGAACTACATCATGCCTGGCTTCCCTGTCCTCCAGTCATTTTCAACACCTTCAAATGTTCAATGACTTTCAGTGGCTTCCATGTCCTCCTAGGAAAATCCAGAACTCCTTAACTCCAACCGCCTTTCCAGCTTTGTCTCCCTCCATACTCCATCACACCTTCTGCATTCCAGCCTTGCCAGCTGCTTTAAGTCCTTTTTACTTATGAGTGTTCAACCCTCAGCACAGCCTCAGGCTTTTGAACATGCAGTTGCCATTGTCTGAACACGTTCCCTCTCCTCCATCTTAATGATTATTAAGTTTTTTCCTTTGTTATTATGTCCTCAGGCAGGCCTTCTTGACTGTGTCATATCCCCTTGTAACACACTTTGAATAGTGCCGTGTACTGCTGCCAGGCAGGATTAACAGAGTTGTAATTTTATACTTCGTTGAGTGATTATTTGGTTAGTGAAAATCTCCCACACTTTCCTAGAAACTCTGTGAGGTGAGAAATAATGAATTATTTTCCTAAACTTTGTATCCAGCTCCTATCAGCATCTGGGACATAATTAGCACTCAGTAAATATTTGATGAATTAGTGAATGAAAGCACTAAATCTCCTTTTCCCTCCCTTCCTCTCCCTCCCTGCTCTTTTCCTTCATTTCCCTCCTATCCTTCCAGCCTCTTGCATCAGGTATCTATTATTGGGGAATTGCAGGTCACATACTCATTTAGCAGTTAATTTCCAGACTATAATTATTAATGTCTCCTCAGTAATTTTTTGTCATTAGTGTAGAAATTATTCCGATAGGATGTGAGTGGTGATCGGCAGCTTTTGTAACAGGCAGTGCACGTTTTGAAATCAGAAGCTGTTTCTGAGTACCAGCTTGTCCACCTTCTTGCTTTGTGATCCTGGTCTACTCCGTTGATCTCTCTGAACTCAGTTTTCTCCTTGAAAGCTGAAGAGTTGAAGAGTTCTCCTTGAAAACATAAGAGGATAATCATAACTACCTTGTAGGCATTACATTGCAGTAATTATGTATCTAATGGAAGAACCTGGCATACAGAAGCTACTCAAAAAATTATAGTCATTTTGGCCTTTGTTCAAAGATAATTAAGTAATTCTAGATTTTATTAATGACTCTTAGGCAGCATAGAGGATTAGAAAACCTTTACTGAATGTCCATGGTTCATATGTGATATTTAAATCAGATAGAAAACTGTGAAAAAGGGATAATGAACTCAGTGTACAGTTTTAGAGGATTAAAATACAGTTCATTTGGTAAACATGTTGTGAGAAGAGTGTATACGCATGGGTATACAGACACGTGTGTCTGCCTATATTTCTATTTCTGTCTATACAGTCTTCTGTGAAAAGTTTGTAGTTGTATCCATTACTGTCTTTTTTATCTTATTTTTTCACCAGCCTTTGTATTGTTTAAAACCTTTGTGGGTCAAATTTTTTAAAAGTGTTTTTTCATCTCTGGAAAGATAATTCCACTGGAACGCCTTGATCTCTTACTCCATAGAGGAAAAGTAGAGGAAAGAAAAAGTGTGTGCCTTGTTAATGGTACCCCTAACAATGTCTGCCTTTGTGGGGGTGAGAATTGATGTCATTTTTGGCAACTATACAGCTGACGCTGTTCTGTGACATTGCAACATATTCAGTACATGCCTAATAGGAAACCCTTTTCCAAGTGGTAAACAACCCTTCACAAGGCAGTCTTGCCAAAGCTAGGTTTTGTCATCCAACAGGAAATCAACAGGATGGTCCTTTTCTCTTTACTTAAAAAAAAAAAAAAATATATATATATATATATATAATATATATATATATTTAAAAGAAAAAAAATATATATGCCTTTAATGATGTGTTTTCTTTAAGCCATCAGCAGATGTGCTGTCCATCCAAACTGCCAGGGTTAAATTGTTGATTTTTAGAAATAGTCTTGATTATCTCATTATGCTTTTGCCATAAAATGACTCTATTTCACGTAGCAATTAACTCCAGCGAATGCCTTCTCAAGACCCAAAGTGAACCTAGCCTTTTGAAGAAGTTCTGCTTTCAAATGGCAATAAAACACATTTTGCCCATTTGCAGGTATTTCAAGTATCAAATTGGATGAATCTTTTTAATTTTCTTTTACTGAATTGAGTTCAAGTGAATTTGATAGGATTGTTAGAGGACGGTCAGTGTCTGGAATAACAATGACGACTTATAAAAGGAACAAGCTGGGCCGGTGTTAACGACAACGAGATGCTCAGACCCTTCATTTGTTAGCACGAAGCCTTGCTCTGTGATCCGACTATTGAGTCCTTGCCCACGTACGGCACCCACCTACTTTACTTAGAAGGCGCTAACTGCATCTTTTCAATCAATATTCAATTATGCAAGACAAGGATTGCTGGCTAAGGAACTGTGTCTACCTGCCAAGGAAATGTATTTCCAAAAAGAATTTGTTAGGACTTCTAGGTTAGTTCATCTAACCTAGGAAATCCCCACCTCTGGTTGAATACCTGCCCAGCTACACTTGTGGAATGTGCACCCTTGCCTTCCTGCAGAGATTCTTGTGTGTGGCACGTTTCTGTCTTTTCTTCTGGAAGCATCTTTCTCAGTTCCATTCTTTGCCATCTTTGACTCCTGTTAACCTCAGTGAGTATGAGCAAACTGCAGGAGATAGTGAAGGACAGGGAAGCCTGGCATGCTGCAGTCCATGGGGTCACAAAGAGTTGGACATGACTGACTGAACAACAGCCCAGAAAACCAGAGAACATGCTCCCTAGCTGTACCTCACTTTCCTGCCTTCTCATGTAGGCTGTTGCCAAACAGCTGCTTTGTTTCAGTCCTTCTGTATATGCTTGCATTGGTCTTTATCCTTTCTCCCTAAGCCTCAGGAGTTTTGATCATGTTCCTTTTTCAGTGAGGAAGGTGTTGTAAATTCATAAATTAAGCATTGCTCTTATTTCACTGAAAATTGACTTAACACATTAGTCACTCTGGCCCAACCTACCGGGCAGGCATGAAGTTATTGCTTCTTAAACCACCTTCTAATTTTAACAATAGGAAGATTTCACAGGTCCACACATAGGCAGTATGAACTGGGGAGCTTTTAACATATTAATTGGGCTCTGAAGAAGTCACTACAGTTAATGAAAATTGGGCTTGTTATCTAAGATAAATGGAGGGTGTAGCTATACTTAGGACAATTAAAAAACCAAAACATTAAAATAGGTAAGCAATGAATAAATGGCTTGATACTCACATTATGAGAGTTTTTAATTCATTTAATTTCACTCCTATATGTCCAACCAATTCAGGGATACCCACATCCTGGTTTAATTGGCAGAATGACTATCTTGCTGGCTCGAAGGAGAAAGACGAGGGACTGTCTGTGTGATCTCAGATTTCCAACAATAGCAAGTTCCCTTAGGTTTTGGAGCTCACATCTACTGTCCTGATTTTTTTTCCAGTCTGCTCTTCTGGGTTCTCTGGGTATTCTGCTTTGTGGATTCTACTTTTGACCCACCTGCTTTTTAACCACTATTTCATCCTGATCATCAGTATCTCCTTGTTTTTTCATACCCATTATAGTTTAGAAACTTGATAAGTAGTTCCGTGTCTCTTGACTTTTTTCCCAGTTCCCACTTGGGCATTCCTGACCCCAGTCCTCAGACTTGGCCTTTGCGAGGTAGCTGTATCGAGAGTAGCAAATATTCCATGTAGACCCTGATCCAGTGTTCCTATTCAGAGCACAAAAGCTGTTGGCATTTGACAAACAGATGAAAAGGAATCTATGATTAGTTTTACTTTTCACTTCATTATTAACAGTATTAGAAAATACTTTATTAAGCTTTTGCAATGTGTTAGACCTTATGCTAGGAATTCTTTATTTCATGCATCATTTAAGATTCACAGCATTTTAGAGAAGAGGCACAGAGAGGCTGTTACTTCCCCAAGGTCACACAGTTGTTGAGTGATGGGGCAAGAGTTTGAATCTTGTGGTCTGGCTGCCCCACTCATATTTTAGTCCTTGATGTGGTAACACACTAAATTCTACCACATATGGTGGTGGTTTAGTTGCTCAGTCGTGTCTGACTCTTGTGACCCCATGGACTGTAGCCTGCCCGGCTCCTCCATCCATGGGATTCTCCAGGCAAGAATACTGGAGTTGGTTGCCATTTCCTTCTCCAGGGGATCTTCCTGGTCCAGGAATCGAGCCCGGGTCTCCTGCACTGCAGGCAGATTCTTTACCAACTGAGCTACAAGGAAGCCCTACCACATGGATCGGTTATTAAATCAGACTTTCAGCATGTTACCTTTTTCCTCTAAGGTAGAAACTTGAAGCTTTTAGAATTTTCTAGGTTTTTGTTTTCTGTTTTTAGGGTCATTTTTGGTTTGGGAATATAAAAAATAGGATGATGAAAGTTTAAACTAAATCTTATGTAACTTAATCATCTTCAGAAGTCTGATTTCTAATGATACATAAGAATAATCATTAATAGTCATTCATTTTACCAATTCAGCAGCTTTTGCTGTCTGCTATATGCCAGCAATGATGGAAGGCTCTGGGGATTCAACAGTGAACAAAAAGGATTCTCTATTCATAAAGTTTACATATGTAAATTGGATATTGGCCCAGCCATGACGTGAAGTGTAACTTATGTGAATTTATTGATCCTCAAATTAAACTGTTAAAAACAACCTAGCAAGATAGATGTAGAATAATTAATGCATTCTCTGGCCCTCGATAAATGGTAGCTTTACAAATAAAATATAAGTAATTTGATTAAATAGTCTAAAAAGTTTAACAATTAACAAAATGCTTTAAACAGAGGCTATGTCAAAAAATGATAATTTCCCCCAGAAAGTATTTTGAAATTTCATTTAAATATTTTAATGTCTTTATAGACAGCTAAATTTACATAAATGCATAAGTTAATTGTAACATTTCCTTTTCCTCCTCCTTCTTTCCTGCTGGACTTCTCTGTCTCTGTTCCTTGATTCAAGTCAGATACCCCCTGCAGCCACCCCCCAACAAAATTAAAACATACTAAAAAGTAAGTGTGTATCCCTCCCTTGTTCCTTTTGTGTTCTTATATTTCTATTTAGAAATCACAGCACACAAATAGAGAGTT
This sequence comes from Bubalus bubalis, assembly GCF_019923935.1. Taxonomy (NCBI): domain Eukaryota; kingdom Metazoa; phylum Chordata; class Mammalia; order Artiodactyla; family Bovidae; genus Bubalus; species Bubalus bubalis. The sequence continues at coordinate 27,579,719 of NC_059181.1, forward strand.
TTTAACGCATTTTAGAAAAATTGGGTTATACAACATTGGCTTCTCTCCTTTTTGCTTTTCTCTCTCATTAATAGGTAATGGGAACCTAAGTCAACAGACATAATACTAATGTTTTTATCTTCCTAAAAGGTACATATATAGTATTTCATGGTGAAGTAGCCCCATTTATTTCATCCTTATCCTATTTGCCGTAGGCACATTGCTTCTAGGCTTTGGCACTGCAAATGTGCTGTAAACATCCTTGAATATTTGTTCTTAAACACTGTATCAGTGGAATAGATTCCAAAGTGTAGGAATGATTGGTTAAAGGATATCTCTTTACATATTTTAAATAGATGTTGACAGTTGCTATGAAACAAGAAGGTATATTTATTTTCTGTTTCTACCAGTACATATGTGTGAACATTTCCTTACATTTCCATAAGCAAGAGGTGTGAGAGACTGGTTTAAATTTATGCTAGTAAGATAGTTGTAGGGTGCTGAGTCACGGTTACTTGGAATTTGCCTGATGACTTGTGTTTTTTAACTTTATATGTTTGTTGGCCTTTTAGATTTTCTCTTAGCCAATTCATAGCTCTTTCCATGTTTTTTTTTTTTTTTTCTGTTAGGTTGGTTGTTCTCTTGTCAGTTTGTAAGTATACTGTATATATTGTAGATATTAACCTTTATATGTTGTTTGCATTTGAAATGATTTTTCAGATCTCTCATTTGCTTTGAATTTGCTTGTTATGTCTTTTCTCATAATATTTAAAAGGTTTTGTATAGTAGATGTTTCTGTTTTCTAGCTCTATAGTCTATCTTAAGAAAGTCTTTCTTGTCCTTTAGATTTTATATCTTGTCTTCTAGACATATTAGAAGATCTGTAATCTTTCAATATTTAAAGTCACTGATAGACTGTGATCTTAAAAAACATTTTTTAAAAAGGAGGTACTTTTGGGGACTTCCCTGGTGAGCCAGTGGTTAAGAACCTGCCTTCAAGTGCAGGGGATGCTGGTTCAATCCCTGGTTGTGGCACTGAGATCCCACATGCCTTGGGACAGCTAAACTATATGCCACAACTACCAAGTCTGCATGATGCAAACTACGGAGCCCGTGCACTCTAGAGCTTGCACACCACAACTAGAGAGAAGCCCACACACCGCAGCGAAGAGTCCATATACTGCAAAGAAAGAAAGATCCTGTGAGCTGCAATGAAGACTGGGGGCAGTCCTAAATAAACAAATAAATCTTTAAAAAATAACACAAAATGGAGGTACTTTTTAAACTTTTTTTTTTTTTTTTTTTTTTGCAGGTGGAAGGGTACTTGTGATGAAGTGAAGTGAAAGTTACTCAGTCATATCTGACTCTTTGCAACCCCATGGACTATACAGTCCATGGAATTCTCCAGGCCAGAATACTGGAGTGGGTAGGCTTTCCCTTCTCCCGGGGATCTTCCCAACCCAGGGATCGAACCCAGGTCTCCCACATTGCAGGCAGATTCTTTACCAGCTGAGCCACAAGGGAAGCACAAGAATACTGGAGTTGGTAGCCTATTCCTTCTTCAGCAGATCTTCCTGACCCAGGAATTGAACTGGGGTCTCCTGTGTTGCAGGCAGATTCTTTACCAGCTGAGCTATCAGGGAAGCCCGTAGTTGTGATAAATGGGTTTAAAAGTAATTAGCCTCCAATTAAAATAAATAAATTAATTTTTTTAAAAAGTTCATCATTTCCCCACAGAATTAAACTGAGGGTATTTCCTAAAAGTGATCTCGCTTTTCTAGATAACAGAATATTTCCACATAAGTATATGATCAAGTTGTCATACATTCAACAGATATTAAGTACCTTTTGTTTTCCTGGCATTCTGAAAGGAGTGTGTGTGTTTTGGGGGAGCAACATTTTGGCTTGGTCACTGCTTTTTTGAGATGAAGCATTCAACTGTGATAATGGCAATGGGACCAAAACCCACAAAAGCCTAAAGTCTGTTGATGGTCCTGTCACTAATAGTATGAAGTAGTTCTGTCACTCAATGGTGTTAAAGTTTGGTTTCCTCTTACTGGAATTGAAAGAGACATGTGTACCCCAGTGTTCATCGCAGCACTGTTTTTAATAGCTAGGACATGGAAGCAACCTAGATGTCCATCACAGATGAATGGATAAGAAAGCTGTGGTACATATACACAATGGAGTATTACTCAGACATTAAAAAGAATACATTGGAATCAGTTCTAATGAGGTGGATGAAACTGGAGCCTATTATACAGAGTGAAGTAAGCCAGAAAGAAAAACACCAATACAGTATACTAACACATATATGGAATTTAGAAAGATGGAAATGATAATCCTATATGCGAGACAGCAAAAGAGACACAGATGTATAGAAGAGTGTTTTGGATGCTGTGGGAGAAGGCGAGGGTGGGATGATCTGAGAGAATAGCATTGAAATGCGTATATTATCATATATGAAATAGATCGCCAGTCCAGGTTTGATGCATGAGACAGGATGCTCAGGGCTGGTGTACTGGGATGACCCAGAGGGATGGGATGGGGAGGGAGGGGGAGGGGGGTTCATGATAGGGAACACATGTAAACCCATGGCTGATTCATATCAATATATGGCAAAAACCATTAGAGTATTGTCAAGTAATTAACCTCCAATTAAAAAAAAAGTTTGGTTTCCTCTGATATAAAATAAGGAAGTTAAATCCAGTGATCCCCAAAGCCTTGCTCATCCCCAAAGCCTTGCTCATCCTCAGACTAGAAAGCAGAAAGTCCTCAGAGAATAACAAGTTGTCCAATTTCCAGTACTATCCTGCTATTTCAAGGTATTTTCTGTCAGAATAAACAAAGCCCATAGTTATAGAGGTGGGAGGGGAGAAAGAGAATGAATATGAATATGAATGAATGAAAAGGAATAATTAGGTTGACTGAATTTAGCCAATCTGGAATAAATGTGAAGGAGAGCTGGCGGCCACCCTCTATGTTGTCATCATATCCTCATCTCACTAATTGAAGGCTCTGACTTATGATTTTCTTGCTGTAATTGGCATCCCTGCTCTCATTTTCTTACCAACATCTTTCTTCCCTGAATTTTGGAGATGGAACAGGAATTAAAAAACTAATTTCAATGGAAAAGGTGAATCACTTAGCTGAAAACATATTAGACCGCTTAAGAAAGTGGACACCATGATGTTTTACACTGTGCAAGTAAACAATTAAGAATTCACCTCCCCTTAGCTCTCACCTTGACCCCACAAGAGCTCTTCAGGATTTATTCACAATATATACAATATGTGTAGGTTAAGTATTATAGTTGCCATTCTTGATTTAATAGTAGTTTGTTTGAAAAGCAGTCATGATGGGGAAAAAAATTGGAGCTGGAGGAATCAGGCTCCCTGATTTCAGACTATACTACAAAGCTACAGTAATCAAGACAGTATGGCCCCAGCACAGAAAACAGAAATATAGATCAATGGAACAGGATTGAAAGCCCAGAAATAAACTCATACACTTATGGTCACCTAATCTATGACAAAGGAAGCCAGACTATACAATGGAGCAAAGTCAGCATCTTCAGTAAGTGGTGCTGGGAAAACTGGAGAGCTGTGTATAAAAGAATGAGATTAGAGAACTCTCTAACACCATGCACAAAAATAAACTCAAAGTGGATTAAAGACCTAAATGTAAGGCCAGATACCATAAAGCTTACAGAGGAAAACATAGGCAGAACAGTCTTTGACATAAATCATAGCAGGATCTTTTTTTGACCTACCTCCTAGAGTAATGAGAATAAACACAAAAATAAAAAAAATGGGACTTTATTAAACTTAAAATCTTTTGCATAGCAGAGGAAATCGTAAGTAAGATGAAAAGACAACCTTCAGAATGGGAGAAAATATTTGCCAATGAAGCAACTGACAAAGGATTAATCTCCAAAATATGCAAACAGTTCATTCATCTCAATATTAAAAAAAGCAAGCAACCCAATCAAAAAATGGGTGGAAGACCTAAACAGATGTTTCTCCAAAGAAGACATATTGATGGGCAAGAGACATATGAACAGATGCTCAGCATCACTAAGTATTAGAGAAATGCAAATCAAAACTACAGTGAGATGTCACCTCACATCAGTCAGAATGGCCATCATCACAAAATATACAGACAACGAATGCTGGATAGGTTGTGGGAAAAATGGAGCCCTCTTGCACTGTTGGTGGGAATATAAACTGATACAGCCATTATGAAGAGCAATGTGAAGATTCGTTAAAAAAAAAAAAAAAATAGAACTACCTTATGACCCAGCTATCCCACTACTGGATATATAGCCAGAGAAAACCATAATTCAAAAGGAAACATGCAACCCCAATGTTCATTGCAGCATTATTTACAATAGGCAGAACATGGAAACAACTTAAATGTCCATCAACAGGAATGGCTAAAGAAAATGTGGTACATATATATAGTGGAATATTACTCAGCAGAGACATTACTTTGCCAACAAAGGTTCGTCTAGTCAAGGCTATGGCTTTTCCTGTGGTCATGTATGGATGTGAGAGTTGGATTGTGAAGAAGGCTGCGCGCCGAAGAATTGATGCTTTTGAACTGTGGTGTTGGAGAAGACTCTTGAGAGTCCCTTGGACTGCAAGGAGATCCAACCAGTCCATTCTAAAGGAGATCAGCCCTGGGATTTCTTTGGAAGGAATGATGCTAAAGCTGAAACTCCAGTACTTGGCCACCTCATGTGAAGAGTTGACTCATTGGAAAAGACTCTGATGCTGGGAGGGATTGGGGGCAGGAGGAAAAGGGGATGACAGAGGATGAGATGGCTGGATGGCATCACTGACTCGATGGACGTGAGTCTGAGTGAACTCCGGGAGTTGGACAGGGAGGCCTGGCGTGCTGCGATTCATGGGGTCGCAAAGAGTCGGACATGACTGAGCGACTGATCTGATCTGATCTGATCTGATTACTCAGCCAGAAGAAGGAATGAAACTGGGTCATTTGTAGAGACATGGATGGACCTAGAGATTGTCATGCAAAATGAATTAAGTCAGAAAGAGAAAAACAAATATTATGTATTAATGTATATGTATTGAACTTGAAAAAATTGGTATAGATGATCATATTTACAAAGCTGAATTAGGCACAGATCTAGAGAACAAATGTATGGATACCATGCAGCGAAGGGGTGGAAGGATGAATTGGGAATTTGGGATTGACATATATATATGCTACCAGGGAAGCCCATATATATATATTACTCTGTATCAAATAGATAATTAATGAGAGCAGACCGTGTAGCGACTGAACTGAACTGAAAAGTATGAAAAATTATTTACCATTTGGAAAACAATTTAAAACATAGTTTGTCAGAAATTAAGTGTATAGTCCTTTATAGTCATACGTGTCTGGCATAGACATATATTTGAAACAGAGATTGTCATTGATATAAAGAAAGAACTTTGTCAGGCAAGACTGTTAAAACACCACACAAAGATAAATTCATGTTTGTATACATGATAGTTTGTGAAAATCTTGTATGTTTGAATACGAAAACAAACTGAATGAGCTAAGTAGATAAAGGAAGGGCTTTTCTGTCATGCAGAGCCATAGCCTACCACACAGAAATAAGTTCAAGGACATAAGTTGTAGTTTATGGGAATCTCAGAATAGATATTCTGTCCTCAACATTTTTTATTCAGTGACTTTCCCAGTTTTAAAGCCTTGCCCAAATTCTTTGTTTTATTTCTGTTTTTGTTGTCTGTTGTCACTTTAGTATAACACACTGAGTCATTTTCCCATCTTGTTCCATTAATATTCACAAGTGAACAGGCAATCGATAGTAAGATCAAGTGATAGATCAAGTAATTCCTTGAGCCAGAGAATGGGTTCCTACTTGGGTTGTATTAGAAAGTACATCACAGCCAACTAAAACCTAACTTGGTAGCTTTCCCTGTATTCTATTTAATCTTTCAAAAGACTGTGCCTTTTGTTTCTATGGCTGTATAAAATATACCTTCAACACTCAGCAGATTGCTACATACAAAGTAGGTGTTCAGTAGGTGTCTCTGCTACAATTTTAAATTTGACTTTTAGGTTTTCTAACTAACTGTCTCCAAAATAAGAGTTTTTTCCCCCCCTTAATTGTTAACACAATAAGAGCATATCTGCACAGTGGCAAAAAAATATTGTGAAATGGATAAACTGACACATATGGGTGTGGGTGATATTTCTTAAAAGCATAACTGGATTGACTCAGGCAGGCATTTTAGCCAAACATTTTCTTTGAACTGTATCTTCTCTCCTGTAGCAAAGGAGGACTCCGGCCAGCAAAGTTAATTAGTGCCAGATTAAGATGGCCTCAGCAGGTGGCTCCTTCAGACTCTCTCTCTTCCTCTTTGTCAAACCCTCCTGGTTGGAGAAGGGCTTGAGTAGTCTTGTCTTACTGACAGCTGTCAACTGTTAATGGACCATATGCAATGATGGGTAAAGTTGCCATCAGTTGTCGATGAGCCATATGTAAATAGTGAACAGAGTGACAGATGAACACTTAGAAGGCAACAAAAGACCTTCATTGCTGGGCTGGAAGTCAGAAACTTAAACTGATTTTAAGCAAAAATAGTTAAAAATAGATTGTTTTAAAACTATGTCACAGTCATCAAACCTTTCAGTCACCCTTTGTCATTCAGTTGAGGAGTATAAAATAGATGTGCCAGTGGACACTCTGCTTTCTTAGATCATAAGAAAACTGACATGGAAGGCTTAATACTCTGACAGAGACCTGGTTTTTCAGTTGTATGAATGAAAAGGCAATTAATAATAACAAATTTATTATGAAACCCAACTATTATAAAAGTTATTTGAGAACATCATCCTCAAGTATATTGCATAGGTACAAGAAATTAATTATAAAATAAATATGGGAAGACTTTAAGAAATACTATTTGACTCTATGGGGATACCGTTTACTACTAATAAGAGTATAAAGTTCTATAAATTGAGATAGGGAAAAAGTAACTACATAATTTATATAGAGGGAATTAAAGCTTATATCCAACCTGTGCTGCGTGCATACTGTCACTTCAGTCGTGTCTGACTCTTTGTGATCCTATAGACCATAGCGTGCCAGGCTCCTGTCCTTGGGATTCTCCAGGCAAGAATACTCGAGTGAGTTGCTATGCCAGGGATTGAACCCACATCTCCTGCGGCTCCTGCACTGGCCGGTGGATTCTTTACCGCTGAGCCACCTGGGAAGCCTATCTACTTACTCTTAAAGTAATATAATAATGATAATTATCATTATAGTTGCCAGTTACTTTGTCTATGTTATTTCTTTCATCCTTACGCCATTCTTATGAATTAGGACTTACCATTATACTTATTTTACAGACAAGGAGACTGAATCCCAAAGGTATTAAGCAACATACCCAGGGTTACAAAGTTGGGCATTTGAACTCCAGTCTGGCTCCTAAACTATGCATTAAACTGAGTAAGATTAGTTTAAATGTGAATTGCTTTTGCTCAATTTAGAACTTCTTTCCAATGATTAGCTATTCAGATGACTCTGTTTGCTAAATTGTTATTTGCTATTAGAATGATTGAAATGTGAATGTGAAATCTATGTGTAAGGAAGGCATCGCTGTTGCTTTGATATGTCACAAGAGGCAGTTCTTTTACTGCCATGGTACTGATGAGGGATTAATTTTAATATTTGAACAATATGATTAATTACAAGTATTAATTACATGGCTGCTTTGGAAGATCCATGAAGCAACATATGTTAAATGTCTTGACCTCAGAATAAAACTGCTATATAAATTATTTGTATTTTGTTTGATTTTCTCATTCTCACTTTGAAAATAAAACATGTACATACCTGAAGAGATAAATCCTTGAATTCATGCAGGAGTTGGAAATTATGATACTTGATCATCCTGTCTACAGACCATATGGGAAGAGACTCAGTACCCAACTACTTCCTCTCATTCCATCCTATGGCTTTAGTTGTGTCTTTCAGGATCAGAATCATGTGTAAAAATCTTGTGGTCTAATTGGATTACTTTCCTACAGAACAGTAGTAGAGCAGAAAATGTGGTTGGGGAATTTAAACAGGGTTGAAAGGGAAGATAATTAAAGAACACAGTCTAATATTTCAATGAAAAAAATGAAGGTACAATTCACAACATGTATTAAACATAAAACACTTCATACAATAGAGCTTTTGAGGGGAGCTTAATGAGACCCTGATATCTGACAATAAATGATGCTATGTAATTAAGCCTTGGATTGAGAGTTTGGAGACTATGCAGCTAGATTTGCATTTAATATAGCAAGTTGCTTTGTGATACTTGTTAAGATATGTAAAATGTTGGGCTTTAGACTCCTTCTTTGTAACAGTGGTGTGGACTCCACCATCTCTCCATTTTTTTGTTTTGTTATGTTTCATTTTTAATGCTCTAAAATACTGCAACTCAGAGACAGTTGGAACTTCAAATATTTAGCTAATAACCCTTTTTAAGTAAATAGTGTATTCATAAATTATACATAAAAGAAAGTAGAAAATAATTGTGAAAAATTAAACAATTGAAAATATTTCAAATGTTTATCCCAAAGGTAATTTTCAAGAATATCATGGCACAGTTGCACAGACTGGAAGAACTTTAATTGGTACTTTAAACTTCAGGAAAACTTTCAATACAACTGACAGGTTTTCAAAAGGAAGAAAGTCTAACATATCAAGAAACCACTGGCCTTTTCAAGTAATCATTTCCATGGTAGCGTTAACAAAAGAAACTTATTTCAAATGAGGTTATCTCATCCTGTAGTTTTTAGAGCAGTGTTGCCTTACTAAGTAACTGTTAATGAAAAGTAAAAAGTCAAAATGCTTTTAACTTGATGTTGAAAATGTGTTTGTTGTTCATTCACTAAGTCTTGTCCAACTCTTTGCAACCCCATGGACTACAGCATGCCAGGCTTCCCTGTCTCCCAGAGTTTGCTCAAATTCAAGTCCGTTGAGTTGGTGATGCCAGCCAACAACCTCATCCTCTGCCACCCCTTTCTCCTTTTGCCTTCAGTCTTTCCCAAGATCAAGGTCTTTTCCAGTGAGTCAACTCTTCACATCAGGTGGCCAAAGTATTGGACCTTCAGCATCAGCATCAATCCTTCCAATTAATATTCAGAGTTGATTTCCTTTAGGATTGACTGGTTTGATCTTGCAGTCCAAAGGATTCTCCAAAATCTTCTTCAGCATCACAGTTCAAAAGCATCAATTCTTTAGTGCTCAGCTTTCTTTATGGTCCAGTTTTCACATCTGTACATGAGTACTGGAACCATAGCTTTGAATATACAGACCTTTGCTGGCAAAGTTATGTCTCTGTTTCTGAACACGCTGTCTAGGTTTGCCATAGCTTTCCTTCCAGGGAGCAAGTGTCTTTTAATTTCATGGCTGCAGTCACCATCTGCAATCACCAAAATCACCATAATTTTGGAGCCCAAGAAAATAAAATTGGTCACTGCTTCCACTTTTTGTCCCTTCTGTTTGCCATGAAGTGATGGGATTGGATGCCATGATCTTAATATTTAATGTCGAGTTTTGAGCCAGCTTTTTCACTCGGCTTCTTCACCCTCATTAAGAGGTGCTTTAGTTCCTCTTCACTTTCTGCCATTAGAGGGGTATCATCTGCTTTGTGAGGTTACTGATATTTCTCCCAGCAATCTTGATCCCAGTTTGTGATTCATTCAGCCTGGCTTTTCACATGATGTACTCTGCATATAAGTTAAATAAGCAGGGTGACAATATACAACCTCGCCTACTCCTTTCCCAATTTTGAAACAGTCCATTGTCCCATATCCGGTTCTAACTGTTGCTTCTTGACCCACATACAGGTTTCTGAGGTAAGGTGGAGACAGGTAAGGTGGTTTGGTAAACCCATTTCTTTAAGAATTTTCTAGTTCGTTGTGATCCACACAGTCAAAGGCTATTGTGAAGTCAATGAAGCAAATTAGATGGTTTTCTGAATTGCCTTGCTTTCTGTATGATCCAACAAATTCTGGCAATTTGATCTCTGGTTCCTCTGCCTTTTCTAAACCTATCTTGTATGTCTGGAAGTTCTTGGTTCATGTATTGCTCAAGCCTAGCTTGGAGAATTTTGAGCATAACCTTTGTAGCATGTAAAATGAGTTTAGTTGTAAAGTAGTTGAAACATTCTTTGGCACTGGGCTTCTTTGCGATTGAAATAGAAACTGACCTTTTCCAGATCTGTGCCCCCTGCTGAGTTCTTCAAATTTGCTGACATACTGAGTGCAGCACTTTAACAGCATCACGTTTTACGATTTGAAATAGCTCAGCTGGAATTCCATCACCTCCACTACCTTTGTTCATAATAGTGCTTCCTAAGGTTTACTTTGCCAACAAAGTTCCGTCTAGTCAAGGCTATGGTTTTTCCAGTGGTCATGTATGGATGTGAGAGTTGGACCGTGAAGAAAGCTGAGCACCGAAGAATTGATGCTTTTGAACTGTGGTGTTGGAGAAGACTCTTAAGAGTCCCTTGGACTGCAAGGAGATCCAACCAGTCCATTCTAAAGGAGATTAGCCCTGGGTGTTCTTTGGAAGGAATGATGCTAAAGCTGAAACTCCAATACTTGGTCACCTCATGTGAAGAGTGGACTCATTGGAAAAGACTCTGATGCTGGGAGGGATTGGGGGCAGGAGGACAAGGGGACGACAGAGGATGAGATGGCTGGATGGTATCACCGACTCGATGGACGTGAGTTTGAGTGAACTCTGGGAGTTGGTGATGGACAGGGAGGCCTGGCATGCTGCGATTCATGGGGTCGCAAAGAGTTGGACACGACTGAGCCACTGAACTGAACTGAACTGAACTGAAGGTTTACTTGACTTCACACTCTAGGATGTCTGGCTCTTAGGTGAGTGACCATACCATTGTGGTTATCTTGAGTCATTAAGAGCTTTTTTATATAGTTCTTCTGTATATTCTTGCCACTGCTTCTTAATCTCGTCTGCTTCTGTTAGGTCTGTTACCTTTTCTGTCCTTTATCATGCTCATCCTTACGTGAAGTGTTCCCTTGACATCTCAAAATTTTTGAAGCGATCTCTAGTCTTTCCCATTCTATTGTTTTCCTTTTTTTTTTTTTTTTTTGCAGTGTTCATTTAAGAAGGCCTCATTTCTCCTTGCTATTCTCTGGACCTCTATATCTTTCCCTTTCTTCCTTGTCTTTTGCTTCTCTTCTTTCCTCAGCTATTTCTAAGCCTCCTCAGACAATTATTTTGCCTTTTTGCATTTCTTTTTCTTTGGGATGGTTTTGGTCACTGCCTTCTGTACAGTGTTAAAAACCTCCATCTGTAGTTTTTCAGGCACTTTGTCTACCAGATCTAATCCCTTGAATCTATTTGTCACTTCCACTGTATAATCATAAGGAATTTGATTTAGGTCTTACCTTAATGGCCTGGTGGTTTTCCCTACTTTCTTCAATTTAAGCCTGAATTTTGCTATAAGGAGTGATCAGAACCACAGTCAGCTCCATGTCTTGTTTTTGCTGTCTGTACAGAGCTTTATCTTCAGCTGCAAAGAATATAATCAATCAGATTTCAGTATTGACCATTTGATGATGTCCATGTGTAGAGTTGTCTCTTATGTTGTTGGACAAGGGTGTTTGCTATGACCAGTATATTCTCTTGACAAAATTCTCTTAGATTTTGCCCTGCTTCAGTTTGTACTCCAAGGCCAAACTTGCTTGTTATCCTGGTATTGCTTGACTTCCTACTTTTGCTTTCCAGTCCTCTCTGATGAAAAGAACATCTTTTTTTTTTTTTTTTTTTTTTTTTTTTGGTGTTGGTTCTAGAAGTTCTTGTATATCTTCATAGACATTTCAGCTTCAGCTTCTTTGGCATTAGTGGTTTTGACATAGACTTGGATTGCTATGATTTTGAATGGTTTGCTGTGGAAACAAACCAAGATCATTCTATCATTTTTGAGATTGCACCCAAGTACTGCATTTTGGACTCTTTTGTTGACTATGAGAGCTACTCCATTTCCTCTATGGGATTCTTGTCCATAGTAGTAGATACAATGGTCATCTGAATTAAATTCTCCCGTTCACTGATTCCTAAAATGTTGATGTTCATTCTTGCCATCTCCTGCTTGAACATGTCCAATTTACCTTGATTTATGGATATGATATTCTAGGTTCCTATGCAGTATTTTTCTTTGTATATTGGACTTTACTTTCACCACCAGACATATCCACAACTGAGTGTTGTTTCTGTTCTGGCCTATCCTCTTCATTCTTTCTGGAGCTATTAGTAATTGCCCTCTGGTCTTCCCCAGTAGCATATTGGACACCTCCTGACCTGGGAGCTCATCTTCTGGTGTCATATCTTTTTGCCTTTTCATACTGTCCATGGAGTTCTCACAGCAAGAATACTGGAGTGGCTTTCTATTCCCACCTTCAGTGGACCACGTTTTGTCAGAACTCTGAAGTAGTGATCTAGCACCTGTAACTAATAGAATTTTGATAGAGAAATGAATGAAATCCTGAAAGAGCTGACATGTGACTTTTTGTATAGCCAAAAGATGATCGTGAAAAGCCCAAATTCCACAGTGAACACTTTCCATGTGTTTGAACCTGTAAAGTACCATACTGTTTTTTATAGTGGCCGCACAATTTTACATTATCACCAGCAATGTGCACGAGTTTCAGTTCTTCTACATCCTTGCCCACATTTGTTGTTTTCTGTCAGTTTGATAATATCAGTAGACATGAATTTGAGCAAACTCCAGGAGACAGTGGGGGACAGAGGAGCCTGGCATGCTATAGTCCATGGGGTCACAAAGAGTCAGACACAACTTAGCTACTGATCAACAACAACATCATAGTATATGTGAATTGTCAAGTGTTTTAAACCATGCACCAGGTTTACAAATGTGTCACATGATTTTGGGGATCAAGTACCCAACTCTGAACCAGGATTGATAGTACAAGTAGAAGACGTCCTTTCATAAAATAATTTTCTCGTCTCCAGATATTTTTGAAACGTTATCTTTAAGACATTGTGCTAGCTTCTGTGTATACGTCAGTTAGCAAAACAGACATATCTTGTCAAGTGCAATTGGAAAGATGGACATTCATAAATAAGTACATAAATATTTAGTATAGCAGATGCTCTTGGTGCCCATTCACTTGCTCTTAGCACTTTGTGAAGGAAATACTTCAGTAAGAATGCCTGTATATCTCTGTCTGAGGATTTTTTTTTCCTAGAAATGAGCATAGTTGGCCTGTGTACAGTGGAAGCCCTAAGTGCCGAGGCATTCCTACTACTGGGAGCAGCCCTCAGGCAATGGTGGATGGTGATGGTGGATAAATACCCCAGCTACCTTACCCTCATTTGGAATAGTCTTGAGATGTACTCTTTTTCACTCGGACCTTGCCCGAGGGATTTGGCTCTAGCTGCCCATGGTGGTAACTGATTTGATAGGATGGACTTTCCTTCCCTGGCTCATTTGCCGTCCCGAACAGTGTATCCTGGGACCACGTCCCAGATGAACACTTGCACTCAGATTGTCTCAGTGTGCATCCTAGAGAAACTCAAACTAAGAGACATTTTGATAAATTTTATGGAGGAAAAAGTAAAGATTGCTATAAAAATTTGTGACAGGATGGCTACTGAGGACGTGTCACTTCAAAGTTTTGTAGGAGGAGTATATTAAGGGAAGGCATACAAGGCCAAAGGAAATAGCAGGGTAAAGACCCTGTGGGTGTGATAGAGCATGGCATTTCTAAAAAAGGAGGTGCCACTAAAGGGAGTAAGAAAAATAATGGTGACAAATGAAGCTATATGTAAAGGCAGGGTCCAGTTCATACACAGACTTTTAGATCATGTCAGAAACTTGAGTCTATCCAAAAAGCAATGGCCAACCAAAAAGACTTTTAAGCAAAGGAGGAACATGGTTAGATTTACCTTTTAAAAGATCACTCAGGGCAAGTGGGAGTGGGACAGAACAGATTGGAGTGGGACAAGGAGGGCAACCTGCGGGTCATCAATTGCAGCAGCGTGAGCTAGAGACCATGGTAGTTTGGACTGGCGAAGGATTTCTCAGCCTTGGCACTATTGACGTATTGGGCCAGATCATTCTTTTTGTGTGGGGTTATGCTTTGCATTGTAGTCTCTATACCCTAGATGCTGGTAACATTGCTTCATCCAGTTGTGACCACCTTAAATGTCACCAGGCATTGCTAAACGTCCCTTTGGGATACAAAATTGCCTCACAGGAGGAAAGAAGAAATTGGCATTTATCAGTACAAAATATATCCTTAGTTGCAAATAGATTGAAAAAATGGAGCATCCTCTTACAGTTGAGTATGTTTCACAACAAACCTTTCTGATCCTCCAAAGTACCTCCCAACCCCATTCCTACCTCTTCCTTATCTGGGTCAACTGGGCAATCAATTTTCTATGTAGCCACTTCTGAAATCTTGACCGTTTACATATCCCATCAAAAATCAAATGCCATTCACCCTCTCTTTTCTGTAGACCCACTGCTTCTACCTCGTTGTGGCCTTTGTCTTATTAATTCCTCTCCTCCGCCCCACCAATCCTCAAAGTCGAGAAAAATGAACTTTTCCTTCTTTTCTCATGCTTTGTCCAAAGAACTTAGTTCAGTCAGACTCTTCTTCCTCTGGGCTCTCACAGCGTGTGTTGCTATTTTGATTTCTTCAGCACTTAATTAATTGAGATGGTTTTCTGTAGGATTCTCTTTTCTAACATGTGTATCCTTTCTTCCCACTTCAGTTACAAGCAACAGGACTTCAAGGCCTGCGTGATGCTTTTGTGTGTCTCAGATAGTACCTTTGCAAATAGAGCATGATATATAGTTTGCTTAATAAGCCTCCATGTCCCCCATGATTGCTAGAGAAGTTAATACTCCAGAAACATCTTTACCGTATTAAAGGGAGCTCTTCACATTTATATAGGGTTGCTCAGAGTGTATAGAAGAGATCATGCCACTGACGAGTCTTTTTTCAACTGTTACAATTTTAGAGGGCAAGCACCTGAAAATCTACCTTGGTGGCAGTGCTGCCAAGGAGAGGTGGTGACATGACTGTGAGTGAGCTCAACCCAAATGATGTTAACTACACTGCATTGCTTCACGTTCAGTCCAAAGTCACAGAGAAGGCTTTTATAAAACTTCTAATCGGAGCTGATGCGTAAAAGAGAAATGTTTAAAGGTCTCCCCCTCTCCATTGACTCAGTATAAATTGGAATGACAGGCACATAGTGGGGGAGAACATGGTACCGTGAATAGAGATTTTTGTAGCACATTTCTCATTGACTTTAATGAGGTGTGTGTGGCTGAATGAGTTAGTGCAGTTGTCAGAATGGCTTTTTTCAAAGCATCAAGATTTAGCCCAAAGTCTCAGTAAATATTTGAAATGGAGCTGGAATTTTAAAAAGTAGTTTTGTTCAGAAAGCCCGTTGACCCAGGAAACACACAAGGTCCCTACCAGTTGCAGTAAGAGTGGGGTCATCCTGAAACAGTGAGGAACTAGGCAAGGTGCTGTGGAGTGTGGGCATGGACACACAATTGCAAGGCTAATTACAGTGCAAAGAACATGGAACCGGTGTCCCAGCAATGAAGCACTTTTGATTCTCTTGCTTTTCTGCTGTGTAAAAACCTCAGAATCCACATTTCCATAGGAAAAAGCCTTGCTGATTATTCAGGGACTTGATCATGTAGAAAAAGGCATCAGTTTTTCCCACCTAACAATGTCCATAAGGCAGTTTCCTTAATATGTCCTTATGGCCAGACTCAAAAATGAAGACAGTGTAAATCAGTTGATCAACAGATAGGCATTAATTGCCTCCTCTGTACAATGAACAGTGTTAGGTGTTGTCAGGCATTTAATTATAAGGCATAATCCCTTCCCTTGGGGAATTTACAAATATCTGAGCTCTTTAAAAAAAAATCTGTGAGTGAAATTGATAATGTGTCAAGTGTGTTGTAATAAAAATGAGGGTGTTTAGGATGCACATACAGAAAATAGACAAACCCAAATGCTTCATGTGTGGTAATTCAGTTAATAATGATTTCAAATTCAGCAGAAAGTACTGTTGATTGCTATTTTTAATGAGGAAAATGGGGCATAGAGGAATTACCAAGTACAAGGTCACTGTGTTTCACCATAGAGTGGGAATTTGAACCCAGGTAATCTGACTCGAGTCTGTGTGTCAAAAATAGTAATGTGTATTGATGAAGAAGAGAATTACTATTTTTCTCAGAACAAGAAGGAATTTTCCCAACCTTGAATGAAGGATGTGATATATTAATAGATGAATGAAAAGGGAACAAGGTGGGGTCTTGGGAATGTGTGGATCTGGAGGTGGGTTTGTGGGGAGGTGGTGAAAAGTGATCATGCTTCAAGCAGCAGCTTGAAGGTGGAAATTAAAATGGCATATTAGGTGTCTGTGGGTGGAAGAATGAGTAGCTATTCTAATTTAAGTGATTTTGAGTGGAAGATTAGTCGATGGTATGTAGGAACATGGATTGGTACAGGTTTCTAGGCAAGCAATTTTACAGCACCTTACAATTTAAAATATATGTGGCTTTTGACCCAGCCTTGGGCTTCCCTGGTGGCTCAGATGGTAAAGAATCTGCCTGCAGTGTGCGAGATTTGAGTTCGATCCCTGGGTCAGGAAGATCCCCTGGGGAAGGGAACGGCAATCCACTCCAGTATTCTTGCCTTGAGAAGTCCATAGACAGAGGAGCCTGGTGGGCTACAGTCCATGGGGTCACAAAGAGTGGGACATGACTGAGCAACTAACACTTTCACTTTTCACTTTGTTCATATAGAAGGCAGAATTATTTACACTGGATTGCTTGTAAAAGTGAATAAATGACATTCAAAGAGAATTGTTAAATTGCTACACTGTGGGGTATTCTAAAGGACTAGGGCTCATCTATTTTTATTGACACTGAGAGATCATTGTGATTTATTGTGCATTGAAAACAGTTATTTGGTGAATTATGTGTGTGTGTGTGTATATATATATATATATATAAAATATGATTTTATATAAAAATTAGTTTTAATCAAGTCCAGAAACACTTATGGAACCATAACTTTAGGCTGGGCACTGATCTAGGTACATGGAATACATAAGTGAACCAAACAAAGATCCCTGCTCTCCTGAAGCTTATATTTTGGATTGAGACAGACAATACAAAATAAACATCATAAATAAGTAAATACTATGTTAGGTGGTAAGCTCAAGGGAAAAAAAAAGGAAAATAAGAACTGATACATGAAATGGGATGTGCAAATTGGGGAGGTAGAGACAGTCTTAAGTGGGATAGTCAGGGTAAGACTCATCCTGAAGGTGAAAAACTGAAAATGACAAAAGGAAAATGATCTCTGGGTAGAGGGTACACAGTCGCTGGAACACAGACCTTAAGGCAGGAACATGCTTGGTGTTCAAAAATATATACAGAGCAGGACTTGTCCAAAACAAAGTGCAAATCACATATGTAACTGTAAAATTTCAGTAGCCACTTTGAAAAAAAAATAAACAGAAAAAGAAATGTGAAATTAATAGTATATTTTATTTAAGGCAATAAATCCAGAATAGTATTGTTTTAACATGTAACTGATATAAAAATATTAGTGGGATATTTTCAAATTCATCTACTAAGACTCTGCAATATGATGCATATTTCACTCCTGCAGCACATCTTAATTTAGACTAGCGACATTTTACATCTTAATTGCCACAGGTGGATGGTGGCCACCGTGTTGGATAGCAAGCACAGAGATAGGTCCTTGCAAGTCACAATTAGGATTTGGCTTATACACGGAATGAAATAGTCATTGCAGAAGTTTGAGCAGAAGAGTAACTTCAAGTATCTTATATTTTAAATGGATCAGTCTGATTGGTGTTTTGAGAAACACCCAAGTTGGGGAAGGAGTCGAGAGACCTTTTAAGAGGCTGTTGTATCAAACCAGGCAAAAGATGATGGTAATTCAGGCTTGTATGTTAGCAGTGGAAATAAGTGGCCAGATTCTAGAGGTGTTTTGGAAGTGGAGCCAGCAGGATTCTCTGACAGATGAATGGTAGTGTGTAAAGGAAAGGGAAGTATCAAGGCATTTTGCCTCAGTAACTGGAAGATGGAATTTTGTGTCAAATGGTCATTCTGTAAGTGGGGAAGGTTTATACCAGTTCAGTACAGTCTCTCAGTGGTGTCCACCTCTTTGCAACCCGATGGACCACAGCACACCAAGCCTCCCTGTCCATCACCAACTCCCAGAGCCTACTCAAACTCATGTCCATTGAGTTGGTGATGCCATCCAACCATCTCATCCTCTGTCGTCCCCTTCCCCTCCTGCCTTCAATCTTTCCCAGCATCAGGGTCTTTTCAAATAAATCACTTCTTCACATTAGGTAGCCAAAGTATTAGAGTTTCAGCTTCAGCATCAGTCCCTCCAACAAATATTCAGGATTGATTTCCTTTAGGATGGACTGGTTGGATCTCCTTGCTGTCCAAGGGACTCTCAAGAGTCTTCTCCAACACCACAGTTCAAAAGCATCAATTCTTCAGCACTCAGCGTTCTTTATAGGCCAACTCTCACATCCATGCATGACTGAGTCTGAATTTGGGAGTGAAATCTAGACTGAAGATATAAATTTGAGAGCTGTTAGCATAAATTAAATCCCCTAGATGAGGGCATGACAACCCACTCCAGTATTCTTGCCTGGAGAATCCCCATGGACCAAGGAGCCTGGCAGACTACGGTCCATGGGGTCACAAAGGGTCGTACACCACTGACTAAGCACAGCACAGCATAAATAAAAATATTTAAAACTGTGGGACTAGGTAAAGGTCATCAGTGAATGAAAGGGTAAATTGAGAAGAGATGAGGTCTGAACACAGCCTGATATCTCCGATGGTACACAGTCCAAGGCCTGTCTGGATGGAGTTACATTGTATTGATAATCATCTTTATCCATTGGTGAGGAGACTTCAGAGGTCTGGCAGAGAAAGTGGACTTTCAGTATCTAACTATTGTTTTTATAATAGATGTATAATAGTTTTGTGATTTATACATAAACCAGCAGTACAAGAGGACTTCTGGTTTCAGCATGGAAATATTAAGAAGCTGAGGAGCCACCAGTCCTGTCCTTAAAACAAGAGAAAGCTTGACAAACTGACTCCTCAGTGACTTTCTTGAGCCCTCAAAGAACTGAATTCTCAAGGCAACCTTCTATCCCAAAACCTGGAGAGGCAGGTGTCTGCAGGGAGGCACAGGCTGAGTCATTTGTTTACCTGGAGCAGATGCCTCCAGAGACCATATGCCTGTAAGGAGCATTAAATGAGAAATTCTGATGAATTGCTGGAGGCTGAGTGTGGGCTAGGATAAGTGAACACTGCTCTTTGGGGCCTAGGTCATGCTTTGGGGGAGCCTCACATGTTTCCACGGAGAAGGCAATGGCAACCGACTCCAGTACTCTTGCCTGGAAAATCCCATGGGCGGAGGAGCCTGGTAGGCTGCAGTCCATGGGGTCGTGAAGAGTCGGACACGACTGAGTGACTTCCTTTCACTTTTCACTTTCATGCACTGGAAAAGGAAATGGCAACCCACTCCAGTATTCTTGCCTGGAGAATCCCAGGGACGGGGGAGCCTGGTGGGCTGCCATCTGTGGGGTCACACAGAGTCAGACACGACTGAAGTGACTTAGCAGCAGCAGCAGCAGCAGCACATGTTTCCAGGCCTTTACTCCAGGAACCTTTACTCCAGGAACCACTGGGCTCTCACTGGGAAGATAGATAATTTGGAGAAAGCTACCCACTCCATTTTTCTCTGCCCTGGTGATTGATTGTAGAAGTCAAGAAAGGATAGTTTCTCTGTATATGGCATTATGGATTGGCTTTTTTTTTTTCTTTCATTTCACTGGAGTCCCTGAGTGATTATGAAGAGCTGAGCACCATGCCAACTTGTGATGGACATGCCGTGTGAGCCAGAAATAAACTTTGTTTTTTATTTGCAAAAACAAACAGAAAGTTAACAGTGCAATCATGGAGATACTTGAAAGTCAGCATAGTAAAATTTGGTATTTTATGTTACATAGAGGTTGGGAATTGTTGGATGTGTTTGAGAAGAGGAGGAGTAATTTGATTTACCCAGTAAAACCACGCTCCTTGTCTGTTACTTGAAGAGCAGTGTGCAGCAAACATTCTCTGCTGCCTGAACTAATTCTCACCCTTGGCTCCAATAAGTGTCTAAAGTTACTTAATAGAAATAATAATAAGAACCCAAACTGAATGATAATTACAAGAATCCTGTTTATAGTATTATAATAAAATTTGCAGTGTGTATTGAGGCTATTTTTTTAAAAGCATATTTGTAAGTTTTTTGATAGATAGTATTTTAAAGCTTTATATAAATTCTAACAAAAAACATATGAAAGCTCATATTGAGTAATTCTATCCATTTTTATAATTGCATGCCTATCATTAAAAAGAATGTTTATCTGAGAGTGGAGTTCCTATTATTGGTGTTATCCAAGGAGATTAAAAATTGCTTATTCTATAATGCATTTAAAATAGTTTTCTATTGAATATGCATCTAGTTACTTGCCTTTTAATTAAATAAGGATCTAGAGATTTTACCTTATAAAGTAAGGACCTCAGCTTGAGAAATAATTTTGATGCATGCTCCATATGTATTTGAAAAGGCAGTTTAATGTTGTGTCTAATATTTTTTTTCTGTGAGAGAAAAAGAATCTAAAACCCTAAATGTAATATATGTTGGGTTGTAAATCATGGCAACATAGAGCAAGAAAAGATTGGACCTAGAATTTCCTTATCTTGCCTCAGATTTTTCATTTTTACCAAATGTTCTTTTTCATGAGCTATGACTGAGGATAGTTATGAGTCAAAGGCATTCTGTTCCCAAATTCATACATAATATTTTGGTTAAGAAACATATCAGAGTCAGAGGACAATCCATACAGAGCAGTAGAAGGAAGGCAACCATTTGCGTCAGATACTAGAGTATAAATTGCCCTCCCCCCTCCCGCCGCCACCCCAAAGCAAACCCCATGATGTCTATGAGACTTTCAAGTTCTGACTGATGCCTAGAAATTTCTACTGATTTGAAGATGAACCTTGATTGAGATGTAAAGTTTCAGTTTCCAAGAAGCTGAGTAACATACACAGCAGGAAATGCCAATACCATTTTAATAGACATATCTTGTAAAGGTGAATTTCAATGAGCTTTCACAGCTTTCTGAACAGTGTTATCACACATTTTAAGTAAGTAGGTCAATGTTATCATTTATACATAATTTTATTTCTTTAGTGTTATATTTTTATGATTATCTTACAAATGCTTCACTAAAGATATACTGAATCTCCCAGTGATTTTATATCCTTTCTTACTCTTTTGCTTGAGAAGTCCTAACTTTCTGTCCCTGCTTACTACTTTGAAACCTGTCTCTTTTTTTCCAGTGTACACTCTGAATCATTATGTCCTTTTCTTTAGAGTCCAGGTGCTTCCTGGGCCATTTTATTCTTCCAACATGTTAGTGTTGGTTCCTTTTATCTTTCTTCCATATTTGATTATTTTATTGTGAAACTCACAAACAGAATTACTCTCATCTATCTTTGTTGGACTGCAAGGAGATCCAACCAGTCCATCCTAAAGGAAATCAGTTCTGAATATTCATTGGAAGGACTGATGCTGAAGCTGAAACTCCAGTACTTTGACCACCTGATGTGAAGAACCAACTCATTTGAAAAGACCCTGATGCTGGGAAAGTTTGAAGGTGAGGGGAGAAGGGTCGATAGAGGATGAGATGGTTGGATGGCATCACCGACGCGATGGACATGAGTTTGAGTAGGCTCCAGGAGTTGGTGATGGACAGGGAAGCCTGGTGTGCTGCAGTCCATGGGGTCACAAAGAGTCAGACACGATTGAGGAATTGAACTGAATTGAACTGATCTTCGTATCCCTAGCTCATGCAGATGCAGAGTATGTTGTTCAGTTGGTAAGTCATGTCTGACTCTGTGACCCCATGCTTCAGAGTATAGATAGCTAAAATTTGTAAGAGAGAAGGAAAGGAAGAAAGAAAATTAGGCCTCTCAATCTGAATGAAACTTCCATGCCTGTTTATAATTATATATAATAATTTCCTTTAAAAAATCGTATTCTCAGACCAGGCACACTCTAAATCGTGAAAACATCTATATAGTGACTTTGGGTGGGAGTTTTTGTTCACTCAGAGAAGTAACCTTACAAAAGAAAGACCTCCTCTCATCCCACGAGCAGTTTTGCAAGTAGAATAATTAGAATTAATATATTGTCAAACCTACTAGAAATCGGCAGTAGTTTTTGCACAGTGATGCAAAGTTTTGAGAAATGTAAGTTTTGAGAAATGATTAGTGGTATGAATGCCTGAGATTTTTCATATTTTCAGGAAAGAGTGGAATATTTTGCAAATATGCCTTATATTATTCATGGTCCTGCCTGTGAGTATTCCCATATACCTGCCAGCTGCAAGCTGCGAAGAAGCATTCCATCTTAATAAAACCATTCATGCATCTTTATAAAGTCTTAGTACCCGAGAGCCTCAGGTTTGAGAATGGAAGGAGGGGTGTGGTGAGTGGAGGGCCTTTTTGCAGAGTTGGCAAAGCAGCAGCTGGAACTGTATGTATTTCCTGCCTCCCCCTCTTTGGAGCTATTTGGGGACTCAGTGATCTTCAAAATACTTTCTCTCAAGAATTTTCAGGTTGTGTTTCATTATGTCTAGAGACAAAATAATCTAATGCAGCATTTTCCAAAATGAACTCCCTGAAATGCTGGTGTTCACTGACAGTGTTAATTAACTCATAGGATAAATCAAAGTTAAGGACATTATTTCTTTCAAAATATATTAAAAAACTGTAAGAAAATCTCTAAGTAAATTTAAATAGTCCTTACTATTATGCAATACTCTTTATTTAGAAATAGAATGCCAAATCAAGAGTGCCAGGGAGGAGAAAAAGAAATCATTCATTGCTTTCGTTTGTTCAAGAAATACTTTTTATTTATTATACTGTTGTTGATACTTAAGATACCTCAGTGAAAAGTGTCAAAGCATGCCTTTAAATCTACAGCAATTATAAATGACCTTCTATTTGCTGGTTGCTAGTTTCTGTTATATCTTGTAATGTTTTATGTATTCATTTTTCATAAAAAATGATAGATAAAGTAGTTAAATGTGTCTAATTCACTCTATATAAATCTAAAAATAAATTAGGTCTTGATCATTTCTTATAGAACTTATTTGTCTTTTAAAAATTATTTTGCTGTAAAATATGAGTGGATTTATGTGAACATTGGAGATTTTTCAGTGCATTTGAGTTAGAAAAGTATCACAAAGAGGAGATGGCTGATCCACACATAAAATTTCTTCGTAGACAAAAGCTTTTTCATATAATTCTTTGGGAAAACTTCTTGCCATGGCAAGTTACAGCAAGTTCTGAAATATATTCAAGAGACAACATTTTCCTGCAACTTAGGCAAATTGTATGTTAGAAAATCATGGTTTATTGGAATTTTATAAGTATTATGAATGTAATCTCTCCCATTTTATCAGGCTAAACATGAAATAGAATCTCGTCTGGCTGGTTGGTTATCTTGGAGCAGTTTGTGGTTTAAAGGAAAGAAAACGCAGCTCTTTGCAAACAAAGAGAAAAAGTATATACACATATAGATAAAGATACATAAAATTACCTTATCCGAGTCTTACTTGGTCCAGCCAGTTTGGCTTTTAGAGATGTTTTAGGTGCTAAATTTTAGGAATATTCTTGGACCAAGGATAAGAATCCTTTCCCACTATTGTTTGGAAAAAACAAGACAGTCTTCATGTAGCTGTGTGCATTTCATAAAAATCAACCAAAACTTCCTTTGTTTAAAAACATTTTTTTTTCATGTGGAGGGGAGATCAGACACAATTTCACATATTTTTTTTCACCCCAAGGACTTATATGCTCATAGGAATTTAGGAAATGTTGATTTGATAGCTTTGAACAGAGACGCTGAATCAGATTTATCAAAGGTACTTCCACTTAGCTTGGACCCTCAGTCCTGATTATTCTCTTTGGCTCAGTTTTCTCATCTGTCACATTAAAATACTAATATTTAATATGCAGCATTCTTAAAAATTAATAAGCTAATGAAAATGGAAAGAGCTCAGCACTGGACCTGCCTCAAGGAAAAGCTTCAGTGGAAAATAATCATTTGTATGAGCATCATTATGATTAGGTATCTACTCTGTAAAACTTGCAAATAAGATGCAGAATATTAGATTGGGTTTGGTTTCAAATAGATTCTCTACTTGGGGATCTAAGAGCTATACACTTGAAGTTATAGCTGAAAATAAAATTAGTGGTATGGATAAAATAGATTAAAGAAATAGATTTTTAATTTAATATAAACTTTAGATTTTTCTTTTATATAAATATTATAAATAATGGTCCCTCAGTTCTAAGTTTCTTCATAAATACTGCCCAGTTATATTGTTCATTAAGTAGAAACAGACTCACTGATCATCTTCAGTAAAGTTTGTATTGATTATTAGCTTCTTGAGGGGACAGAAAAACAAGAGGCAATTCAGTTTTGCCAGCTTATTTCTCTTTGAGCAGTAGAAAGGTGTTACATTTTGTTGCTGCCAAGTGGAGCAGATTAAAGGTCAGGACAGCTTGTGATATCTGCTCCCCTGATAGGAACATTCCAGCAGACATGTGAGAGGGAGGGAGTAATTTTTAGTCTACTTTGTTCATGAAAATCAAGAGAATGTAACATCAGAAGTAAATTTTTTTGTTTCAATTTTGTTAAGTGATTTTGATGATGGGATTTTTTTTCTTGTTGAGGAAACACATACTATTTGAAAATATGGTGAAAAAGAAATTCTGGAAGAAAAATGTAAATAACTCCCAAATAATTTCCAAGGAATTTGTGATTTTCTTTGCCCCTAAACTCTTTAAGTATATTCATTTGTAATAAAAAAAAAAGCACCCCTCTACCTGGAATCATTATCTTTTATTTTCCTTTCTTTCTTTTTTAAACTACTCTGCCATGAATTTTCTTGTCCAACCTACCCAGCTGCTGATGGCTGTCTTCAAGATACAACTATTTTGCTCACATATGCTCCTGATGATTTCTGTTATGTAGTCGACAGGGAGTGTCAGTCAGTCAGCCTTAAGTGCCATTTGTGAAATTCAAAACATGGGGAAACAATGCTGCTGTGATAATAGTTACAGCTATACATATTTGTATAGATTTTGGAGCAATAGCAGAATTTAATAATATCTTTTCAGTCACATGTTTTTCCCCCTTCCAGTCTTTCTCTAGTTGATGGCAGTTGAAGCACACCAAATGAACTACTTGTTAGTGCAAATAATACATTTTGTTTTCTGTTTTGAGATATTACTCGACCCATATAGACATATAGACTGACAAATGTTGAGAGACTTTTCCATGCTTCTATTAAAAAAAATTAAAGTTAACTATGTATGGGAGGGCTTCACTGGTGGCTCAAATGATAAAGAACACGCCTGCCAATCTTGCAGGAGATGCAAGAGAGGCAGGTTCCATCCCTGGGTCAGGATGATCCCCTGGAGAAGGAAATGGCAACTGACTCCAGTATTTTTGCCTGGAGAATTCCATGGGCAGAGGAGCCTGGTGGCCCACAGACCATAGGGTCGCAAAGAGTCAGACATGCCTGAATGAGTATGTGCGTGTGCACATGCGCGTGCACACATACATATATGTCTGAGAAGGTAAAGTGGAGATTACTCTATACAAACCCATCCAACACATATTTCTAGCTTGTTGTAAATGAAACATAATTTGGCATCTAGCTCCATCTCTTTGTGTTTTAGAAAAGAAAAATTCACTTAGACCTAAAGTAAGAATTAACTTTAATAACACACATATGTTAACATTCACAAAGAACTACTGCAGACAAACAAGAAGTCATAGGACCTTTAGAAGAATTGGAAGCTTCCATGCCAAGATGGGACTAGTCTCACACATCCTTCTTGTTGACAGTAATTTTCATATGCATATAAAAATTTAGAAACTCTTACAAGACCAGATTTTTATTACCATCTCAGTCATAGGATCAGAAAATTCCCAGTTCTGTAGTGAAAATGCTAACATGAGCATAATTAGCAAGACAGACTAGTGGGGTGGATTATTCTAAGAATAAATAATGAGCAAAAATAAGCTATGATGGTGTTATGAAATAGGCTGTATGGTGGTATAGGCCTTGAGGGAATATTGTGGCAGTCTCCTTTTTAAAAGTTTTAAAAGCACATTGAAAAAATTGAGACCAAATTCAGTAAAGCATTGTATAGTTAAGTGGGAAAAAAGAGATTCTTCCTGTGTCAGATGATAATTTTCTTTAAGGTCCATGCTTACTTCTTAAAGTTATTTTTATCAATGAAATAATAGTTAATGCTCATGACCATTACAATTACCTCATTTTTTATACATTGTGAAGGAAACATGGTTAATAATAGTTTCAAATAAATATTTTGCTTTATTATTAGAAACACTGGGAAGAATTATGAATTGTGTAGAGTTCATTTGAATCAAACAATTTTATTTTTTTTTTTTTTTTTTATTTATTTTTTTATTTATTTTTTTTTTTTTGAATCAAACAATTTTAGTGACATTCTATTGAGGATGGGATCATGGTATATGTGATCATGGGTTTTACTTTTATCATGTGTAAAGTGGGGTCTGAGATGACCCTAACTTTTTCATAGTATAGACATAATGATATTATACTCAAGAAATCAATAGGGACAAGGGAGAATTGAGGATAATCATTTGGTGCAATTTAATAACACATTACATAATTATTAGTATCACCACACAGAAGTGTTAATGCATCTCATTTACTTTAGGCAGGAACTGATGCTTGAAATTCAAACATATACCTTCCTTTGTGGGTGGCATTCATTCATTCAGCCAGTATTTTTATAGTGAGGGCACTGTGATGGGTTTAAATATTTATGAAACTCATTCACAATAACTAGAACTGTAAATTGAAATTTAAGTAGTATTTTAACAAATTTTACTACCTAGTAGATAAGTGATACTTACCTAGTGCTACCAAATCCAAAGCTCCATGTCTTCTGCAGATTTAAATTAACTCACGTCATCCTTATAGTGTTCCTGTGACATAGAGGCTGTTATTTCTCCCAGTTTATAGATGAGGAGACTGAGAGAGGAAATAATTGGCTCTTAAAATTGGTAAATGACAGCATGTGATTTGAACCCAGGACTCAATAGCCCACATGCCTCAACACTGTTCTGTAGTGCTTCACCTAGATATATTGCAGAAACAGGGGAATCTGACTGCAAATACACCTAGCTCATCTCCTAGTGAAAATAGTAGTATCGTGACCAGAAGACTTATGTCCTCAATTTTATTTTTTTATGGAATATCTATAGGGCCAATGATAAGTTTTCTTCTTTATTTCCCCTAATTCCTTAATAAAGAAAATGATCTTCATTACAATATATATAGGGTTATTATGATAAATTTCCTATTTCTTCAGAAGTATATACTGTTTGGGTAAATTCAGATAACACTGTACAGTTATTGTAAATATTATTCTATGATGTATAGAGATGTCCACAAATTAGTTTCTGTTTAACTATTTGAAAGACCTTTCAAGGTAAGCAGAGAGATTTTGCTTATTAAATTGTTTATTAAACCGTTCTGAAATCAGAGAGAATATAAAATAGAATTGACGTACAAAGTCCTATATAACTTTTGTCCTGGCAATGCCTCTGTTCAGAGAGGGAGGGAGGAAAGTTTATTCTTTGCAGATACCCATTGTCCACCAACTCACAACTCATCATGTCATCCAGAGATGTAGGCTGTTCATCTAGGGAATTCAGAGTGTGTTTACAATGAAGGCATCTCTAAAATAATTTGTTTATTCAGAAGAAAGATCATTCCACACTTCACAAAAGGGAAATGGTATGACTTTGTTTTATTCTAAGAAATTAAGAAGGAGCCTCAAACCTCAAAGCACATGGGATAGCCTTAGCAAGTAGTATTCTATAATATTTGCAGAAAAATACTTTATTTCCATATAAACATTTTCCAAGAATATTGCTATAGTATATATTTATTGGAACCTTCCTATATTGTGCTTCCTTATTTTAAAACCCTTTTTAATTCATATGATGAATAAACCCATTTTATGGATGAATAAACTAGATACTCAGATATTTGGATATTTATTTGGATATTTGTTGCTCTAAAAATCTTTGAGTAGGCATTGATGAAGCTTTCATGCTGTCTTCTTTGTAATGTTTTGAATTTTTTAAAGCTTAGCACTTTATAGCCCAATCTAGTCACCTTATTAGATATTCTAATTTGCTCATCTCAGATGTTTTGCATGCTACTATAATGACTATAATTATATCATTTCTGAACTTTAATTTGTGCAAATATAAAATAACTGACTTTCATTTTGTAGTTAGCAAATAATTTCTCAGATTCACCAAAATGCTTTGGGGAGGGTGTATTTATTAAATACAAAATATATTATTTTTGTAAATTTAGATTATATATAAATATGTATGTGTATAAATTCACACACACACACACACATATATATATATATATATATATATGCACATACATATAAAATTCCCAGTGGGAAACGTTTGGTTCCATTATGATTATATAATAGCCAAGGTAATGGCCAAGGGAGTGCCAACTGAGTACAAAGTTAATAACTTTTTAAGGTAGGATTCCAGAATTAGTGCATGAAGGGAACAGAATAGATATGTTTGAAGAGTTCATTAAATTAGGTTATATATGCTGTTATGAAATATAGAGGAGCATAAAAGCACCCAGAGGAAAACATAGAAACAACACAAATTATTTAAGAACCAATGGAATTGATTTATGATGAATTATTGAAGATAAAGGGATCTTAATAATAATAAAGACTATATAAGCAAGGAATATGTCTAATGCCAAGATGCTGAGGAAATGGCTAAGTTCAAAGAAACTTTACCCAGTGATTAATGAGAGTTGGAAACACTTTCATATTCATGATACAGTTGCCCAATTAAAGATGTTAGAGAAAACTCCCTGAAAATGGGAAGCTAGCTAAGCTCGTCTGATGTTTTGAAGATAACTTATTTTTTAGTTTAAAATGCAGGGATGAAAATAATCCATGTAAAGAGATAGTAAGCCCTTGAAATATTCACTAACAGTGAAATGCTCATGACGTTTGGTCAAACATTCTTAAAATAATAGATATAATGAATGTGGTAGGTTTTGTGGTTTATTTTTTTACTTTGCTTAAATATGATATGATGATTCTCCCCTTAGTGGGGATAACATATAACCAGGGATGAATTATAGACAGAATATCTACCAGGTGGTATGGCTTCAGGTCAAAGTAAGCAACTAGATGGCATACCAAATGACTAGATAGACCAGAGCAATGAGGGACTCGCTTTTTCTCTGCATGTGAAGGTCTTGAACTCTTGACTCAGAGGGGATGCCCCCATGCTTAAGTTCCTGTGTATAAAAGTGCTGAGGAGAGAGTTGATAATCAGTGAGTACATAGTGGCAGGGCTCTACTGTTGTTAACATTGATGTCTATTTTAATTAGTTGGTGCTCACTTAATAGCAGTTGGAACAATTTGAAATTTTGCTTCTGAAGAATCATTAACTTGGGTCTTTTTGAAGATAAAAAGTGACTTTATGAATAATAGAACCCATACTATGTGATCAGAAATTTATATGTATTTATTTATATAAAGGATATGTGATGTAGGTTGTATTCCCCAGAGGGCAGACTTTAAAGGAGCAGTTTACTGTGCAGGATATTGATTAAAAAGTATCTTTGGGATCAAAACTGGGTGGGAAGGTGGGGGATGAAGCAACAGTAGTGCGAAGGAGAAAGTGAAGTGAAGTGAAAGTCGCTCAGTTGTGTCTGACTCTTTGCAACCCCATGGACTATACAGTCCATGGAATTCTCCAGGCCAGAATACTGGAGTGGGTAGCTTTTCCCTTCTCCAGGGGATCTTCCCAACCCAGAGATCGAACCCAGGTCTCCCACATTGGTAAAGAAACCCAGGCAGATTTTTTACCAGCTGAGCCACAAGTCTTTGGGCTAAAAGGCCCAAAGACTCCCTTAGTCAGCCCCACAGGATGCACTAGAGCTGGATTGACCCTTCAGGGTTGTCCCGGATAGCGCCAAGATGAATAGACTTTTGTACTGTGGGTTAATCACTTATTGGACATGGACTGCCCTGCAGAGGTGGCTGTCCGGAGCTGAGGTAAACCCTGAAGGGTCTGAGGGCTGATGCCAGTGCTGCTAGCACTCCAGCTGCTGGGACACCAAGTCATTCAGAGAAGGGATGTCTGCGCTGCTCACCATTGTGTCCACCAGAGAATATGATAACTTGTCTAAATCTTCCTCAGTTATGGAAATGTGATAAACCTTAATCAGCCCTCACTTATCTGACACTTTCATATCCACAGCTTTGTTTAGAATCACATATTTTGGTCAATGTATGTCTTACTTGGGTGGTGTATTGGGAGGGGATTGCAGCCTGGACAGAAGAATGAAACTTTCTTTGGTATGTGAATCCTTTAAAAAAATCTCTTGGGAAAGAATTGAGGTTTTTGGAAGATACCTTAACTCCATTTTGTGAATTTTATTTTGCTTGTTTGTCACTTCCCTTTCCAAGAGTTGAATCGTTTTAAACTGTACGTTTACTTGTACATCCTGCAACTATTTATTGAGAACTGATAATGTGATGCTCAATGTGGCATGCAGATGTGAATCAAGTATACAGATCTTCCTCAACTTATGATAGAGTTATATCCCAATAAACCCATTGTATGTTGAAAGTATCATGTTGAAAATGCCTCTAGTTGGGCAAAATCATCTAACACAGTCTATGTCATAGTAAAGTCTTAAATATCTCATGTAATTTTTTTGAATGCTATACTGGGTAAGTGGGGCTTCTTGCATGAAATGTTCCCTTGGTATCTCTAATTTTCTTGAAGAGATCTCTAGTCTTTTCCATTCTATTGTTTTCCTCTATTTCTTTGCACTGATCACCGAGGAAGGTTTTCTTATCTCTCCTTGCTATTCTTTGGAACTCTGCATTCAAATGGATATATTTCTCTATGGTGGGAAAATTCTGAAAGAGATGGGAATACCAGACCACCTGACCTGCCTCTTGAGAAATCTGTATGCAGGTCAGGAAGCAACAGTTAGAACTGGACATGGAACAACAAACTGGTTCCAAATAGGAAAAGGAGTACATCAAGGCTATATATTTTCACCCTGCTTATTTAACTTATATGCAGAGTTCATCATGAGAAACGCTGGACTGGATGAAGCACAAACGAATCAAGATTGCTGGGAGAAATATCAATAACCTCAGATGTGCAGATGACACCACCCTTACAACAGAAAGTGAAGAACTAAAGAGCCTCTTGATGAAAGTGAAAGAGGAGAGTGAAAAAGTTGGCTTAAAGCTCAACATTCAGAAAACTAAGATCATGGCATCCGGTCCCATCACTTCATGGCAAATAGATGGGGAAACAGTGGAAACAATGAGAGACTTTATTTTTGGGGGCTCCAAAATCTCTGCAGATGGTGACTGCAATCATGAAATTAAAAGACACTTACTCCTTGGCAGGAAAGTTATGACCAGCCTAGACAGCATATTAAAAAGCAGAGGCATTACTTTGCCAACAAAGGCCCATCTAGTCAAGGCTATGGTTTTTCAGTAGTCATGTATGGATGTGAGAGTTGGACTCTAAAGAAAGCTGAGCACTGAAGAATTGATGCTTTTGAACTGTGGTGTTGAAGAAGACTCTTGAGAGTCCCTTGGACAGCAAAGAGATCCAACCAGTCCATCCTAAAGGAAATCAGTAGTCCTGGGTATTCATTGGAAGGACTGATGCTGAAGCTGAAACTCCAATCCTTTGGCCACCTGATGTGAAGAACTGACTCATTTGAAAAGACCCTGATGTTTGGAAAGATTGAAGGCGGGAGGAGAAGGGTAGACAGAGGATGAGATGGCTGGATGGCATCACCAACTCAATGGATATGAGTTTGAGTAAACTCCGGGAGTTGGTGGTGGACAGGGAGGCCTGGCGTGCTGCAGTCCATGAGGTTGCAAAGAGTCGGACACGACTGAGCAACCCTACTGAAGTGGGGCTTGGCTTGCAAGCCATGGTATGAAATATTTATTCTTTAGCTGATGTATGGAGGTCTGAATTTGGCACATGAATGGATATTTTAGGTTGAGAGGGTGTGTAAGGTAATGGGTTGCATGAAAGTTGAATGTATGAAAGTCACAAACTGACTGGAGTAGTAGTTCATCTTAGGACTTTATATTTCCAATGATTGACTTGAGTAAATTTAGTCTAAAAGTTTATGGAATATTATTTTTTAAAATTAGATTCTGAAAAGAAAGGGAAAAGTTGTATTTAAAATAAGGGCCTGTATCTTTGTGAGACTAAAATCTTAGTAATTTTAAATTACATTATTTTAAAAATTCGTGAAATACTGTTCTATTTTAATACAAGTAGAATCCTATGACAAGCTTTTATGCTTATCATTCTATTTTAGTTAATATTTCTCTTAAAAGCTATACTACCATGGCTTGAAATTATTTTATGATAGTTTCCTATAGGGGATTTTCCTTATTTGTTTCAATTATGATTTTTTTAAAAATTCATTTTATATTTATTGTGGCATTTGTTAAGGTAGTAAAACACAATTACTTTGGAAAGCTCATTGGTTTGCTGAGATTCCTGTTGCTGTCTCAGCTATTCCTTTGAGAACTCTAAATTGTAGCATAATAATGAAAACTTTTATCATTGGAAATTGCCCTTTTAACTTAATCAGCATATACTGGCCTCAGTAATTTGAATGGCCAGAGGTATCAGTTCTTAAACCTAGGTGTCTCTTACACATACAGCATTGTGAGTAGTGAGAAAGTGCTATGAATCTTTTTTTTTTCATTTTTAACATAATGGTTTCTTTCTCTTTTTATTAGTGGGTATGTAACTGTTACATGTTCAGAGGAGAAGTGCTTCAGAACAATGTCTATTTAAATAGCATGTGGGGCTGTATTTTCTGTGGTATTATCTGACATAGATTAAATATACTTATTCAAAACTGTCTTTTTGACAAAACTACTGAGTAAGAAAATTGTTACCAGATTAAGTCATATGCACCCTGCTGGAGCTCTAACCCAGCCGAGGTGAGGCTCTCTGCCATGGTAAGGAAGGGTTCCTCTTCTGTTTGGGTTGGAACAGCCAAATAACAGAAGCTGAGATCACAAGCGCACCACCACGTGGGTGTGAGCTTGAGCGTGGTGAGAGGGATTTCATTTTAAAAAATAAAGACAAAGGGAGGAGGAATGCGGCTAATGAAGGGGAGGCATATGCATTAGTCTATGGGAGAAGGGGTGGGACTTTTCAAGGGTGTGGGGTGCCACTCCCTTTTTTGATCCTTAATGTTGGATCTTGGCCACTGGTAGATGTGTGTCATTTGATATGCTAATGTGGTTTCAGCAAATAAAGAGACTCAGGATCTCTTGGAGGTCAGATTTGTTGCCATTTTGGTCCCAGCTTGTTCCACCTGTTTTTATTGTTGTTGTTCTTGATGTTATTTGTCTCTCCTTATAGGTTCCTTCATTAATACTGGACCCTGTAACTTAAAGATCTATGTTAAACTCCTGCTAAAGTTGGGGTTTGGAAGGTCTTGAGCAAGGACCTGGTGCAGCTCTGGCAACAAAATGAACAGAGAAAAAACTAATGACATTTTCCAGTTTCTCGGATAGTGAATTAAACGTGTTGAACTGTGTGGTGTGTTTCTTATGTCAAGCAAATGTTAAGTTATTCATATCTTTTACACCCATGCAATAACCTGAGTAATATCCTAAGGTTTATTTCTAGGTGTCAGTTAAGAAAGATTTCCTTCTTGTGAAGTCCCAGGGCTGAGGTTTTAATGAATACATAGATTTTCAAACTATATTCGTTTACTTCCTATGACCGATGGCTTTAATGAACGCCCAACCACTTACTTAAACCAAACAAATAATTAGTCTCAATTACAGAAGTGTAAATTTGACTCTAATTAATGAACGTGCCAGGCTTTACACATTGGTTTAAGTGTAATTGATCTTAGGGCCACAGAGATCAATTTAAGGTTTGGCGAAATGACAGCAAGGAGGAAGTGACTCAGTTGTAAGAATGCTCAGCACTAGAAAGATTAATTAGTGTATTAGTGATAAACTAGTAGGTGGCTGATGTAATAATGATATCCCCATATTAAGAGGTCTCAAAATAGGATCACCCACCTCAAAGCTTTTAATTGTATACAATTACTATGTCACACATATTCTTTTAAAAGAATATTTGTCACATTCCTTTGTTCTCCCTTTAATTTTAGTTTTTTTTTCTTTTTCATAATTAAAAAAAGAAAACATCCTGGAGGATGCATACAACTATTTTACATTCTGCTTTGAAGTATTCTTCCTTTACTGTGTTAGTAGGTCTGGGTGTGGAAAATCCAGTTGGCTGCATTTAAAAGATAATGACTGATGGCCTTGCTAGTATTCTTCCATGTCCTTTGCTGTTAGGGAAGTCTGCTTTTGTGGTTATGTTAACTTCTTCCCACTTGGATGGGAAAATGTGGAGGGAAAAAAAAGGAGCAAGGCAGTTCTATTATGCCATTACATTTCCTCTCCTTTGAAGAGCTTCTGATCCTCTCGATGATGTGATGAAGCCAAATGGTGAGGAAAGCCACACGGATGGCACCTTCAGTTCATGTCCATGTGTGAGGGGTCACCGGCTGAGAGCGAGGCAGGCCAAGTCCTAGATCAAGAGAGAGAGGTGACTGCTAAGTGAGGAGTTGCGGACATGAGACTACTACGGAGTCTTTGTCCTTTGTGCAAATATTCTGTGCCTGTGTTCTTTTCTTCCTTCCTCCCCCCTGCCTCCTAACCCCAGACAACTCTCCTCATAAAAGGATTTTTCAAGAAAGATGTCAAAGAAAATAGAACTTTTCAATAAGGATGTCAAAAGAAATGGTTGAATGAGGCTGAGGGGCAGCTTGAGAGTAGAGTGGAGGAAGGTGATAAAGGCGCTATTTAGAAGTTAAACCTGGAAAACTGGGGCAAGAATCAAAGCAACGCTATGGGCAAGGTTGAGGTAACCAGGGCCCTGAAGATAATTATAAGGAGCCAGAGTCTGAGGCAGGAGAAACGGAAGGCCAGTTAAGAGGTTTAAGGCAGAGGATGGCCTACTTAGAAAAAGATCTTTTCAATAGCCAGACTTGGGACTGGAAGGCAAGTAGCTCAGGAGGCTCCAGAGTAGGTTACGTTTGAGTGGAAGTAGTTCTGAGTAAACACAAAATTGTGATTATACTGAATTCTGAAGAGAGCATTAAATTATGTAGTCACGGGCAGGAACATTTCCTCTTTAAATTTTTCTTATAAAAGTTTTCAGGATAGTTCTTCATGTATCAAATTTTAATTTGCATTGTGTTGTGAGTACAACCTCATTTAGACTACCTTATTGGAAGAGCATTCTAAATCCACGAACATTCTGAAAGAGGCAGAATTTTGCTTCTTGTAAATATATAAAGAGGCTCAGGTTAACCTTTTATACTGTGTGAACTCCTTTGCAGTATTTCTTAGAGGACTTGTTAAATAGATAATGTATCAAAGGAGTTTTATAAACACTTGTTTTATTAAATCAGGCAATTAGAGTAATTTAGTATCCTAAGTCAGAGAAAGCAATGGCACCCCACTCCAGTACTCTTGCCTGGAAAATCCCATGGATGGAGAGCCTGGTAGGCTGCAGTCCATGGGGTTGCGAAGAGTCGGACACGACTGAGTGACTTCACTTTCACTTTTCACTTTCATGCATTGGAGAAGAAAATGGCAACCCACTCCAGTGTTCTTGCCTGGAGAATCCCAGGGATGGGGGAGCCTGGTGGGCTGCTGTCTATGGGGTCGCACAGAGTTGGACACGACTGAAGCGACTTAGCAGCAGTAACAGCAGCAGCAGTATCCTAAGTAGTTTAAGTATCTTTTTTGATACCTCATTTGTATTAATTATTTGGGGGGAGTATATTTTTAAACACACAAATTCTGAAGCCAAATTAGTTGGATTGAATCCTGACTCTACCTGTGTGAGGACACTGGGCCTCTGCATGTCTGTCTCACTTCCCTCACCTGTAAAATGGGCTAATAGTAGTGCTTATCTTAGAGTGGTTGTAACAATTTATTGTACACACACACACACACACACATATATACACACACAATATACATATGCATATATATGCTTAGTACAATAACAGAAACTGCTTATTAAATTTTTACTATTATTAGCATTCCAACAGTATTTTTATATACTAACAATCCCCTTAATAGTAGCAATAATAATATTATAACTCAATTCTAATCTTAATAATAATCTCAGTTTTTCTGCATGCCATCCCTCAGCTCTTCCTGCTGTTTCTATTCTTTCCTTTCAAGTGAAACAGGAGTTGCCTAATATTTGCTCTCCTCCCAGTTCTGGTAGATCCTATCCAATCTGGTTTGTGAAACTACCGCTTCAACTAAACTGTTCTTGCCAAGGATTCCAGTGACCTCCACATGGCTGAATCCAGTCCAGTCCTGAGTCTGTATTTTACTTTGACCTTCCTGAAACAGAGGATCTACCTTAGTGTCTTCCCTTGTCTGCCAGGAACCACCATCTCCTGGTTTCCTTCCAGATTCATTGGTTGCTCCTTTTCAGTTACCTTTGTTGATTTTGTCTCTTCATGTAGAAGTCTTAATGATGGGGGATGCCAAACTTATTCCTTGGTCATTTCATGCAGTGCTATGATTATAAATATTATATTGACAAGGATCTACTTTACAGCCGAGGGAACTCTTCTCAATGTTATGTGGTAGGCTGAATGGGAGGGGATTTGGGGGAAAATGGATACATGTATATGTATGGCTGAGTCCCTTTGCTGTTTACCTGGAACTATCATGACATTGTTTGTTAACTGGCTATATCTTAATACAAAACACAAAGTTTTAAACAATAAATAAATAAGTAAGTTATATATGATGATGGAAGGTACACTAAACTCTAAATCAGAGCAGGGGAAATGAGATACACCAGAGGTGGGAGTGCAGTGTTGGAAGGTTGTAATTTAAAACTATGGGGTAAGACACATGAAGATGATACCTGGGCAGAGACCTGAAGGAGGTAAAGGGATTATAGGATTATATATGGGAAAATTGTTTTTAGCAGAGAGAACAGTAAGTGTGAAGCCTTAAGGTGGGAGTGTGTCTAGCATGTTTTAGGGACAGTGAGGAGGCATTGTGTGTAGAACAGCATGTATGATGGGACAGTGGTAGGAGATGACATCAGAAAAACAATGGGGGCCAGTTCATATTATGCCATGTAAGCCACTATAAAGACCTTGGCTTTTACTCAGTGACCTGGGGACTCACTGCAGGATTTCAAGGAGAGGACTGATGATTTTATTGACATCTGGGTTCTGTGTTGAGAATAGATCAGAAGAGGGGAAGAAGCAGACAAAGTAGACCAAGTATCACTATAGCAATCCAGCAGGGAAATTATAATGATTTAGACTGGTGTGGTACCAGTGGAGGTAGAAAGAAGTGGTCACCATTTGGATCTGTTGTAAAAGTCAAGCCAACAGAATGTGAGAACTGTTTTTTGTGGAGCAATGCAGAATGAGAAATGAAGAAGGACTCTGAAGTTCTTTTCTGAATAACTGGAAGGGTGTGAGCAGAACCAGCTTTGAGGAGAATATCAGGTATATAGTTTATGGGTATTTTAAATTTCAAGTGTCTATTAGTCCTCTAAGTGAGAATATTAAGTAAGGAATTAGATGAACAAGTCTGGAATTTGGAGGGGAAGTTGAGAAAAGAAATACCGATTAGCCAGTTTCAGCTATACAAAACTTTGTTTTTTGTATTAAATACAAAACTTTGTATTTTGTATTAAGATACAGCCAGTTAACAAACAATGTTGTGATAGTTCCAGGCAAACAGCAAAGGGACTCAGCCATACATATACATGTATCCATTTTCCCCCAAACCCCCTCCCATTCAGGCTGCCACATAGCATTGAGCAGAGTTCCCTGGGCTGTAAAGTAGATCCTTGTTGGTTATCCATTTCAAAAAGAGCAATTTTATTTATTTATTATGTTTCTTACCTTTTATGTCTTCTCCCATTAGAAGGTAAGCTCCATTAGGGAATGGAACATTTGTCACTTACTGATTAGATCAGTATCTGTCATGTAGTAGCTGTTGTTCAGTCGCTCAGTCGTGTCCAGCTCTTTGACCCTACAGACTGCAGCACGCCAGGCTTCCTTGTCCTTCACCACCTCTCGGAGTTTGCTCAAACTCATGTCTATTGAGTCAGTGATGCCATCCAACCATCTTGTCCTCTGTCGTACCCCTCTCCTTTTGCCTTCAAATATTTCCCAGCTTCAAATGAGTTGGTTCTTCACATCAGGTGGCCAAAGGATTGGGGCTTCAGCTTCAGCATCTGGTCCTTCCAATGAATATTCAGGGTTGATTTTCTTTAGGATTTACTGGTTTGATATCCTTGTAGTCCAAGGGACTCTCAGGAGTCTTGTCCAACACCACAGTTCAAAAGCATCAATTCTTCAGCACTCAGCCTTCTGTATGGTCCAACTATGACATCTGTATATGACTATTGGAAAAACCATAGCTTTGACTATATGGGCCTTTGTCTGCAAAGTAATGTCTCTGCTTTTGAATATGCTGTCTATATTTGTCATAACTTTTCTTCCAAGGAGCAAATGTTTTTTAATTTCATGGCTGAAGTCACCATCCACAGTGAATTTAGAGCCCAAGAAAATAAAGTCTGTCACTGTTTCCCCATCTATTTGCCATGAAGTGATAGGACCAGATGCCATGATCTTCATTTTTTGAATGTTGACTTTTAAGCCAAGTTTTTCACTCTCCTCTTTCACTTTCATCAAGAGGCTCTTTAGTTCTTCTTCACTTTCTACCGTAAGGGTGGTGTCATCTGCATATCTGAGGTTATTGATATTACTCCTGGCAATCTTGATTGCAGCTTGAGCCTCATCCAGCCTGACATTTCACATGATGTACTCTGTATAAAAGTTAAATAAGCAGGGTGATGATATACGGCCTTGACATACTCCTTTTCCAATTTGGAACCAGTCCCTTGTTCCACGCTTGGTTCTAACTGTTGCTTCTTGACCAGCATACAGGTTTCTCAGGAGGCAGATAAGGTGGTCTGTTATTCCCATCTCTTTAAGAATTTAAGAATTTTAAGAATTAAGTAAATAAATAAAAGTCTTTACTAATGGTGGACCTTTAACTTTCTCCATTGTGCTTAATGACCATTAGTATTAAGCCAGCCTGTGTAATTACTGAGTATCCTAGGAGCACAAGTCACCCTCTGGAGAAGAAATAGGCAAAATTAGCTTGACGTATTAGCACTGGCTGAGATCAGGTTATGTTTTGTTACATAAATTACAAAGAAAAATTTTAAAAATTCCAATATTTTTTTTCTTTGAAAGTGAGCTTTATGTGGGTACTACTTTGTGATATATATTCACCAGGGGTTTTCTTAATTCTTCACTTATGGAATATCATGAGTTCATCCATCTCATTAATTTCTTTGAATACTGTTAAAAATGAGTTATGAAACACATAACAAAAGAGTTCTCGGTGTTTAGAGAATCTGAGAAGATATGGAAGAGTTGCTTGGGCCCTTCAGTATTACTGATGACATTTAATTTCTCTAAATATTAAGAGAGAAAAAAAAAGACCAAATAATGCACAAATTCAATTGCTTATATACAGGAGGAGTTATCCTAATTTTTTTTTATCTTTTATACTTATTTTATTTTATTTTATTTTTAAAATTTTATTTTTAAACTTTACAAAATTGTATTAGTTATGCCAAATATTTTATTTATTTATTAAGTTACCTTTGGCCGTGCTCAGGCTTTTTCTAGTTTCTGGGAGCAACTAGGTTTACCAGTTTACTCTAGGGTTGCTAGGGTTTACTCTCTAGTTGCATGGTGTGTGGGCTTTTCATTGTGGCGGTTTCTCTAGTTGTGGCTTGTAGTAGAAAAAACAAGGGCTCTGAGGAACTAGAAATCACGGTGGGCAGGAATGATTGAAGAGGGAAAATTGAATTGCTTATATACAGGAAGAGTTATTCCAGCATTTTTTAACTTCAGCATTCTATTTTAGTATAGAGATTCTCAGATAAAATATGTTATTTCTTTTTTAGTGTTTCTTTTTTCATTCTTAGAAAAACAACATGAATGCACTGTTGAAACTTGGATGTACAATTCTTTCATTATAACACCCGAAACTAACACAGCATTATAAATCAACTATACTTTAGTAAAAGAAAAATCTTCAACCCAGTTCCTTCATTATAAAAAATGAATTAAAAATGTACCAAATGCTTCTTGTGTGTCAATTATGCTGCTAGTCACTGGTATTGCAAACTGAATGATGTAGACTATGTCCCAGTCTTCATATAGTTCACATTCCAGTGGGAGTGTAATACAGTGAGGGAAAAAAAAGCCCAAATAGGAAAGAAGGAAACAGAGAAAGAGAAGGAAAGAAGGGAAAAGAAAAAATAAAGCTATTCAGATAGTTGTGAACAGAAGCAAAGTGCTGTGAACAGCATTTACAGGCAGAAAATTATTTTTTTTACATTATTTGTTTTTAAATATGTTTCAGTATCCAGACTTTTTACAAAATTTTAGAACAACATCAAAAACTAGTTTATTGGATCCAGAATATCCAAAACATTAAAATTTGGCCCAAAAGACTCAGTTTTAGAAATCTAGTTCATGTTAACATTATTTTGTTTATTTGACAAAAATTTTTATTAAATACCTATTATGGTCCAGGCAGTCTTTTGGGGGATATAGCAGAGAACAAAAAATTCCCTGACCTCATGGATCTTACCTGAATAAGCAGTAATGGATTAATTGGTTATAAGTGATTGGCCAGAAAAATAAAATCGACTCATAAGGAATATCTGGGTAAGACTGTTGAAGTTTTCTGGAGTGGCTAAAAAAGATCTCTTGGAAGGAGTCATATCCTGTGGCTTCAAATAATTATGTAAACACGCTTCACAAACCTTTTATTTTAGATGAGTAAACAGACTCTGGGCTTCCCTGATGGCTCAGTGGGTAAAGAAACAGCCTGCAGTGCAGGAGACACAGGAGACGCAGGTTCAGTCTCTTGGTCAGGAAGCTCCCCTGGAGGAGGGTGTGTCAACCCATTCCAGTATTCTTGCATGGAGAATCCCCATGGACAGGGGAGCCTGGTGGACCACAGTCCAAAGGGTTTCAAAGAGTCACACACAACTCTGTAACTAAGCCCTAAATGGGCTCTAGTCAAACCATTTGCCAAGAGATTCCTTATCTCATTTTGTTGAATATCAGAAAGTAAAATGAAGATGTGTAATTTGAGATATAAAACAGAACACAGGCAGATCCAGTCTTAATTGATGATCTTTGCCTCAGCTTAGTCAGCAAATGGGTTCTTTCTTTTTTTTGCCTTGCATTATAAGTATTCTGAATCCTTTAGCTTTCTTATCAGCACAAAGAAAGAAATTTTGCAACACAGTTCTAGAATAAACAAAGAATTTTGATGCAGGTGGCTGTTTCATATATATGTATTTTTTAGTTAAAACTGATTCTGTTCTTCATGAGATACTTTTTGAATTTGTAGTTTTTCCTTCTTAAATACGGGGTTTGTATTCTTTGTTTCCAAAATGGAAGTATTCTTGATTCTGATCAGAATACTAAGACTGAAATTATATTGGTATATGTGAACAACTATGCTAGATAGTGGGAATGGAAAATTTCAGCTGTCTACCCAGAGACTTGTGGGACATCTTACTGGGACATGATCTGAAAGTAAGATTTTGTAAAATGGAAAACTATGCTTATGAAAAGAAGATAGCCAACAACTAGCTGAAGATGGTTAAATTAATATTTATTGCAACAAACAAAATACTGATAAAGGGCACTGGGATCCATAATTGAGTTTTCAAAGCTAATCCTGGACAAGATGGCAGCCAAAGACGGGCCCAAGAATAATGATGCTTATTGCAAGCTCTGGGCACATAGGGCTTCTCTTGTGGCTCAGCTGGTAAAGAATCCGCCTGCAATGTGGGAGACCTGGGTTCGATCCCTGGGTTGGGAAGATCCCCTGGAGAAGGGAAAGGCTACCCACTCCAGTATTCTGGCCTGGAGAATTCCATGAACTGTATAGTCTATGGGGTCGCAAAGAGTTGGACACGACTGAGCGACTTTCACTCACTGGGCACCTAAGGTGACAGTATATCCCTAGTTCAACAAATTCAGTGGATTTTAAGGACTTAGGTTGGCACTGCATTTGATACAAGGAATGGAAAAATAAAAATATATTTTCCTAATTTAATTTTCTGTAGTCTTCATTGGGAGACATTTAGATTTCCATTCTCAAATTTTATTTTGAAGAGGTCCAGTCAGATGGACTCCATTATGTCCTGGAAAACACAATAGATGTTCTAGGTTTAATTGGTAGAGTCAGTCTGAGTCTTCTTTGGACAAGAAGAGTAAGACAAATATTGTAATTATTTGCCAAGAACTGTAGAGTACATATTACAAATAACTGTTACCACAAGGAGGAGTAGGTTAATAAGTGTTCAACAGACACCTTAAGGAGATTGGATGTGTCTGGATAAATTCACTTTTCCAGATGTTAAGTCATTGGATTCTATAACACCACAAGGTAAGCAGCAGCACAATTTGTTAAGTAGTAGAGGCAACTTGACCTGAAGCAGGGCATGGCAACCCACTCCAGTATTCCTGCCTGGAGAATCCCTGTGGACGGAGGAGCCTGGCGGGCTACAGTTCACAGGGTCGCAAGGAGTTGGACACGACTGAGACGCTAAGCACACACAGCACAGAGGCAACCTGAAAAGTGGGAAGACCATACTTGTGTCAGGAAACTTGGATTCTGTTATGTCTTCAGTCATTACTTAATCTTTAGAAACCTCTATTTATTTTCCTATAAAATGGATAGAGTAATATCTTTACCTTAGGGTTTTGGTATCAATCAAATGCAATGATATACATTATAGAACATGGTAATCTGTGAAGTACGCTTCCTGAGAAGAAATTAATTATTAATGGAGAATTGTAACTGTTTATGTGTGGTTTCTTCCCTATCGCTGATGGAATTTTGAAAATATTGCTGAATATGTTCTTCCCTTTTCAGCCTAAAGAAATCAAACCATTATTTGCAAATAAACCCTAAGGGCCATCTATTCTCACAACTAGTATTTATGATTCTTTATGTCCCATTTAGTTCTTTTCCCACTATATACTGTGGTACCCATCAATATTACTCTAGTTTAAGCACTTACCACTTCATACTTTAAAATCTTAAAATGTTATCTTCATCCCTTCCATTTCTGTTGGTTCTCCCTTTTCAAATTACTCAGCTCATAGTCTTTAAAATAATTTTTAAAAGTATAATTTTGCAGTATTGTAGAAAACATTTGTGTGTGATGTGCAGACAGACACCTGCATAAAGCTAAACCTTATTTCTTAAGACCTAGAACAAATGATTTAGTTATTTGAGCTTTTTTTTTATTTATCTGTGCATAATGGAATCTGTCTCATAGGATTGAGGTGAGAACAACAAGACTATGATTTGCTTAGTGCCTAGATTAAAAAAATGTTCCAGTTGTACATCTACCACCTACTCCTGCCTTATTTTACAATTTTCAATGACACATCATTAATGGGATAATATACAAACTCCTTTGTGATTCCACTGCCACCAAAATTTTTAAAGTCTTTTCTATCACCAAGTTTC
Source organism: Bubalus bubalis (assembly GCF_019923935.1). Lineage (NCBI taxonomy): Eukaryota > Metazoa > Chordata > Mammalia > Artiodactyla > Bovidae > Bubalus > Bubalus bubalis. The sequence goes on from NC_059181.1 coordinate 27,623,708, forward strand.
TTCATGCTCAAATATTTTATTTCATCTTATTTACTTCTCTGAAATTTCTATACCTGTTGACTCACTCTCATGGTCTCCCACAATATTTTGCTCTGTAATGATTTAGTTTAGTTAATTGTGTCCATCTCTTGTGACCCCATGGACTGTAGCCTGCCAGGCTCCTCTGTCCATGGAATTTCCCAGGCAAGAATACTGGAGTGGGTTGCCATTTTCTTCTCTAGGGGATCTTTCTGGCCCAGAGACTGAACCTGTGTTTCCTGTGTCTCCTACATTGCAAGGGGATTCTTTACCCTTGAGCTACCAGGGAGGCCCCTATAATGATATGAATCCTATAAACTCTTCCAGTCCTTACATTTCCTAATACTTTTAATAAAATTGACTACTTTCAACAAAACTACTTTTAAGTATCAACCATTTATTATATCCTTATCATTTTTCTTCCTTCTCTCTTTTTTCAACCTCTCTTCTCTTCCAAATCGCAAATCTTACCTCTATATCTTTATTGTAAATTTCTGAAGGATGTAATGCATTTATATCTTCCCATACATCTATGACAGACAGAAGTGAATCAATAGTAGTTAATTTTATCAGTGCTGTTGGTTTTTTTTTTAAGATAACATATGCTCAACATTTCAGACCCTAATTAAGAACTTTATTTGTATGAACTCTTTTAATCTGCATGACAATACTGTAAGATGTATAAACTGAGGCTCAGAGACATTGGGTAACTTACCCAAAGTCACCCAGGTAATAAATTGTGTAAGTTGGATATGAACCCAAGGTCGTTCAGATCATATTACATGCTCTTAACCTCGAAGCTACCCTGATTACCATGCAGCTTGGGAAAAGAATCCTTATGATACTTGGTACTGTTTTTAAAAGATGATTCCATATGTTTATGTGCTCTAAGTGGTGATAATTATTAGTATAAATTCACTTAACAAGGATTCATAGGCACTGTTCTAGACACTGGGGAAGAAATGATGAACACAACAGAAAAGAGTCTTAATTTTGTGGAACTAGATGGGGAGAGACAGACAATGAACAAATAAATGAGCAAATAGGAGGCATTGTTAAATTCTATAAATAAAAAAAAATCATGGTACTGAATTGGATTGACTTGAGTTTATACTTTGTTTTGAGTGGTCAGGAAAGGCCTCTTTGGGTAAGTGACTGCTCAGCTGAGCTGAGGCCATTAATTAGTTGATTTAAGCAAAAAAAGATTAAGTCAGTTAGTTGGCTTACAACTTTGCAAGGAGTGTCAGAAAATTAAGCCTGGGGGCTTCAAGGTAAGGATCAGAGCTCCATGAACCACATTCCCAGGAAAAAAACACCCAAGCACATCAAGAAATCACTGAGCACTGATGCTTGGGGTTCCTGGCTAGCCTCAGCTTTCTGAGATACTCAAACTGCAGGCATTAATATAATGATTACAATGAAGATTGGGGGGAAGGGATTAAGTTCAGGTTGTGTTTTGTATGTCAGGTCTAAAACAGAGTTTCTCAGCTGATGGCAGCAAACAGGTTAACGGAGCACCATGATACTGATCATCTCAGTCTTAAGGGTGGCTGGGGATCCTGGGGCAGCACAAATTCCCAGGCTGGTTACCTCCAGCCTTGAGCAGCCTCCTCAGTTTCCTTCAGTGTGTCAAGGCATGATAAAGGTCGGGGACCACTGATCTATAGCATTGCCTGAAATATATAGGGTACAGAAGAACTGAGGAGTCCTAGGTTTTTAGTTTGAGTTACTTATTGGCTCATGGTGCTACTTACTAATGTGAAAAGAGGAAGGCAGAGAGCAAATTGCAGAGGAGAGAAATACAAGATTTTTTTAACACATGAAATTAAAAAATTTGCTAGTCTCTCTCTTTTTTATAAAATAATGCTTCTTTTCTTGAATGCTTTCTCTCAAATTGAATTTTAGTCTCTCTCTCTCTCTCTTCTTATTTGGCCATGCTGCATAGCTTGTGGGATCTCAGTTCTCCAACCAAGAATTGAACCAAGGCCATGGCTTTGAAAGCTCAAAATCCTAACCATTAGGCCACCAGAGAACTCTCTGTAGTTTCTTACATACTAATGTGGATACTAATAATGTTGTTGGCTATATGAGATTGGCATTCAGGAGGGCTGTTTATTTTGGAATGTAAATTTGGTAGTCATCAGCATAAAGATGCTGTTTAGAGCCTTAGGACTAATTAAATTATCCTGGGAGAAAAAGTAGACAACAAAGATTTTAAGCATGAGCCTCTAGACACTCAAACATTTTTAAATAGAGCAAACTAATAATGTGACTATCTGAGCAATAAACCAGAAAACATACTGCTTCCACAAAACCAGCATATCTCTTCAGTTCAGTTAGTTCAGTTCAGTTGCTCAGTTGTGTCCAACTTTTTGTGACCCCCATGGACTGCAGCACGCCAGGCCTCCCTGTCCATCACCAACTCCCAGAGCTTACTCAAGCTCATGTCCATTGAGTCAGTGATGCCATCTAACAATCTCATTCTCTGTCATCCCCTTCTCCTCCTGCCTTCAATCTTTCTCAGCATCAGGGTCTTTTCAAACGAGTCAGTTGTTCACATCAAGTGGCCGAAGTATTGGAGTTTCAGCTTAAGCATCAGTCCCTCCAACAAATATTCAGGATTGATTTCCTTTAGGATGGACTGGTTGGATCTCCTCGCTGTCTAAGGGACTCTCAAGAGTCTTCTCAACACCACAGTTCAAAAGCATCAATTCTTCGGCATTCAGCTTTCTTTATAGTCCAACTCCCACATCCATACATGACCACTGGAAAAACCATCACTTTGACTGGATGGACCTTTGTTGGCAAAGTAATGTCTCTGCTTTTTGATATACTGTCTAGGTTTGTCATAACTTTTATTCCAAGGAGCAAGTGTCTTTTAATTTCATGGCTGCATTCACCATCTGCAGTGATTTTGGAGCCCCCCAAAAATAAAGTCTCTCACTGTTTCCATTGTTTCCCCATGTATTTCCCATGAAGTGATGGGACCAGATGCCATGATATTAGTTTTCTGAATGTTGAGTTTTAAGCCAGCTTTTTCACTCTCCTCTTTCACTTTCATCAAGAGACTCTTTAGTTTTTCGCTTTACAGTGTGTCTCTACATCTGTAACTAAAAGAGAAACTAGAGTTTGGAATAATCTACTCCATTATAACAGAGAAGGCAATGGCACCCCACTCCAGTACTCTTGCCTGGAAAATCCCATGGACGGAGGAGCCTGGAAGGCTGCAGCCCATGGAGTCACTGAGGGTCAGACACGACTGAATGACTTTACTTTCACTTTTCACTTTCACATATTGGAGAAGGAAATGGCAACCCACTCCAGTGTTCTTGCCTGGAGAATCCCAGGGATGGGGGAGCCTGGTGGGCTGCCATCTATGGGGTCCCACAGAGTCGGACACGACTGAAGTGACTTAGCAGAAGCAGCACTCCATTATAAAGTGGATTGAACATGGGGGTGAGAACATCAATACTTGGACAAATTTTTTAAAATGCTCTTTTAAAAAAAAATGGAGGCCTAAGAGAAAATATGACCAAAGCTTATAAAGTGTTTAAAAACCTACATGAATAGGGTCAACACATTCTTATTTACTAAAGTCAGAATGCTAGAGCCAAGAGGCAGTCCCTGATTCTTGAATGGATTACACCAAGGACAAAAATGTAAGGGAGTTGTATTCTAACCAGTGGGTAGTAAACTTATAGAGTTAGTTACTCAGTCATGTCTGACTCCTTGTGACCCCATGGACTGTAGCCCTCCAGGTTTCTCTGTCCATGAAATTCTCCGGGCAAGACTACGGGAGTGGGTTGCCATTCCCTTCTCCAGATCTTCCTGATCCAGGAATGAAACCTGGGTCTCCTTCATTTTAGGCACATTCTTTACCATCTGAACCACCAGTAAACTTATGAAACTCTTTAAAAGGGTTAAGTTTATACAAATTGTTGAAGAGCCTGAGATGGTACAGTTTGTGAACTGTAGATATACAACAAGTTGTTTAAAGAAATGGGATATTTTGATGAGTGGTACATCTCTAATCATTTAATTTTGATATCTTATTTGATATCCAACTTATATAAAAAATCATTTCAAGCCAGGATTAGAATAGAAGGATGTAGTCTAAAAACAGTATGACTTTTTCTGTTATGCAAAATTTTTACAAATGAACATTATCAATAGATTAATTTCCTTAAAACAATTATTATGTCTGATGAAGACCTCTGGTATGAATATGTGAAGGGCAATTCCTTTTACATGTTTTAGAGAGTGATTCAGTAGAACATATTTATTCACCTTGAAGGATGATCTTAATATGATAAGATCAAGGTACTTTGTAACATTAAATCTTGGTATTGTCTTGCAAAGTTCAGTTCAGTTCAGTCGCTCAGTCGTGTCCGACTCTTTGTCACCCTATGAACTGCAGCATGCCAGGCCTCCCTGTCCACCACCAACTCCCAGAGTCCACCCAAACCCACGTCCATCGAGTCGGTGATGCCATCCAACCGTCTCATCCTCTGTCGTCCCCTTCTCCTCCTGCCCTCAATCTTTCCCAGCATCAGGGTCTTTTCAAATGAGTCAGCTCTTTGCATCAGGTGGCCAAAGTGTTGGAGTTTCAGCTTCAACAGCAGTCCCTCCAATGAACACCCAGGACTGATCTCCTTTAGGATGGACTGGTTGGACCTCCTTGCAGTCCAAGGGACTCTCAAGAGTCTTCTCCACCACCACAGTTCAGAAGCATCAATTCTTCAGCGCTCAGCTTTCTTTATAGTCCAACTCTCACATCCATACATGACTACTGGAAAAACCATAGCCTTGACTAGATAGACCTTTGTTTGCAAAGTAATGTCTCTGCCCTTTAATATACTGTCTAGGTTGGTCATAACTTTCCTTCCAAGGAGTAAGTGTCTTTTAATTTCATGGCTGCAATCACCATCTGCAGTGATTTTGGAGCCCAGAAAAATAAAGTCAGTCATTATTTCCAATGTTTCCCCATCTATTTGCCATGAAGTGATGGGACCATATGCCATTATCTTAGTTTTCTGATATTGAGCTTTAAGCCAACCTTTTCACTGTCCTCTTTCACTTTCATCAAGAGGCCAAAGTTGTTATATTTGAAATTTGTTTGGTTCACATATCTGTCTAATTTTGTCATTCTAATTTCCCCTAATTACTGATGATTTTTTTCACGTGGCTGTTTATTTTATTTATAATGCCATTCTTTCCCCCTAATGCCTTCTTCTGCATTTACAGTTGTGTTTTCTGTATTCTGTTTCTTATGTCTTTCCTTGCTGGATAGTTATATGTTCATTTTATAAATGGAGTCTTTTCCTTACATTTTTATCTTCATAATTAATGAATTCATTATTCTCTTCTAAACAGTACAAGAACACTAGATTGTTTGAATTATGGTTTCCCTTCTCCTGGATTCCATATTATTGTTGCCTGATGTTTTGATCCTACACATTGTTACTACTCCCATTAGTCATCATTACTTTTTTATAGTAATAAAATATTTATTTTGCCGTTTTCTTCTTACTTTTTCTAATCCTTCCTTTTGGATCAAATTTCCTTCTTTTTGAAGCACATGTTAAAAATTACCTTTGTAATTTGTCTATTTCATTCTTATTCTTGAATAGCAGTTTAGTTGGGCATTATATTCTGTGTATAGTGTTCTTTATGTAATTGTCTTTTGCAGGTAATCCATCTTTTCTTATTCCTCCTCTTAAAATTTTGTGCTTTATTTTCTGTATTTCCATAACTATGTGGTCTGAGTATTTAAATACTAGAGTTTGGTGTGAAACTTCAACTCAGTGGTCCTGTCTTTCTACAACTCTGAAACATTGTCTACCATTATTATTTAAATATGCTTTCCCTTGTTCTCTCTAGTCTCTCCTTCTATAACTCCATTGTATGTATGTTGGATATCCTCTTTTTACATCACCATGTCTTTTCACTTGTGTTTATATGTTACTTCTTGTTAATTTTCTTTGCAAATTTCTGAATAATTTCCTTATTAATATCTTAAAATTAATTCTTTTCAGCTTTATCTAGTCTATGATTTATCACATCTTTTTAGGACTTTAAAGTTATTTTTAATTATTTATAGAATTTTTCTTTGGTCTTTTCAAACCTGTGTGATTTTATATTTTCCAATTTCTGTTTTTTTTTTTTTACTTCATTGGACATCTTAATCATATACATATTATTAGTAATTATTATTACTAATAATATTTAATAAAAATTAGTAATAAAAAACATATTGTTGTATTAGTTCTCCTTCTACTTATGTATCCATAAAGTTAACATATGATTAAAAGACATATGATATTCATTAGGATGGAAGAAAGCATAAGAAAGAATAAAACAAAAAAAATAGAATAAGTTAATGGATTTGAAATAATACCTTGGTGTTTTCCTTTCTTGCTTTTGAGTTTGCTCATTTAAAATGCAATCCCAACACATCATTGTAAAGTAACTATACTTCAGTTAAAAATATATATAATCCCCACCTGTGTTTCCAAATTTATTGAGAAATGATTGACAATAAAATGTATATATTCAAGTTGTTTAAGAAGATTTTTATTTTTTAAAGATGTACAGTTTGATGATTTAATATATGTATGTATTTTGCAGTGATTACCATAATCAAGTTAACACACCTATCACATCACATGGTTACTTATTTTGGGGATGAGAAAGCTTAAGGCCACATCCCTTAACAGATGTTGAGTATATATGCATTGTTCCAAGTGTAGTCACCATGCTCTGCAGCAGTACCTGAGATGTTATTCGTCTTACAAGTGAAAGTTTGTGTCCTTTGACCGACATCTCCCATCTCCCCCATGCCTCACTTGCTGGCAACCACCATTTTACTCTCTGATTTTATGAGTTCAACATTGTGTTTAGAAAAGGAGATTGTGGGTATGGCAGAGAAGTCCTTCTGAAATTGTTCAGGACTCTATATTTAGCAAAATATGTTTATAAATTAGATGGAACAGACATTTTCACAGAAGATAATTATATAAATATAAAATGACTGACTTATGAATTACCAAGAAAAATATTTAACTTATGAAGTAAACCTTCAAATGTGATTTTAAAAGCTATTTAATTCTCAGTATAGTTCTAATTCAAAAAGAAAAATACACTTTACCATTTTAAAGGATTTTCTTTAAAATTTGCTTTTATTGAGATACAGTTGACATAGAATGTCGTGTAAGCTTAAGATGTACAGTATGCTGATGAAGGATTTCTTTGAATGCAGTCTATTCTGTTGATATGTTTTCAGCTAAAGTAATGATGGGTAGATTTTTATCAAAAGTGCTTAAGATTATTACCTAATTTGATATCTAGTCAGTTGAATGAACAGCTGAAACTGTTTAAATATATTCAGAAAGGTTTTTTTTATTTTTTCAGAATAAAGCAAACATTTAGTTATTTTGGAATGGAGATTGTTTTTTAGTTTATTTTTAAATTTAGCTGTATCAATAGGTTATTGCTTGAAAGTTTTAAAGTGAAATTATTTGTCACATTCAAACCATATATAACCACACATTTTTTAAAAAAAACTTATTTATTTTAATTGGAGGCTAATTACTTTACAATATTGTAGTGGTTTTGCATTTTATCTTACAGTTCAGTTCAGTCGCTCAGTCATGTCCGACTCATTGCGACCCCATGGCCTGCAGCACATTAGGCTTTTATCTTACAGATACATGTATATATACCTATACATAGATATAGATATAGATATAGATATATTCTTTCTAAAATCTGGATTTTGCCTCAGCATAGCTGGAGAAAGATGAAATCATCTCATTAACTTGAAGTTAAAGACTTTTTGTTGATGAATAGATTATATTGTCTTATGTGGGAAAAGCCTATGTAGTTTGATCCTGCATGTATGATTCTTGCCTGGAGAATACCATGGACAAAGGAGCCTGATGGGCTACACTCCCTGGGATTGCAAAGAGTCAGACACGACTGAAGTGATTTAGCACGCATGTATGATAAATAAGAGTTCATTTCACTATGATTTGTACATAGTGATTGCTTAATACAAGTTCGAGTAAATGAATGTCTAACCTCTGGAAACTAATCACTTTCTAAATTGTATCTTAATGATACTAGTATAATTATTTTTTTAAATTTAGAATTTTTAGAGATTTCAGGTATCATACAGTGACCTCACTTATGGAAAAATCAAGATACAAAGATTTCATGCCTTGCCCAAAGACCCACTGCAGAGCTAGTACTGAAACAAAAATTGCTTAATTCAGCAACAAAAAATTAGATGAGTAGAACTATTTCTAAAAAGCTTCTGCATATCAGAAGTGACAATTAGCAAGATTGAAAAGTCAATCTGTGAAATGGGAGAAAATATTTGTAAACCATGTACTTAATAAGGGATTAAAATTCATACAAGGAACTCTTCTCACTCATTATCAAAAAAAGCACATAGTCCAATTAATAAATGAACAGAGGACTTGAATAAATGTTTTTCTAAAGAAGACATAGAAATGGCCAACATGTATTTGAAAAAATACTCAACATCACTAATCCTCAAGGTCATACAAATCAAAGTCACAGTGAGGAGTCACCTCACACCTGTGAGGGGGCCGTGTGCGTGTATGCTAAGTCTCTGCAGTTGTGTCCAACTCTTTGAGACCCTATGGACTGTAGTCCGCCAGACTCCTCTGTCCATGGGATTCTCCAGGCAAGAATACTGGAGTGGGTAGTCATGCCCTCCTCCAGGGGATCTTCCCAACCCAGGAATCGAATCCATGGTTTTCATGTCTCCCGCACTGGCAGGTGGGTTCTTTATCACAAGTGCCACCTGGGAAGCCCATGAGGTAGCTGTTATTACAAAAAATATATAAATATAAATATATAAATATAAATATATATATATATATATATATATATATATATATATATATATAAAGTTTTGGTGAGGATATGGAGAAATTGAAACCCTGTACTCTGTTGGTTGGAATGTAAAGTGGTGTAGCTGCTAGGGAAAACAGTATAAGGGTTCTTCAAAAAATTAAAAGTAGTGCTACAATATGATTCAGCAATCTCCCTTCTGGATATTTATCTAAAAGTATTGAAATCAAGATATTGGAATGAGAAGTGCACCCCCATATTCACTGAAGCATTATTCATAATAGTTGAGCTATGAAGACAACCTGAATGTCTATTGACACAGAAATGGATAAGAAAAATGTCACACACACACACACAGACACACACACCCAATGGAATATTATTCAGCCATAGAAAAGAAGGCAATTCTTCCATATGTGACAACATCAATGAATCTGGACGATGTTAGACTAAGTGGAATAAGCCTGTCACAGGACAAATGCTGCATGATTCCACTTAAATGAGGTATTTAGAATAGTCAGATTTGTAGCAAGAGCAAGTAGAGTAGTGGTTGCCAGGGGCTGTTGGGAAGGGTAAGTGGGGAGTTGCTCTTTAAGAGGTGTAGAGTTTCACTTATGCAGGATGAAGAAGTTGTGTAGATCTGCTGTGGGCACCATTGTAGTTAACAGTATTGCACACTGAAAACATTTTTTAGAAAAGGGTAGATCTCATGTCAAGTGTTCTTACCATAATAATAGTTTTTTAAAAAAGCACACACAGACATGCAGGCCTAGGTAACTCTCCAGACCTCTTTCCCCAAGACTTTTCTAGGTACAAAGTAGTAGAACAAGAAATGCAATAGAAACACAAGCACACCTCGAGATATAGCAGCTTGTGAAAACTTCGAGATTAACCATGAAGGACAGTATCATCTACCAGTTGATTTTTTTCCCTAACATTCAAATTCTTAAAGCACAGAAATAATAATAAACACATTCTTGAAGTTAAAACAAATAAAAAAACTTTATTTAAAATTAGAAATAATGCCTTAAATCTTCACTCCCTTTTTTCCATTTATCTTTCAAAATATGTATTGCTTTTCCATTTACAGTACATAATAGCTCAGGTGTATTATTAAATATGAGAAGACTTTTATACAACTCTTTATACAGAATATTAATTTTAATAGATATCCTATATGAATTCAAATTTATATCACATCTGGAGTGTTAACTTTCATCATGGTCCTTTATGGTACTCAAACGTTTTCCTCTGGATGAGGGAATGAATCATTTCTACACACTTACTATTATCCTTTTAGTATATAAAAACAGAGACTTTTTTTTTAAAGAACTCAGTTGTGTCTTATAAAGATAAAACCAAGTATATTCTCTTTAGTTCAAATAACTAAATGGCAAATAACTAAATGTAAAATAAACTTTGCATCATGATATGTATATTTATATATTTAAGTATATTGACTTAGGACAAATAAGTGAAGTACCTATGATATACATAGGAAAATAGTTATCTGAAAATCAGTCAAAAGAAGTTTAGCGATGGTACTTTTAAAATATTGGGATGATATTTTTTGCTTTGCCAGTCTGCAAGTCAGAGGATGGCTTCTTAAACACTGAGGATGATTTAGAGATGAGATAAGTCTGCCTCTAGATATACTAGGGGATTTCTCAACTCTGGCTGTAGACTTCAATTCAATTGTGATTCTGTGTTACATTATATAGTAAGACACTATTTCCACAGGCTTATCAATTTCTTATAAATTTGACATCTTCAATATTTCATTGTTTTCCTTTTACCTGCTTCACTTAATCTTTTCTGTAGTGTGCTTTATTTTCCCAGAGGTCCTTTTGATCCTTAAATATTTATAGACTTTCTCTACTACCTTGGAATGTCATTACCAATCAGATACCTGTTACTTCCTCCTATTTTTATTTTTACCTTCTTTTTAATAAGCCTCTGTAAATGTTTTCTTTCCAAGTATGTTAGTCTGTTAATTAGTTTGTAGAATCTCCTATTTAAATTTCTGCTCATTTCCTGCCCCAAATCATATGGTAATTATAACCAGCAGCTCGTTAGTAGAAGGACTTTTGCCTACCATCAGTTTCCTGAGTTTTCAAATATTATGGGTTTGGTTCATATGTTTATAAGTTTATTTATGCCTTATGATTCAGTGTTTTCTTTATAAAGTTTCTATGTAAAAGAGTTTTTGATCTTTCCTTCTTCGGCTCCTGATATTCAGTTTCCACTCTCCTGTAAATTATGCATGCATTTATTTCTTTGTGCATTTATTTTCACATCAGGAGATACTCCATTATCATCAGTGTTGCTGCAGCCATAGATAGAATATAAGTTCCATAAGGGCAAGCATTTGGTCAGCCTTATTTACCTGGTACAAAATCAGTTTTAATAACTGTATTTTATAAATAAATGAATGAAAGAATAAGTTTAATTCCAAAATACATATCTTCAAAATAATATTTAACTGAATTTCTTATGTGGTCTTTAGGCCTAACCCTGTTTGAGTCCAGTTTCAAAAGTACAAGTGGATTTTTGGGCATGAGCAGAAAGGATTCTAGCTGTGGGCCAGTGAGTTCTTACTTCAAATCTTGACCTTGCATTAAATAGCTGTGAAGCTCTAATACTTTGGCCACCTGATGTGAATAGCCAATTCACTGGAAAAGACCCTGATGCCGGCAAGGATTGAGGGCAGGAGGAGAAGGGGGCAACGGAGGATAGGATGCTTGAATTAGCATCACTGACTCAATGGACGTGAGTTTGAGCAAACTCTGGGAGATAGTGAAGGACAGGGAAGCCTGGCGTGCTGCAATTCATGGGCTTGCAGACAGTTGGACATGACTTGGCGACTGAACAACAACAACCGCCTTAGGCAAATCTTTTAACTTCCCTGAGCCAAAGTTTAATAGGGAAGAAGAGGATAACTATAACTTCCCTTCAGGATGGTTTTAACAGATGTGAAAAAAGTTGTAGTGCCCAGAAAAGATGCACAATGTGTAATATTAGCTTTTATGTTTTACACTGTGAGATAATGTGATCCATGTAAATCAGCACACAGATTTGAAGAATAACTAATTGTGAAAATATTGGCTTCAGAAATTGTTCACTATTGCTTAATATTTTAATGATGTATTTTCTATGTTTTGTCTACATTTTCTTTCCTTTCTTCTCTTTTTATTTCTGTATCTCACTTCATTTGCACAAACTTCATCACCTCTGAAACTTAAGAAAATGTTCTTCCTTAGCTCATCCTCTTATTTCTTCAGTTCTATAATAATACTGGTATTAGTCAGGCATTGGTTGCAAAATGATGTGTTGCTCTAAAGTATTCAGTGAAGGGATTTGATACAAAGAATTAAGTGCTTTACTGAACCACTCTGTGAGGCTGAGGTAATGAAATTCAGGGGAAGAGGCCACTAGCTCTTTGATTAACTACAATCTTTTAGAGAGTCAGAAAATTGCATAGGCCACAGGAAACCACCAATAATTTTCAGTACTGTTTGTATCATCAAAGGTGATGATTTGTAGGGAAATGCCCAGTAGCTGCTGTAAAAAACCCATGTCTGCAGAAGCCCACTCGTCTGTCCCGCACCACTAGGGAATCCATAATAAATCTTCAGCCTTTCCTTGGCTCGCTCATCTGATACAAGACTCTGAAAAATGTGATCTATACCCAGTCTTTTGGCCCCTGTGATACAGTGAGGGAGCATGGCAGGAGGAATGGAATTGAGTTGCCAACAGACAAACCAACACAATTTCCCTGTATATGATTGTTCATTCTTATTCTAATTTCTCAGGCATGCTCTTTCTAGTTTGAATTCTGATCTCCAGTTCTTCCTGTTATTGCAGTAATGATGTCTGATGTTTCAAGAAAGAGGTTTATTCATGTTTAGCATGCATGCTGCTATCTCTGTGAATCTTTCTATCTCATTCCTCTCAAAAACTTACCCTTTTGAAAAATGTCTGTTGACCAGAGAGGTAGGTAAACTAGGGCACACAGACCAAGCCTGCTGGTTAATTGTTTGGGAAAAAAAAAAATATTTATTGCCAGTCACACCCATTTGTTTCCCTGTTGTCAGTGGGTGCTTTCGCACCCCAGTGTTAAATATTTGCAACAGAGGCTAGGAAGCCTAAACTATCTAGCCCTGTATTGAAAAAGAGATATGAAAAGAAAGGGACCACCCCGTGTGGCTTTTCTCCTTTATTTGCCGATTGAATTTCTTTCATAATCAGTTCACTGAGTAAAGACTTTCTGACCTCATGGTTATACAATGTCATCAAACTGCAGGTACTGTTGTGGAACTCTGTCCACATTCTTAAAAATAAAAATGTCATGTATCCAACACAAAAGAGTTCATTGAATCAAAATGATGCGTTAGTTCCAAATCTTCCTCTTATGCCAGGGATCGTTATTTTAGTTACATTCTCCAAGTATCTGTTTTCTAATAGTGCATGATGCCAACTTGAGTCTCTTTTTCATATTCTTACAGGTTATTGCAAGATACTGAATATAGTCCCCTGTGCTATACAATAGGTCCTTGTAATCTATTTTATATATAGTGGTGTGTATATGTTAATCACAGTCTCCTAATTTATTCTCCCTCCCCTTTCCCCTTTAGTAACCATTGTGGTACGTTTTTAAATCTATAATATGTTTCTAAGTCTATTTTTCTGCGAGCAGTTAGGCCTCAAATCTTACTTGCAACTTGATCACACTGGTGACTTTTGGGCCATGAAGACGTGTAATAGCAAAGCCTTTTCATTCTTTGCTGCCTGAGGATTCACCCACATCTTTCCTCCTGTGTCTTCTGTATCTTTTTCTGCCTTTGAAGTCATTGTTTAAATAAAAGAGAATTGAGGAGAAGAGAGGGAGAGAGCAAGCCCTAAAGACTTTTTTTATCAGCTATTATCAATTGCTGTTTCTTATCAGCTATTATCAGCTATTTCTCATTCATCATCTTCAGTTGTCTTTTTTAATCTTATAAAACAGAATGCTTTCTTCTGGAGCATTGTAAGTTGTCTCTGGGTAGTGCTTTATTCTTGTATGACCTCTTCCTTTGCTCATCACCTTCGCTCTTATTCTACATACTTTGTTCACTTGATCTTTGATTTCTACTATTTTTGCTCCAATTCTTATAATTTCTTAACCTCTATTTTTAAAACTCTTCTCTCCTCATCATTAAATGATTCTGTGGATAGAAGTATTCATTTTGTTATGGTGTTTCAATATTCTTCATCCCTGGAGTATATTTCTTAGACCATTTTAACTTGCTTCTTCACAATCTGGAATCTTTAAAGGGATATAATAGTTCATTCTACCTCTTGAATATGCATGTATATATATTAAATTATCTCCTTGCCCAACAGTAATTTATTCCCCGTCCACAGTTTTGACAAATGTATGAATTTTGAGAAATTAATTTAACCATTACTAAGACATAGACTTATACTTTACATTCTAGTATGTCTACTTTTACCTACACATTTCTGTAAGTATCCTGAAGACGTCCCCATCTATATCCGTTTTGTTATAAATCTGATAGCAAATATCTCCATATAAAATTTCAAATCCTATATTCTTATGAAGTGATTCTAAGTATATTTTGTTGGATAACTTCCCATTACTTCCAGCCTTACCTTTTTTTTGTGGGACAACATTGGAAGCCCTTTTGAAGACATAGTCTCAGTGAATCACGGATATTACATGCTTCCTTCTTTTATATTTCTTTAGATGTAGGACAGCTGCATGTATAAATGTGACATTCCCTAATCCCTAATTCATTTTCATGATTATATATCTTTCATTGCAGATCTTGAATTATTAACTATCTTCACCGATGGAAGTCCATGGTAGCATTGTTCATGTCTCATTAACCCCTATGAAATTAGCTTTTATTTACATTCTCAAATGTGGTAGCTGCTAGCCGCCTGTGACCATTTAAGTTTAATGAAAATTCAGTAAAATTAAAAATTTGGTTTTTTAGTTGAACCAATCACATTTAAAGTGCTCAATATCTATTTGTGGTTAGCAGCTACCACATTGGACAGTGTAGATACAGAATATTTCCAGTATCATGGCAAGTTCTATTGGATACTTTAAATAGTTGAGAATTTAATTGCTTCATTTGTTGTATGTTGTTCTCAATTATGTTAAGCCCTTCCTTTTTGTACTAAGATTGTATAAATTTGGTTCCTCTTTTTATCAGTATCCATGGACTGCAACTTTAGTGGTCATTTGCTCTTTGTATTACGTGCTCTTATTTCTGCCCCTCTCCACCCAGTGTTTGTCATTTAATTCAGTAAAATTCCCTTTTCTTGCTTTCACCTTTCTGTCGGTTCCTTTGACCAGTAATGTGCATCAAAATCACTTGGAGGGTTTGTTAGAACACAGATTGAAATCTCCCACCCTGCCTCCAAATTTCTGATTCAGTAAATCTGGGATGGGGCCAGAGAACTCGGATTTCTGTGAAGTTTCCAGGTGCTGTAATGCTACTAGTCTGGAGGCCATCTCCTTGACAACTCTTGCCTAAGGAAGGCTTCTCCTTCCCTCCGCCTGCTTTCTTGTGCACAGAGCCGTTCTTCATACACTCCTGACACTTCAGTATTTTTTCTATGTCATTTATTCATAACTTCTTCTGTGTTTTGTTTTTTTAATCACCCTGTATTTCCCCCATAACTTGAAATCTGTCTTCCTTAACTTACCTAAGTCTCCTGGCCTTGTCCCCCACCCCCATGTTCTTGCTTTTCTCTTCTCCAGGAGACTTTCAACATTGTATATGTACAAATGTTTCCAACTTTTACTAAATGAACTCATACTTAGTCACTTTTTAAAAAGCAATGTCACTATATCTAAATTTTGTTCCTGTGTTTGACCCTTTTCCACACTAGTTTCTAGAAGAGTTTTTGTTTTCATGCTGTATTGGAACTGACATCAAGCTTTTTATTTTCTACCATTTGAATGATTACATATGTGTACCCTGGATTCATTCCAATTGAATTAATAAGCAGATCTCAATTTTATTTCTTGCTAGACTGTAATGCTCATTCCCTGTGAAGCAACTCTTTAGGATTCAGCCTAGTATTATTAAAGAGGAACCTCTAGAGTTAGAAAATCTCTTTCATATTCTGCCTTTGCTTCTCATTTTTTTCATCTGCGTAATAGGCTGATATTAGCATCTGTCTTATAATATCATTGAGAACAGCAAATGAAAGAAGGTACTTACCATGATGCCTGGTTCATGGTAAATATTAAATCTTGGTTATTACTAATGTTGTTATACAATCATACCTTCCTGTGAGAAAAATTATTTCTTTCCCTTTCCTTTCTTTATCTTACAGAAGATACAACAGATGTATTAGCAGATAAATTTGCAAGAAAGATTTTCCTAATCTTTATTTTACTTTTCCGTTTTTTTTAATCTTTTCTTTATCTGTCTCAGTTTTTATAGCCTTTACCTTTTTTTTTAAACTCATAATCAGTTTACCACCAACACAAAAGAACAACAAAATAAAAATACAAACATACAATGGAATTCCTAATTTCCATAGTTGCAAATGATCTTAAAGCTTTACTTTCTATCACAGCTTGCTTGCTTTCAAGTCTGCACTCCACAGTGGTACAGATCATTGACTACCGTTATCTTTGTAATTAACCAAGTGAAGCAGATAGAGCCAGAATTAGTATGTTGGTTTTTTTTTTTTTTTTTCCCAATCAGGAAATTGAGGCCCAAATGACAGACATGACTTCTCAGTGATAGCATAGTTTTGGAATGTAAAAAAGGCTAATGTTCATGGCTATGCAGGTGGTGCACTTCAACTTGAAGTAGCGCCTCAACGTTGGAGGCACCACTGATTTTTGATATATTAAGATGGTTTCTGGTAGTGTCTAGAGGAAAGTCTCCTATTTGCAGTTTGTCCAAAGGTGCCATAGAGACTCTCACTGGTCCTGAAAACTCAACACACATAGGCATCTTGCAGTTTAGTCTTTAATCACTGTTTCACACAATGTAGATTAATATTTTCCCTTTTCTAATTTATTGTATCTTCTTATCTTTTATCAATCTCTTTCTCATTCAGCAATCCATTTTTTGGTCATATAGAAAAATCTTCACTTTACAAGGAAGGCAAAATGAAAACATATAAAGCTTTGAAAAGCCAGGCAACTATTATTGCACGTGATACATTCTAGACTAAGTGGGATAACTGATATAAATGTGGAGTATAATTAGGGATCTGATTTGTTCACGTGAGATAGCTAGAGCGAAGATGAAAGTGACTCGGTACATCGCAGATGTCACTGCAGGAGACCATGAGAACCTGGATCGGTGTTCCACAACTTAATAATGGGGATGAATGTGTTTGTATAAGGGGTGCATGGCAAGAGTTAATTGTAAAAGTTTGTATCTGGTTAACTAAGAGAACAAGAGGAGAAAAAGATGACACTGTTTTTGCATCTACATAACTGGTATGGTGATGGTACCATCAGGAGAAATAGAAAGATAATAGAACAGATTTCAGAAGAAAAGAAAATATTTGAGTGAGTTGGGCATTTAGTAGAAATTTCTTTTTTTTTTTTTTTTTTTTTAATTTTATTTTATTTTTAAACTTTACATAACTGTATTAGATTTGCCAAATATCAAAATGAATCCGCCACAGGTTTACATGTGTTCCCCATCCTGAACCCTCCTCCCTCCTCCCTCCCCATTCCATCCCTCTGGGTCGTCCCAGTGCACCAGCCCCAAGCATCCAGTATCGTGCATCGAACCTGGACTGGCAACTCATTTCATACATGATATTTTACATGTTTCAATGCCATTTCATCTAGGTGATAGAAAGATGTGACGGGAAATGGGAAGTAAAGTTAGAGATGGAACAAAATAATACAGGTAATTCAATAGAAATGTGCTTTTGAAAGATATCAGAGGGGTACAGTTGTTAAAGAACAAAAGAGAAAGGCTAGTATTGTGAAAGTACCACAGATAGGGGAATTCCTGCAGGTAAGTAGGAACTTGATCATGATCAAGCAAATGATTTGAGACTGGGATTTTCAAGTAAAAAAGAATGCTCAGGATTGCTGACTATTCCTCATAAATTAAAGTAAGGACTGAATTAATTTATTTTTAATTCCTGATTTTCTCCCTGGTGATGGTCATAACTTATTTTTTATTATAGCTTGCTATTTACTGTCAATTAAAACCCTCACGAGAGCTTGTCATTTTAAGAGATTTCACCAAAACTTTCTTTTTTATATCTCTCCTTCAGTCTTAGATTCTTAAATGCTCTCCTTTTCTAACTCAGATTTCTTTCTATGAAATAAAGGTTTAATTTAAAAGTAATGCCTTTCACTCTACATAAAAATATACTTTCTCCTTATCCAGGAAGGCAGATATTTTATTTTTATTTTTTTAAATTTTATTTTATTTTTAAACTTTACAATATTGTATTAGTTTTGCCAAATATCGAAATGAATCTGCCACAGGAAGGCAGATATTTTTGTTTTGTTTTTTTAAAGCATCACGAGTATTCATCAGCCCCTCATTATCTCATGCAGGAAGGAGCTCTGAATGCAGTGCTCTGTGTCTTCAGTTAAAAATGAAGGCAGAGCATAAATTGAGACAATTTGATCACCAGTAAGAGTAACAACTACAGTGAATTGGGACACATCAAGTGTTTTAAAACTCATGAGTTCATAAATGTACTAAAAAAAAGATACCTCATTAGTTATCATTAGAGGTTTCTAGGACCTCAACTCATTATTTGAAAAGAGAATAAGAGAAAGAAACACACATTTGACCTGCCTTTTCTGTACCAACTGTATTTCAGATGACCACATTGGAAATAACAAAAATATTTTTTAAGAATAGTTTCAGCTAGTAAATGCAGAGAATATCATCATTTTTCAGCCCATAATGAAATGATCAACTTGCCGCTAGGAAGTATTTTTACCTACTTTTTGAAGTATTACTGTCCTCTAGATCATTTATGCCTAGCTTCATTAGCTACCTTACCCTAATTTTTCATGAGGTATTAAAAACCATCTTTTATGATTTTAGGACTCTAATTGATTAAAAAATTAATAATTTTGAAGATAAAATTTAAACGTTTTAATCTTCACTCCCTTTATGGGCTTGCAGAATGGGAAATATGAAGTCATAATGAAGAAAAGAAAAGTCAGTATCACATGACCTTATGATGGTATGATCTTCATTATTATTTAGTGAAAAACTACAAATGCTGTGTTCATATATTACATATTACTATAACCAAGTACAAATCAGAAATGTTAATAATTGGAAACTAAGAGAATAACTAGTGTGTAAAGTCTTAGATCTAGTATCTAACTCCACTGACCTTGGTTTTTACTCTATCATACAACAAACCTTAAATAACCACAGAAAAATGAATAAGAAAGGATTGTTGAAAGTAGGCAGATCATACAACAAAAAGAATCAGCTATAGAACATTATATGATCCAATAAAGAACAAACTTCGTATTAGGTTGGTGACTGTCAAAGTGCCTGCACTTTCTTCAGACCTAGGTGAACCATCTCTTTTTCCAGCTCAGATGGTTGGGTCTTAAAAGCAATAATAAAAAGTTTAAGTTTTAGCTCTATAAGACTGATTCTTATAAATAAAATACTATAAAATGTATGAAAGTAAAAATTCTCTCTTTTGTTCATATATACTTTAATATATTAAGAAAACTATAGATCCAAATTCTTAATTTAAAGTAGTATTTTTGTGAAATGAAAAAGGACATACTTAGGTTATATCCTCAATAGTGTAGTTGTAGGAATCAATAATACCTGAGTTTGAATCATGGCTCTGCCATGTAGTAACAAGTTCCCTTACATTTCTAAACCTGTTTCCTCATCCTTAAAATGAGTCTAAAGACGGTAGCAACTCTTAAGTAAATGTCAAAATAAATAAAAAAATATACATAAGTTTCGTAGCATAGTGCCTAAAATTGTAACACTTAAAACATGAATATTATGTTTAACATCTATGATCATGATTAATTAAAAATTTTAATGTGAGGAAGTAAAATATAACAAAATCCAGTAGAAAATAACATGGTTATCAGTTGCTGATCTATGAATGGAAGAGTATAATTAAAAGATATAAAAGAGAAAAAGATATAAAATATGAAATTATAAACATAAAATATGGGAAGAAGGAAGAAAAGCATAGTTTTTAGAATGTGTTCAAACTTGTTCAAATGTTAAGTTGATACCAACTTAAAGTAGCCTGATACAGGCCATTGTATGTGAACCTAATGGAAAGCACCAAGCAGAAACCTAGAGGAGAGAATACAAAAAATAATAAGGAATCTAAATATAACACTAAAGAAAATCATTAAATCACAGGGGAAGAGAGCAAGAGATGAAGGAGGAAAAAGAGAGGAACAACAAAAACAACCAGAAAATACTTAGCAAATGGCAATAAGTATTGACACACGCCTGCTAAGTTGCTTCAGTTGAGTCTTTTTGCGACCCTGTGGACTGTAACCGCCAGGCTCCTCTGTCCATGGGATTCTCCAGGCAAGAATACTGGAGTAGGTTACCATGCCCTTCTCCAGAGAATCTTTCCGACCCAGGGATCGAACCTGCGTCTCTTTTGTCTCTGCATTGGCAGGCAGGTTCTTAACCACTATCACCACCTAGGAAGTATTGATACATTTGTTGTTCAGTCGCTGAGTCATGTCCAACTCTTTGCAACCCCATGGACTGCAACACACCAGGCTTCCTGTCCTTCACCATCTCCCGGAGCTTGCTGAAACTCATGTCCATGGAGTCGGTGATGCCATCCAACCATCTTGTCCTCTGTTGTCCCCTTCTACTCCTACCATCAATCTTTCCCAGAATCAGGGTCTTTTCCAGTGAGTTGGCTCTTCACATCAGGTGGCCAAAGTATTGGAGCTTCAGCTTTAACATCAGTCCTTCCAATGAATGTGCAGGGTTGATTTCCTGTAAGATTGACTGATTTGATCTTGCAGTCCAAGGGGCTCTCAAGAGTCTTCTCCAGTACCAGAGTTTGAAAGCATCACTTCTTCCATGCTCAACCTTCTTTATGGTCCAACTTTCACATCCGTACATGATTACTGGAAAAACCATAGCTTTGAGTATATGGACCTTTGCTGGGCATAGTAATCTCTCTGCTTTTTAATATGCTATCTACATTTGTCATAGCTTTTCCTCCAAGGAGTAAGTATCTTTTAATTTCATGGCTGCAGTCACATCTGCAGTGATTTTGGAGCCCAAGAAAATAAAGTCTGTCACTGTTTCCATTGTTTCCCCATCTATTTGCCATGAAGTGATGGGATCAGTAATTACTTTAAAGATAAATATGTTAAATTCTCCAATCATTGGTGATTGGATTAAAAAACAAGTCTCATGTTACCAGCAAGAGACCCACTTCAGATATAAGGACACAAAAGAACTGAAAGTGAAATGATGGAAAAAATATAGTATGCAAAGGAAAACTAAAAGAAATCTGGTAGATCAGAAAAAAATAGACTTGAAAACAAAGATGGTAGTAAAAGACAAAGAAGGTCTTTATATAATGATAAAGGCATAAATCCAGTTAGATAATATTTATAAATATTTATGCACCCAACATAGGAACATCAAAGTATATAAAGCCATTATTAAAAGACCTAAACACCAATACAGTAGAACTGCTGCTGCTGCTGCTGCTAAGTCGCTTCAGTCGTGTCCGACTCTGTGCGACCCCATAGACGGCAGCCCACCAGGCTCCCCCGTCCCTGGGATTCTCCAGGCAAGAACACTGGAGTGGGTTGCCATTTCCTTCTAGGGAACTTTAATATCCCACTTAGGTCATCCACACAGAAAATCAATAAAGAAGCATGGGCCTTAAATGACATATTGGATTAGATGGATTTTATAATACAACACACACACATATATATAACATTCCATCCAAGAGCAGCAGAATACACTTTGGTCTCAAAGTGGAGATTAAACAACATGCTACTGAACAACCAATGGGTCGATGAAGACAGGGTAAATTTAAAAATACCTTGAGACAAATGAAAATGAAAATGCAACATTACAAAACCTGTGAGATGCAGTGAAAGCAGTTTTGAGATATTCAGAATGATACATGCTTACTTCAAGTAAGAGGAAAAATCTCATATAAATCATCTAACTTTAAACATAAAAGAACTAGAAAAAGAACAAATGAAGCCCAAAGCTAGTAGAAGGAAGGAAATAAAGATCAGAGGGGAAATAAATGAAACAGAAAAAGAAAAGTGAAAGGAAGAGCTGGTTCTTTGAAATGATACAAAATTGTCAAGCCTTTAACTAGACTCAACAGCAACAACAAAAGAGGGCTCAACATAAAAGGAAGAGAATATAATGCAGCAGGGATTTCCCTAGCAGCCCAGTGGTTAAAACTCTGCACTTCCTGTGCAGGGGACTCAAGTTTGATACCTGGTTGGGGAACTAAGATCCCACATGCCACACTGTGCAGTACAGTAAAAAAAAAAAAAAAAAAAAAAAAAGCATACTTCTTGGCAGAAATAATGTAAATCAGAAAATTATAGACTAGCATCTTTAGAGTGCAAGGGAGAATGACTATTTTGAATTTTGTAACCAAGAAAAATATTTTTCTCAGTTGAAGGTGAAATATAGTCTTTGCAGAAACAGAAAACCTTAAAGAATTTATAACTGGTAGACCTGTCCTACAAGAAATGTTAAAGGAAATCCCTCAGATAGGAATTGCTACCAGATGAAATCTTGGCAACTACTAGGAATAAAGAACATCAGGAAAGGTGGTTGCATAGATAAATGTATGAGTATTTTTCTTATTATTTGGATAATCTAAAATTATAATTGGGAGTTTAAAGTCAAGATTAAAAAAAAAAAAATTGCGGCTTTTTATCCTAAACAAGGAGTGTGCTTAGTCACTCTGTTGTGTTCGACTCTTTGTGACCCCATGGACTATAGCCTGCCAGGTTCCTCTGTCCATGGGGATTCTCCAGGCAAGAATACTGGAGTGGGTTGCCATGCCCTCCTCCAGGGGATCTTCCCAACTCAGGGATCGAACCCAGGTCTCCTGCATTGCAGGCAGTTTTTTTACAATCTGAACCACCAGGGAATCCCCAATAAAATGAAAGGTATTGAATAAAATCAGAATTGAAAGATACAACTAATAGCACAGAAATACAGATTATAAGAGACTGCTATGAACAATTATATGCCAATAAGTTGGACAATCTGGAAAAAAAGTGTAAATTCCTAGAAACATACACTCTCCCAAGATTGAATCATTAAGAAATAAATCTGAATAGACTAATTACTAGTAAGGAGATTGAGTCAGTACAGGCATCTCTCTCTTTTTTTGTTTGTGCGTTTGTTTCACTTTAATGTGCTTCACAGATGCAGCATTATTTTACAGATTTAAGGTTTGTAGCAGTCCTGCATTGAGCAAGTATATTAGATCCATTTTTCAAACACTGTTTACATATATATATATATATATATATATATATATATATATCTTTGTCATGTTTTGGTGGCTTCCCCAGTGGCCCAGGCCCAGTGGTAAAGAACCTACCTGCAATGCAGGAGACACAGGAGATTCTTGAGTTGGTCCCTGGGTTGGGAAGATGCCCTAGAGGTGGGCATGGCAACCCACTCCAGTATTCTTGCCTGCAGAATCCCATGGACTGAAGAGCTTGGTGGGCTACAGTCCATAGAGTCTCAAAGAGTCAGATATGACTAAAGGAACTGAACACAAATGTATGCACACATTTCACATTTTGGTAGTTCTTGAAAACTTTTTCATTTCATACTCTTTCATTTTATATTCATTATGATGATCTTTGATGTTACTATTGCAGAAAGATTTTGACTTGATGAAGGCTCAGATGATAGCTAGCATTTCTTGGCAATAATGTATTTTTACTTAGGTATGAACATTATTTTCAGACATCATGCTTTTGCATCCTTAATAGACTACAGTATGGTGTAAACATTACTTTTATATGCACTGGGAAACTTAAACATTGGTGTCTCTTTGTTTCAATGTTTGCTTATTGTGGTGGTCTGGAACTGGACCTGTAGATATGCTTATAATTAAAAATACCTCCCATCAAACAAAAGCCCAGTCTTCACTGGTGAATCGTACAGAATATTCAAAGAAGATTTTATACTTATTCTCATACTTTTCCAAAATATCAAAGAGGAAGGAATGCTTATAAACTTATTCTGCGAAGCCAGTATTACCTTGAAACCAAAACCAGACAGTGATACTACCAAAAAAGAGAAAATTACAGGCCATTATCCCTGATGAACATAGACACCAAAATCGTCAAGAAAATAATAACAAACTAAATTCAGCATTACTTTAAAAGAATCACATATCATGATCAAATAGGCTCTGTTTCAGGGGTGTAACAATGGTTCAACATCCACAAATCAATTAATGTGGTATACCACATTAATAAAATGAAGGATAAAAATCATAAAGTCATCTCAATAGATGCAGAAAAAGCATTTGACAAAAATCAATATCCATCTGTGATTGAAAAAAAAAAACCTCTCAACAGCTTGATTCATGTAACCAAACAGAAGAAAGACACTATGAAAGAGGCCTTACGTATTACAAAAATGATGGACTTCAACAAAATCAATAGTCACTCTTCTTGGACTGAACTCTTCATGTCACTTTTAAATTCTTGGTCAAGTTTTCCCTGTTTTATCAGGGAACATGAACATGAGTAACTCCATTCTAGAATCCTCATGTCTTCCTATTCAGAGAAGAAAAGACTTTCCCTTCTAAATCTAATTAGCAGAATTCCAGAGAAGAGCTCTGTTGGACATTTGAGTCATTTGCTTATTCCTGGACCAGAATGTAGTCAGGGCTATAAGTAGCCCAGATTGCATCAGTCCAGGGATGAACCATGAGAGTCTGTTATAAGAAGAAGTGAGTGAACAAGTATTGGCCAGAGAAAAGCAATGATTGTCATGCTACAAATATCCCACAAGGCATTTAGCCTTTTCTACATTGATGAATATTTAAAGGTTTTCTAATATTTGATCTTACACTTAGTACTCTGAAGATGGTCCTTGTGCATGAAGTTTTGTTGAAATTTTTATTGGTTTCATGTTTCAGGACATTTAGAATTGAAGTTATTTTGTGCGATCATATGTCCATCTTTAAGGCTTTTAATACATAGATTGGAACCATAGCTTTCATGCCCTCAACATATACTGATTCAGCTATGTCTCATCAGAAATCATCAGAGACAAGAGAGATCAAGAAAGCAATAGTGGAGAAAGAGTGGGCAAGAGATAAAAAGAGTGAGAAAAGTAAAGTCTAGTTCAGTAGGTGGACTGCACTTCCCTCTAAGTCAGTGACCTTAGTCTTGGCAGGGAACAGCATGAGTGAGGATTTTCTAATCCTGTGTCATCTCAGTTCTCCTTGTTGGCATGCCCCCTCTTAGTGCAAGATTATGCTTAGCTGAGTTTCATTCTACTGATTAAAGTTAGATTTTCTTTTTCTGTGCAACATGGATCCTAAACACATGCCAACCACTTTATCTAGTACTCCACCAACAGAAACAGCAATCTGTTCAACACTAGAGGAAAACCTGGCTGATTTCTACTTATCAAGTCTGCATACTCTATTTTTAAAACTAATTGAAATGGTTTCTCAAGGATAATTTGGAGCAGTTCTGATTTTCACCATCCACACCAACTTTGAAGCCTAACCCCCAAGTAAGATGCAGCTCTGCTATATTGCTAAATTATTGTTATCAGATAATTTATACCAATTTGTATTCTCACTAGAGGGTATGCAAAAGCACATTCCACCCCCTTCTTTCCTGTTCTTGGTAAGAGTGCCCTACAGTTAGTTTGAAAAAGGTCTAATTAATAGAAAAAGTACAAGTTAATATAATTAAAATAAAGAGTTGCCCGTCACGTTTTGTTTTTATGAAACACCACAGTGAGACTGCCGCTAAATCACAGTTTCTCTAAATCGATGTAAAATAAAATTGTTCATCTCTTTTCACCTGGTATAGGCTAGAACCAAGATGCCAGTAGGACTGATTTATTTTTTATTGGGGTCAGATCATCAGACATACTCAAGCATCTTATTGTATTATGCTAAAATTATTTTAGAAAGTCTGGGAAAGATGTATTCTTTAATATGTTGCATTAATGTACCTAAAGTTACCTCATGTCCATCAGGCTACTTTTAATGTGCTGAAAATGTCAGCGTAATATAATTTCCAAAGTCAAATTTAATTCTAGTTTTTTCCCTAAAGATTTAATAGACTTCAGAAAGAAACTTGACAGTGCAAACCACTGATGCTTCAGTCGTATATTAATTATGAAAATCCTTGTATAAATTGGTCCACTCTAAGGTAGCATTTGATAGCTTCTCTCTCTAGTTGGTAAGGTTAGTTTGCCCTTCTGTAAAATTCTCTGCTCTTACTAGGATCTTACCATTTAGAGCAGAATACTGGGGTATCCTTTTCATTTGTGAAAGTGAAAGTGAAGTTGCTCAGTTGTGTCTGACTCTTTGCGACCCCATGGACTGCAGCCTACCAGGCTCCTCCCTCCATGGGATTCTCCAGGCAAGAGTACTGGAGTGGGTTGCCATTTCCTTCTCCAGGGGATCTTCCTGACCCAGGGATCGAACCCGTGTCTCCCGCATTCCAGGCAGACGCTTTAACCTCTGAGCCACCAGGGGTTTCATTTGTAGGTGACTCTAAAAGGGTAATTATTTTTGAAGATAAGGTGGGTTTGCTTCAGTAGAATATTTATTGAACTAAATAAACTAAAGTAACATAATGAATAATTCATTTTATGATACTTTAAATACTAAAGTGGTAAAGGCAAGGAATGGTTTACTTTTAAAGTAAGGCATACTAATTTTCAGTTATTCTTTACCTATCAGAAGTTTTAACATAGCACATACTGTCATACCTCAGATATGCTGTGCATTCGGTTGCAGCCCACTGCAATGAAGCAAGTAGTGCAGTAGAGAGAGTCACTCAAGTTTCTCATTGCATGCAACAGTTATGTTTACAGGCTTCCCAGGTGGTGCTAGTGGTAAAGAACCTGCCTGCCAATGAAGGAGATGTAAGAGACGTAGGTTCAATTCCTTGGTTGGGAAGATCGCCTGGAGTAGGAAATGGCATCCCATTCCAGTACTCTTGCCTGGAGAATCCCATGGACAGAGGAGCCAGACGGGCTATGGTCCATAGGGTTGCAAAGCATTGGACATGACAGAAGAGACTTAGCACACACATAATGTATTAGGTGTTCAACTTGGGCAGTGAGGAGATCAAACCAGTCAATCCTAAAGGAAATCAACCCTAAATATTCATTGGAAGGACTGATGCTGAACCTGAAGTTCCAATACTTTGGCTACCTGATGCAAAGAGCTGAGTTATTGGAAAAGACCCTGATGCTGGGAAAGATTGAAGGCAAGAGGAGAACTGGGCAACAGAGGATGAGATGGTTAGATAGAATCCCCAACTCAATGGATATGAGTTTGAGCAGACTCTGGGAGATGGTGAAGGACAGGGAAGCCTGGCATGCTGCAGTCCATGGGATCTCAGTGTTGGACTTGACTTAGTGACTGAACAACAACAGCAAGCATTATATCTAAGTAATGGATGTACCTTAATTTAAAAATACTTCATTGTTACAAGTGCTGTTATCTGAACCTTCAGCAAGTTATATTTTTTTAGTGGAGAGCTTTAAAAACCATGAGAGTTACCAGAATGTGACACACAGTTATGAAGCAAGCAAATGCTTCTGGAAAATGAGATGGGTGGTAGACTTGTTCCACATGAGGTTGCCACGAAGCTTCAATTTGTAAGAAACACAGTATTTGTGAAGCACATTAGAATGATGTATGCCTGTAGTTCAATAAAGCTGAAATAAATAAAATGACATAGATGACAAAGTTTTCTTTTAGAAGAGACAAAGAAAACATTTCCTCCTTACCCTAGTCCACCTCATCTCCCATCTTGAGCTCCAAATATACCTACTGTCTCTACCGTCATCTGAAGTATGTTTTCTCTTTGTGGTAAGGAAAGTATGATATTGGGTTCAGTTCCATTCAGTCACTCAGTTGTGTCCGACTCTTTGTGACCCCATGAATCGCAGCACGCCAGGCCTCCCTGTCCATCACCAACTCCCACAGTTTACTCAAACTCATGTCAATTGAGTCGGTGATGCCATCCAACCATCTCATCCTCTGTCATCCCCTTCTCCTGCCTTCAATCTTTCCCAGCATCAGAGTCTTTTCAAATGAGTCAGCTCTTCACATCAGGTGGCCAAAGTATTGGAATTTCAACTTCAACGTCAGTCCTTCTAATGAATACTCAGGACTGATTTCCTTTAGGATGGACTGGTTGGATCTCTTTGCAGTCCAAGGGACTCTCAAAAGTCTTCTCCAACACCACAGTTCAAAAGCATCACTTCTTTGATGCTCAGCTTTCTTTATAGTCCAACTCTCACATCCATACATGACTACTGGAAAAACCATAGCTTGGACTAGACAGAATTTTGTTGGCAAAGTAATGTCTCTGCTTTTTAATATGCTGTCTAGGCTGGTCATAGCTTTCCTTCCAAGGAACAAGCGTCTTTTAATTTCATGGCTACAGTCACCATCTGCAGTGATTTTGGAGATCCCCAAAATAAAGTCTGCCACTGTTTCCCCATCTATTTGCCATGAAGTGATGGAACTGGATGCATGATCTTTGTTTTCTGAATGTTGAGTTTTAAGCCAGCTTTTTCACTCTCCTATTTCACTTTCATCAAGAGGCTCTTTAGTTCTTCTTCACTTTCTGCCATAAGGGTGGTGTCATCTGCATATCTGAGGTTATTGATATTTCTCCCAGCCATCTTGATTCCAGCTTGTGCTTCTTCCAGCCCAGCGTTTCTCAGGATGTATATAAATTAAATAATATAATTTATTTATATATATTATATATATATATGCATATAAATGCATATATATATAAATGCATATAAATTAAATAAGCAGGGTGACAGTATACAGCCTTGACGTACTCCTTTTCCTGTTTGGAACCAGTCTGTTGTTCCATGTCCAGTTCTTACTGTTGCTTCCTGACCTGCATACAGATTTCTCAAGAGGCTTCATTGACTGAAGCAGATTATACCAATTGCTGGTGGATTCAAATCCAGATAGGCTTAACCCATAGTTCAGTAACCACTGGTCACTATATTACCTCAAGAATGAAAAAGCCAACTACTGTTTTAGAATTTGAACTTTTGCTTTGATGATTAAGAAAGGGGCAAGTTTCTTTGACAAAGCAATATGTTTTTTCAGAGCTGGAGAGACTGTTGTTGAAATCTGAGGGAAATAAAATATCTCACTGTGGGGGAAAGGGGAGTACAGGGTAAGGGCCAAGAAAGTGGTTTTGTGTTGTTTTGATCTGCTACTATGTCCTCTGAGCTCTTCTATAGATTGAAGATTGTGTTGTAATCGATAACAATTTTGTTTTCTGAGTTGCAGTATGACATTCATAAAGAAATGTATTTTGTGAAGATCTAACCTCTTGAGGCACTACACTGTGCACTTCTCAATTATATTAATAGTATCTATTCAAAAATGAGTTTTCAGTACTCATAAGTAATTTTATGAGAAGTCACACTGAAAAATCAGACATTTTACCTTCTTACTCCTAAAATTACTATCATAGAGGCAGGTGAGTTAAAAAAGAATTCATGAGTTAGCTCTTAAGATGGCCACATGCTTTTCAGTTGTCAAATACAGCCACTTCAGGAGCACCTAAATATGATCGGTAATTTACTTACTTAATATTGTATAAATAAAGATTTTTCCTTAAATATTTGCCGTTTCTAAAAGTCACTTATACATTCAGATATCTGAATATGTGGGGAAAATCCCCCTCACTGTTTGTCTCGGTCATGTAGCTGTTGAACATACTATTTTCATGATTTGCATTTCTCTGAAAATTGTTCATCTAAAATAGAAATACAGTGTCAAAGGACTAAACGGGTGTTTTAATTCATAGATAGTGATCCTTAGCATGGCTGTGTTGCAGTACAACTTTATTTATGGACACTGAAATTTGAATTTCATACAATTTCCACTTGTCACAAAATATTCTTCCTTTTCCTGCAAGTATTTTAAAAAAGTGAAATCCATTTTTAGCTTGTGGGCCTTACAAAAAAGGCAGTGGGCCAGATTTGGCATGTGGGCTGTCATAGCTTTCCAATGTTTTTTTTTTTACAGTTGTAAATATATAAATTATGTAAGACTGATCAAATAGGATTTTGTGATCTTCATGAAGACAATTTAACTTGTTGCAATAATTCAAGTTATATAAATGAAAAAAGAAAATGGAAAAAACAGCTAATGGTTATAGTACTTAATTCATACCACTTTCTGGTATTTTTCTTTGTTCTTTGGAGAATACGTATATTCAAAAAATTAAGATGAGAATGTAATTTGAATGTTTGAAAATTAACATTCTTTGACTTAAAATGGTAAAGTATTGGTAACATCACATAAGCTCTGTCTTCATATTGAAAAATACTATGGAAGAATAGCTAAGAGTTTTTTTGAGATTCAGGATTCCATACAATATAATTGAAAAACATAAGGGTAAGTTCATTAATTTCTCTTTTTTCCAATCTTCCTCCTTGGCCTGCTTGAGGAAAATTGAAATAAAAGTGTTTAAAACAGTTAAGAAAAATCACAAGTTGGTATGTAGGTAAAACTCCCACTTGAGAAGGTTTCTGTGGAAGGAAAGCTATCATCATCAAAATGTACTGTGTTTGTAGCCAGTAAAAAAATACATGTCTGGAGATCCATCTTCTTAATGAGAAATCTTAATGATCTATTACTCTTTGTGATTCTTTCCCAAACTCATCCTATGATGGGGCAGGGGAAAAATGCATTCTAGTTTTTCACAAATAGAAGCTCCAGAAAGCTACAGTTTCTAAAGAAACTCAATCCTTCGAACAAAAACTTAGAAAAGGTGTTTGGAGAGAGACCAAGTCTAAGAATCTGGACCTGCATGGCTATGCAACCCAAATACTGGTGATTTCTAGAAAACTAGAAATTGAATCAATTAAAAATTAGTTTTACAATCAGTGAAATTTCCTTTCTAATCAGTTTATCGCTGGGTAAATAGGTTAAATGGTTCATTCTTGACTTAAGTATGGAATGTCATTGACATTGGCTGTCTGATCAGTGGCAGGGCCTTTTTCTACCATTATAATCTGCCATCATCCATGGTCTAACTTGCCACTGTTTTGAAGTGACATCTGAGTTGGCTGATAGGAAATATTACATGAATAATTGAATAATTGTGTGAACTTTTCAGTGTCTTCTCAATTAAATTACCTGAGGAGAAGGTATAATGAAAGCACTCAGAGCCTTGATATGTGTGTGTACACACACACATATATATGTATATATATATATTTATATGTATTTATATATATAAATAAATTTATGTTTATTTGGATTTTGCCTAAGTATGTGGTCTGTGTATGAGTGCATACACATATTCAGGAGCTAAACATGGATTTTATGCAGTGACCTATGAAATTCTTTTCAACTCAGAAGTTATCTAAAATAGAATGCCAAAATATTAAAAAAAAATCGTGAATAATAGGCAGACTCTTGTTCTTCTGGAAGTCTGAAGATTTAGATTCCATATAACTAACCTTGAGTTAACTGAAGATAATCGCTCAGTTGTTATTATTATGCAAATATACATACCTTGGATATATCTATTACATAGAGGATCAGATGTTATTGAATAAATCTCTTGCTGCACTTTTATTTTTTGTATTTTAAAAGACGTAGCAAGCTCTAATTTCTCAATGTCCTAAGTAGTTTATGAATATTAAAGATGTGGTTTTTGTTTATCATCTCTGATTTTATGTTCATGAAAATATGACTCAGTTTAGTTGGAGTTCTAACTATAGGTCTAGTTCTATAAAATTCTAATTTCCATCATCTTGACTACATTGATTTTGTGCACTTTGATCTTTATTTTGTGTTATACAAAAATCAATATGTTGATCTACAAACACATCTGCTACTTGGGTAGTAGCTATTGTAGAACTGGCTCTCTTTCCAGGCACAGTTATGACACTAAGAATTGGTACTATGCGCTGCTGTTGGCACTTACCAGTCGTAAAACCTGTGAAAAATTCCAAGAGCTATGTGAAGGAAGCTTTCTTTGTTCTAATTTAACATTAGTGCATAGAGTAAAATTGTGTTTGTTAGAAATTGTATGAAAAACCTGTGGTCTTTGGTTTGTTTATTTTCTTGACTCTGGAGTTTTAATATCATTGTTTTTTAGTCATGATTAGGGGCTTCCCAGGTGGTAGTAATGGTAAAGAGCCCAACCTGCCAGTGCAGGAGACCTAAGAGATGTGGGTTTGATCCCTGAGTTGGGAAGATCCTCTGGAGGAAGGCATGGAAACCCACCAGTTTTCTTTCCTGGGATATCCCACGGACAGAGGAGCCTGGTGGGCTACAGTCCATAGGGTTGCAAAGAGTCAGACACGACTGAAGCGACTTGGTACTCATGCATGCAGGCATAGCATGACTATAGCTATATGTCAAATTATTAGTTCATTGAAATTCCCAATCAGTATAACATTGCTTGTAAGATAAAATTTTTTGTAACCTATTGAATTAGTTCTCTGTTTTATACGGCAGTCTGACTATAACAGCTATTTCTTTGAGCACAGAGGTTACTTATTCATTTGTTGATTGCATACCTGAAACTGAGAGGCTAGCCCTAAGAAATAGTAAAAAAACTAAGAAATAAAGAATGAAAAGAGTGCCATGCTGCTGCTGCTAAGTCCCTTCAGTCGTGTCCAACTCTGTGCGACCCCATAGACGGCAGCCCACCAGGCTGCCCGTCCCTGGGATTCTCCAGGCAAGAACACTGTAGTGGGTTGCCATTTCCTTCTCCAATGCATGAAAGTGAAAAGTGAAAGTGAAGTCGCTCAGTCGCCTCCGACTCTTAGCGACCCCATGGGCTGCAGCCTACCAGGCTCCTCCGTCCATGGGATTTTCCAGGCAAGAGTACTGGAGTGGGGAAAGAGTGCCATAGCCAGTACAAAAAAAAAAAAAAAAAAAAAAAAGCTGCAATGTTAAATGAGATCACTGAGTGTGAAGTGAAATACCACAGAGACCCATTCCTTTATACCTGATTTGAAAACACATGATGGTTTAAGCATCTAAGTTGATTACTACCTGTGTTTATATTATATAGGTAGCTTTAGAAAAAAGAGGTTTAGTTTAGTATAAGAAATATTCTAGTTATTTAATGCTGCATTAAATGGAACATAGAATGTCAGCTATTGTTTGAGCCCAAAGGCAGCCCAGATTTGAGAGGAGTGGACATATAGACTCCAACTCTCAGTGGAGGAAATGACATGTACATGTAGAAGGGTTGAAATGGATGAGCCATATTAGAAATAGCTATCCAAGAAGTAAGTATTATTTAATGATACTTGGATATATTGAATATCACTATGATGTGGACAAATAAGGAAACATTGACAGTAATTTTCATGTGAAATTTTCTTCTCTAGCCCCATAGTTAAAATAGTACATCTAGATTGTGTTTGACCATTTGATGAAGCATAGTCTTCTTGTGTTTTAAGTTGATGAAGCAAGCTGACCAAAGTTGTCACTCTGGGGGTCACTTCTCAGTGTCCTGAGTATGGGTAAACCTTCGGAAAAGCGAGTGTGCTATTGCTATTGCATCTGTTTGTGGCAATGTGAGATGGAGTCTAAAATGATATGACTTTGAAGAATATTGCTAGAATGTATAATTTTAAATTTTCCAAGAAAAAATTATAGTGTTGATCTCATCTAAATCTTTTTATCACAAAGGTAAGAATACTAAAGCCTAGAGGGGTTAAGTGACTTTGCAAAGCTCTTAATGTTAGCAGGTGGAATGACACAGTGTGGACTTGAATCTAGGTCTCCTAACTGCCACATTACTGCTCTTCCTATTATTCCATACGTCATTACTTTCTAAAAGTTGGTGCTGTAAATTTCCATCTGGTAATCCATGTAGAAGTACTGTCTTCACCAAATGGTGAATAAGAGCTTGTCATTTCATTTTTCTTTTCAATGTCTTGGGGTCTTTAGAGAAGTGAAATGTTTAGTCAACTTGACAAGAAACATAATAGTGAGTAGTTTAAGTACGTATGGTGAATCGGGGAGAGTCTAGTTTTGATGGGCTCTGAAATTTATACAAATTTGGGCCCAGTCTATAAGAAGAAATGATGCAAAATTACAACTGCAGAATTAAGTACAGGGTTTGAAAAGAGGCCTGTGTAATTTAAAGGATCCTGAAGCTCAACCTTCATCAACCTCTGGTGGTGAATCAATTAGTTTAATTGAAATAATAGAGTTTTGATTAGACTTTTGGAGGAACATGTTGTTTCTTCAGACAGAGCATTGTTACTGAGCACAAATGAAGGTTGATCTTTTCCTTTCAGCATTTACAATGGGTTTTAAATGCACTCTTGCTTATACATATGAATATACACAAGGAAATTCAGTCAGTGCTTTCTAGCTCTAAGAAATATGATGCTTCCTTGAATAGTGATGTAGACATGCAGCCTTACTTTTTAAAAACCTCCAACTGCCAATGTTTATGTAGGAAGCAGTGCTATTGATTTTTGAAGGCTAAAGACTTCTGAATGATGCATTAAATTGGTCTGTTAAAGCAGTCCTGTGTATCTGCTTATTTTTGGAAATCATCTATTTATAAATTATTTGACCTCATCAAGTAGGAGGATAAATGGGGATACCAACTCATGTCTGAGTTGAGTTAAGTGAAACCAATTGCAGTATTCAGATAAATGCTGCTTATACAAAGTATTTTTAGTCCATTTCCAGTGTTAGTATGCTACGCATGGAATGCATGACAGAGACAGAAGAAGTAAGGGTAATATTTTACCTTACTGAGTGTTTTGAGACACGCAAGTTTGTTATTATGTTTCCTATTCTTATAAAGAAAATCAGCTGTAGGATATGAACTAATTTTCCCTGAAGTAACATAGCTGGGATTCAAGCCCAAGATTAGGACACAAAGGGCAACAGGCTTTTCATTATGTCACTCTGTCTCCTCTCAGAGTCCAGTGGAAGTTTATACCATCCCCACTGTCCTTCCCCACCAGGAAACAATTCCATTCCCAAGGCCTTGTAATTTAGCTTTTTGTTATGACTGCTTTTCTCTGAGTTATTTAATTAGAATCTGCAATTTTTGGCAGGAAAATAGTCAACCCAGCATATTTCTAACAAGTAATGTCTTTAGGGGAGAAAGTTGAAGTGAGCAAATAGAAGAGAAGGAATACATGATAGTAGCTGCTAGAATATATTAGTTGCAGACAAATTTCAGTGGGAGTGTCAGTCACCATGCATTAAATTTTAGTGAAGTGGCCTGAAAAACAAGAATGGAATGTAACAAAGCATGTATATCATAGTGCAGAAGGTTTGGAATTCTCCCAAACCTGTCATCTTTTAATGGAGAAATTTTAGGAGCAGAGGCAGGGCCTATGTTGATAGAATGATCTTGGGAAATGCCTTCCAAAGGCATCTTCAAACATTCCTTTTCAGACTTGATGTTTTTAAAGGCTTTTCTATTAGATAAATAAAATTTAAAAAGCAATAGCTATGTATATATATAGTTCAAAATAATCAAATTAATGTAGCTCAATAGATAATATCATTAAGCATTCTAAAGGTTGAATATTGCTAATGAAACATACTGAGCTTTTAAGTAGAACTGTTAGACAAGATAAATGATAAATACTAGGTGAAAAAACAGTGGTTTTAGTGGCACTGACAAATATGGATTAAGAGGGCTTTCTACCCCTCTGGCTCAAAGCATTTCATTACTGGTAGATGGAAAATGGATGGTGTAGTCTACTGAGAAATTCCCTCAATAGGGAAGGTGTGATCTTGCTATTTGGGATGATAATGTCACTGTGGTTTTTCATCATGTTGCTCCATACAACATTTTAGGTACTTTTTTTGGTCTAGTAAATAATTGATGACATGAGTCTCTGCATGCTGTTGATGAGAAACTATTTTTTTCATCTATTTTCCTTGAAGCCCATAGGTTTCTCAAAATTAGGTTTTCTGGTGGCATGATTGTAATAGTATCTACTGGAGTTGAAAATTGTGTCTATTTTTTCCAAGAACAAGTTGTAAATCCTGTTAAATTGCAAAGTCAAGTCCATAGTTTGCATCAAAGTTAACAGGGAGAGAAGAGTGGACTAGCTTCCAGGCAGGCAATGTGAGAGTATTTAGACTCCATCATGCCTGAAAGCATTTTTCTTAAGTGCAAACATTGGATATATTACCCAGGGATTTAAAACAGAGTCAGCTAAAGGGAACTGAATCTTTTCAGTCTGTCAAATTATGTGTGTGTGCTTCTTAATCATTATCATGAAACAGTTCTATGGGACTACTTGAACCAAGTTAGCTTTCAATTAGCATGACATTATGTTGGCAAGTCAAAAGTATTAGAAAAAATATGGTCCTGGCATGGACATCTTATATATGAACAAGTTATTGGTGTATTTGCATGCTCCAACAGTATTACACCCTGTTAAGCTCTTAAAACTCTTGCCTCTGAATTTTTCTATTAAACTCACTTGAAAACATTTCCAAACCCAGTGAAATCCAACCATCGACCTGCTTCCATTAAGATCATGGCACCCGGTCCCATCACTTCATGGCAAATAGATGGGGAAACAGTGGAAACAGTGGCTGACTCAATTTTTGGGGGGCTCCAAAATCACTGCAGATGGTGATTGCAGCCATGAAATTAAAAGACACTTACTCCTTGGAAGGAAAGTTATGACCATCCTAGACAGCATATTAAAAAGCAGAGACATTACTTTGTCAACAAAGGTCCATCTAGTCAAGGCTATGGTTTTTCCAGTGGTCATGTATGGATGTGAGAGTTGTACTACAAAGAAAGCTGAGCACCGAAGAATTGATGCTTTTGAACTGTGGTGTTGAGAAGACTCTTGAGAATCCCTGGACTGCAAGGAGATCCAACCAGTCCATCCTAAGGGAAATCGGTCCTGGGTATTCATTGGAAGGACTGATGTTAAAGCTGAAACTCCAGTATTTTGGCCACCTGATGCGAAGAGCTGACTCATTTGAAAAGACCCTAATGTTGGGAAAGATTGAAGGCAGGAGAAGGGGACGACAGAGGATGAGATGGTTGGATGGCATCAAGGACTCAATGGACTTGAGAATGAGTAAACTCCAGGAGTTGGTGATGGACAGGGAGGCCTGGCGTGCTGTGGTTCATGGGGTCGCAAAGAGTCGGACATGACTGAGTGACTGAACTGAACTGAACCTGCTTCCTGACTTTACCCACATTGTTGAGCATTCTCGAAGTAAGCATACTGCTTTGCTAACTGGTTTTTCCCAATTTTCCTCCTACCTCATTAATTCCTGTTTTGCTTTGCTGATTCCTGTTTTTGTGTTTGGCCTCACTAAGTTGTAGTTCAAGGCCTCAATCATGAGTCTTCTTCCCTATCTTTCTTGTGCAACTGACCATGAAAGTGAAAAGTGTTAGACACTCAGTCGTGTCCAACTCTTTGCCACCCGATGAACTGTAGCCCACCAGGCTCCTCCGCCCATGGGATTCTCCAGCCAAGAATACTGGAGTGGGTTGCCATTTCCTCCTCCAGGGGATCTTCCCCACCCAAGGATCGAACCCAGGTCTCCCACATTGCAGGCGGATTCTATACCGTCTGAGCAACCAGGGAAGCCCATAACTGACCATATCTAGTTTTTTAAAATAAAATCCATATACTGATGACTCCTGAATCTATGTCTGCAGGTCAGACTTCTTCCATGTTCTTCCCATCTGCATTAGTTACCTATTACTACATATAAATTTACCAGAAACTTAGTGTCTTAAAACAGAACACAGTCTCATGGATTCTGTGGGTTAGGAATCTGGGTGTGGCTTAGCTGGGTCTTATGGCTCAGGGTCTCTCACAAGGCTGCAGTCAAGATGTTGGCGAGGTTTGATCGGTGCATGATTTTTTTTTTCCAAGTTCACTCCATGGTTTTTGGCAGGATTCAGTTCCTTAAAAGTTGTAGGACCCAGCTTTTCTCTGGTTGTTGGGCAGACGCCACCCTCACTTTCTTGCCACATGGGCTTATCTAAGGGGCAGCTCGTAGTATGGCAGTTGGCTTTATAAAACTGAGTAGTAAGAGAGTGCCAGCAAGATGGAAGTCAGGCTTTTATCACCTAATCTCAGAAGTGACATCCTATCATGTTGGCCTTATTAGCAGGTCACTAGGTTCATCCCATAGTCAAAGGGACATGATTATACAAAGTCATGAATAATAAAAGTCAGGAATTGTTATAGGCCTACCATGCTAATATATCAAATTAACTTGGATGTTTTATAAGCATCTCAAGCTTAAAGTATCCAAAAAGGATCACATCTTCCTAACCACTTCCCAAAGTTCCTATTCCCCTAGCCTTCCTCATCTCAATGGTAGCACAGTACACCTCTGACTAAACCCGGGAGTGATCTTTGATTCCATTTTCAGTCACTGACCACACCTAATACTTTTGTAACTCCAGTTCTATTATCTTCAAATTTTACCCTGTCTGAAGATTTTCTCTCTTTTTTAAATTAAAGAATAGTTGATGTATAGTGTTGTGTTAGTTTCATGTGTATAACATCGCAATTTTTCTCTCTCTCTATATATATTTTTTTCAAATTCTGTCCCATTATAGTTTATCATAAGATATCAAGTGTAGTTCTCCATGATATATGTTAGGTCATTGCTGTTTATCTGTTTTATATATAGTTGTATGTATCTGTTGATTCCAAATTCTTAGTTTGTCCTTTTTTTCTTTGGTAGCCATAGGTTTGTCTGTGGGTCTGTTTCGGTTTTGTGTATGTATGTGTATATATATATATATAGTTCATTTGTGTCTTTTTAAAATACTACATGTATAAGTGATATCACATGATATTTGTCTTTCTCTGGCATACTTCACTTGGTATGATAATGTCTAGGTCCATCCATGTTGCTGCAAACGTTATTGTTTCATTCTTTTTTATGGTTCAGTAATATTCCACTGTATATGTTATGTATGTGTGTGTGTGTGTGTGTGTATAACATCTTCTTTATCCATTTAACTATTGAGGGACACTTGGGTTGTTTCCATGTCTTGGCTGTTGTAAATAATGGTGCTATAAACACTGGGGTGCATGTATCTTTTCAAATTACAGTTCTTGTCTTTTTTTTTAAATATAAATTTATTTATTTTAATTGGAGGCTAATTACTTTACAATATTGTATTGGTTTTGCCATACATCAACATGAATCCACCACGGGTGTACACGTGTTCCCCATCCTGAACCCCCCTCCCACCTCCCTTCCCGTACCATCCCTCTGGGTCATCCCAGTGCACCAGCCCCAAGCATCCTGTATCATGCATCGAACCTGGACTGGCAATTCGTTTCTTATATGATATTATACATGTTTCAATGCCATTCTCCCAAATCATCCCACCCTTTCCCTCTCCCACAGAGTCCAAAAGACTGTTCTATACATCTGTGTCTCTTTTGCTGTCTCACATACAGAGTTATCATTACCATCTTTCTAAATTCCATATATATGTGTTAGTATACCATATTGGTGTTTTTCTTTCTGGCTTACTTCACTCTGTATAATAAGCTCCAGTTTCATCCACCTCATTAGAACTGATTCAAATGTACTCTTTTTAATGGCTGAGTAATACTCCATTGTGTATATGTACCACAGCTTTCTTATCCATTCATCTGCTGATGGACATCTAGGTTGCTTCCATGTCCTGGCTATTATAAACAGTGCTGCAATGAACATTGGGGTACATGTGTCTCTTTCAATTCTGGTTTCCTCCGTGTGTATGCCCAGCAGTGGGATTGCTGGATCATATGGTAGCTCTATTTTTCCTCTTTTAAGGAATCTCCATACTGTTTTCATAGTGACTGTACCAATTTACATCCCCACCAATAATGTAGGGAGGTTCCCTTTTCTCCACACCCTCTCCAGCAGTTATTATTTGTTGTCTGATTATTTTCTATCATTACCTTTGTTAAAACTATAATCCAGTATCATTTCTTGTATGAACCACTTCATTAGCCTCCAGCCCAATTATTATCTTTTTTCCCTATTCTTGGTCCGCTATAGTCCTTCCCTTACATGATCTCAAGGCAAGCTTTTAAGTAATTCATATTCTCTTACTAGTACCTGTATTAGTTCCCTAGTGCTGCAGCAACAAATTTCCACAGACCAGGTGGCTTAAAACAATAAAAATTAGTTTTCTCACAGTTCTGGAGGCTAGAGGTTCAAAACCAAGGTGTTGGCAGGGCTATGCTGTCTCTGAAGTCTCTAACAGATGATCCTTCCTTGCCTCTTCTTTGCTTCTTGGCCGTTTTGGCGAGTCCCTGGCTTTTCTTGGCCTAGAGATACATCACTCCAGTCTCTGCCTCTGTTGTCACATGGTTTCCTCCCTGCGAGTGTGTGTCCATCCTTTTAAGGGTTTAGGGTCTACCGTAATCCTGTATGGCCTCATCTTCACTTGGTTACATCTGCAAAGAACCAATTCCCAAATAAGGTCTCATATGCAGGTACCTAGGTTTAGTACTTTGGAGAAGGCAACGGCACCCCACTCCAGTACTCTTGCCTGGAAAATCCCGTGGATGGAGGAGCCTGGTGGGCTACATCCATGGGGTCGCGAAGAGTCGGACACGACTGAGCGACTTCACTTTCCCTTTTCACTTTCAGGCTTTGGAGAAGGAAATGGCAACCCACTCCAGTGTTCTTGCCTGGAGAATCCCAGGGACGGGGGAGCCTGGTGGGCTGCCATCTATGGGGTCGCACAGAGTCGGACACGACTGAAGCGACTTAGCAGCAGCAGCAGGTTTAGTACTTAATCATCTTTTGGGATGACCCACAACAGTCCCCTCATTTAAACTCCGAATTATTCTTTTTTACTACAAATAAAATACAGGTCCTGACATGAACTGGTCCCAGCCTATTCTTCATGATCTACCTAGTCCCATTCTTCCCTTTGTCCAGTCTCTTCTAGCCATATTGACCTTCTTTCTTTTGTAAAGTTATGCTGAGCTTGTTCCCGTCTCATGTCCGTGCATATGCTTTTCCTCTTCCTGTGATGTTTTCCCTGCATATCCTGCCTCCTTCTCACAATTTCAGTTCCAAATTATAGGCAAGACCTTGGAGAAATTAAAAAGGAAATTTCTATACCACATCACTCTTTTTCCTGTACTACTATTTTATTTTCCTCACAAAATTTATCATTAAAGAAAGTGTGCTACTTACTTGTCTGCTTGTGTTTTGCCTGACGAGAATGAAGGATCTTGAACTGTCTT
Source organism: Bubalus bubalis (assembly GCF_019923935.1). Taxonomy (NCBI): domain Eukaryota; kingdom Metazoa; phylum Chordata; class Mammalia; order Artiodactyla; family Bovidae; genus Bubalus; species Bubalus bubalis. Next base: position 27,665,071 of record NC_059181.1, read on the forward strand.
GTTTCCTGTTATGTCTCCAATATGCCTACATGTAGGATAGTGCGTGGCATATGTGGGTCAAGGACTTGATAGACCCATTACAATACTGGAGAGCAAGATGTCATGTGAAACTGCTAAGCAGGTTCTGGAAAGTAGTAGATACCAAATGCTGGTTTATCTCTGATCCCCCAAACTTGTGGCGGTGATAAGAATTTGTCTGTTAAGTTTCTATATGTGGTTGGAAGGAGAGCAGTCAATCTTAGAATTCAGTTATTAGGAGAACCCTAAGCAAGGAAACGGAGAAGGCACTGGCGACCCACTCCAGTACTCTTCTCTGGAAACTCCCATGGATGGAGGAGCCTGGTGGGCTGCAGTCCATGGGGTTGTGAAGAGTTGGACGCGACTGAGCGACTTCACTTTCACTTTTCACTTTCATGCACTGGAGAAGGAAATGGCAACCCACTCCAGTGTTCTTGCCTGGAGAATCCCAGGGACGGGGGAGCCTGGTGGGTTGCTGTCTATGAGGTCGCACAGAGTCAGACACGACTGACATGACTTAGCAGCAGCAAGCAAGGAAACTCCGGGAGTTGGTGATGGACAGGGAGGCCTGGTGTGCTGCAATTCATGGGGTCACAAAGAGTCAGACACAACTGAGCAACTGAACTGAACTGACCTGAACTGAACTGAAGCAAGGAAAACTATATGCTAAGTTCAGGGACATTAAGAAGCCACCAGATTAGATGGGCATAACACAATTTTTATTCTCTTTGAGGAGACAGTGCAGCTTCTGCTGTAAAGGAGCAGGACTCTCAGATAGTGAAAACTTTTGAGTTAAGTGACTGTAGCAAATACCTCGTGGAAAACCACAGAAAAAGCACATGGAAAATATCTCAGTCTATGCATGGCCTCTGTGAACACTGGCCACAAAAATGGTAGCACTGCCTGCAGGTGCATTATGGGATATGGATCGAATGTGTTTTTGTTTGTGGATATATTTGCATCAGAGGTCTCAGAACTTTGTTGACTATTTAAAGCATCGTCAGTGGAAGACTTGTAAACATTGTGTAGCTGTCTGACCTTGTGAAAGGTAACCTATAGACCACAGCAGCATCTACCTAAGTGAAAATTTGTAAGGATTAACAAAATGATTTATGTGAAATACCTAGATACGTGCCTGGCATTAAGTGTTTAAAAAAAGTAAGTTGCTATTAATAAATACTAAAAACAGAATATGAAAGATCAGATATAATATATAAATAATTATCACAAATATCTGCCAAGTGCTGGTGATAAACTAGAATATTTCTTTTAAGTTTCTGACTGTTTTAAAAAAAAGTTTCTGGCGTTTTCATTGTACTTGCTTCCTGTTGCTGCTATAGCAATGTCTCATAAACTTTGTTGCTCAAAACATCACAAATTTGTTCTCTTTCAGTTCTGAAGCTTAGGAGCTTGAAATGAGTTTTATGGGGCTGCAATCAGAGTGTAAGCAGGGCTGGTTTTGGGGGATTCTGGGGTAGAATCCGTTCCCTTCATCTTCCAGCTCCTGGTTCTTGCTGATATAACTTGGCTCATGGTCTCATCACTCCAGTGTCTGCTTCCATTATCATGTGACCTTCTCCCTACCTTTAATTCTCTTGTCACTCTCTTACAAGAGCATTTGCGGTGACAATGGGCCCACCTTGGAATCCAGGAAATCTCCCCGTGACCTTAGATCTGTAGGTGAATCACATCTGTAAAGTCCCTTTTCCCACGAAAGGTGATATATTCAACCATTGCAGGAATCAATCCGTGGACATCTTTCAGGGCCGTCAATTATTCGGTCTTACACAAATGAATTCATTGTCTTTTAATTTTAACAGTTACTTGAAAATAAGTATAGAGCTTTATCATTGTGTTGTGTTTCCTTTATAAAAAGATTATATTGACCTACTGATATATAGGACAAATTTCTTTTCCTGGCAGATTTGGTGGTCAAGGTCTCACTGAGTCCCCAGGGATGACTATTAACTACCTTTATAAAAGATAACCAGTTTTGCTGTGTTCTGTGGTCTCAGGCCTGATTTTTTTTTTCTGCCTGATAGATCTTATTATTCTGACTAGTGAGTAAACTTATGATATGACCAGCCATACCACAGATCATTTGGCAATGTCTAGAGACATTTTTGCTTCCAAAAGCTTGGGGAAGGTATCCTGGCATCTAGTGAATAGAAGCCATGAATGTCACAAAACATCTTATAGTGAACAGGACAGCCTCCCCCTGACACAAAGAAGAACTATCTGGCCCAAGATATTAATAGCAGTGGGGTTGAGAAAGCCTGCATAGGGAACTCTAAAAAATACTATTGCTTAGACCTTTGCTTTTCAGAGTGCGGATCATGGGCCAGTGGTTTTGACAATACTCTTCTGGTCATTTGTCTCTTTGAAAGTTCCCGAAGTCTTGTCTCTTTGAAAGATCACAAAATATAGCTAAGGTTGAGAAGCGCTGCCTTCCTTAGCATTTTTCCCACTATCCTACTCTCTTCACAAGTAATGGCTGTGGCTATATTGAGTTTCACTGGAAAAAGAAAGCTTTAATTTTTTTTTTTTTTTGCCACATATAACAAACATCAAATACTGCAGTTCTAATGAACATACAGCTACTTTTTCTTGAGAGTTACAGTACGTTTCTTCAACATGTTGAATTTTAAACATAGATAAATGTGATAAGTGTCAGGTTTACCCAAGTATCCATTTACTGTATTGGCAGGAGGAGCTCACAGAGAACAAATCCACTCACCTAGGATCATATTTGCAGCCCAGAAGAGTGATGATGGAATGTATTTGCTTTTTCTCTCTGGCTTTGTCACTTGCCTCATCCAATCTGCTAACTTTGGAACCCCCCAAATTTCTTCAATATGAGCTTTTGCAGCTGAATTACAGTGGAGGGCATGGTGAATAGGAAAGGTGGAAGAAAGGTGAATTAGAAAAGTGGCAGATGGAAACTGTGTTCTGTTTTTATTGATGCTCTCTATTCCTGTGCACAATGCACTTTCCATTTTAGCTAGTCAGGTTCATCCATTTACTGGATTTTCTCCTGTCACCAAGTAAATATGAATTGTATTGGATTTTACAGAATTTTCTGGCAGTATATGGAATATTTCCATTTCTTCAATAGTTCCCAAAATAGTTCAGTTTGGACTTATTACTTATAGGTAATTCAGTTAAGATTGTAGTTATCAGCACAGCCCTGTAAATGTTCAGTGGCTCATAACAATAAAGGGTAATATACACCTAATGAAGCACTAGTGTTTACTGTTAATCATATATTAGCATTATTGATTTTCCTCTGATGTGGAGACTATTCCCTTGCCCACTTGACAGATGAGAGGATAGAGGCATAGAGATATTAGATATTATTAATTCGTCCAACTCCGCCCAGCTGGTAAGAAATTGGGTTGAGCTTGAAACACAGGCAGCTTTACTCCTGAGTGTATGCACTTGGCCTTCTTCATTGTATATTTCTTTGGGTTTCTCTTTACAGACAAGCATCACAAGTGCCAGGGATTTTCTGAGCTATAGCTGGTTATACTAAGAAACTCTAGACTTTCCAAGGGTTGATTGCATAAATTTTCCAGTGACCTTGATATTGAGGCATTTTTCTAGGAAGCTTGCATCCTCGCCACGTTTGCTTTAAGATGGGCAGTTCCCCTGCCTGTCCAAAGCTGAGAGAAAGGCCTGATATCTCAAAGTACATTTATTTCTTGTTGATGATAATGTTATTGAAGTAGACTTTTTCTATGCATTTTTATAATTCCACTGATCTCTTATTTAACTATCTTGAAGGTGTCTTTATATTGTTGTTCATGTGGTTTCTGATTAAAACACCATGATATTAAGCACTGACTGGAATACAAAATCTTAACTGACAGTAGCTTATTGTACTTTTTTCTTGAAACTTGAAAAATTAATTTTCTTATCTCAAAGCATTCATTTATTATAGTAAATGAATGTAGTTATAGAGCATACTTTTCAGAAATCATGACTCATAAAACTATAAAATGAATACATGTCAAAGATTTATTTCACTAATTAATGAAAGAAGTGGAAGAGATGTTATAAATGATTCAGAGGTGGTGTCAAAGAACCATAAATTTATATGCAATAAAGGAATTTTGGAGTGGGTTTACCACAACTGGTCTATACATAGGACAGTAATCAGCTGCATCCCACTAGACATAGTTCAATTCAGTTCAGTTTAGTCGCTCAGTTGTGTCCGAGTCTTTGCAACCCCATGGACTGCAGCATGCCAGGCTTCCCTATTCATCACCAACTCCTGGAGCTTGCTCAAACTCATGTCCATCGAGTCGGTGATGCCATCCAACCATCTCCTCCTCTGTTGTCACCTTCTCCTCCTGCCTTCAGTCTTTCCCAGCATCTAAGTAAGTAAGCCAGAAAGAAAAACACCAATACAGTATACTAACACATATATATGGAATTTAGAAAGATGGTAACAATAACCCTGTGTACGAGACAGCAAAAGAGACACTGATGTATAGAACAGTTTTATGGACTCTGTGGGAGAGGGAGGGGGTGGGAAGATTTGGGAGAATGGCATTGAAACATGTATAATATCATGTATGAAACGAGTCACCAGTCCAGGTTTGATGCACGATACTGGATGTTTGGAGCTGGTGCACTGGGAGGACCCAGAGGGATGGTGTGGGGAGGGAGGAGGGAGGAGGGAGGAGGGAGGAGGGTTCAGGATGGGGAACACATGTATACTTGTGGTGGATTCATTTCGATATTTGGCAAAACTAATACAATATTGTAAAGTTTAAAAATAAAATAAAATTAAAAAAAAAAGTCTTTTCCAGTGAGTCAGTTCTGTGCATCAGTGGCCAAAGATATGATGCTAGACACAAAAGAGTTGTATTTCTAGGGACAAGAATGACTTGCATTGCTGTTAGCTTTCTAGAAGTTTACTTTATCTTTATAGAGTTAGTTATAAAATAGCATATTCAAACACAAAGGTGCACATATAGGATCAGATAATCCCCAGAGGCTCAACTTCCTATTAGAAGGATATCCAATTATCTCTGCTGCTCATTCTGGAGTTTAAAATCTTTCCTTAAAGTACTGTCTTGTGGATGCTTCTATGGGAATCACTTGTCTCTAGTATACATTTCATTCTTGGAGTTATCCAGTCAACACTTAGTGCCTGTCATCTGCCCTGAGTTAGACCAGGAAATCTGTGTGTATGGGGAGGGTGTGTGTGTATCTGTCCAGAATCTATTTTAATTAGACTGTGATTGCTACCCTACTGTTTTTATTAGTAACTCATTAAAGTTGACCTTATGACTGATAATACTGGAAATTGTTGTAGTGGCACAATATTTAGCACAATGGGATTTATCTCAATGGCTCTTGGATTGAGAAATGTTGTTTCTGATTTGTAGAATTATCATAGTAGTAAATCATCCAGATTCTTGTAAAATGAGCTAATTTGATTCTATGTAAACTTTTCTTCTTTAAAATTATTTTTTCTGCTTAATTGAGATATAATTGACAAGCAAAACTTGTATATATTTAAGGTGTACAACTTGAGGTTTTGATAGATGTATATATTGTGAAGTGATTACCACATTTAAGCTAATTAATATATGTATCACCTCATATAGCTATCCTTATTTTTTGTGTGGTCAGAATATTAAGGATTTACTCTCAGAGACTTTGAAGTATACAATACAATATTTTTAACTGTAGTCACCAGATTGTATATTAAATCTCCAGAACTTATTCATACTATGTAAGTGAAACTTTATACCCATGTGACTTTATCTACCCATCCCTGCTCCCAGCCTCTAGAAACTACAATTCTACTCTCTGCTTCTGTGAGTATGACCTTTTCAGATTCCAAATACACATGAGATCGGATCATATTTGTCTTTCTGTGCCTGGCTTCTCTCCCTTAGCATAATGCCCTCAAAAGTTCATTCATGTTGTAAAAAGCTAAAAGATTTCCTTCTTTTTAAAGGCTGAATAATATTCTCTCTGTATGAATATGTGTATCTCACATTTTCTTTATCCATTTATTGATGTACACTTAAAACCTTAATGCTTTTTCTAAGAAAGTTTTAAAATGATACAAGCATGTATTTTTATGAAAAGCAGTACATGTTTATATATTAAAAAAAAACTGGGCAAACATTTAGCAATATGGAGGAAAGCCAAAATCAGTATAACTACTTATGTAGTTAAGTACTGATACAATCAGTACTATATGCTGTGATGTAGTTTTTTCCAGTCATCTTTCTTTTATCTATATTCATATTGCTCATAATAAGAATCATGCTATCTATGCAACATTGTGTTCTTTTTCCTCTCAACATTTTATTGTGACTGTTTTTCCAAGTGATTCACTTCAAGAATTATTTGTGAAAGCTGCATAATATTTCATCTTATAGGTACTCCCTACAATTTATTTTACTAGTTCTTATTAGTAATCAGAAACATAATACTTTATTAAGTTTTTCTTTATATAAATCTCTATCTGGATTTATGACTAAGTTGATGTGTTAGTTACCTGTTATACCATAACAGATTACCACAAATATAGCAGTTTAAAACAACACAAGTGTATTATCACATAACTTTTATGTGTCAAAAGTCTAGGCACAGAATAGCTGGGTTCTCTGCTGAGGGTCTCATATGACTGAAATCAAGGTATCAGCTGGGTTGAATGCATCTGAGATTTGAAGTCCTCTTCCACATTCATGTGGCTGTTGGCGGAGTTCAGCTCTTTGTGGTTGTAGGACTGAGGGTCTCAGCTCCTAGAGGCTGTAGCCTCTATATATATATGGTTCTCTCGACTGCATGGCAGTTTCTTCTTCACAACCAGTAAGAAAACATCTCTGGTGCTTCATATTTCTAACATATTTCATCTGTGACCTCTAGACTCTTTTTAAAAGAGTCAGCTGATTGGGGCAGGCCCACCAAGGGCAATCTCCCTTTGATTAACTTAAAATTGACTGATTATTTTTTTACAATTGCAAAATATTTTCACTTTTGCTGTATAACATAGCTTAATTATATGAGTGTTATTCCATCACTTTTATAGGCCTTTCCTCAAAGCGGGGGGTTTCTACAGGGTATGAGCAACAGGAGGTAGGAATCTTGGAGGGCCCTCACAGAATTTTTACTACTGCAGACAGATTTCATTTCTCTATTCAATGATATATGCTTTCTTTATCATGCTTTGTTCCTATGTATTCTGATATCTGGTGTAGTGTTGTACATATTTTTCATTGATAAGTTTTATCAATCTTTGTGGCTATACTGTATGATTCAACTAGTCTAGAATTAAAATGCCTTTTGGTATCTTGCAAGGCAAGGTCTACTTAATTCATCTTATTTTTTTCTAAATTTCTCTCTTGTTTATTCTTCCATTCAAATTGTAGACTTAATTTTTCAAAAAGCAAAATAAAAACTCCATGTGAAAAAATTTGACTTTTTTGGTCAATATTGGTAAACTGGTCAATATTTTCATCTTGGAGGACATTAGTTTTCTCCATTTATAGTGGAAGCCTTTTTAAAATGTTTTTATAATCATAACCTATAAACATGAAAATTCTGCACTTCTCTTTTTCTAACATTTATATCTATTGTTCTTACTTTCTGCTTCATTTCACTACCTCAGACTTCTAGATAAAAGCTAAGTGGTAACATTGACTACCCTTGCCAGTGTTATTCTAGTCTTATAAAGTTTGTTAAATTTCTTATATTCTAGTATTTTATTTTGTCAAATATGTAAGCTTTTCTATATTTTTACAACCATAATCATGATCTTTTGTTACTTGTAATACTGTGTTCCTTGAAAGTTTAAAAATACTCATCTGTGTTATTTTCTGTAGACAGAAAGTTTGGGAGTTTATACTTACTTTAATGGTATCTAGAATTTTAAATGATTTTTGTTTGATTCATATTTTTCTTTTGCATAGTAAATTATGGAAATTTACATTCCCAGAAAGCCACCTGTTCTGTAATATTTTCAAATTTACTAAAATTCAAGGTTTTCTAAATGTTTTCTGTCAGTGTATATTTTATACTCTCTTTTTCACTATTATTGAACCTATTTTCTTAGTAGATTATATAGAAGTTTACTCAACTCTTTATAATGCAAAGCTGCTAATGACCCTTAGTTCCTTAAGCACCATTGGCTTCCCACCCTTTGGAGGATATGGTCTAGACGTTGTGAGAATTGAAAAAGCCCTTTCCTTACAAGATTCTTCTATTAAGTTTTCAGCCAAGTGGAGCCACCCAGTTGGTGTGCCAGTTAGTTCACAGTAACTGCAGCCACTACTCCAGGCTGTTAGTTTGCAGGATGGTCCATAGTGTTTAAGCTGAGTAACTTTATGGCAACATACGCTGGTGTGGAATTCTCAGGATAATTTTTAAATAAGGAACACATGCGTTTTGGACAGTTATTTGACAACTGACCATTCTTTACAATTCGCAGGAGAATCTGTCAAGTATTATATGACTGAAGACCTTATTCTCACCTTGGCCTCTTAGATTATGAGTTAATTTTTGATGATCAGTATTGAAGAATGGTTGGAGAAGGAAATGGCAACCCACACCAGTACTCTTGTCTGGAGAATTCCAAGGACAGAGGAACCTGGTGGGCTACAGTCCATGGGGTCGCAAGAATTGGACATGACTTAGTGATTAAACCACCACCACCACCATTGAAGAATGGTTATAAGATCTGGAACCTTAATATTCCCTTGTTAGCAGACTCTATAGGAATGAATGATCTTCTGGTTAGGATTGTTTTAAACAAACAACAGCAGCAACAACAGCAAAATCCCAGAAATGTATCTGGGCCAATTTGTAAAAAAATTCGAGTTACTTAAAACTTATTTTTGATTATCTGAACAAGTTACCCCTCTCCACTCCCCAACCTGTATTGAGTAGATTGTCAAATATATAGTTTAGTTTTCTCCAGTGGAAATTTGAAAAATGCATCATGTATTCTTTTTGTTCTCCTGTCCCTGTAATCTACTGCCCATTACTTTTATTTTTTTTATTTTTTAAATTTTATTTTATTTTTAAACTTTACATAACTGTATTAGTTTTGCCAAATATCAAAATGAATCCACCACAGGTATACATGTGTTCCCCATCCTGAACCCTCCTCCATCCTCCCTCCCCATAAGCCTTTCCACCCTGGCCCCAAGTCAGCCCAAATGTGAACATAATCTGAGAATATTTTCATTGACTTCTTCAGGCAACTCTGAGCACTTTCCATAGACTTGAGAATTCTTCTCTTAAAATGCTTATTCCTTTGCTATAATTGTTGATTTTCATATTTTTCTTATATGTGATCCTTGGCCACAGTGACCATTTCCTAATGATTTTGTATCCCTACTACTTATAACAGCATTTGAAACACAGTTTAGTTTAGTCGCTCAGTCATGTGCAACTCTTTGTGACCCCATGAACTGCACCACGCCAAGCTTCCCTGTCCATCACCAACTCTTGGAGCTTGCTCAAACTCATGTCCATTGAGTCAGTGATGCCATCCAACCATCTCATCCTCTGTCGTCACCTTCTCCTCCTGCCTTCAATCTTTCCCAGAATCAGAGTCTTTTCCAGTGAGTCAGTGCTTTGCATCAGGTGGCTGAAGTATTGCAGTTTCAGCTTCAGCATCAGTCTTTCCAATGAATATTCAAGACTGATTTCCTTTAGGATTGACTGGTTTGATCTTCTTGCAGTCCAAGGGACTCTGAAGAGTCTTATCCAACACCACAATTCAAAAGCATCAATTCTTCGGTGCTCAGCTTTTTTAATAGTCCAACTCTACATCCATACATGACTACTGGAAAAACCATAGCTTTGACTAGACAGACCTTTGTCAGCAAAGTAATGTCTCTGCTGTTTAGAATGCTGTCTAGGTTGGTCTTAACTTTTCTTCCAAGGAGCAAGCTTCTTTTAATTTCATGGCTGCAGTCACCATCTGCAGTGATTTTGGAGCCCAAGAAAATAAAGCCTCTCATTGTTTCCATTATTTCCCCATCTATTTTCCATGTAGCGATTGGACCAGATGCCATGATCTTCATTTTTGAATGTTGAGTTTTAAGACAGATTTTTCAGTCTCCTCTTTCACTTTCATCAGGAGGCTCTTTAGTTCTTCTTCACTTTCTGCCATAAGGGTGGTGTCATCTGCTTATCTGAGGTTATTGATATATCTCCTGGCAATCTTGATTCTAGCTTATGCTTCATCCAGCCTAACATTTCGGATCATGTACACTGCATGTAAGTTAAATAAGCAGGGTGACAATATACAGCCTTGATGTACTCCTTTCCCAGTTTGGAACCTGTCTGTTGTTCCATGTCTAGTTCGAATTTTTGCTTCTTGAACTGCATACAGATTTCTCAGGAGGCAGGTCAGGTGGTCTGGTATTTCCATCTCTTTAAGTATTTTCCACAGTTTGTTGTGATCCACACAGTCAAAGGGATTGGTGTAATTAGTAAAGCAGAAGTAGATGTTTTTATGGAATTTTCTTGCTTTTTCTATGATCCAACAGATGTTGGGAATTTGATCTTTGGTTCATCTGCATTTTCTAAATCCAGCTTGAACATCTGGAAGTTCATGGTTCATGTATTGTTGAAGCCTGGCTTGGAGGATTTTGAGCATTATTTTGCTAGTGTGTGAGATGAGTGAAATTGTGCAGTAGTTTGAACATTTTTTGGCATTGCCCTTCTTTGGGATTGGAATGAAAACTGACCTTTTCCAGCCCTGTGGCCACTGCTGAGTTTTCCAAATTTGCTGGCATATTGAGTGCAGCACTTTCACAGCATCATGTTTTAGGATTTGAAATAACTCAACTGGAATTCCATCACCTCCACTAGCTTTGTTCATAGTGATACTTCCTAAGGCCCACTTGACTTCACATTGCAGGATGTCTTGCTCTAGGTGAGTAATCATACCATTGTGGTTATCTGGGTCATGAAGATCTTTTCTGTATAGTTCTTCTGTGTATTCCTGCCACTTCTTCTTAATATCTTCTGCTTCTCTTAGGTCCATACCATTTCTGTCCTTTATTATGCCCATCTTTGCATGAAATGTTCCCTTGGTATCTCTAATTTTCTTAAAGAGATCCCTAGTCTTTCCCATTCTGTTGTTTTCCTCTATTTCTTTGCATTGATCACCGAGGAAGCCTTTCTTATCTCTCCTTGCCATTCTTTGGAACTCTGCATTCAAATGGGTATATCTTTCCTTTTCTCCTTTGCCTTTAACTTCTCTTCTTTTCTCAGCTATTATTAAGGTCTCCTCAGACAACCATTTTGCCTTTTTGCATTTCATTTTCTTGAGGACAGTTTTGATCACTGCCTCCTGTACAATGTCATGAACCTCTGTCCATAGTTCTTCAGGCACTCTATCAGATCTAATTCCTGGAATCTATTTGTCACTTTCACTGTATAATCATTAGGGATTTGATTTAGGTCATACCTGAATGTTCTAGTGGTTTTCGATACTTTCTTCAATTTAAGCCTGAATTTGGCAATAAGGAGTTCATGATCTGAGCCACAGTCAGCTCCTGGTCTCATTTTTGCTGACTATATAGAGCTTCTAAGTTGTATAAGTAGAACTAACTTTTAGTTAGACTATAAGAGTGTCTGTTGATCCTCTCCACAGGGACTCTTTCCAGAATTTTAAAATCTATTCCTTTATTTAAATTGTACATTTGGATAGAATACTTTACCTGTGCCCTGCAGATATAGATACTTAAATTTTGACTTGAGTGGGGAAAAAAGGTATAATCTTGAGTTTACTAAGACAAGACCTTCACAAACTAAGTAAAATATAATGGATCATCTTTGGAATGTAAATAATTATTATATAGCAGCCAGTACTGGAGAGAAAAGAGAGAAAAAGTGCTAGTTTTTAAAATTTTCTACAATTAAATATCAATGTTAAACACCATAAAAACAATTGTTTTATTTACAGGTTGTGAAACTTTGAAGGAAGGTATACTACCTCAGTATGTTGGGGGAGAAATAGGTCTAACATGAAATAAAATGAAAGGAAATAGATATGACCCATATTTATGTGTATGCTTTTGAGATGAGAAAAAGGACACTTGTAGAGTACAAGTAACTTGCCTAACCCAACACAGTAAAACTCTTAATCCAGTTCATCCCCATACCAACTCATTTGCTTTATAATGTCTTGAGTAAGACAAATGAGTACAACTTCCCTCTCTTTCTCTTCTAAACTTACTTTTGTATTCCAATGTGTTTTATTTCTCTTCTGCCTATAAGAGTTGTCCCAGCTTCTCCAGACTAACATATCCTCCCTTCTAGATTTACTTCTTCCTCTGGCTCTGCTTCTCTTTGTTTTGGTTTACATTTAGGTCCTAGTCTTCCCTATTCTCAACTATAGTTATCCTTCAACGTCTTTACTCTCAAGTAGGGATGAATTCCACATCCTACCATTAAGAAGCAAGCAAATGAAGCTGATTTTGCTCCTTAAATTTTTGTTTTTTTTTTCTCCTTAAACTTTCTGATTATACCCCTATTTGTCTAATTATGAGACTGGCTAATATCACCAGCAATATCTTAATTTTCAAACACTTGCCTGTTTGATCCTTACAATACATAAGCTCTGCTGATTGTGTCCTTAAATGCTCTTCTTTGCTTCATTGACCTGTAGACTTCTGATTCACATCCCTTTACTACCTTTTCTCACTTCTTTTCACTTTTGATTTCCTATGCCTGTATCATCAATATTTGTAGTTTCACTGTTGAAAGTAGAAGCTTTCTTTGTCATCCATATTTGGTCTGTATTTTCTTCCTGTTTATCCTAATCCTTGTCTTTAACATCAGCTATAGTTGCAACATTGTTACCTTTCATCACTCTATTGGGCTTCTGGCTAATATATTTAATTGAATACAAGACATTTCTAATAGGAGATTCCACAGGGAATTTGAAATCTACATGCCCCAAACATAATTTCGTGTATTTCTTAAGCCTGATTGCCCAAAATATCTTTGCTGTTTCTTTATATTGATAAATCGTGTCATAATAGACCTTGTTCCTCAAACTGTACTGCCTCAGGTCCACTTTTGAAGCTTCTTTTTTAACATCACTTCCTTTAATAATCACTAAGCCATGAAATTAAAAGACGCTTACTTCTTGGAAGGAAAGTTATGACCAACCTAGATAGCATATTCAAAAGCAGAGACATTACTTTGCCAACAAAGGTCCGTGTAGTCAAGGCTATGGTTTTTCCAGTGGTCATGTATGGATGTGAGAGTTGGACTGTGAAGAAAGCTGAGTTCCGAAGAATTGATGCTTTTGAACTGTGGTGTTGGAGAAGACTCTTGAGAGTCCCTTGACTGCAAGGAGATCCAACCAGTCCATTCTAAAGGAGATCAGTCCTGGGTGTTCATTGGAAGGACTGATGCTAAAGCTGAAACTCCAATACTTTGGCCACCTGATGCAAAGAGTTGACTCATTGGAAAAGACTCTGATGCTGGGAGGGATTGGGGGCAGGAGGAGAAGGGGACGACAGAGGATGAGATGGCTGGATGGCATGACTTACTCGATGGACATGAGTTTGAGTAAGCTCCGGGAGTTGGTGATGGACAGGGAGGCCTGGCGTGCTGCGATTCATGGGGTCGCAAAGAGTTGGACACGACTGAGCGACTGAACTGAACTGAAGCTCTATTTATTCTCAAATCTATTCTTTTCTCCCACTATTCACCCCTACTGCATTAAGGTTAATCTTTTTTATCTTTCTGAAACACTGCCTGTTTAACAGTTTCCTCTGCCTTCACTCTATGGTTTCTAAAACCTTTCAGATTATTTACCTATAAGCATCCAATGACTCTTCATTGTATATACTGCAAAGAATGTTTTGTTGTTTAGTCGCTAAGTCATATCCTACTCTTTTGCAACCGATGGACTATAGCCTACCAGGCTCCTCTGTTCATGAGATTCTCCAGCCAAGAATACTGGAAAATTCCATTTCTCCAGTATTGGTTGCCATTTCCTTCTCCAGCGAATCTTCCTGAGCCAGAGATCGAACCTGCATCTCTTGGTCTTCGACATTGGCATGCGGGTTCTTTACCACTGAGCCACTGGGGAAGCCCCGCACAGAATCTTAGGAGTGTGTGAAAGGAGGCAGGTCAGAATATTGCGTGTGTCATCTTGTGTATTCTGAGGTATGTGTGTATATATGACCCATATTTATGAGTATGCTTTTGAGATGAGAAAAAGGAGATTTGTTTTCATGATTTGTTATATATTGTTTTCATGATTTAAAAAAAGATAAAGCTGCATGAAATGTTACTGGATGATGAGGTTAGAATATGAGTGGAAAACATTGTAGGGGACGTGGTGGAAAAGTCCCAAGTTTTTATCTAGCATAGTTTGCTATTAAGAACCCTATATTAACATTTTTAACCTCTCCCTTATAGCCCTCAGCTTGTAGTCTGTTTACACTTTATTCCTAAAACTTGCCATCTCACATCCTCACTTGTAATAGTTTCCTACTTGCTGGTGTAACCAGTTACTACATAATTAGCAACTTTAAACACCCCAGATTTTAATGTTGCAGTTCTGGTGGTCAGAGTCCAAAATGCATTGGACTCACTTGACTAAAATCAAGGTGATGGCATGCCTGAATATCTCTTGGAGGATCCAGGAGAGAATCTGTTTCCTGACCTTTTCTACCTTCTAGAGGCCACAAAAATTCCTGGGTACATATGCTGTTCCTCCATCTTCAAAGTGCATCACTCCAGTCTCTGACCTTTGCTTTCATCCTCATGTTTCCTCTCTCTGAATCTAATCCTTCTACTGCCCTTTTATAAAGATGCTGTGATTCCATTGGGCTTACCCAGATGATAGTCTTCCATCTCAAAATCTTTCAGTTAATCATAGCTGCAGTGTCTGTGCACTGTGCAAGGTAACATATTGCCAGTATCCAGGAATTCAGATGTGAGCATATTTGTGGGTGTGCATGCTTAGTCACTCAGTTGTGTCCTGCTCTTTGCAACCCTGTGGACTGTAGCCCTCCAGGCTCCTCTGTCCATGGATTTCTCCAGGCAAGAATACTGGAAGAGGTTGCCATTTCTTTCTCCAGGGGATCTTTCCTACCCGGGGATTGAACCCCAGTCTCCTGCATTGCAGGCCGATTCTTTACTGTCTGCGCCATCAGGGAAGCCTGTGAGCATGTTTACGGATAGGCTCTTCTGCCTACCAGACTGACAATTGCACTCATCCTTTGTCCTAGACCCAGAATTCCCTTTCCCTTAGAAAATCTCTCCTTTATGACCTAGCTTGGCTTTTCCCTATGACTTCACCACGTCCAACCTGGAGCAGAATTAATAGATTTCCTCCCTCTACTCCCTTAGCACATTATACTCAACATATGGCGGTAGGGCCAGTGTAATTAAGTAGGTAAGTATTTGTCTCCTTTATTGGCCTGTGAGCTTTCACTAGAGTGTGTTGCATTGTCTTTGTGTTCCCACTGCACCATTGCATAGAATCTTGGAACTAGTATATGTTTAATAAGTGTTTATAAAGTGATGAGTTTGAATGCTGAAATTCAACTGCATATAATAGCAACCACATTCAGTCTTTCTTATTTATTCATTTTATTTTAGTTAACATTTATTTTTCATTGGATTAAAAAGATGAATAAAACACACTCTCACCCTGGAGGCACTTTGGTAGAATAAAAGACATATAGTTAAAGATATAAGCTAATAGTGTGGGATAGCATGTAAAGAAAGCTGATAAATGTAGATAGTTTCGCAGGTGAGAGGGATGTGAGTTAAGTCTGCAATAGTGGTAATAATATAATAGTAATGATAATAATAATGGTGACAACAGCTGCAATAAAAACAGTAACAGGAATAGCTTTCATTTATTCAGATTATTCTATATGCCAGTGCTGTTCCACGTACTATGTTATCTGTACCATAATAATCCTGTTCTGTAAATGAAAAAACTATTTGAAGAAGTTCAGTTCAGTTCAGTTGCTCAGTCATGTCCAACTCTTTGTGACCCCATGGACCGCAGCACGCCAGGCCTCCGTGTCTATTACCAACTCCCGGAGTTTACTCAAACTCCTGTCCATTGAGTCAGTGCTACCATCCAATCATCTTATCCTCTGTCGTCCCCTTCTCCTCCCACCTTCAATCTTTCCCAGAATCAGGGTCTTTTCAAAGGAGTCAGTTCTTTGCATCAGGTGGCCAAAGTATTGGAGCTTCAGCTTCAGCATCCGTCCTTCCAATGAATATTCAGGACTGGTTTCCTTTAGGATGAACTGGTTGGATCTCCTCACTGTCCAAGGGACACTCAACAGTGTTCTCCAACACCACAGGTGAAAAGCATCAGTTCTTCGGTGCTCAGCTTTCTTTATAGTCCAACTCTCACATTCATACATGACTACTGGAACAACCATAGCTTTAGCTAGATGGACCTTTCTTGAAGAAGTTATTTGCCCCAAATTACAAAGCTGATAGGTAGCAAAACTGGGTTAAGAACCCAGACAGACTGATTGATTATAATCACTGTGATATGCTCATTTTGCATAAGATTTAGTAGTGATTTATGAGTAGCCCAGTAGTGAATGGTATTCTGTTTTGTTTTCAGAATAAGTTTTCTTATGATAAAATTCACATAGCATAAACTTCAGCATTTTAAAGTGTATAATCAGTAGTTTTTAGAAAATATTCATCCCAGTGTATAACCATCACCAGTGTCTATTTCAGAACATTTTCATCATCTCTCCTAAAGAACCCCCGTACCCATTAGCAGACCTTTCCAAAATTTCCCCTTTTAAACCCAGCCTCTAGCAACCACTGTCCTGCCTTCTGTGTCTACAGTTTTGCCTAGTTGAATGGTAGTCTTAATAGGAAAACAGACAAACAATCTCAGGTCTGTTCATCTAGAAACTGAAGCTTCTTTAAATTAGGTCACTGATAGTATGAGCTACTATGTGACAATAAGAAAATACATGAGAACCTCAGTGAATGTTTATATATAATTTACATTGGGATTTCTGGGTTGCAATTTTAATTCTGCAATGAGTACAGCAAAGCTTTAATGTCTATGACTAGACACATTTAATCTGTCTTTCAATAGAAATACAAGAAATTGCCTTAAAGAAGTTTGTAATGATGATTGTAGATTGACCAAGATGTTGAATGTGTGAAATGCTCCATAATTCTTTTTTGTTTTCCCTAATTCACAACTGTTTTGAAAGATTCAATTAAGGATCTTGATGTTACCAAATTGACGCTTTCCAAACCAATTTAATAAACAGAATCATAAACTAGCCAGTTTGCCTTTTAGAAATGAAATGAGTGAAGAAATAGTATTTTGAACAAGAGTGAAAGAATAATGTAGTTAAGGTAGAAGGTCTTATGGTGTCTATTTGGCTCCTGGAGTTTCTTGGTCAGTGCTGATTAAACTCACACTGAGAGAGGAACTGATTCTCACTGCTAACCTGAAGGCTGAAGATATCAACTTGAAGGTTTCCTGCTGCTCCCGTTAGTGCAGTGGCTAGGAAATGGGGTTCTGATTTCAGGGATGCATGCCTGAGTCAGGTTTGCACTTTAATGTGGCAGTTCCTCAGATGTGTCTTATGATTTGGCTTTTGGACGACGTTTCATTTATGTCTTTATATGAACTCCAGGTCCTTGGTTAGAAAACTGAAATGGGCTATCATCATTTATAGGAGCTGGAGTTAAAATAGCTTATTCTCAGTGCTTATTTGAAAAATTCCCTGACTTTCTGCCTAAAATGATAATGGTGACATTTTACGGCAAGTGAATGGGTTTTGATTTTGTTTTGTGAATTAAAATGTATCTTAACAGACTTTTATTAATGTGAATGAATTAATCATTTAAAAATGTTCAGAGGTTTCTGAGGTTTTAGGAGAGCAAAAAAAAAAGTGACTGTCAAATCACCATTTCAGCTTTCTCATCTTAATAAAGTCACAGTGATTGAAAGCTGATGATCAGTTCTCAACTGTCTTGCAAAGAAACTTAGGCTGTCATGGATTGACAATGTATTTGAACTGTGTTCTAACTTGCTCCTTTTTGAAATTCAGTCTTGCAGCTCTACTATCTCAGTCTCATACAAAAATAAAAGGGAGATGATTTTCTGAAGAAGACAATGTTCATTTCAGTTAATTTCACATGAAGTATTCCCCCCTCTTGAAATCCAACACTAAGCTAGTGTTCCTTCTGGTATCCCTCTGAGAGCCTTGTGATAGAAAGAAATGATGTATTTTCTGGTAGTTTTCATATACAGTATACTTTTTTTGAATAGAGATGAAGTCTTAGAGTTCTCTTGAAGTATCTTATGAAGTTTTTTTTTAAGAGAATTGTAAAATTATAATGAAATCTTTAAAGGCATAGAATTTATGATTTCTTCTCAAATGGAAAGAATGATACTGAATAAAACCATGTTCTATTGCAGCATGAAACATTTAAAATGTCAATGTTTGGTAATTTATTTGAAAATAAATTGTTAATGAAATAGTAGTTTCAAAGGGATTGTTTCCACTTATTTAAATACAATTGAATTCTCTAAATAAAGAGAAATTCTAAACCTTAGTTGAGTTTAAGATTTTAAAATATTGTAATGGGCCTATGGAAACATAATTTTGGTATTACTGGTTTTGATTTAACTTAGGAACCCCACAACATACAGGAAAATAGAATACAAATCCTGCTCACATTCTTTCCATTTGTGAAAGTCATTACTCTGATTGTGCAAGAGTAAAGCCTAACACAAATCGTATAATATTGCTATGTATTTTAAAAATGTGTGTTTTTCTTCTTTATCTTTGCTTTAGAGAACAGCCTTTAATAGCTGGAAGATGAAAGCTCCGATTCCTCAGTTGATTCTCTTATATGCTACTTTTACTCAGAGTTTGAAGGTAGTGACCAAAAGAGGTTCTGGTATGTAGTGTTCCTTCCTTTTCTTTCATTATGGCTTAAAGTGATGGTGCTACATTTATACATGAACCATTTGTGAAGAGGTTGAAAATTATCCAGGATCCATATTGTGGAAATACTGTAGATTTATCTTTAAATGAGTAGAGCGTAACTTACAGGGAATTAGAAAAGTGGGAGTAGGCTGAAAAAGACATGGTTTATTTTGGTAACTACTATGAATTGAAATGAATTGAATTTGTGGTTGATTTCATTTTATAGTATGGTTTTCAATTTTCTTTGTAAAGAGTGTCATTTAAATTTTTGCATGGAATCATTGTGAATTTTTTTCATGTTAACTTTTGCTGTCACCATTTCGATGTCAGCTATGGTTAGGGCAGATTCTTTGCTGATTTATTTTGCAGTTTTTCTTTTTTTAAAAAACCAAAAGTTATTAAAGAAAATGTCATGGGGAAGCATCCTAACATGTAAGTAGGAAATATAGAGATAAAGTAGAATGGTAATATGAAAGCTGCTGCTAAATAGAAAAATCTTGAGACTTAAGGAAAACTTTGATGTTAACATACATCTCGGTTTTCAGTTGACTGTAATTCTTGGAGTTAGAAAAATGTATGAGACAATTGAATAAATAGCTATTATCTGTGTGAAGTTATATTAGATCACTGATGATAATCACTGATGATAATCTTGCCACACTCACATTTTACATAGGGCAACAGAATTTTTGAAGCTCTAACTTTTCGGTACAATGAAGGATGGAATGTATTGTATTTAGTTGCTAGCGCTAGAATGTGTTATCTGTTAGTTCTAGAGAGACAGTGGGAAAAAGAAGAGATAGTGTGTAAGAGGCTACAGAGTGTTGTGGTATTAAGGACTGTACAAACAAGCATATCTTTGGAATTCAGAAAGGAGAAGGAATGAAAGGAATGAGATGGGGCCATGGCAACCATTCCCGGTACCTTAGGTTTAGAGGCTTCAAACTCATATTTGATTCAACAGTGAAAAGGGCCACATCCCAGGGAAGTAGGGAGCATTCTGCTGTTATGAGCCCTACCTTGGAAGGAAGTCTGGGGAGTACTTCCTGCATATGCAGGTGGATGACACCACAGGCTTGAGAGTTAAAGGAATTTGCCTGAGCCCATTAACTCTAGAACTTTTGGTTGTTGTATAGCTGTTGTAGGCAGTATAAAAAAATAGTGTTTCTTTGTTTATACATTATTTTGTCTGTTCCTCTTGGTGGATATTTTTGAATGAGAGAAAGCCCTAGGGCAGGATTATGATACAGTAGCTTTTGAAATTTGAATGGATTACTGGCAAATAGCAGATATGTTGATTTCTTTGTCTGCCAAGTGCAAGGAAGGTTGAGCGTACCCGTGGAAGTTAGAGTTGGTAGAAGGGGGTAGTAAACTGTGATGAAAGCTGAAAATTTCTATAACAGTGATATTTTGTAGAATAGCAATTTATATTACAAACACTTAACACGGATCTTTGAGGTATTGGCCACTAGAAAAACACTCATCTGTGTAAGTATTGTAACAAAACAAAACTCTCTAAAATGGAAATAGTGTTTGAGTCTTAAAAACTTCATTTTTCTGGTTATCATATTTTATTATATAAAATGTTTTGTGTATGTCATATCTCTGTTTTCTTTGTCAAAATGCAAGTGTGGCTTTTTTTTCCCCATCATCGAATAGTGGTGACAGGTCCATTCTATATTCTAATTTTGGGAAAAGTTTTATTAAATTTGAGCTTAACTGTGTATGTTTGAGAAACAAGGGAGCAGAGTTAGAAATGTGGGGCAGTTGGAAAATTCATATCTCTTGCTGCTCCAGAGACCTGAGAAAATTCAGTGACCTGTCTTAAGTTCAATTTTTATGTTAATGATCTAATTACTTTAAGAGGGTGGTAATAAAATGCTGTCCTAAGTCTGGCAAACATTCTCAGACTTTGTTCTCTTCTGTTTACGAATATCATTATCACATAGCTTTTTAATACCTCTGAAACTGAATGTGTTTTCTGTATAATAATGTGAAAATGACAGGACAGGTACTGAGATTTAGTGGCATGTTTGATTTCTTTACTTTTCTGTATAATATGAATGAAGATGGCTCCCCCCAGTATCTGTGTTAAGAGCTCACTGTTTGGAAGTTTGTTTGATTTTTGTATATTAAGTATAATTTAGATAATATTGCTTTACCCATAGACTTTCATAGCTTGCACACATTTCAACTGATGCCTGTTTCCATGGCACCTTTATTGAAGGAAGCAGATATGTAGCTTACTGAAGAGCAGCATTACTGATCTCCATAGATCAAGTAGAAGAGGAGTGCACTTGGCATCTTCTCCTTCAAAGATTAATGGCTCTGTCTTCACACCCAGCCCAACCTGTAAAGCCAGAAGTACCAAGGCCAGGAAATAAAAATCAGTTTTTGATGTTTGATCTCACATATTAGCCAACCAAGAAAGGCTCCTTATCCTTGTTCTTTTTTCTTATCATTTAATTCGCTTTTCTATTTTCAGTTTTGTAAACCTTTGAAAGTTCCATAATCATGACTCCAAAGCCAGTGCTTTTCATGTGTCTTTTGCTAGAATATTATTTTTAGTTCATTGTGACCATTAGAAAAGCAAAACTAGATATTTTAATAACCAAGAATATATTAAGTATGATTATGATACCCTCAGTGATGTTGAGTTTTTATGGAATGTTAATTGTGTATGGTGTTTACTTTAGGTAAACACATATGGTCATTCCATAAAAATTTAGAAGTACGTATTTGCTTCTCATTAACAGAACTAATTTGAAAGCAATAGGAGCTCTTCATATCCAAGCTGGAGATGTATTATTTTTATCACATTTGCTTACACCCCCATTGCTAGTAATTTAAGGAACAAATTAAATATAAAAAGGCAGTTATATTATCCTAACATTCTTGATTGAAACGCTAAAATTTTTACTTTGTAATGTTTTGTTTTGTTTTAAATATCACTTCATGTACATATATGATACAGTCAAGGATTGGGTCTGGTCTCTCAGATAATGTTCTAAAGTTTTGCATATATTTAGAATCAAGGCCTTTGACATCTATGAAAGCAAATAGCCTTTTTTACACATTAGATTTTTCTCTTGGAACACTTTTTTGCCTTGTGTTTAGTTTTTATAAGCAGCACTTGAAGAAAGAGGCAAAAACTATCAGTACTACCCATTCTTTTCAAGTGTGTGAAGCGTTGTTAGCAATTCAGTAAGTAAACCTTTGAGTAGCTGTCATTTGTAGAATTGTGTACAGAAACCACATGGGAATCAGATGCTTGCTTGGAGGGTCTTTGTATTTCAACCAGTTTAGAAAGGTTAACTTAATATTCTCATTGGTTTATTTGTTTTTCTCTCTCCTCTCTCCTCCCTCCCTCCATTTTCTTTATTAGTGTATTTGCAAATCTATTTTGAATGTTTCATTGTGTCTTGGTAGAACTTCTTTTTAACTATAAAAATATTACTATTTTGCTCGAGAGGTCGAAGTCTGTGAAATTCTATGTCTTTACAAGGTCATTCCAAGAAGATAGTATGGCCTCTGTTAATAATGGCTGTTCTTAAATATTTATTTTTATTTTGTGTAACTAAGAGAGTTTGGAATACAATTCAGGGGCAGAGAAATAATGTATGCATACAAAGTATTAGTATATCAAGTTTGGGGAACTAAAGTGTGAATTGTGATTTGGCCTGAGTTGGGACACTGGAGAGAAATGAAGCTAGAGGAACCTGGATGTAGAGCTTAGAAAAGAGAAAGAGGTCTAGACTTTTTGTCTGTTTCTCCCTGCTCTCATATCTATCCCTAGATTATAAGCTGACAAGTTGCAAGAACCATGATTTACATATGCTTATAACTTCTACAGTGCTAAATATGATGAATGTTTCAGAGTCAAGGTTCTAGGAAATGTCTTAATGAAGTAATGATTATATGAATGAATGAATGAGTGGCTTTAATTTTGAGGCTAGGTTATATCAGTATTAGACAAATAAAGGTAAAATAAAGACATTTAATTAAAAAAATGTTCTTTTTTAAATAGAAAGTAGTACAATGTATAACATGAGACCACTGAAGCAAAAAGATAAAACTCAGAATAAGCAATATCTAAGATAGAGGGTTTATATGAAACAATAAACCTTTGCAAATCATGAGTATTTTCATGATTGATATGTAGTTCAAAATCTGTTAGAAGGACAGGAAACTGATTCTTTAAATATTATCATACTGAAATTTTACTATACTTACTGCTGCTTTAAAGAAATATTGCCATCATGCAGATGTTTTGATTTTAATGGTATTTTTCAATATAGACCACCATGAAAAGGGTGTAGTTCATGATTACTGATTAATAAAATGTAAGCCAGTGACTTTAGTATACAAAAAAAAAGGTATTCACAATTATTAGAGCAGATGGAGAAATGGAAGTGACTATAATATATAAACCAATGATTACATCTTATTCTAGAATATATTTAAGATACGTTAAAGCTACCTAATGCTGCCAGCTATTATCACAGGGGGTTGATCTCTTCATTCTAGAAATTGACAGTGGACACTTGTTTATGTAAAATGATTTAGATTCAGTTCTTTCTGGCAGCAAGAGGAAAACAAATCTCTTAAGCATTTCTCAGACTCATAACTCAAATCCCAAATAGTTTATAAAAGATAAGGGTAGTTAAATAACCAGTGACACAGTTTAGGTTCTGACCTTTATGTGTGTTATTTTTGGATCATCATTTCTTCAGGTTAAAGAAATTATGCTACTGTGTAAAGAAAGTGAGATTTAACTGAAGAAGAGTGAGAAAGTCTAGTGGGGTGTTTCCATCTCATACCAGTGTGATTTATGTGCATCAGCTCTCTTGGGCATTCCTGGATGTCAGTGAGCTTAATTTCACATGATTAAGAGACAACCTAGCCCCCCAGCATCTGCCTTTTATTATGTTACCAAGTGTTTATTCCCAGTTTGTCAAACATATCAAAAAGGATGAAATATTTCTCATTTTTCCTTTGGTATACTTTGTAAAACCAAACTTCTGAGGCTTTGTTTCTTTCCTTTTTGAGTGAAAAAAAAGTGCACTTTACTTTTTATTGGGAAAAAATCCTGCTCTTCTATTTATCTTGTTTTTAAAAATAAAATTTGAAGTTAGATCTAGAATAATTTTGATATGCATTGGAAATGTCTTTAATTGGAATAAATCTAACAAACAAATGGACCCTACACATGCCACATAAATAAAATGTATCCAGTGTCTGTATTTAATAATCATGTGATATACCTAAGAATTTCACCATAAACTTATTTGTTCAGTTTTAATTGTCAATACAGTTTCACATAGTGTTGGGGTAGATTCATGTTAATTGTGGAGACTTATGCCTGGTTTGTGGTGAATTTACATGGGGAAGAAACAAGTCATTCATCCCTATTCATTCACAGGGATGAATCTTGCAAGTTGAGTAGGATTTCAGTTGGGAGGGGAACATTGCAAGTTAATAAATATAGCAGTAATGGCAGTGTATCATGGGGATAATAAAAAGTATATTCTTCTATTTAGGGAGCAACAGTAAGGAGTCTGTCAATGCTAGGCATTTTAAATCATGTTATGAAACTGATTTTAATTCTAGAGACAGCACAGGGGTAACTACGGCTGGACCAGAGGATCAACCCCTAATCAATGGACAGTCAACTGTAGGCTTGAGGGTGATCCCATGAGGTGACCTGGAAATTAGGGACACTGTTTTGTTAGTATCCAGTTGCTGCTTTAACAAAATACTAAAAATTTAGTGGCTTATGGCCACACAAGTCTATCATCTTACAGTTCTGGAGATCAGATGTCTGAAATAGATTGGTAAGGCTGAGTTCTTTGTGCAGATTCTAGGGGAAAATCTGTTTCAGTGTTGTTTCCAGCTTCTAATGAGTTCTTGCATTTCTTGGCTTGTGGTCCCCTATCACTCCAACCTCTACTTCAGTCATGACATCTCCTTCTCTGACTCTGACTCTCTTGCCTCCCTCTTTCCCTTAGAAGGGCCCTTGTGATTACATTGGACTGGCCTAGATAAACTCTTCATCTCAAAATGCTTAGTTTAATCAAATCTGCAAAGCCCCATTTACCATGTGATATAACATAGTTACATGTTCCAGGGATTAGGATATGGACATCTTTGGGAAGGTGAGTGCATTATTCTCTCTACCACAATTGATAATTCTCTGAGTCAATCAAACACATTTATTGGACTTGGACTGGAGATTAGAGAGAGAATGGTCTTTTAGGATTTAGATGGGATTGGGGGAGATAAAAAAAGAAGTTGAAACTTTTTGCTGAAGGGGCAATGTGATCTGTGGTCTGTGATTAAGAGGAGTTGGGGAGAAAGGGAGGAAAAGGAAAAAGAAAACAGGAGAAAGAAAGAGAAAGGAAGGCTGAGAAGGAGAAAGAAGAAACAGACTCTAGTGAAGCTTTGGATCTTGATAACTTAAGATTCACATGCATCCCACAAATACACTTTCGGAAATAACCCCTTTTCCTTGTGGAATCCTAAAAGTCTGCTTTCTTTTTGACCAAAAATGTTTGGCACAAAAATGCTTTCCTGACTCAACATAACAGCAGGGAGAACAGGGAAGACAGAAGAGAAAGTAACATTAAAGTTAGAACCCACTGAGCTTGATGACTAGATGTGGAACATTTGAAAAAAGAGGTGGAGAAAATAATTCTGCAATAGGAGGATTGCAGGGCCATCAATCATATTAAAGGTTTCCAAAGAACAGAAACTTGAAAGGACCATTTAAGTAAAGGGAACTCTTGATAGGTCCTTGTGACAAAGATGAAGCCCAGAAAGTAGATGAGGCATGGCGTGTGAAGGGTTTCATGTGTTCTGTAAGGGATTTTGGATTTATTGTCTAGAAAGAAAAAGTTTTGGCTGAGCTATTTAATTGCTTTGCAGATTCCTTTAGTAGAAAATTTGATATTTGAGGTTGGGTCTCTGATTTGCTGATCCTACTTATTGTGGTGTCTTTTTTTTTTTTTTTTTTTCCTGGTTACTCCTTTTATTTAAAAGCACCTTGTTTCATTGATGGATTATCTTCCTCTTTCTTTTAGGATACAAAGTAGACATTTAGGTTTCCTGCTCCCTAATTATACACCACAAAGATGAAACTCTTTGATGTACATGTAATAGTGCTATACAGTCCATCAGTAAAGCTGCTGTTACAGTGGAGGAAACACAGAGAATCAAGCTATAAAGAGCCACACATGAGAGTGACATGGTCAGATCTGTTTGGGGACAGACAATAGTCCCTGTAGGAAAGGCTGTAGTGGGACTCCAGAGTGAACAGTTAGGGCCTTAATAAAAACGATATTCCACTATACTGAGGGCCTGCAAAACAGTCATAGGAACTGAAAACATGTTTCTGAAGAAGAATAAATAGGATCGAGTTAGTGTTTGAGTTGAATTGTGAAATCACTTGAGGAGAGGTTATGTTGATGGTGTCATTAATTACAGAGCGAGGGGCAAGGACTGTTTTTTCAGGGATTGGAGATGAAGTGAGTTCAGTCTGGAGCATATGAGCTGTGGCAGTCACTGGAACCAATAAGCTGATGGGTTGATTGATCTGGAATTGTATTAGTTTCCCATAGCAGCTGTAACAAATTACCATAAACTGGGGGACTTAAAACAACAGAAATCTATTTTCCCAGCTCTGGAAGCCAGAAGTCCAAAATCAAGGTCTTAACAAATCCTTCCGTGCCTCTTCCACCTTCTGGTGGCTCCTCCTTTTTTATCAGCTTCATTCCAGTCTCTGCCTCCATTTTACATGGCTGCCTCTCCTATGTCGCTAGTCTCCCTCTGTCTTTCTTTTGTAAGGAAACTTGTTATTAGATTTAAGTTCTTTTTTGGATAATGCAGGATGATCTTGTGATCTGAAAGGTGTCAGATTAAAAAATATGTGAATATTATACAAAATAGTATAAGGGCTGTTTATTTTTAAGTTTGTTTAACCCTTAGAAATTATTACTCTTATTATTTTTTCTATTTAGGTATAACAAGTATAAAGCTCTTGGTCATGATAATAAGACCAAGATCTTTATGATAATAAGAATTATTGTACTATAGAAAGGATCAAATTTTCTCCAATCAAAAAGATTTTGACCTAGATATCAAATATGTTTGCATAGACTAATTTCCTGAATGTAGGGTAATACTGCTTCAATTTTCTTTCCCTTATTTCATACAGAGAGGTGGGAAAATAGCTTACAAGTGTATTAAAATTTTCCATGGTTAATCCTCATGTTGACTAACTATTATAGAACATTTCTACAGACAACTAATCTTGACATTCCAGCTTTGTCTACATCAGTGATCACTAAGAAAACACATACTTTGAGTTATTTCTATAGAAGTGGATTAGGTTGGTCTGGTAAATATTATGAAGCCTATAGAGCTGCAACTTAAACTTGGATTTCAATCCAACTGCTAGTAAGCCTTGGTTGATGGAGGACAAGTCCTTGAACCTTTCAGGACCTCAGTTTCCTTTTTCATGAAGTAAAAGTTCTGAACTGCAGCATCATCAGTGGAAATAGAAGTTTGTTTTTTCGTTCCTTTCACAAGCACTTATTGAACAGCTTGAAGGAATACTCAGTACATAAAATGGTACCTTTTTTCTGTAACATGTTTTACATTTTTGCACATTGATCAGACAAATGTAGATGGGCAGACTTTGTAATCAGTGTTTGAGGCCCATGGGAGGAGGCTACATTTAACTTGATCCTACACAGTTTCCCTAAGGCTGCAGAGCAGAGGGTATTATCAGTTTAAAACAGACATTCAGTTAGGGAAAAATTATGATTTTTGTTTGTCTTATTAAAAAGCACATTCTATATAGTTAGAAAGCTCAAGTAAAAAATAAGGTACTTTTCCTTGCAGGTGGTGATGTGTCTAAGTGAAATTAGGTTTGGCAGTTCAAAATACTAAGCTATGTTTTAGCTTATTTTTGCTCATTTACGGCAAATTTCCTTTTGTAGAGTTGTAGTCTCTTAAGACATCTAGAGTGCTGCCTTGCATGGAAAATGTTGCCTTAAGGCAATGATAGTGAATAACTTTGGTAAGACTTAAAATCTCTGAGGGTTGTATATAAAGATTTCTTTAAAAAGTATGTGTAGGCTCTTGCAGGTAACCTAAACACTAATCAATAATCAGTTATATTTTACTAACTGTCCTTAAAATATTTTCCAATTTGTGTTGCTACCTTGATTTCAGTTAAGTTCTATCATTGGCATTTTACTTTTATTTCTAAAAGCACGTTCCAGTTACTTTGTATACCGGATATGAGAAAAATATGTTGTAAATGTTAAAACTTTATCAGTGATAAGAAAAGGTTTAATATTCTAATAAATTAATATGTTTTTCCTCAATATATTTTCATGTTAGGGGAAAAAAAAGACAACTTCAGCTTGAAGATTCTTCCAGTTTTTCCTATAAAGGTGTCCTATAAAGTAATTGGACTCTCCAATGCCATCTGGTGGCTTTTCAGAGTTGGTGAAAATTCAGTAATAAATCACAGAAAAAAAAAAAGAAAATAAACATGGGAAGAAAACTTCTAATAAATTATTGTTCAGAAATTATTTTAATCTTGACCATAATATTTTCCAAACATTTATTGTCTCCAATTTATTGCCTTACATTCTAAAATATGTATAGATTTCTTTTCTTTTGGGGAGATTTTTTACATAGAAATTTTCACTGAGATTTTTTAAGGAGACCAAAAATTTTATCTTTAATGATGCAATCATCATGTCAGTTTGTAGCTGTGCATTCAGATCAGATCAGTCGCTCAGTCATGCCTGACTCTTTGTGACCCCATGAATCGCAGCACGCCAGGCCTCCCTGACCATCACCAACTCCCAGAGTTCACCGAGACTCACGTCCATCGAGTCAGTGATGCCATCCAGCCATCTCATCCTCTGTCGTCCCCTTCTCCTCCTGCCCCCAATCCCTCCCAGCATCAGAGTCTTTTCCAATGAGTCAACTCTTCACATGAGGTGGCCAAAGTACTGGAGTTTCAGCTGTAGCATCATTCCTTCCAAAGAAATCCCAGGGTTAGGGATTGGACTAATTCAGAATGGACTGGTTGGATCTCCTTGCAGTCCAAGGGACTCGCAAGCTGTGCATTAGCACTGTTCAAATTATGTAGACAAATACATTCATATTATAAAGTATTTTTAAAATTATTAAGAAAATATGTTGCTGTCTTAAGGTTTTGTTATTATAATGATTCGAGTATCAAGAAGAAGAAAATTCAGTAAAGATTTTTTTTCATTTATTCACTAAATAATAGCTGCTGGTAGAAGTATGAAAGTGAAGAACATGGAAGGATGAATGTACAATAAACCACTTAGATTTTCCTGCTGGTCTAGGGGACTGGACCTGGAATAGGAGGTAGAGGGGTCCAAGAATGATCAAGCTAAACTAAAGCACTAGTCATGAGGCAAAGTTATCGTGAAAAAGCAATGGCTCTTACATGCATCTCCCAAAAGAATGGGGTTCAGTTTGAAAGGACTTTCTTGGTTGGCAATGTTTTGTATTTTTAAAAATTTCCAAAGAACTTTGGCTTTTATAAATATATTTCCAAACACATACACAAGTACTAACATACTAAAAAACTTTGAAGAGAATCTGTTTTCAGTTATGAGTATTTATATATAACGTGCACAGCTATGTTTGCTTATTAGTTTCTTTTAGGGTTTTGTGCATTTCTGACTTAATGCTGAAGCCCCTTCATCTTCCCAAAGGACAGAGAAATAGGTTCTTCATACAGTTGTTCACAAACGTTTATTGAGTTCCTACTGCGTGCTAAATAACATTGAGTGACATCAGGTGTGCCTGGGTATGAACAAGGTTAAAAATTTTAGATAACTGTAGAATTTGATTTTTGGATTCCTTATTTAAAAAACAAAATTATAGGAAGTTATAGTAAAAGAATGTGAAATGTCTTGTTTTTGCTAGGCTTGGTCACTTTGTTTTCCACATTCATGAATTGTATTCTGAAAATTGTTGATACAGTTTCCCCATAACTTTGATGATTATGGTTTTGGAAGTATATGGAGTGCTTCTTTTCGTAGCTGTGTGCTTTTTCACATTATACAATCCATGTATCATAACTTTGGTAGTTCTATAGGCATTGTCCTTCCATATTCACTATCCAGTTATAGTTATTCTTTTATACTTAGCAAATAGCTTTCAAACAAAGCATACTATAAACAAGCAATTTGAATTCTTCAGGGGATTAAAAAACATGAACAGCTTACCATCTCTATTGTTAAAGATCTTGTAAAAAATAAGTGATATGAGACATATAAGTATAATGTATTAGTTCCTTTTGTTGTAAAAATTACCATAAACTTAGTGGCTTGAAACAAAACAAATCTATTATCTTACAGTCCTGGAGGGCAGAAATCCTAAAATCAATCAGGGTGATCAGCAAGTCTGCATTCCTGCTGGAAGCTCCAGGGTACCTGCTCTTTCCTTGCCTTCTCAAGCTTCTGGATGCTATCAGCATTCCCTGACTTGTGGGTCCTTCTGGATCTCAAGTCCCATGACATAGCATCTTCCAAGCTCTCTCTCTGACCTCTACTTCTGTTGTCACATCTCCTCTGGCTCTGACTCTCTGCTTTGTCTCTTATAAGTATTCTTGTGATTACATTTAGGGTCTATATGGTTAGTAAAAAAAAAAAAATCTTCATATCAAGTTCCTTAATCACATCTGCAAAGTCCCTTTTGCCATATAAGCTAACACATTCACAGGTTCCAAGAATTAGGACGTGGCAACCTTTGGGGACCATTGTTTTGTCTGTTACAGAAGTATGCTAGAGTAGTTTTTACATAAAAGAGTTTAATATGGTTGGAATACATGTACATTTGAGCACAGTATGGGTGAAGGAAGGAGGGAGTATGTCAGGAGAGGTGGAGAAAGAGAAAGCCATATCAGAAAGGACTTTGAATGATATGACAAGAAATGTGAATATTATCTTATAGGAAATTGGGAACTACCGAAGAAATTTAAGTAGGTATGTAACAGGATTAGCCTGACCAGAAAGAGCTCTGAGACCAGAAAATGGGAAAATGGGGCCAATAATTCAGGTGAGAAAGTCCTGAATTGAGGTGATAACAGTAGGAATAGGAAGGAAAAGATGGATTTGATTGCTGATACAGAATTAATAAAAACCAGTGGCTGATTATACAGTGGAGAGAAGGAGAGGTGGAAGGTGATTCCAGTTGTTTTTATTAAGTTTAAAATTCTGTTGAGAATGAATAGCATATTTTGTATTTCTAATCTGTATTCTTACTGGGCAAATATACAAGTTTTCAATAAGGATGTACCTTTTGTGTTTGGGGTTCAGACTGGCTCACTCCAGATTTGACACAAAAACCCCATTTTGGAGCTAAACCCCTCTCTTGTAGTAGATCTCTCGTATAGAGAGCATCTTTCTAAAGTCTCTATTCCCTCTTTATAGTTCTTTCAACTTTATTCTATCATGTGTGTTTCAAGAGGAGAATTGTATCAGTGAGTCTTCTTTTGCCCATTTCATTGAAATACCTCAAATAAACACAAAGGAGGGGCATTTTTAAAGGTGTCAGGCTTCTTTTAGAATACAGTATAACATATGACATAGGCATACTTACATGCATATACACATACACTGACATACACACATGTATATGTGCAGATATACACACAGTTACCTATTCATTCACAAAACACATAATTTATCAAACAACCACTATGTGCCAGGTGCTAAGGATTCAAAAATGATTAGGATATGTGATTGCCATGCTTTTTAACATCTGTGTTTTATTTACCCAACTAAATAGTATAAGCTCATTGAGTGCAAAAATATCTTATACATGTTTATGTATATGTCTTTTAGAATCACTGTGCTTAAAGAGTCATTGCATAATTAGTGCTCAATACATATTTGTATCTGATTGCTGGATTTAAGCACATAGATGGAATCTCATCCCAGCAGTCTATTTTCCCATGCCGGTGTATGTGTATGCTGTAACTTTTCTCCAATATGGGAAGTTCCTTGAAGGATGATATCGGTATCATTCAACTTCATAACCTTTACAAGCACTTACCCAGGGCCTTGCTCATAGCATTCTGTGACCAATTGTTACATGAGCATATGAATGAATTTAACTGACATGAAATCAATAGTTTTATCAGAGTTCACACTTCTCCAGAAAGGAAGAATTATATTTTTTTCTTTCGCTGTTAGGATGACCTGGCTATTCATGGTTATCACATATGCTTCCCTCCTGGAATTGTAATAGCTGAAGCCAGAAGCACTGAGGCTACCTGGGGAAGTAGATCTCGAGGTGGTATTTCTTTTGCTTGAAAGAGCAGCTTTTCAGTTACTTCCTTGTAATGAAAAGTGTGCAGCTTTTTCCTCCTCCTTATCCTTGGAGTTTTGGCCACATGTGTGGATATGTAGGTCATTCCATCAAGTAGGACTAGATGCAAGAAAGGAATCCTGTGTGGAAAGGTGCCTGCCAGGAGCAGAGCGTGGACCAAAGCAGCTGTTCGATGCCTCCATGTGTCCCACGACAGATCAAAGCGAACCCTAGAACTGCTGGGCCACAGAAGTGGCCTATGACATTGAGGGTGTTTTATTTTAATTCAAAACATGAATTAGTTCAATTTGGCAACTTGCACATTCATTCTGTGACTCTGTAACTGACATGCTGCTCTG
The DNA here is from genome assembly GCF_019923935.1 of Bubalus bubalis. Lineage (NCBI taxonomy): Eukaryota > Metazoa > Chordata > Mammalia > Artiodactyla > Bovidae > Bubalus > Bubalus bubalis. The sequence goes on from NC_059181.1 coordinate 27,697,769, forward strand.
CAATGAACAGTGGTGACTTACTGTTTGTTTCAAAGGCATGTTTTTGCTTCTTTGGGAGACGTGCTTGGTTTGTTTTGTTCAATTTTTAATGATACATGATTTTATTTTAAATTTCTTTGGAAACTGCTTTGTATCCTAGGGTTTCCAGTTTTCTCTGAATTGAGAGGAGGTTATTACCTTCTAAGTTTTCAATTAGGAAAACAAAACAAGTTTGGAAGCTCCATTGGGATCTTGTAAACCCTCTCAAAGCATGTTCTGAATGAGACAATTTTTGTGCAACTAGCTGTAATTGTCTGAGATGAGACAGTCTCCAGAAGCTAATTGAAGAGGGTCTCATTCTATAGCATGCATGGGGTAGATACAACAATCATTTTGCTTCTTTGGCTTTTTTGTTTGCTTGTTTTTTTTTTTAATTTTTTGAGAGTTGGTTGTTTGTGTAGTCCATCGTTTTTTTCAGTATTTAGTATTTGTAAGGGGAACTTTTTCAAGTTTAACTTACCTATTCTTTAGTGGTAAGGTTCAGGCTTTGGGTTCATATATAAACCCTTCTCAAATTCTGCAGATTGTTCCTAAATCTACATCCATTCTGTTGATTTAATATGGGATTAGTAAACTATTAATGACCTTGTAGCTCCTTGTGCTTTACTAAATGTGATACTGCATTCTGTTTCAGTTTAATGTTTGTGTTCTAAATTAGAGCTGGCAGGTACAGAATAGTACTTATCACATTTTCTTTCCTATGATCACCACCTGAGTGATTACCTTGTTGACATATTCTGAATTAGACAAGGACATATGTTTGGATGAATTGATGTCTCACGTAGAAACTTGCATATAATGAATTTTATCTGTGTAGTTATTTTAATTTTTGATTACATTATTGGTTTTAGTTTTATGTTGTTTCAGTTCAGTTCAGTTCAGTCACTCAGTCGTGTCCAACTCTTTGCGACCCCATGAATCGCAGCACGCCAGGCCTCCCTGTCCATCACCAACTCCCGGAGTTCACTCAGACTCACATCCATCGAGTCAGTGATGCCATCCAGCCATCTCATCCTCCGTCATCCCCTTCTCCTCCTGCCCCCAATCCCTCCCAGCATCAGAGTCTTTTCCATTTATGTTGTTTATGCATCTCCAAATCTGTTCCTTCATGACTTAAAAATAGTGTTCTCTGAAACTGGGAAAATTATGCAGACGTCATAACATCCTAACTGGAAGAAGTCAGGCTTCGTATAATTGAGGAAGAATACTTAAACTTTATAGATGCATGCCATTCATTCTCTTATCATTGTGAATTTGATTTATGGTTTATAATATTGAGTTTAATAAATGATAAAAAATAGAATCATATCGACACTTCCTTAGGCGTAATTGAAAGGTTTTCCAGAAAGTACCCTCAGATTGTCTCTTCTACAAATCTAGTGATGCTTGCGAATTCCAGAGGAAAACTCACCATTAGCTGAAGGGGAGGAAAGCAGTCCCAAGGAAGAGGCAGCTCAGAGAACAGGGTAGGGAAAGTTTCTGGGGCAGAGTATAGAGTAACTGATGGTGATAGAGTAGACTCATATCTTCCAACCACTCCTTTTTCTTGTGCCTAGTACTAGACTTTCCATTATACAATTTGATCATAAAATCAAATCATTTTTTCTCACAGTAGAATGAGGTAGGGATCATGAATAAGAGGATGGAAAATGTTAGTGGATAACATGGCTTAAACATGTTTCTGTTGTGAAGAAATCTTGAGACAAAGTTCAAGTCTAGGAAGAATGGTGTTACAACCAGTTGTTCTGATTTAAGGAAAATATCTACATGCTATTTGAGATTATTTAAAAAAGAGAATGTTTAGTTCATGTTGCCACATGATGATGCCATACCATCTCTAAATTACTGTTCAATGACAAATTATTAAAACTTATATTCAAATTCATGATTGTATTCAGTTTAGATGCCTGTATCTCTGGGAATTACAAACATAAAAAACAAAAGCGAGCTTGCATTAATATATATAATGTTAACAAGAATCTGTTTTCCTCTGTATATGAATACAAATGCATGTTCTATTATTTTATAAAGAGAATTTAAATATTATTTATGTGATTATATAGTTACACATTTATATAATATACTGAAATTGGAATGGATATTAAGTAAGCTATGCACTTTTATTAAGAAAAAGTAAAACAGTTTCTCAAAAAGTTTGATATTCATTGGAAGCATATAAATATGAAGTGTTTTAAATGTCTGTCCCACTTTGTAACCAAAAGAGGTTTATTAATAGTGAAAGTGAAGTGAAAGTGTCAGTTGTTCAATCATGTCCAACTCTTTGCAGCCCCATGGACTAAAGCACTCCAGGCTCTTCTGTCCATGGGGTTCTCCAGGCAAGAATACTGGAGTGGGTAGCTATTCCGTTTGCCGTGAGACCTTCCCAACCCAGGGATTGAACCCAGGTCTCTTGCATTGGAGGCAGATTGTTTACCATCTGAGCCACCAAGGAAGCCCTCTTGTGCAGTGACTGTTTGTGGATGGAGAAGGATGTTTATTTCTTCATTATTGTTGCTTTTTCTCAGCATTAAGGAATCAGTGGGTAGAATGATTTTACTTGGTAGTGTTTTGCTCTTGAAAAGCCTGCCACGTCATCATAGAGGTAACAATTCTAAAGAAGTATTTTTTTTTGAAGAAAATATTTTGAGGCATGCAAATGAAAAGAGTCAATATATTTTCTATCAGGTTTTACAAATTTTTCTTAAGAAAAGTCCTCTAGTTATTTGCTTTTATAGTGATTGTTTGGGTTGTGTGTCTTACAGAACATGCTAGAGGTTATTGAAATATATGACAAAGTTGTTTTTCTTTAAAAAAGTAGACTATCTGGTAATTTTTTTCATCTCATACCAAATTAACATATAATGTTTGAGTTGTCTGGTATGTGTTGGCTCGTGTTGTAGGCACTGGGGGTAAAATGTTAGTTGCTTTTCTTATGGAGAGTCCAATTTAGTGGGCTTAAATAAATAAGGTTTTTATAATACTTCATGCTGTGAATAAAATAAAGGTGGTAGTGTAATAGTGGTTGACAAAACTAGCTACTTCAGATAGAGTAGTCAGAAGAGGTCTCTTTGAGGAGATATCATTTGAGTTGAGACTTAATAACAAATAAAGAGCCTGTTACATAAGAATCTTGGACAAGCTTATTCCAGGCAGAAGGAATAGTGAATACCAGAGACATGCAGCAGGAGTGAACAGGACATGTATATAAGAAATAGACAAAGGTCATTGTGGCCGACAGGTGATAACCAAGGTTCATACAATGAGTCAAACAGTTTTCAAAGGCTACAGAGCAAACATTAGGGGGTGAAGTGAAAGGAAATGTTGGAGAATTAGCATAGGTCATGATTTGGAATTTGCATTTTATTTTCAGTGTGATGTGAAGCCACTGGAGTCTGGTAAATGGGAGAATGATAAGATCTGATTCATATTTTTTAAAGAATACTTTGGCCATGGCATAAGAGGTTATTGAAGTCTTTCTAGCAAGAGAGGACAGTTGCTAGGTCTAGATTGGTAAATGGAAGAGAGTTAAATTGGTTTGGGTGATAGTTTGTAAATTAAATCAAACAGGACTTGATGATGGACTGGATGTGGGACATGAGGAATGTATAAGGTGTGTATATATAAATACACACACACACACACACACACACACACACACACACACACACACACAATTTCATCCTCTGCTGCCAAAGGAGGAGATGGTTAGATAGCCATCACCAACTTGATAGACATGAATTTGAGCAAACTTTGGGAGATAGTAAAGGACAGGGGAACTCGGCATACTACAGTCCATGGGGTTGCAAAGAGTCAGACATGACTTAGTGATTAAACAACCGCATACCTTGGATACCTTCTAAATTTGGGGGACAACTGGGTTCATTGTGAGGCTTTACATAAATGGGGCCAATTAGGGGATACAGAGATTACAGTTTTAGACATGGTAAATTTAAGATGCTCATTTAAAATTCAGATGGATTTTTTCAAGGAGTCTTCTGGCTGATCAGTGGATAGGTCAAGTGGAAGGATCACTGGCATGTGAATGGTATTTAAAATCGTTTGCCTAGATGAGATCACTCAAGCTGAGTATAAGTAGATATAAAAAATAGAGATCATAAAAATAGAGGTCTTGGGATGGGGACCTGGGGTGTTTCAACATTTTAGGAGCTGGCAAAGGGACTGAGATGCAAAAAAGCTAGGGGACAAGTTGAGTGATTGCATGGAAGCCTAGAGTGATTAACGAAGAAGAAATCAAATGTATTTAGTAGAGCTGAGATGTGAAGTAAGATGACGGTAGAGATGAATTGATGACCATTTGATTGGGACATATTTACAACTATTATCAATAGTAATGAAAGCAATGAATGAACATGAGAGAAAAGCAGAGAATGGTGACAAGGCAGAGGCCAAGGAAACCAGCCTCGAGGTCTTATTTGCAGTATTGATGCTACACTGCAACAAACTTCAAATCCTCTACTCTATGGAACACGCCTGTGGGGGTCAATTGCACTATTAGATATCTCAAGGTGAGTATGTAGGCCAAAAGGAAAAACAGAAGCATAGAGCTCAAACTATTTTAGGAAAAAGAAACTAGTTAACATCAGGCTGATTGAAATTTATTTCACAAACCCATATTCCTCATGCCCACTGTCCTGTTAGATCTATTATGTAATGAAGAGCTGTGTTAATTATTTCTGCCACCTGCATCTAATGAAATTAGATATGAAATTTCTGATAGGTACAGATGGCCATTTTGAAAAAAAAAAAAGACTACCCTTTTTTCTATCAATTGGTTAAATCTCATAAGTTGGAAATGTTCAGACTATGAAATTAATCACCAGCCTTCTTCATAAGTATAGATAATAAAGCACAAATGACAATTTCCTCAAGACCAGATAAACTTGTTTTATTTGGATTTGGAGTTTAAATAATAGCCAACCATGTGTTCCACACTGACACATTGTAATTTTAAACTATAGTAGAGGTTTAACCTGGTTGAATTATTTCAACTTAAAAGGCTGATAACCCTCTCTAAATTTAATTCAATAAGTCTTATGCAAATACATTTTAATCTCAAGGTGCATATAAAATAAGACCAGAATATGGAATGTACTGATGAATAATAAAGCTGGCAATATTATAATGGAACTCATAGAAAAGTTGTGGCCTATTATAATTAATAATACGTACCTTTGACAAGTTGTAAAGCATTAATTACCCTGGGAAGGAAATACAAAGTATGTGATAATGATGGTCAAAATCCTGTTCATTTTGTGCAGATTGCTGCCAATCTTCTCAATCTAATGATTGTTAAAATCGGGAGGTAGGGGGCTTTGGGAAGATGCAGGCTAGAAATTTGGAGTCCAGATAGACCCATGTGGTCATATAAAGGGTGCATGGCGAACTAGAGAAGCAAAGACAAGGCGTGGTTCCTTGAGGAGGTGAATGAAAAAATAAGTTGAGCTGGATTCAATAATTAGAAACAAATAGATTAAGCTTGAGATGAATACACTGATTAAGAATATATTCAGACCCAGCTGTGAATCAAATGCAGTGGATATCAGACATCTCACTGTGAAAGCAGGGTCTGAGATACCCAAGGTTTAAGATGACCACAGCTGAAGGAGGATCAGAAACATACTAAGTATTCTCTAAATAACAGTGTTGAACAAAATAACTTTGAATCCCAGAATGTCAGAGGTCATCTGCTATAACTCCCTCATGTGAGGCGAAATAATTTACTTAAAGTTGTTCAGCTGATAGTGTGACCTGCTAGGTTTGGCCATCAGAGAGAGTGTAGTTCTCTGTACAGGAACCGTTTAGGAGAATTCTGTGTGGTATAAAGAGAAGTGACAACTCTGGGGTACAGAACAGTCTTTGTGCATTACTCCTTCTATAGGATGCCTGGGAAAACAGTAATTGTTGTCTAAGCGGCATATTTGAATTACAGAGTTCAGCAATGATATAGCTTTTGTAGAAAAATTCATAAATAAAGAAAATCCTTGTATGCCCAGCTATTTAGTTTTTACTAGTTTTGTCCACATGAAATGAAACATCCTGTGATGTGCAGATTGTTTAAACAAGCACCCAATTGAATTTCAGAAATCATAAAACACCCAGATTAACCTTGCTTTTTAATTCAGTTATATTTATTTGCCATGGCATAATTCTCTGATAAATAATTTTGATGTGTCAAACCTCTGGGTTTTGCAAAAGATGTAGTTTGGGGAAAACTAAACCACATATTTTTGGATCCTTACCATTTTGTTCTCTTGAATAGAAAAGATCTGCAATATGTCTTGACTGTTTAATGTTCATTGTAATAAAAATGTCAATTTTCAAATTGTTAAAATATAACTCTTTGATACTAATATTTTCTCTTTTTTGTAGAGCTCTTATCCACTCTTTAATTGCATACATATCTTGATTTGCTTAGACAATTACAGAACTGCTTGCTTTTAAAATTTGCCTATAATCAAATATAGTTAAATATATATAAACCTCAATGAGTATATTATATATATATACATATATATATATATATTCATAACATGGAATGTGAAAAAAGTGAAAGACAACATATTCCCAAAGGTTGAAAAACAACTCGGCATTTTAAAAGAAAAGCTTAAGGCTAATACTATATATATAGAGAGAGAGGGTGTCATAACACTGTCGTGGAAGTCTCTGTTGAATGTCATATCCTCAGATACAGTTATCCCAGTCACACAGCGAAGTGTTTGCTTTCCCCCCATCATTTGTCACATTACCCCCTGTTAGGTTTTCTTCACATTACTCTGAATGTGTTTTCTTTACTTATGTACTTGTTTAGCTTTCCACTGTCCCCATTAGAATGTCAGCTAGATTATAGCAGGGGTTTTCCATTCTTGTTCATTCCTTATATCCACAGCACCTGGCATATGAAAGATGTTGGATAAATATCAATGAACTTAACAGTGGCATTTTTCTTCATTGTAAATTTCGTTTAAAAAGCCATGTCCATTTTAACTGATTTTAGATCTTTATTTTCATGCATCTCAATGATATTAATTTCTTTCTAAGCACTGCTTTCATTGCATCATCTCACAAATTTTGAAGTTTTAATTTCATTTTCATTTAGTTCAAAATATCAAAGAATTTTTCTTTAAACTTTTTCTTTGATCATGGGTTATTTATAAGTGTGGTATCTAATTTCAAACTATTTGGCGGTGTTTTCCAGCTTCTTTCTGTTGTTGAATTCTAGTTTAATTCCATTATGGCCTGAGATAATACATTGCATGTTTCTATTCTTTTAAATTTGTTAGGGTGTGTTTTGTTACTCAGAATGTGGTCTACCTTGGTAGTATCCCATGTGAGCTTGAGACAAATGTGTATTCTGCTATTTGTGGATAGAGCATTCTGTAATGTTAGTGAGACCAAATGATTGTGTGATTCAAGTCATATATATATATATATATATATATCTTTATTGGTTTTTTGCTTCCTTGGTCTAGTAATTACTGACATAAGAGGCATGCTGCTGCTGCTAAGTCACTTCAGTCGTGTCCGACTCTGTGCGACCCCATAGACGGCAGCCCACCAGGCTCCACTGTCCCTGGGATTCTCCAGGCAAGACCACTGGAGTGGGTTGCCATTTCCTTCTCCAGTGCATGAAAGCGAAAAGTGAAAGTGAAGTTGCTCAGTCGTTTTCGACTCCCAGCGACTCCATGGACTGCAGCCTACCAGGGCTCCTCTGTCCATGGGATTCTCCAGGCAAGAGTACTGGAGTGGGTTGCCATTGCCCTCTCCGTTATTATTTTAATTGGAGGCTAATTACTTTACAGTATTGTGGCAGTTTTTGCCATATATTGACATGAATCAACCACAGGTGTACATGTGTCCCTCCATCCTAAACACCCCTCCTTGTCAGTTTTTCACTTATGTATTTTGATGCTTTGTTATTAAGGTGCAGATGTGTTTGGGATTGTAATGCCTTCTTGCGAGATTGACCCCTTTATCATTAAACAGTGCAACTGTATACTACTCATATTTTTCTACATTTAGAAGTCTGTATTACCTGAAATTAATACAATAAAATTTTACAAAATAAAGTAAAAATCCAACTTTCTTTCCAAGTGCAGGGCAAAGAAGTAATTTCTGATCCTCTTGTTTTGTCTCTCCCAGTGTGGGGAATGAGCTGGGCCAAGTCTGATCAGGACAGCAGTATTCTTTATCTCTTGCACTTGGTATAGAACTTTTGTCCAGCAAGGGGAGGCAGATGAGTGAAGGAAGGTTTCCCGTAACTTCTCAGTTGCGCTAGCAAGCAGTTTGAACTCTTCATCTTGGAAGGAATGAGAAATGGTGTCAGCTAACAAAGGTGACTTGTGGGAAGGAAGGAGTAGGTCATGGTTCAAATGCCATTTACTCTGGTTGTTTTTACTGAGTCATAGTGTATTTTCGTGAATAATGTTTTTTTGTTTTCTGTATATAAATATGTATATTTACATATATGTATATAAATATGTATATATGTATATAAGTATACATATATGTATCAGAGAAGGCGATGGTGCCCCACTCCAGTACTCTTGCCTGGAAAATCCCATGGATTCAGGAGACTGGGAGGCTGCAGTCCATGGGGTCACTAAGAGTCGGACACAACTGAGCGACCTCACTTTCACTTTTCACTTTCATGCGTTGGAGAAGGAAATGGCAACCCACTCCAGTGGTCTTGCCTGGAGAATCCCAGGGATGGGGGAGCCTGGTGGGCTGCTGTCTATGGGGTCGCACAGAGTCAGACATGACTGAAGCGATTTAGCAGCAGCAGCAGCATACATATATGTGTATAAATATGTATATATGTGCATAGATATGTATTTATGTATAAAATACATATATGTACATGTATAATATACATGCACATATACATTAAATAAAATACATATATATTTATATGCATATATGTATATATACATATTTATATACATATATGTTCCTTATATATATATATATTCCTTAGGACTGTTTCCAGATACTTTAAATAATTTTTAAAAACATTTTTTTAAACAAATTTTGCTTCTATCACTAGAGAATATTCTACAGAGCTTCTCACACTGTCATAACAAAAGTGGAACTTTCTTTCTTTTGATTAGTGTCAGTATGGTATAGGGCTTCCCAAGGGGCACAGTGATAAAGAATCTACTACCTGCCAATGCAGGAGACACAGGATCAAACCCAGGGTTTGATTCCTGGGTCGGGAAGATCCCCTGGAGAAGGAGATAACAACCCACTCTAGTATTCTTGCCTATGAAATTCCATGGTCAGAGAAGCTTGTCAGGCTACACAGCTTATGGGGTCATTAGAGTCGGATATGCCTGAGTGACTGAGCATGCATGATGCAGCATGGTATATCTTTCTTTATACCTGTCCTTGTAACCTATATAAGTCTTTATGTATAAGTTGGGTTGTTTGTAGACAACATATATAAAATTTGCATCTTTTTTTAAAAAATCCACTTTAACAATTTCTACTTTTAATTGTTGTATCTGGGCTATTCACATTTAATGTGATTATTGAAATAATTTGGATTAATATCCACATCTTTGCAACTGATTTCTATTTGTTACATTTGTTCTTTTCTTTTCTCATCTTTTTCTGCTTTTTTTGGTTTTAATTGAACATTTATATAGTTATTTTACTTCCTCAGCATATCAATTCATACTTCTTTTAAAAAGATTGTTGCCCTAGATTTTGAAATATGTATTTTTATCTAACTTAAGTCTACCATCAAATAACACTAATACTACTTTGCATATAATAGTATTGGTGCTTTACAACTTCCATTTCTCCCCTTCTATCCCTCATAACATTGATGTCATTCATTTCACTTATCTTCATGTTACAAACACTCTGTACATTGTTACCATCATTAATTTAAACAGCTGACAGTTTAGATCAAATTGTAATAAAAAATGCAACATTTTACCTTCATATAGTCCTCTTCCTCTTCCTTTCTTCATGTAGAACCAAGTTTCTGACCTTCATGACTTATTTCTGCTTGAAATACTTCTTTTATTATTTCTTACAAGGAAGTTCTGTTGCAGGTTTTTTTGGTCAGAGAAATACTTTATTTCTCATTCCATTTTGAATTATAATTTCTCCAGATATGAATTCTAGAATGCTGGTTTTTTTCCCCTTTCATCCCCTTAAATATTTAACTACACGCTGTTGTCTGTGTGGCTTTAGATGAGAAGTCTCCTGTAATTCTTATCCTTTTTCTTATAAGGAATCCCCCACCTCTCCCCACTATGACTTCTTTTGAGCTTTCTCTTCAGTTTTCTGCAGTTTGAATGTGATATACCTAGTTGTAGCTTTATATATATATATATATATATATATATATATATATATATATATATATATATATATATATATTGGTGTTTACTGACCTTCCTGGACCTATGTTTTGGTGTTTGTCATTAAGTTAGGAGAATTCTTGGCCATTACTACCTCAGATATTTATTTTGCTTCATCTTCTCTTTTCCTTCAGTTAATTTGGTTGTATGTTACCCATGTTGAAATTGTCCTATGTTTCTTGAATGTTATGTTTGTTTCATATTTTTTCTCTTTGCATTTTAGGTTTGGAAGTTTCTATGGGCCTATCTTCAAGTTTAATGATTCTTTTTGACTATGTCAAGACTACTGTTGAGCTTGTTAAAGACACTTTTCATTTCTGTTACAGTCTTTTTCATTTCTATATAGTACTTCCATTTGATTATCTCCATCTCAACACTTATTTACAGTATTCATTACTCCTATGTTTGCCTTTGTCTACTCTTTTATTTAGAGACCATAATGTATTAGTCATAGTTATTTTAATTTTCCCTCTGATAATTCCAACCTATGGGTCATATCTGAATCCCATACTGATCTTTGCTTTGTGTCTTCAATCTGTGTTTCTTTCTTGCCTCTTGGATGCCTTGTAAATTTGTGATGAAAGCTAGAGTAGGACTTAGCAGCAGCAGCAGACATGCTGTATCAGGTACTAGGAACTAAGATAAATGCGTCTTTTAGTATGACGATTGCTGCAGTCCATGGGGTCACTAAGAGTCGGACACGACTGAGCAATTTCACTTTCACTTTTCACTTTCATGCATTGGAGAAGGAAATGGCAACCCACTCCAGTGCTCTTGCCTGGAGAATCCCAGGGACGGGGGAGCCTGGTGGTCTGCCGTCTATAGGGTCGCACAGAGTCAGACATGACTGAAGTGACTTAGCAGCAGCAGTATGATGATTTATGTTAATCTGGGTAGTAGCTGCTGATATTAGCTGTAGCTATAGATGCCAATGGCTCCAAATTCATCTAGTGTCTTTTTTTACCCCTCTGTCTCTTGCTGTTAGTTTGCCCTAAGTATTACTCTTAAGAAAGAGTCTATGTCTTGAAACTCTTTCATTTGTTATCTATTGTTAGAGTCAAACCTGATGACTTGTTGGTGTGGAATGAGAGGGAGAACATTGTATTAACTCATCCTGTCTGACTCTCTGTATAATTTTATCATGTCTGACTCAGTTGTGTCCAACTCTTTGCCACCCCATGGACTGTAGCACGCCAGGCTCTTCTTTCCATGGAATTCTCCAGGCAAGAATACTGGAGTGGTAGCCATTCCCTTCTCCAGGGGATATTCTTGACCCAGGGATTGAACCTGGGTCTCCTTGCATTGCAGGCAGATTCTTTACCATCTGAGCCACCAGGGAAGCTCTGTATAATCTTATCATTAAATCTTATTCTTTAAGTAGACCTGTTCAGGACATGATTTTTACAAGTGTTTCTCTAGTGTCCTAACTTCCCACCACAGCCCCAACTCCCACCCTCGACTGTGGTGTTTCCAATCTATTTGAAACCCTGTCTCCTGTTTACTGTGTTTTATTTTTCCCCTTAGTTGAGATATTTCATTGCACAGCTTAGGTACTGGTTTCAGCTGAAATAGCTAGTTACTACAGATGCCTATATCTTTTGTGGGGATGGGTAAGTGAAAGTGAAAGTCGCTCAGTCGTGTCCAACACTTTGCGACCCCATGGACTATACAGTCCATGGAATTCTCCAGGCCAGAATACTGGAGTGGGTGGCTTTTCCCTTCTCCAGGGGATCTTCCCAACCCAGGGATGGAACTCAGGTCTCCCACATTGCAGGCAGGTTCTTTACCAGCTAAGCCACAGGGGAAGTGGGGATGGGTAAAACTGTCAACAAATGCTGTTTCACTCAGATCACAAAAGTGACCCAAAGCCAATAAAAGAAGTTATACAATCCCATCCTTGAAATGATAGATATCCTGCACCAGGCAATGGTTATTGAAACCAGCTACTTCTCAGATTTGTGGGCTCCGTTGCCAGACCCTAGTCTAGAGCTGCTTCATTTCTGTTGTCTTATTTGTGTGCTGGATCATTTATCTCGGCAGCAGACTTTTGCATATGTCCTGCTGTCTACCCCTCAGCCCTCTGAAAGATGATTCATGCGCCATTATCTTTAGCCATGATTCTATCTGTGTCCTCTTGGACAGCATCAGTGACTGAATGCATCTCTCAGCCCGTGCAGTAGTCTGCATCTCAGCAAATAGCCCATATCTGAAAGTTTGGTCTAACCTCCAGCATCCTTTGGCAGGATTTTCTCTTAGGACTTCACTTCCATTCTTTTATCTATAAACCATAGATGTGCTTGCCAACCACCACCCTGCCCTGCCCAATCTCATGTCTTTTAAGGTCAAGCTTTAATTAAGTGCCTGAAATTAGCAGAATAATATTTTTCCAACTAATATTCAAAGGTATCATCTCTGTGAGTTCAAGTTTCATTCTGTGGAGTTAATTTCCAACGAAGTAGACGGGAATCCAAGGTCAGACAGCTATAGTTTCCTCTCCTTGGATGCCCATCTTTTGCTATCTCCTCCTCTATTGTTTTCCTGATACTGGAAATGACTTTCTCAAGAACTTTGTCAAATAATTAATATTGTGGTACATGACATTAGGTTTGGCTTCTGTTCAAGTCACGGGATACTTGATATTATCTGATGAACTCCAGGAAAGTCTTTCTCACCTTTAAGCATTAACAATGACTGGAGTTCTAATATTACATCTTTACTCTTCAGGCCAAACAGTTACCCACACCTCCACCTCTAACATGCAGATACTTGTTGGAAGAGTGATGTTTTCTGTTTGAAGAACTTTTGATAGGAAGGAAAGGAGAGAATGTGAGTGCTGAATGGAGAAAAATTATTATGCAAGTAGAGAGGTTGAGAGTTGGGCTGGAGGATGATGAAAAACAAAGAAGAAAAAACTAGTGAGTTTAAGGACATATGTCATCTTTTCTAAAATTAGCCTAGCATAAATTCAAAAGGAAACCTAACTTTGAAGCTCTCCTCCTCTAGTAGTTGTGAGGCTTTGGAAAAATTATTTAGACACTCTAGAGTTCATATTTCTGTTATATGTCAAGTAGTTCAGTTCAGTCACTCAGTCATGTCCGACTCTTTGCGACCCCATGGACTGCAGCACACCAGGCCTCCCTGTCTATCACCAACTCCCGGAGTTTACTCAAACTCATGTCAATTGAGTCAGTGATGCCATCCAACCATCTCATCCTCTGTCATCCCCCTCTCTTCCCGCCTTTAATCTTTCCCGGTATCAGGGTCTTTTCCAAGGAGTCAGTTTTTCCCATCAGGTGGCCAAAGTATTGGAGTTTCAGCTTCAGCATCAGTCCTTCCAGTCAAGTAAGAACAATAATAATACATCTCTTATAGTTTTGCTGATAATACTAGTAAAGTGTTTAGCACAGTATCTGATGCATACCCAGTACTCAGTAAATCTCAGTCATTGTATCATTAACAATAACACTAATTATAAAGCCAAGTGTAAAGTATTAATTATCTAAACCTAAGATAATGCAGATAATAAATTGTAATTTATTCAATTACACATATATGGAATTTGATCAGATAGCTCATGAAATTTAAAAACTCTTATCATTTAAAATGGATAACTAGCAAGGACCTACTGTATAGCACAGGGAATTCTGCTCAGTGTTAGATAGCAGCCTGGAGGGGAAGGGAGTTTGGGGAAGAATATACACATGTATATGTATGTCTGAGTCCCTTCACTGTTCACCTGAAAACCACAACATTGTTCATCAGCTATATCTCAGTAGAAAATAAAATGTTAAGAAAAACTCTTATCTGGAATTATGATGATAAAGAAATCACCATTCTTTTTATATACTCAGTGATATTTCTATAACTGTATTATAAATAACGATTATATAAGAAAGAAAAAAATTGAGTTTTTCTTGTGACCTTATATTCTCCCAGTCTGTCACTTCCAAGATCTTAGATACTGGATTTCATACACTGTAACCTATGAGTCAGTAGCCATGAACTCCCAATATCAGTTTATTTGCTGTGGGTCACCCATATATCAGGCAGACCTTTCAAAATGATAGATAGGAGGAGAGTGTTTAGAAGTCACCAAGCTAGGAGAACAACTTGTTGTCATAATCTCCTAGAACAACACAAATAGGAGACCATTAGCAGAATCCACAGATGTAATGTGCTTAGAGACCTCTCTAAACCAATTGTACCAGTCACACCCAGCACAAGATAAAGATATGCAAACATTTAGTTTACTGTGAAACAGGCGATACATGGTATTAAACTAGAATACACAAAATGGAAATGGTTTGGGGTCCATTTTTGGTGCTGTTTTAAATATCCTTGTCACTGTTGTGACTTTTTTCCCAAGTGCACATTACTAGTCACTTTATCTTAGGATTTAGGCAGGTAGCTAAATAATTAATCTTCACCAGAGAGGTTTCTGCTAAGCCTCCTCTAGAAGATGACCTTTTTGTAATGTTGAACTGACATATAAGTGAATGATGGACGTGTCATTTACTGGCAAGCAATTTTCTCTTTCAGTGGGGAGAGTTTTAAAATCATTGGACTTGTAAATGGTGACAGGATTGTTGGTCTGGATATGATTGAGCAGTTTAGTAATGTACATAATTATCATGACTGCCTGAAAGCTCTAGGCACCTTTTCACTTTTGATCATGATTTCAACTGCTGACGCCTAAATTACAAATCAAATGGTAGGAAGATAAATCATGATGCCAGAGGCATAGCTTAGTCATGCCAGCAAGCTTAAAATCAGGTTTTGTGAGGGGAGGTTGACTTATCAAAAATGGGAAAGGTTTGTGAACGAAAAGTTTCTACCTGTTTTGAAGGCATGCTGCTGAGTCACTTCAGTCGTGTCTGACTCTGTGCGACCCCGTAGACGGCAGCCCACCAGGCTCCCCCATCCCTGGGATTCTCCAGGCAAGAACACTGGAGTAGGTTGCCATTTCCTTCTCCAATGCATGAAAGTGAAAAGTGAAAGTGAAGTCGCTCAGTCGTGTCCGACCCTCAGTGACCCCATGGACTGCAGCCCACCAGGCTCCTCCGTCCATGGGATTTTCCAGGCAAGAGTACTTGAGTGGGGTGCCATTGCCTTCTCCGTTTGAAGGCATAATTTAGGGTTTATACAACTTTCAGGACAAGGGGGATTGCTATTTTCAGAAGACTTGTTTTTGGACAGGAACTTAAAAATTCCCATTTTAAACAAGTTTGATTAATATTGTTTGGGCAAACAAAGGTTACAAAGTTGAAGGGGTGTTAAGTTTGTAATTTGTAGCATAACCAACTTATAGGCATAAAAAGACATTCGCTAATGATAAACAAGTTTTCTATGTCATAAAACTAGCAATAAGATTTGACATATTTCTCTAAAATAATTTAACCAAATTAGTAGTCAAGAACATCATCATTTCAACAATGAGTAGTCAAGAACAAGAATTTTATTTTGTTTATTACAGTAGTTGTATTTTCTATGAGAATGTATGGTCACAGATACATCAATTGCACTTTCATCTTGGACTCTGAAACGTGGTTAAGGCCTGAGAATTTTTGAGTCCTAGTAGAGGTTCACTGTCATATGATGTAGGGGTAATAATTTATAACTTGATGCTTACAAAGTTTGCATGTCAAATAAGTTAACTTTCAAAAGTCTCATGGAATTTTTAAGTAATTACAAGATTTACATTTAAGTTCCTGAGCGAAATAAGATGAAATTTCTTCTGACTTACGTTTGATTGATGCTGTGAGCATAACCTCTAGCTTCTAAGCACTTGTGGTTGTATTCACCTGGCTCCAAGATACTTACCCCAAAGCTCCAGGAGCTCTGCAAAAGCCATGAAATCAAGCTGCACACCGTTCCTGTGCCTGTCTGTAAGCTGTATGTCAGTGCTCCAAAGGAAATAGATTTGGATGTATTCATCTTAAAACTGCTCTGATATACTATAAAAATAATAAATTACTCCTTTAAAGAAATACGGATCTGGCTGAGAAAGCAAACATGTGCATCTTAGGATACTTTAATCCAAAGATCTTTGAGAGAAGAGAATCTTGATATATCAAGTAATTAAAAATGTTTCCTGTGTGTGTGTTTGTGTGTTACATATAACATATGATTTTGAGAAAATGAATTTATTTCTTCTTGCTGATTAATATTTTCTTCCTTTACTGAAAAAAATTTCATAAGTATTTATGACAACTAAAAATATCCTATAGAATATGCTGTACACTTATCAAAATTTTCCTAAGACTGTGTAAGCAAACCGGTTAAAACAAATACAACAATTTTAGGATAATACATACATACATGTGTGCTCAGCCATGTCTGACTCTTTGCAACCCCATGGAATTCTCCAGGCAAGAATACTGGAGTGGGTGGCCACTTCCTTCTCCAGGGGACCTTCCCAACCCAGGGATTGAACCCGTGTCTCCTGTGTCTCCTGCATTGCAGGTAGATTCTTTATACCACTTGAGCCATCAGGGAAGCCCTAATCTGAGGATAAACTGAAGTAAAGTTCAAGCCAGGTACATATTGTTTTGAAGTCCAGACACAGTCAGCCCTCTGAATCCTCAGGTTTGGCATCCGTGGTTTCAGCTGGCTGTTTGTGGATTGTCATCCATGGGATACCAAACCAATGAATACAGGGGGTCTGCTGTATTTGAACTTCACATGATCCTTAAGATAATCCATGCCCGCCCCTTCTCTACAATTGAGGAAACTGATACCTGTGGTCATGAAGTGATGTCCCTAATGGTATGTTGCTAATTGGCTGCAGAGCCTGGGTTAAAATTGACTGCTGCCTTCTCTGATTTCCCCTTACCTAAGTATTAATGCAGTGCTGGGTTACACCACTCACTGCTTGATCCAGCTACTTTGTTATTCAAATAGCAATGAAACATGATCTCACAGGGTTAACAGAAGCAGTAAATGTGTGTATTAGTCAGGGTTTCATCAGGAAAGCAGGAACCACTCCAGGTTTTGCAGGTTGGAAGAGATTCAAGTCAGGGAATTAGAGGATTGTACAACCATAGGAAGGATTGAAGACAGAGAGGTCAGGAAAACTACTATTGAAGTTCATGAAATCAGAACGTTGGATGGGAGGGAAGTCATCGCTGATTATCTGTGAACCTAAGCAGGTGATTCACAGGGTGAATTCACTCAGGACCACGGCAGCTGCATACCTGTCATGTGATTTTGCGGCAACTGCTGTGGAGACTAATGGCCTGTCGCTCTCTTCAGCCCCCAAATCAAGTGGAAGTGCCTCTAATTGGCTGAAACAACTCTGAGGCATAGAGGGAAACAGGTTCTAGAAAATTTGCCTATAGGTTTCCCCTTGTCAAACAGTGGAGACTACAAAGGCACCATGATGATGCCGAGCTGAGGATAGGCAACATATAATCCAGCGCAAACGATGACACTTAAAGCTGTCAAGCACAGAAAATTGTTTAGTGAAGGATTAAAAAAGAAATATGGCTAAGGCTCCTGTCTACTTTTAAATGTAAAAACCAACTTGGGACTAACCAGAGATATTTTAACCCAATTAAAAGCTATCTAAGTTACAAAGGTTAACTATACTGTAACTTAGATGTGATTAATGCATATGCATGTATACTTATGAGTGGTAGAGAAATTCTATTGTATTTCATGTTGTTTGTGGATTTTTTTTCCCCTAACATTTTGGATTTTTTAAAAACAGAATAGCAATTCATTGTAACATTCATAGGTTCTGGGAATTAGGATGCGGACACATTTGAAGGGCCATTATTCAGCTACTGCTTAACTTGTAGCCAATACCATTCTCTAAAATTGCAAAGATTTTTAGGTTTCTCAAAGATAGAAATTTCTCAGAGGACTAATATCTTCTAAACAGAATTATCAATGTACACAGAAATCCAGACATGTGTGATAAAGCAGTATATTGTAATACGGATCTTTTAGACTGCAGACATTTTGCCTAGGCAAAAAGAAACTTTTTTTTCCCTTTGCAAGCAGTATTGCCAAGATATTCCCCAGCCCTGCTTTATCTCTAAGCCTCACCATACCCCTGGCTTTCTGAGGCCTCCGGATAAGGTAATTGATGGGTTGTACATCTGAAGATGACATGTGCCCTGGGGTAGGGGGCAGAAATTGGATGAGGTTTAGTGATGCAAGGAGGCATCTCTTTCAGATTGTATCACTTAACATGCTTTTGATCAAAAGAAACAGAAAATCCAAATCAAACTGGCTTAAATTATGACAGAAACGAATAGGCTTATTATTTAACCAATAGGCACAGGGTAAGCTTGAAGCACGGTTCGTATTTTGAGCCAGAGGTTTTGATAGCATTAGGTCTCCAGCTTTATTCTTCTGTGGTTGCATTGGCCCTTTTCCCTGTTTTCCCCTTCTCTCCTTGCATTTGATTCACTTTGGGATCATACTGGATTCACTTGGAAGATACCAAAATGTGCACCAGAAGAGTTCCTTTCAACAGCTCCCCATCATTCCCACCAAAGCACTCCCCAAGAAAGATTCATCTGCAGTGTCACAGGGCCACGTCTATATTTTCCTTAACTGCCTTTATTTTGTGTTCATTCTCTGTGTACACATTGATAATGACCTCTTAGACCAGGGGCTAGCAAACTGTAGCCTGTGGGCCACATAGCCTGTTTTTGTGAAGCCCATGGACTGAGAATGCTTTCTACATTTTCTAAAGGGTTGTAGAAAAAAAGAAAAGAATATGCGACCCAGACTTTATGTAGCCCACAAATCCTAAAATATTTGCTGTCAGGCACTTCATAGCAAAAAGTTGCCAACCGCTACCTTATACCATTATGTGATGCCAAAAAACAAAACAAAACAAAACAAAACAAAACAAAAAAAACCGACCCAACCCTCTTTGTTCCTAACACATTCCTGTTGTAGCTAATGCAATTCCTTTCATATAGCATTCTCATCTCTAAATACTTTTTCCCACCTCCCCTCTTACATCAAGTTTTCCTCTTTTATTAGAAGAGAAGGTGTTGCCAGGGAAATTTTTATTAACTTAGGAAGGGGAAGGCCTGCAGGGGATGGTTAGGGGGAAGAGACAGGATGAAACTTCTCACTAATGTTAAAGGAAGTGAGCACTGAAAGGACTTTTGAGAATGTCTTGTTCAGTTACATCTTGTTATAGGAGGGGAAATACCGCCAGGGGATGGAAGGGTTTTGACCAAAGTCATAGTCAGCTGGTAAGAAAAATAATCAGGGCCCAGCATTGTGATCTAGTACCACTTCCACCAACTCCCGCTACTTCTTTTTGACTCTGCATCTTTGACTTACAGCCAATTTAGGCATACACTCAGCTGTCCCAAACTGCCCCTTTAACTTGGGAGTTTCCCAGCAGTTCATAGCTCGTGCAGGAAAGAGTGATCCAGAACTTGCTTAAAGAGATTCTCTCTTTTACTGTGCTTTATTTTCTTCAGTTCACCTCATAAAACCTCTTGAAATTTGCCCTATCTTCCAATACTGTGTCCCTGTTCTTCCCCAGTAGTTATATTTCAGGAGCCCTAGATTCATTTGGACATCAGTGGCTGCTTTCTAGGATGACTCCATGATATTCTCTCATTTATTTAATTTATTAAGAAGTAGTGACAAAAAATTTACCAGATGATGAATGTACCTTCTTTAATTGTTTGCTCAAAGATTACCAGTGACCTGTTAAAGTCCTTGGATTTATCAGCTTCCTCAGATTTCATTCTCCTTGATCTTGCTCTCATTCCAACTTAACCAGCTTCCCAATTGTGATACCTACTATGATACCTTCACCTCTGCTTTGCCTTCTGATTTTTTAGATAGATTCTTTTTTTCTGGCTACAGCTCTAATTCCTCCTTCCACCTTCTAAGTATGGGTCTTAATATAGTATTTCCCCATTGGTGATGTAACAAATTATCACGACCTTTGTGGCTTCAAAAACCACAAATCTAGTATCTTTTTTCTTTGGAGGTTAGACGTCTAACTTAGATCTTATAGGCTAAAATCAAGGTGTAAATAGAGCTGTGTCCATTCTGGAAGCTTTAAATGAAGAATCTATTTCCTTGCATTCTCCAGCATGTAAGACTTCCTGTGTACCTTCCCTTGTGGAGCCTTCCTCCATCTTCAAACTGCATCATTCCAACCTTTGCTCCTGTCATCACATCTCCTTTTTCTGATTTTGACCCTCATGGTTCCTTCTTATAAAGGCCCTTATGACCACACGGAACCCACCAGAATAATTGAAACTAACCTTGCTATCTCAAGATCCTTAACCACACATGCAAAGCCCTTTTTGCCATAGAAGGTAAATTTTCACAGATTCCTAGAATTAGGATGTAGGCAACTCTAGGAGCCATCATTCTGACTCTACCACTTAGGTTTCTACAGTGGGTTCTCAGCTGTATTTGATTTTTCAGTGTTAGGGGCACCCTTTGCCTCTTTTATTTTTTTTTTCCTTTAATGTACATTGTCCTCCAGAAGCATGCCTGAATTCATAAAAGTTATTCTCTTGCATTTCAAACTCATTATCTGCAAAATGATTCAAATCTATGCTTGCTTTATTTCACTTGCACCTCAATTTAAGTTCATATTGCTTCTTAAATAAATTCCATTAAAAATATCCTGTGACCCTCGGTTTCATCATCTGGACTATCAGCATGCTGTGAAAGTAGTCTAAATTACCTTCCGCTGCTTCATGTTTTATACTTGTGTAAGACTCTTGAGAGTCCCTTGGACTGCAAGGAGATCCAACCAGTCCATTCTGAAGGAGATCAGCCCTGGGATTTCTTTGGAAGGAATGATGCTAAAGCTGAAACTCCAGTACTTTGGCCACCTCATGCGAAGAGTTGTCTCATTGGAAAAGACTCTGATGCTGGGAGGGATTGGGGGCAGGAGGAGAAGGGGACGACAGAGGATGAGATGGCTGGATGGCATCACCAACTCGATGGACGTGAGTCTGAGTTAACTCCGGGAGTTGGTGATGGACAGGGAGGCCTGGCGTGCTGTAATTCATGGGGTCGCAAAGAGTCGGATACGACTGAGCGACTGAACTGAACTGAGTATCCTATCCTCTCTAGGGGACAGAAAACTAATCATGCCCAAATTTATGTCTAAGTCCCACCTCCTTGTTTTATGCAAAGAAAATACTCAGTAATAGCATTACCATGATCTTTTTTAAAAGTTACAGAGTCCAGGGCTGCACTGATTTAGAACATGTGGTGAAGGATTTAGTTGCCAGAAAACTGTGCCTAAATGAATGACTCCTGAATTTTTTACTGGAAGACTTTTTTTCTGGTCTTAGCAAACATCTTCTGACACAGACTCTGAATTATTTTTGAAATACTAAGCAATACTTCTTTGTGTATTCATTAATCACACCCAAATTGACTAAGAAGCACTCTGCCAAATATTAGGAAGGGTATGAAGATGTCTATGCTTCTCTAAGAAGTGAGTAGCTTCTATAAACTTCTTCTGAAAGTAACATTAGAATCTGACTTTTCCAACTACCCAACTGTGGAACTCTAGCCTTTAACAGGCTTGTGAAACTCTTTTTTAAATTTTTTTAATTTATTTTTTAAAATATGAATTTATTTATTTTAATTGGAGGCTAATTACTTTATAATATTGTATTGGTTTTGCCATACATCAACATGAATCCACCACGGGTGTACACGTGTTCCCCATCCTGCACCCCCCTACCACCTCCCTCCCCATCCCATCCCTCTGGGTCATCCTAGTGCACCAGCCCTGAGTATCCTGTCTCATGCATCGAACCTGGACTGGTGATTCGTTTCATATATGATATTATACATGTTTAAATGCCATTCTCCCAAATCATCCCACCCTCTCTCTGTCCCACAGAGTCCAAAAGACTGTTCTATACATCTGTGTCTCTTTTGCTGTCTCGCATACAGGGTTATCGTTACCCTCTTTCTAAATTCCATATATATGCATTAGTATACTGTATTGGTGTTTTTCTTTCTGGCTGACTTCGCTCTGTATAATAGGCTCCAGTTTCATCTGCCTCATTAGAACGGATTCAAATGTATTCTTTTTAATGGCTGAGTAATACTCCATTGTGTATATGTACCACAGCTTTCTTATCCATTCATCTGCTGATGGACATCTAGGTTGCTTCCATGTCCTGGCTATTATAAACAGTGCTGCGATGAACATTGGGGTACATGTGTCTCTTTCAATTCTGGTTTCCTTGGTGTGTATGCCTCTTGAAAGCAAATAACATAGTATCTGCCTGAACCCAGCTCCTTAATAGTTCTAAAAATGCTTTTGTGGGGCCAATGGGAATTTGACATTTGTCAGGATAGTTCTTTTAAAATGCTTTTTGTATTTGCTTATTAGAAATGAAGTTGCCATCAGGCAGTATGAGTGTTTCTATGCCACTGGAGAAGGAGTAGGCTACCCATATTCTTGGGCTTCCCTTGTCGCTCAGCTGGTAAAGAATCCGCTTGAAGTGCAGAAGATCTGGGTTTGATCCCTGGGTTGGGAAGATCCCCAGGAGAAGGGAAAGACTAACCACTCCAGTATTCTGGCTTGGAGAATTCCATGGACTGTATAGTCCATAGGGTCGCAAAGAGTCAGACACGACTAAGCAACTTTCACTTTCAGTTTCATGCTGCTGGAAGCTGGGCATGATCGTTAGGTGTTGCCTTTTATGAAGAATGGCACAAGAGCATGGGAGCTGGCAGAGTTCTCTCTGAAGATCTTGGACACAGTGTTATCATCATGATGCTTTCAGTATTAATAGAAAGTTGAGAAAATTAACTGCCCCTTACACTTGAATATCTCTGTAAATTTCTGAATATGCTGTATTTCTTGGTGATGATGACAGATATCTTTCCCCAAACTTCAAAATTACCTATGTCAGTTGCTTTTCCTTTACTGTTGAAGAGCAACATTTTATTTGTTACACTCAAGAGGCTAGGTTGTCATTGTGGTACCATTTCATTTGAAAGCATACACCAGCATATTCTTGCTTGGAGAATCCCATGGACAGAGGGGCCTGGGTTGCAAAGAGTCAGACCAGCATAGGTAAGAATTTTTAATATTTGAATATATGATGTGTATTGAAATGAATAAGACCTCACATATTGCAATTGTACTTTTGAATAGCTATATTGGCTTTTGATATAAGCAGTGAATAATAACTGCTTGTATTAGTATCTTGAATACACTAGCAAACTATGGGATGTTAAAGAATTTCTTATTTTCAAATAATTTGAATTTGTAAGACTCTGAATTGAGTGGCATATATTAATATCGAATGACATTTGAATTTCAACTTCCCTGAGTAGTGATACTATGTTCCATCATGAAAATATAAAAGTAGAGAAGTGCTGAGGGAGAAAGAATTTGCTTATTTATAGGCACAAATCACCAATATTAAACTATCATGAAAATCACCACTTAAATTTATTGGTTTAAAAGTTCTCCGTATGCTTAAGAATTTACAGTGTTCATAAAGCAGAATCTTATTTGATTTGCCAGATGCAAGAAAATACATTAGTTGTGTCCATTCTATTATTAAAGAAAATTCATATCGTTTTGTCTGTCTCAGTAGGGTGGATATATTTAACTTGAAAATTTCAGGCTAGTGAACTTAGAGGAAACTCTAAGACTAGTCATTGGTAGACTACGATGTGAACTTTTATCTCTATTTTCTCATGTAGTTTAAAGGAATTTAATTTGTGAAAGATTTATTTATTGAACTGGTGTTACAGACCAATGTCTCCAGTATTAATGGGGCAGAAATATCCATGTGTATAATAGCAACCCATTTTCTTAAATTCCTAAACATGTTATCTAGAACCTGAAAGCATCACAGTTGTATGTATTAATATATGGGAAAATGTGTTGGCTTGTTATCCAGTAGTAGTCTAATCAAGACTAGATCAGACTAAGTTGAGCGTTCACTCTATGAAATATCACAGATGGGATCAAAAATAGAATGTTTCCAAATAGCACATTTAATATGAAGTTAGGAAGAGATTTTGATATAGGCTCCAGAATAGGTTTTCTTCTGACTTGAGTAGCTTATTTTCTCATGCATACAAAAACCCCCAAGTGTCTTGATCTTTTTTCCTGAAATTTGAACAATTAAATTTTACCTCCACCTACAATAGCTTTGAAGAAGATTTTTATTATGTGGTAGCTATTTGTACATTTAATTAATTTTTCCTGTCATCAGTATTGAAAGTGTTTATTCATTTATTAGCACTTGCAGCAAAGATGAAGTTAAAGAAGTAATTAAGATGTGGGTTGTTTTGCTCTCCTACAAATATTGAATGTCATTAACATTTTAGTATCTTTTCTGTTAGCTTAATTAAGAGTTGAATTATATTAAGCAACACTTGTATATTTTTCAAATTCTAAAAGTTTAATCTACCTGTAAAATGCATTTTTATTTTCCTGTACTGTCTCACATTGTTTTCTGTAATAACACCTTTGTTTGTAGCTTCTGTTTGACACTAAAATTGGCAAAGGGCTCAAACATTTCCAATGTTTATATATCTCATCAGTTCACTCTTCTGTTTTGGCTTGTGACTAGATCTTAAGATTGGTCTGTACATTTACTGATACTAATCATTTTGCCACTTTTAATTGCATCCTGGGCTTCCCTGGTGACTCAGCAGTAAAGAATCCATCTGCCAAGCAGGAGACACAGGTTTGATCCCTGGGTCGGGAAGATCCCCTGGAGGAGGAAATGGCAACCCACTCCAGTATTCCTGCCTGGGAAATTCCATGGACAGAAGAGCTTGAGGGGCTATAGTCCATGGGGTTGCAAAAGAGTTGCACACGGCTTAGTGACTCAAAAACAACAACAAATTGCATCCTGGTTTCACTTTTCTAAATTGAGAGGTAGACTGAATTAGTCCCTGCAGACCACCGGCCAAAGAGTTTACACAAAAAGGAGACCAGTCAAAGTCAGTGTTTAATGTAAGGAAATTAAAATGTGAGCTAAAACCTTTAAATAAGATACTAGTAAATGAATATCTGTCCTTATAAACATGAATTCCCATCACAGTGAAATATCTATCAAAGTATTGCTGTTAATGGGTGTTCTTTTAGCTTTTTAATATAAACCTTTTTCAGCATAATAAAATGATTTAGCATATGAAAAGCCTATTTCCATGTGCTTATTTATCATTTGTGTATCTTCTTTCTGAAAAAATGTCTTTTAGAATTCTTTGCCCATTTTTTATTTGGGTTGGCTGGAAAGAATTGTTACAATACATTCTGATTAGAAGTCCCTTACCAGAAATCTGTTTTGCAAATATTTTCTCTCAATCTGTGTGTGAATTTTGCTTTGTTAATGGTGTTCATTGAAAAATACAAGGTTTTATTTTTGATGATACCCAGTTTATTTTTTTCTTTTGTTGTTCATGCTTTTTGTGTCATATGTAAGAAACCACTTTCTTGTCAAATATATTGATGATTTGCATCTGTACTTTCTAATTTTCTATAAGTTTTGTAGTTTCAGCTTTTACATTTACATTTGTTCCTGGGTATCCATGGGAAATCAGTCATAGGGGATCCACCCCCCTTTAGTGGATATCAAAATCCTCTGAAACTATAGTCCTTATATAAAATGGCATGGTGTTTGCATATAACTGGCATACCTCCCTTATACTTTGTCATTTCTAGATTAGTCAAAATACCTAATACAATGTTAAGTGCTATGTGAATAGCTGTAAATACAAGGTAAACACTATATGAATAGTTGCCAGTGTGGCAATTTTAAGCCTTGCCTTTTTAAACTTTTTGTAATTTTTTTGGAAATATTTTTGATCTTCAGTTGGTTGAATCCATGGATGCAGAAACTGCAGATACAGACAGTATGTCTCTGATACATTTACAGTTAACTTTGGTATGTGATATGAAGTAGGGATGCAGCTTCATTCTTTTGGTATAAATATTTAGTTGTCCTTGTGTCATTTGTTGAAAAGACTATTTTTTCCCCTCAATGAATTGTCTCTGTGCCCTTGTCAAAAATCATAAATCTGGGGATCTGTGTTAGGACTCTCCGTTTCATCCCATTGACCTGAATGTTCTTATGCTAGCATCACACTCTTCTTTCATTTTGTAGCTTTTCAGTAAGTTTTGAAATTGCAAAATATGAGTGCTCCAACTTTGTTCTTACCAGGATTATTTTCACTGTTTTTGCCTTGCATTTTCACATCAGTTTTAGGCACAACTTGTTAATTTCTGTCAAGTGGAAACCTAAGATTTTAATAGGGATGACTTTGAATCTGTAGAATAAATCACAAAGCATTGTCATCTTGACAATGTTAAGTCTTTTGATCCATTAACATGGGATATTTTTGCATTTATTTAGGTCTTTAAAATTTTTTTTCAACAAATATTTTGTAGTTTTCATTATGCAAGTCTTATACTTTCTTTGTGAAGTTTAATCCTAAGTGTTCTACTGTTTATGATGCTAATGTAAATGGGATTGCTTTTTAAAATTTCATTTTCAGATTGCTCATTGCAAGTGTATAGAATCAAATTGGTTGTTGTATATTGATCTTGAATCCTGTACCCTTGCTGAACTTGTTTAATATTTCCAAATAGTTTTTTTTTCTGTGTGTGAGGATATCTTAGGATTTTCTTTATATAGAAATCATGTCATCTACAAATGGTAGTACTTTTAAAAAAATTTATTAATTTTTTGACCATGCAGCTTGTGGGATCTTAGTTCCCCAACCAGGGATTGAACCCAGGCCCTCAACACTGTGAGTGTGGAGTCCTAACCACTGGACCACCAGAGAATTTCCAAATAGTGATAATTTTACTTACTCCTTTCAATTTTGGATGCTTTTATTTCATTATCTTGCCTAATTTTATTGACTAGAATCTATATTACAGTGTTGAGTAGAAACAGCGAGAGTGGAAATTCTTGTCCTGTTTCTGATGAAAGGGCAAGTTTCTATTTCTAGTTTTACTGTTTGCTGTGTTAACTCTGGGTTTCTTGTAGATGTCCTTTATTTGGTTGAACTGGGTCCTTCTATTCCTTAATTGTTGAATGTTTTTTATCATGAAGAGTATTGCAGTTTTTTGAAAATGTTTTTTCTTTATCAATTGAGATGGTCATGTGATTTTGGTCCTTAATGTATTAACATGTCTTATTGCAGTGATTAATTTTTGGATGTGAAGCTAGTCTTAATTTCCAGGGAAATATCCCACTTGGTAGTAGTGTATAATTTTTTATATGCTGCTGGATTTGATTTCCTGTTATTTTCTTGAGGGTGTTTACATCTATATTTATAAAGTGAGATTAACCAGTAAGGCCTTCCCTGGTGGCTCAGTGGTAAAGAATCTGCCTGCAATGCAGGAGACCCAAGTTCAATCCCTAGGTCGGGAAGATCCCCTGGAGAAGGGTATGGCAACCCACTCACATATTCTTGCCTGGAGAATCCCATGGGTAGAGGAGCCTTGAAGGCTGTAGTCCACAGGGTTACACAGAGTTTTACATGACTGAAGTGACTAAGCAGCAGCAGCAGCAGCATTAAACATTAAATTATGTTTACTGGGATTTCTTTGCCTGGTTTTGGTATCAGGGTAATCAAGTATCATAATGAGATGGGAACTATCATACTCTTTTTTGGACTATTCCATTTTTTGGAATAGTCTTTGAAGTATTAATGTTAGTTGTTCATTAAATATATGGCAGAACTTACTGTAAAAGCAGGTGAGCCTGAGATTTTCTTTGCTGAAAGCTTTTAATTACTAATGTAATGCTTTTTAATAGGTCATTGAGATATTCAGTTTCTTCTTGAGTCTGTTGCAATAATTTTTGTCATACTGGAAATCTGAGCATTTCAATTATTTTCCATTATTTTGAAGTTGTTGTTGTTTTTCAGTCACTGAGTCATGCCTGACTCTTTGCGACTCCATGGACTATAGCATGCCACGCTCCTCTGTCTTCCAGTATCTCCAGGAGTTTGCTCAAACTCATGTCCATTGAGTTAGTGATTCTAACCATCTCATCTGCTGCCCCCTTCTCCTTTTGCCTTCAATCTTTCCCAGCATCAGGGTCTTTTCCAATTAGTCAGTTCTTCCCATTTAGGTGGCCAAAGTACTGGAGTTTCAGCTTCAGCAGTAGGCCTTCCAATGATTATTCAGGATTGATTTCCTTTAAGATTGACTGAGTTCGGTCTCCTTGCTGTCCAAGGGACTCTCAAGAGTCTTCTCCAATACAACAATTCAAAAGCATCAGTTCTTCAGCACTCAGCCTTCTTTATAGTCCAACTCTCACATCTGAGACTACTGCAAAAACCATAGCTTTGACTGTTCTGACCTTTGTAAAGTAAAGTGATGTATTTGCTTTTTAATACACTGTTTAGGTTTGTCATAGCTTTTCTTCCTAGGAACAAGCATCTTTTTTAATTTCATGGCTGCAGCACTCATCCGTCTGCAGTGATTTTGGAGCCTAAGAAAATAGTCTGTCACTGCTTCCACTTTTTCCCCTTCTATTTGCCATGAGGTGATGGGACAGGATGCCATGAACTTGGTGTTTTAATGTTGGGTGTTAAGCTAGCTTTTTCACTCTTCTCTTTCACCCTCATCAAGAGGCTCTTTAATTGTTCTTCACATTCTGCCATTAGATTGATATCATTTGCATATCTGAGGTTGTTGATATTTCTCCCAGCAATCTTGATTCCAGCTTGTGATTCTTCCACCCTCTCATGATGTACCCTGCATAGAACTTAAATAAGCAAGGTGACAGTATATAGCCTTGACGTACTCCTTTCCCAATTTTGAACCAGTCCATTGTTTCATGTAAGGTTCTAACTATTATTTCTTGACTTGCATACAGGTTTCTCAAGAGACAGGTTAGGTGGCCTTGTTTTCCCATCTCTTTAAGAATTTTCCACAGTTTGTTGTGATCCACACAGTCAAAAGTTTTTGTGTAGTCAATGAAGCAGAAGTAGCTATTTTTCTGAAATTCCCTTGGTTTCTCTATGATCCAGCAGATGTTGGCAATCTGGTCTCTGGTTCCTCTGCCTTTTCTAAACAACTTGTACATCTGGTAGTTCTCAGTTCATGTACTACAGAAGCCTAGCTTGGAGGATTTTGAGGAGTATCTTCATCATAGTTGCTATTAGCATTGCAACTAGTATATTAAAACAATCTATCTTGGATTAATCTTAATTTTACTGTATATAGAACTGCTTTGATACAGCTGCTTTCTTCGCCTCTCTTTGTGATATATATATATATATATATATATATATATATATATAAATTAGTTGCTCAGTTGTGTCCAACTCTTTGCAACCCCATGGACTGTAGCCTGCCAGCCTACTCAGTCCATGGGATTCTCCAGATAAGAATGCTGGAGTGGGTTGCCATTCCCTTTTACAATGATCTTCCCAACCCAGGGATTGAACCCAGGTCTCCTGCACTATAGGCAGACTCTTTACCATCTGAGCCACCAGATATTTACCTCTTTTATACCATATGAGCCCATCAAGTCAGTTTTATAATTACTACTTTATGTGGTTTTCTTTTAAATGAGATGGGAGAAGAAAGTATTCCAAGCAAAACAGATTTAAACTATTCATTATATTTTCTTGTGTAGTTAATTGTAACGGGACTCTTTAATTCTTCTTGTTCATTTGAGTGATTGTATGGTCCTTTTATTTTAGCTGAAAAGATTTATTTTAGTATTTCTTCTTGGGCAGGTCTGCTCTTGACAATTTCTTTCAGTTTTTGTTCATCTGTGACTATCTTAATATTTCTTTTATTTTTGAAGCAGTGTTTTGCTGGATATAGAATCTTGATTGGTCTCTCTTTACTTTTAGTACCTTAATATTTTATCTTACCACCTTCTGGTCTCTGATTTCTAATGAATAGTCAGCTGTTAATCTTGTTGAAACTCCATTGTGTTTTTCACTTGCTGTTTTCAAAATCCTCTCATTGTCCTTGAATTTTGGCAGTTTTACTGATGTGTCTAGGCATGGTTATCTTTGACCTTATTATCCTTAGAACTTGTTGAAAATAATGGGTATATAGATTAATGGTTTTCATCTACTTTGGAAGTTTTCAGCCATTATTTCTTCAAATATTCTACTGAGGTCTGTGCTTGGTCAGCTCATTTGCTATCTAGTGATCAGAAAGACTAAAATAATTGCCTTGAACCAGTAAGCTTCCCAACGTTTTCCTAGAAGTTCTGTGTGTGTATTGAAGTATACCTTAACACTTTGGCATTTGACATCTTTGCATGGGCCTTTACTCCTGGCTGGTGCAGAAACTTAAGGTCAGTCAGAGATGAGAGGTTTTGGTTCTTCAGGATCTCTTCTGGACATGCACATAGTCCTGTACATACCTATGGCCCCGGAAATAGCTTTTCAAAGCTGCTGATGGTCATCTTATTCACTCCATTTTCCTTTTTGATGTTTTGGCTATATTCCTGTTTGACCCATCTGGTTTTACCACCTCAGGAAGATGAAATATGAAACACTTGCTGGTGATTAATTTTGCAAAAAGGTAAAACATTCTGAAGATAACACTTTCCTCACTGAGCAAGTTCTAAGTCAGGTCAAATAAAGAGAAGTCCTTGAATGAGGCTTTTTAAAGGGACAGCAAGACAGATCAAAAGTAATTGTCCTCTTGAGATGGAGCTTTGTGAAGTGTTCCCAATCCAGCCTTCCCCCTTCATAGGCTGTGAGGCTATTGGCTTGTTTCTTCAGGGTAACACAGAACTGTGAAGAGGGGGTAGTAGTAGAGTTAAAATGCTACAATGCCCACTGGTCTTACTAAGACTCAGTCTTCAGATTGTTGCCGGGTTTTGGTTAATTTCCAGAGGTCTGAAAAACTTGATTTTGACAATTTTCTCCAGTGTTCTTTTAGCTGTCACAAAGAAGTAGATTTTCAGTGGTCAATATTGCACCATTCTGCAGATGCTTCTCGTTTGAGCATCTCTATTTTATGATTCAGTGTTTTGAAAATTTTTTCATCACTTTAGACTTAATTTAAAAAATATCAAATTAATTAGTGCTTTCAGTTAAAAATAAAATTAGTACATTAGGGTGTATTTGACATACTGTTAAAAGTCTAGGATTTAATTATTTGAAGTATTATACTTCCTGATTATTTCCTTTACTTAGTACATTTTAACATAAAGATTTAACAATTCGTCTAAATGTTCTTTTCAAAATCCTGTTCAGATAGTTGGCCATGAAAACTATTTCTAAAATTAAACATCTGTTGTCATTCAGTAAGAATGAACTAGAAATAGGAGTTCTGAAAAAAAAATCGTTTAGTTTCTTCTGAACTTGAGAAGGGCCTAGTATAGGTCAGAAATATTTTGAAAAACATAATTTTATGACAATGAACTGTAGTGAGTTACATTTACTTAGAAGTGAAATAACCTAATTTATTTTTCTTATACTCTATTTTAGGGAACTAAAATCATTTTAAAGCCTTATAATTTTATTTTTTAATTCACAATAGCTTGCAGAATATGCCTTTAGGTCAATACTAATTCAGTGTAATTTCAAACACTTATATTCACTGTATATTGAGATGTATTTAAGTTCTTCACAATATTCATAGTAGTTTCAAAATTTTAAAGATTTACCTGCATTCTGTAGAGTTCATCTAATACATTTAACTTAATAAGTGATAACAGATTGACATAAAAAGTCATTGATATTGTCCCCTGATTCTTCTAGTACACAATCAATGAAGGAAGCATGCCCTGTTAAAAATCTCTTCATGTTGATATATGGCAAAACCAATACAATATTGTAAAGTTAAAAAAGAAAAGAAAAGAAAAAAATCTCTTGATGACATTTATATAATAAAAATGGGATTAAGAAAATTTTTGTATTTGTGGGTTCAAATACTATTTTATAACTTAAAAATGCATTTCTGTTACTATTAAGTTGATGTCTTCAGGAAAGTGCCGCAACTGTTTAATGTATCACTTTTTAAATTCTTGTATTGAGATGAAATTTTCTTCTTATGAATTGTGTGTCTTTAAGTATCAGTAAGTGACTTTTTTTAGTTTTAATGTGTAACTCAGGCGGAGAAGCCTGGTAGGCTGCAGTCCATGGGGTTGCTGAGGGTCAGACACGACTGAGCAACTTCACTTTCACTTTTCATTTGCATGCATTGGAGAAGGAAATGGCAACCCACTCCAGTGTTCTTGCCTGGAGAATCCCAGGGACAGGGGAGCCTGGTGGGCTGCCGTCTGTGGGGTCGCACAGAGTCGGACACGACTGAAGCGACTTAGCAGCAGCATACCTTAATCAATAATTACATTTCTATCAGTCCATATCTTTCCCTCATGCCCCTTACAGCCAATTCCTACATATCAAATGTAACCTGTTTCTGATTTCTGTTACTATCAATTAATTTTGACTGTTATTGAGCTTCATATAAATACAGTCATTCAGTAGATAATCTCTTGTGTCTGGTTCCTTTTGGTCAATATAATGTTTTTGAAATTGATCCTTGCTGTTGTGTATGTTGGTATGCATGTATGTATGTATTTATGTATGACATTTTCCTACATAAATACATAGCTATTTTGTATTCATTCTCTTGGAAGGGAAGATTTGGATTTGTTTCATGTTTCAGAGTATTATAAACAAAGTCCTGGCTATGATTTCTCAAAAGGGTCATGACATAGCAATAAAAAGCATACTTATAATTATGTAAAAATTTGTTAAATCTGTGTTTATATAATAAAACATACATATTTGCTATACTTCTAAAAGAATAACACTAATAATGGCCGTTAACACTTGTTTGAGTGTTAACTTGTGCTAGATCCTTTCCTAATTATTGTACACATTGTATG
Source organism: Bubalus bubalis (assembly GCF_019923935.1). Lineage (NCBI taxonomy): Eukaryota > Metazoa > Chordata > Mammalia > Artiodactyla > Bovidae > Bubalus > Bubalus bubalis. The sequence goes on from NC_059181.1 coordinate 27,731,028, forward strand.
TCATTTACTTCAATGCTACAAAGTAGACAGATTATGATTATTTTCACTGCAGATTTTATAGTATAAGTAAAATACTAAGATCACACACTTTGTGAGTGGCCAAGTAGGGATTTTATTTCTACTTCTTGCATTGTCAAGCATTACCTATGCCTGCTGCTTCCTTGTAGCTAATATTTTTGAATTCTGTTACGTACAAAACACCAGTGGGATGTATTCACACACACCCCCGAACCACAGTGTGGACAGAGTCTATATACGATTAGCTGAATACACTGTGTAGAGGTCACTTCCTCCTCAGGATTATTTGAGGCAGAAGCCACAATCTGTTGAGAGGCACAAACTAGTCAACAGATGTGAACAGTTTGACTTCCAAAGTGTTTAAAATTTATATTTGTTGCCAACATTTAAAAATCAGAATATCACTCATTAAATTCTTGATTTCTGAAATATTTCAGGATATTTTGATATCTGAAAACTTTGCCCACTACCGAGGTCTGGCTCTGACCCTCAGCTACCTCTCATAGGCCTAACAGCAGGCCCAATAGCTTATTGATGGTTCCTATAGAGAGTCATGTGAGTTTGTGAATCTTGACATAGCTTTTTGAGGAAATGGCTTTAAACTTTCCTTTGAAGGATTCCACCAACAGGCCATACCAGGCTGAGTGAAGAAATAGCACAACTCAAGGGGAAAAAAAAGAAAGACACTTGCTAGGTGAGCTAATGGAATGGGAATGAGGTAGGAATAATATGGATTGGCCAAATACCAAGATGGAGAGAAGGACTATGCTAGACTAAGAGGTCTGGCCTCAGTATCTTGGAAAATAGAATGTTTTGATTGCTTTTTAGAAGAATGACAGCATCAGAACTTTAATTTTCTAACAGGCAGAATATAGCCTAAATTACTACTTACAGAGAATGCCATTTAATGGTGATTATTTAAGCTGAACGTATGTCTAAAATGCATCAAATTGCTATTTGTTGGTCAAAGGAACAAAACATCAACCAGCGTGTGTAGTTTGACCTTAAAAGTAATCCTCATAGCACTTTACTTTAGATGAAATCACTTATTTAATATATCATTTATATCTTAAAGTTCATTTATATTTTCTGAACCAGGACAAGGAGACCAGCACAAATACATACTATAATAATTCCTCAGTGGTTTTCTTTAAGATTTATTTAAACCTTTAAAACATGTTATTTTTTGAAATGCAGATTCCCATAATACCTATTAGGATATTTATTAAATATATTGAGATGATATTTTAGTATATTAGGGTGAAACCATTTGAGTTATATAAACAAATAATATAGTTAACTAAAAATAGCATGTCTTCTTTGAATTGTTGATGCTTAAAAGACAAAATTATGTGGATGAACATACATAAGCTTCACAGAGCTTTTCTTGTACTAGGCATTTAGCTGTCTTGCAACTGTTAATCAGCACAGGCTTTAAAACAGCTGCTATCAGATTAATTAGAGGGAATCCAGGAAATAATTCAACTGAATGTAGCATTCATGTAAGTGTGTTGAAGGCAATTAAGAGTAACTATAGTCATTACTGAGACTTCCAGGAAGTATGCCAAAGGGCTCAAAAGGCATAAAATGCCTTCCCAGTTTATATATATATATATATATATGTGTGTGTGTGTGTGTGTGTGTGTTTGTGTATGAGTATATCTCACACATATAAAAACACACTAACACACTAATACAAATTAAAAATAAATAAAATTGAAATGATTTGCTTGAATTGTGAGATACTAACTTATATCTATCTGTGAAGTAGCTAAGAGGAAAATAGGCTGTTGGAACTGGTTTAGAAAGAAGAGGCTTTGATGATGCTGTACAGAATATTAGGATATGGTAAATTAACTATGTTTCATTTTTATATTTCTAATTTTCATAGCTGATGCAAGTCTTCAAATAAAGGAAGTTGATGTTTCCTCAATGGCACATATCTCTGAAAAGGAAACTCAAGATTTTCTAATGAGGGATGTTAATACTTAAGAAATTTTACTCTTACCTTATAGCATGCCTTCAATACTTGCTTGTTTTCATCACCACCACCACCATCATATTTAGCTGTTATTGTTATCATGACCCAAAGGCTTCTTGTCTGACATCCTATCTGTTTTCACTTTGCTTATGTCTGTTGACTGATTTTCTCACTGACAGTAGTTAACCCATGTATTTAGCAATGGAAAAATAAAATAGTTTTGCCTGTGGTTTTCCTTGAGAAAAAAAAAAAAAAGGAGACCAAGGAATAATGAAATAGAGATGAGGGTGGGAAATGTCTTAAAGAATAGTTAATGATTCCTTCTTATTTAATATGATGGAAGGTGAACTCAGAGAGGTTAATTTATTATGAGAATAGAAATTTGGTGTGCAATTTCATCTTACTGTGTAATCCAGTGTTTTAGGCCTGCCTTCATGTCCTCTTAAGCATGAGCTGGAAGGAAAGGATAGGTGACACTCTCCATTTTCAAAGTCCCAGCCATGTTTTCTTTAAAAGTGTCATGAAGTGGAAACAAAGGCCTACTTATAATTCTGTAAATAATTTTTTAATGTTTTTCTGAAACACTTGTCTCTGTGTTTTAAAGAAAGGAAATTTTAGTTTGAGGACAGCTGAAATGATTGGCTGGAGTTCCGGGTGGCGCACAGACAGATGAGAAATACCCTTATGTCTTTATGCCCTCCCATCATAGGTAACGAGGTTGTGTGCTAAGTCACTCCAGTTGTGTCCAACTCTTTGCCACCCCTTGGGCTGTAGCCCGCCAGGCTCCCCTGTCCATGGGATTCTCCAGGCACGGATACTGGAGTGGGTTGCCATGCCCTCTTCCAGGGGATCTTTCTGACCCAGGGTTCGAACTCTTGTCTCTTGCATCTCCTGCGTTGGCAGGTGGGTTCTTTACCACTAGTTCCCTGGGGAGTCAGGGTATGCCTATTGCATCATGAGGCAGTGTTCTCTCACAGAGTGCTACTGTAGCAAAGGTAATACTCATCCCACTTTTTGAGACTCATTTTGATTATTAGTCCTTTGGTTTACCAAGCATCAGTTTCACCACAGTTTGATTCTCTTTTCCTACATCTCCAACATCCCTGCCTGCCACCCCTCCCTGCCCTCTGACATGCTGATAGCACACTCCACCTCCTTTTCTGAGGTCCCATCTCTTGCTGCTTGCAAACTCCGCTGTGCTTTTTCATTCATTTTGAATCTCCTCTTATAAGTGAAGCATCTTAGGTGTTATTGTCTCTGTCAGAGAACCAACTGCAGATTATGTATCCTCCATATTCACGGATTCCTAGTGTTAATTCTACTTACCACCAGAAACCGAAATTCCATGAAATTATTTAGGAAGAATTAGATTTTCATTTCTACACAATGAGTTGCTGTGTGGACCTAGAGGAAAAAATATCTTAAGGATAGATGTCGTATCATAGAACTGTAGTTTTCAAAACACTGGAAGAGGTCTTAGGATCCATCTAGTGTAAACCCTCAGTTCTAGACATTGAGGCCCAGAGAGCTGGCACATCTGGTAAACAATGGAGTGTATTTTTTGACCATAGGTACCAGAAATGAGGCCTTATCATTCCCTATTCAGTGTATTCTCCACAGCATTACACAGAATCTAATTCTTGGGTTATATAGTATTCGAACAACTTGAACAAGGATGAGAGATCAGATTTTGACAGCTGGAAATAATGAGAGGTGAAAAGGATGAGTATTCCCCAAAGAAGAAACAGAAAAAGCAAAGGTGCAGAGAAGAAATATGAGTGTGATCCTTTTAGGAAAGAGTATACTGTTCAGTATACAGTAGAGTTCCAATCTGGGTGAAGGACCTCAGTAAAGGAAATGAAAGGGGCCACTTTTCTGGAAAACAATAGAAAACAATAATACCACGACCTGACAGTTCCAAACAATGCTAGTGATAAACTACTCCCTGAAAAATATTTTTGTTTTGAACTCTAAATAATTGCTGTATTTGTGATCGATGTTCAATAATATACATAAGCTTCGAATGAACACATATGTATTATTTATATGCTCAAATAAACATTGAATTCTACTCAGAGGTTTATTAGGAGAACTCCTAGTTAGACAGGTAGCACACTCAGCTATACCTGTTCATTTTGACAGTCAATTTATAGAGGTTTCAAATCATTAGCACTTGTTTCAGATGGAATGCATGCTTCCAATTCCTGCATCTAAACAGTAGATTTGAAATAAACAAAATTAGCCCATTGGTTACAAATGTTAAGAGAAATGAACGACGGTTACTTCTTTCTTACTGTATTTTATGTGACTTCTTGTAGTTTTTATATTTACTTAAAGTTTAAAAGGTCTTCCCTGTATCTCAAATGGTAAAAAATCTGCCTGTAAAGCAGGAGACCCAGGTTCGATCCCTCGGTCTGGAAGGTACTCTGGAAAAAGGAATGGCAATCCACTCCAGTATTCTTGCCTGGAGAATCCCATGGACAGAGGAGCCTGGTGGGCTACAGTCTGTGGGATCGCAAAGAGTCGGACACGACTGAGCAACTAACACTACTACTAAAGTTTAAAACAGCAAAAGAGATTACAAACTAAGTATCAGTTCAGTTCAGTTCAGCTGCTCAGTCATGTCCGACTCTTTGTGACCCCATGAATTGCAGCACACCAGGCCTCCCTGTCCATCACCAACTCCCGGAGTTCACTCAAACTCAGGTCCATCGAGTCGGTGATGCCATCCAGCCATCTCATCCTCTGTCGTCCCCTTCTCCTCCTGCCCCCAGTCCCTCCCAGCATCAGAGTCTTTTCCAATGAGTCAACTCTTCACATGAGGTGGCCGAAGTACTGGGGTTTCAGCTTTACCATCACTCCTTCCAAAGAACACTCAGGACTGATCTCCTTTAGAATGGACTGGTTGGATACAAACTAAGTATACATTTTGGTAAATGCACATTTTAGGTCATGAATGAAATATTTTATTGACTTTCAATAGTATTTCTAAAATTTAATCTTCTTATATGTTAACACAAATGCTAGACAGCACTAGGCAGAATCTAAGTGAAAAATGTTTAGAAGTAAAATAAATATACCCATATATTTTATCTTTAGAGTATTATATACTATCTTAATTTAAACATTAATGACATGCATTTTATTTGTATTAAGATGGACTTAAAATATTACTATGAAGTGTTATCCAAGATAGTGAAGCAAATTGTAAATAATCAGGCACAATAATGAAATAATATTCTAGGACAATAGCTGTTTTTAATTATAGATAATTCCAAATTCTGTATAAACTTTTTTAATGAACATCTAGTGTTTAAGATACTGAGCAAGTCCATGTTGACAGTGAGAGCTCAAGCCACATTCAAATGTCAAGTTGAGACGGGACTGCCATGTAATGATGGTGACAAATAGCTGGCAAATATTGTGTTAGTATATATTTATTTATAATTACTCTATGGGAAATATTGTATATTTATGTTGCATACTTCAGTGACTTGTCTACAGAAGGAAATTCATGTTGAAGATGTTTCACTTGAAGACAGCTTGAAGAAATTAACTTTTTGGGAAAATATAAAGAAGAAATTATGACATCGTTTACACTTTCATTGAGTAAATATGTGAAAAGACCCACCAAGTAAAAGGGCATTTTAGAAAATATAGTAGAGTTTAAAATTGAAATATGTGCTCATGAAGTTGCTTTGAGAGAAGAGAAAAAAATAGCACAAATTGAAAAGTGTTACATCCTTTATACCAAAATGGTATTGGGTATTGAAGCTCTGATTATGTATTACCTGAAAATGACTTATGGTTATAGAATTCTAAACTAATAGAAAATCTGAAAGTAACCTTATAGAGTAGTAAATTTCACAAAACAAAATTTTAAACTTATTATATTGAAATAATGCTGTAACTACACAAGTTGCCAAAAATACTGTGATTTCACCCATGTACTTTACTTACTTACCTCTGATGATAACGTTTTACATAATTGTCATACATTATCAAACCCAGGAAATTGACATTGAAACAATACATTAATTTGATATAGGCCATATTCATATTTTACCAGTAAACACATTTTTTTCAACACTAAAACTTTTAAAGGATTAAAAAATATATCCTGTTTAGAGATTTTATTTTTATGTGTCGGAAAACACACTTACAATGAATTTAATCTGCTTTATTATAAAGAAATGCTTGTTTATTAATTCTCTAAATATTAGATGCTATATTATTGGACTTTATCTCTTTTTTCCATTTTGTAGCATCCAGTGGTTTTAGTCATAGTGGTGACTCCATTGGGAAGCTAGAATGAGACAGATACAGTAGTAACAGGAGCTGTTGAGAAACCTTAGGTTATGTGACCCAAATCAGCTTCTTAATGGCAACAGGCAGAGAATCAAATTTGCAGTGGAGGTGTGTTTTATATGTATTCTTGTGCAGTAGTTCTCTTTATGAACAAATTTCCTCCAGTATAGTATTACATATATTGACTATTAAATCTTGAATGTGAGAAGATGATTTCAGAGGAAAATAATTTTCAATATAATATGAAAAAAAATATTGTAAATGTTTGTCAAAATGTGATGTTTGAATATTCTAATACCTAAGCTTGAAGAGAAGCTATAAATCTTTTGAAATTGTCTTTTCCAATTTTTATTGTAGCAAAGTATGCAATACTTAATATTCCAATAGTCTACCGGTAGATACATTTATACTTATTATGTTCACTACAAACTCTTTTATGAGTGGGAGATTGAGGACTTCTTGTAAGTACTATACCAAAATGCATAACTTAATAGGACAGTTGACAGAAGAAAAAATCCAACTCATAGACTAAACTGATCACCAAGAATTATGTATTACAGATTTAAAGTTAGGAAGTACACAGAAACATTTTAGAGATGATAGCAAAAGCTTTTTAGTGTAAAAATAAAGTTAGTAGAAGAAAAACAAGGTAAAACAATAGATATTGTTATCTTTATAGAGTATTACTAAGAATATTCTGCCTAAAATAGACAGAGAGAAGCCTTATGCTCACAGTCTTCTCTATTTATAGTGTAAATTAAAAAGGAAAAAATGACAATTAAATTGACAGTCATCATCTAAACCATGTTTATCCACTTTTTGGTATACATCATATTTGCTTGGGGAGTGTTTTTTTGGAAAATATCTAATAAAATCTGGAAAGTTTTAGTCTGAAACATATCAGATAAAGAACATTTTTTTCTAGGACAGGGAAAAGGCCAAGTGTGGTATTGGTTTCTGTGTAGTTTGCTTATAGATTACCTAAGAGTTAAAAGCATTGCTAAATATTTGTATTTATTTGACTTTAGCCACTTTAAATTTTGACTACATATTTTAGTAGAGATGATTATAAATATGGAAATAAAATACATAGTAAGGTCAATTTTCATTCCAATCCCAAAGAAGGAAAATTCCAAAGAATGTTCAAACTAGCATACAGTTGCATTCATTTCACATGCTAGCAAGGTTATACTCAAAATCCTTCAAGCTAGGTTTCAACAGTATGTGAATTGAGAACCTGACAGATGTACAGGCTGGATTTAGGAAAGGCAAAGTAAACAGAGGTCAAATTGCCAACATCCATTGGTTCATAGAGAAAGCAAGAGAATTCCAGAAAAACATATACTTCTGCTTCATTGACTGTGCTAAAGCCTTTGACTGTGTGGATCACAACAAACTGTGGAAAATTCTTAAGGAGACAGGAATACCAGTCCATCTTACCTGCCTACTGAGAAACCTGTATGCAGGTGAAGAAGCAACAGTTAGAACCAGACATGGAACAACAGAATGGTTCAAAATTGGGAGAGGAGTACATCAAGGCTGTATATTGTCACTCTGCTTATTTAACTTCTGTGCAGAGTACATCATGCAAAATGCCACACTTGATGAATCACAAGTTGGAATCAAGATTGCCTGGAGAAATATCAACAGTGTCAGATATGCAGATGATACCACTCTGGTGGCAAAAAGCAAAAAGGAACTAAAGAGCCTCTTGATGAACATGAAAGAGGAGAGTGAAAAAGCTGGCTTAAAACTCAACATTCCTAAAAATGAAGATCATGGAATCTGGTCCCATCACTTCATGCAAATAGATGGGGTAACAATGGAAACAGTGACAGACTTTATTTTCTTGGACTCCAAAATCATTGCAGATGGTAACTGCAGCCATGAAATTAAGACACTTGTTCTTTGGAAGAAAAGCTATGACAAACCTAGATAGCACATTAAAAAGCAGAGATGTCATTTTGCTGACAAACGTCCACTTAGTCAAAGGTACAGTTTTCCAGTAGTCGTGTATAATTGTGAGAGTTGGATGATAAAGAAGGCTGAGTGCTTTTGAACTGTAGGGCTGGAGAAGACTCTTGGAAGTCCCTTGGACAGCAAGATCAAATCAGTCCATCCTAAAGGAAATCAACCCTGAATATTCATTGGAAGGATTAATGATGAAGCTGAAGCTCCAATACTTTGGCCACCTGATGTGAAGAGCTGACTCATTGGAAAAGACCCTGATGCTGGGAAGGATTGAGGGCAGGAGGAGAAGGGGGTGAGGGAGGTTGAGATGGTTGGATGGCATCACTGACTTGATGGACATGAGTTTGATAATACTCTGGGAGATGGTGAAGGACAGGGAAGCCTAGTGTGCTGCAGTCCAGGGAGTTGCAAAGAGTCAAACACGACTTAGTGAATGAACAACAACAACAACAATGGTATAGTAATCAGATAACTAAATTTTAAGTTCTAAACGTATCAATGAGCTGCAGTGGCTGTAGGAGACAGAAGTGGATAATCTGGGAAGAAATATAATGATCCCATTTCTCAAACACTTCTCAGCTGATGGTATACCCTTAATGGCTTACTTCATTTTGCCACTGCTCCCATGATACTTATCAATAATTAGAAATATTTTAAAGCTTTTTAAGCCATAAGTTGGAATAATTTGTAATTTTGTATACTTTACTATTTTTGCACTTCAAGGATAAATATGTTACATTTTTGAGGGGCCTGGCAAATGTGGAGCATAGAACTGAAGTAATCAGAGCTGTTGGATATGTTATGGTGTGAATGTGAAAAAGAGTTTTAAGAGTTCTGTAAAAATTCTTATTACCTTTTATAATGAGCTGTCTGACATGCTTTAAAAAATGTTGTACAGTGGAAAAAGTATAGTCATTACATTGGGTAGTTGTGTGCTGTAGTCTAGTCTCTGCTACATATTAACTATGACCTTGGGCAAATTACTGAACTGTTGAACTTCTGTGGTTTCTATGAGAAAAGAAAATGTACCCCCCAAACAGTCTAATGCATGGCAGATAATCAGGTAATATTCCATTCTCTTGTCTCATAATTATCACATTTCTTTTAATCCATACAATTGAACTTTTCTTGTGAACACATGCAATATTTTTTGAGAGAATGAAATCGTGGATTAAATTTGGTGCATTATAAAGTTTATGTCTTTCACTCATGTAGTAAAACCTTAGAAGTATGAAATGACAGAAAATGTGTTAAGGCCAACCATTTGGTGATAATGAGAATTAATGGGCTGAAGTTCAAGGCAAATTAGAAAATTTTGTTCTGCTGAACTTTTAAAATAGGGCTCTTTTTCTTTTTGCTTCATATAGTATAAGTGTGATTCTCTAAAGATTCTATTATGATCTTGATGACCTCTCAAGGCTGGCTCTGCATCACAGTCAGGAAAGGTTGAAATGATAAAGATGTGGGTTACAAAAAAGGCAAATGGTAACCCAGTCCACTATTCCTGCCTGGGAAATCCCATGGCAGAAAAGCATGGTGGGTATACTTCAAGGAGTCACAAAGATTCAGACACAACTTAGTGCCTAAACAATTAGAAGAAGAAAGATAAGCAAGTTATGGCACTTTTCATTTACCATTTTTTTTCAGTTTGAATAATTCTAAGGCGTATGTTTATGGATAAAATTAAAATTTCCACGTTTCCCTGTCAAACTTCAAGGGTCTGGGTCTGGAGATCATGTTCTTATATAATTAGTGAGCTGAAAGTAAAAGATAGGTGAATCTATAAAAAAGTGCTGTAAATGGTTCAAGTACCATCCATTAAAGCATGCGGCTGCTCTGTGTGTTAGCTGTCAAGTTTATAGCTTGCATAAGTATGAGCAGTTTGTTATGTTTCTATTGTTATTTCTATTGGGAAATTGTTATTTCCCAATTTCCTTGTCACTAGTTTTGTTGTTTAGTGAATCATTTATTATGGATATTTTTATAACTTGAATCTTTGGATTTTCTTTTTTTTTTTTTTTTAAATTTTATTTTATTTTTAAACTTTACATAACTGTATTAGATTTGCCAAATATCAAAATGAATCCGCCACAGGTATACATGTGTTCCCCCGGACGACCCAGAGGGATGGAATGGGGAGGGAGGAGGGAGGAGGGTTCAGGATGGATTTTCTAAAAAACAATGACAGTACTTCAAATTTGTATGTATCTTTGGAATTTAAAAAGCATGTTACATAAATTGAGTATTAATTGTGGGAATTGCTACAGATTCAAATTTTACTTAGTTAATTTTTTTTGTTCCATACCTTTGCCTTATGAAAAAAACTAAACTTTGATAGTTGGAAAGAATAAAGGGATTAGAACATGAAAATAAAGGGTGTTCAGAGAATGAGTTGGAAAGGCATACCATATTTGAGTTTCAGATGCTTGCTCATGAGGATGAAATTTTCATAAGGCAGTATGTACTGGGAGTTTGCCACTTGAAAATCAGTGGTTTGATTTCTCCACTGGGTTGATGCAGTAGCCTCTTAGCTGGTCTCCAGGCTCCACTGTTAATCTCCTGCCTACCCCTGTGACCCTGTCTCTTAACAGGTCCCTTCTTAGTCCAGCCTTAGTAAAACCCCATCATCTGCACCCATTTGTGATGTCTTTGTGTTTTCTCGCTTCAAGAGGTAAATTTTACTTTCCCAGCTTTTAAGTTGAAGCCTGGTTTGTGATTTGCTTGGCGGAGCAGACTATGGTAAATTTGACAGTGCCTTTTCTAAATGGCAACCCACTCCAGTACTCTTGCCTAGAAAATCCCATGGACGGAGGAACCTGGTGTCCATGAGGTCACAAAGAGTTGGACACGACTGAGCGACTTCACTTTCACTTTCTAAACTTAGGCCTCAAGAGACTTGGTTGTTTCCAGTTGTTCTCTTAGAAGCCTGCCATTACCAGAAGAAGAGAGGCCCAACTTAGCCAATAGCTCACCAGCTGACAGGCTTTCTAGACCAATAAACCAACCAGGCTTTGCTAGGCTCACTTGGGGTCTGGGTTAGCTATTGTGGGTATTCACATCTCAGTTTAAGATGTGGTCACTTACTTACCTTTGTTTTGTTCAAATTCCTCCAAGAAGATGGGGGATTAATGGGCTTTGATAAACTTGAGTCTTTAATTCTCATGAGGAAGAATCTTTAATTAAAAAAGTATTTTCTCTGTAAGTAATTTACTTCTCATAGACTACTTAAACTTTTAGGATTAAATGTTTTTACATTTGAAATTGTGGCTTAAATGGGCTACAGTGAGGAAAGAACATGTTGCTTGACTGAGAAACAGTATTTCCTTGAGAAAAGAGAGGTGTAGTTCTTAATGAAATTGTCTTATAGCATCATGTACAGTTTAGTAGCATTCGAGTATTAACTCTTACACAGTTTTTGAAGCTTTGATTCTCATTTTAAGTTACATAAATTGAGTAATTTTGAAAGTGAGTGTTAAGAAAGGATAGAAAAGATGTTCTGTTGATTTGTACATGACAGTGGAAATATTTCAGCCTTACAGAAGTCATGCCTGGTGAATTTAATTCTAAAGATGTACAAGGTGAAAATAGCGGTAAAAAGTATTGGATTTAATGTTACAAGCTCATTCTAAAGGTAGAGAACCAGAGTCCACGCAGGAGGAATAATATGGGATCTTGCGTATTAAACATTTTCCTCCAGGGTTTATACAGGCTAGGGGCTGTTCACACAGAAGATATGTATAGTCTAAACTGAAAGTATCATATTGAAATTGATATGTGTAGCATGAAATACTGTTAGGTTTTCTGATAGTCCCGATTTTTAAATATTTTCCACACAAGTGACTTTAATTTTAATTTTACTAAACAAGTAAACATTTATCAAAATTGTCAGTCTTATAAAAGCTCTTCTCACATTAATCTAGCTGTATCAGATTAAAGAAAGACTATTCAGTATATCTCTATGTCTCTTGGTAAAATCAACTCAGGACTTTAACAAGAAAACATGGGGTAATCTTGGTCTAATTAATATTTTATTTCTTAAAACATTTTATGTTTTAAAACATCTTAAAATATTTTATTTCTTAAAACATTTTTTTTGAAGAGCAATTTAGGTTTACAGCAAAATTAAGAGGATGGTACATAGAGTTCCCATATATTTTCTGCCCTCTCCCCCAGGCATTGCCACCTCCATTATCAACATCATTCACCAGAATGGTTAATTTTTTTTTTTTTTTTTGCAATTGATGAACCTATATTGACACAGCATAATCACCCATTACTATTTATATTATGATTCACTTTTGGTGTACATTGTTTGGGTGTGGACAAATGTATAATGTCATATGTAGATTTGTTCCTTTCACTTAGTAAAACATATTTAAATTTCCTCCTTGTCCCTTTTCATGACTTGATAACTCATTTCTTTTAAGTGATTAATAATATTCCATTGTTTACATATACCAGTTTATTGATGCATTAACTTACTGAAGAATATCTTTGTTGCTTCCACATTTTGGCAATTATGAATAAAGCTGCTGTAGACATCTGTGTGTAAGGTTTTGTGTGATCATAAGTTTACAGTTCCTTTGGGTAAGTGCCAAGAAGTGTAATTGCTGGATTGATTGGTGAGAATATAGTTCAGTAAGAAGCTACCAAACTGTTTTCCAAATTAGTTATACCATTTTGCATTCCTACCAGCAGTGAATGAGAGTTCTCATTGCTCCACATTCTCTCCGGACTTTGATGTTGTCAGTGTTCCTGATTTAGGCCATTCTAACAGGTGTATACTTGTGTCTCTTTGTGTTAATTTGCATTACCACGTAACGTACAATGTGAAGCAACCTTTCATGTGCTTATTTGCCATCTGTATATCTTCTTTAGTGTGGTGTTTATATATTGTTTATATTGAAATCACTGATCCTCATGAATCTAATGGCAACTCTTTGAAACATCCACCAGATGCTTAAATTTCAAATCCAAGCAGTATTTTTTAACTATAGGATATTATCTGCATCATAAAAGACTGATCCTCATATATGAGGTATAAATAAATCATACTTACACATACTGATATCAAATATTTATATATTAGAATTTTATTAGGATAAAGGAAGATTTCATTTCTTCTCACAAAAATCAAACGGTGTTTGGAAGGAATTTTTGAAAGCATCTAGTTAAAATCACCACTCATTTTATGGTCTTACCTTGCAATATTTTATGGGATCATTTCATCCAGAATCACTTTGTCACTATCTGGAATGCTTCTTGTTATGAGTTCCAGATAAAGTCCATGCTCTTAATCCCCTGAGAACCCCAGAAGTGAGGCCTTAGACGTCTTGTCTGTGTATACTCAGTCATGGAGATCTCTTCTAATATCATAGCTTTAAATACCATCTTCATGCTGATAATTCATAAATTTTCAGCACAACCCTGGAACTCTCCCCTAAACTCCAGACTCACATACCCATGTTTATAGTCCACAATTTTACCTTTGTTCTATAAGCATATCACACTTGGTCAACCCCATACAAATTTCTTTCCTTCCCTCCCATATTCCACCCTCCCCAAACTTCCTTCCTGGTACCTTAATCCTTCTAGGTGCTCAAGCCAAAATTTTGAATTCCTTTGGACTCCTGTATCTTGTATGCTCCAACCTGTCAACAAATTGTATCACTTCTGCCTTGAAAATATGTCCAGAATTTGACTTCTTCTCAGCACATTTACATTTTGATCCAAGCCCCCTCCTTTCTCACCTGTTTTATCTTATTTTAACAGTCTGCTATTCTCTCTGTTTTCACTGTTGTTCCCTTTCAGTTTTTTCTCAACAGAGCAACCAGTGTGATATCTTGAGACACAAATTGTGCTATATCTTCTGCTGTCCAGATTCTATTTATAATGGCCTCTCATCTCTCTAAGAATAAAATCCTAAGTTCCTACAGTTGCTCACAAGGTTCTTTGTAGTCATCTGACTCTTCATTGTTGCTGTTTGTCTCTTAGTGCTTCCCTCAAGCTCCATACTAGGTACAATGCGCCTCTGTTATAACAGTAACAGGAGATACTGTTCCTCCTCCAAAGTGCTAGACTGGTTTTTCGCTTTGCCTCGGATGCTTTTCCCCCAGCTAGCCTCCTGGCTCACCCTCTTCCTCCAACTGCCCTGACTCTGTCACCTCCTTCAGATCTTTGTTCATATATCATGGTGTAGTGAGGTCTTCTCATGCAACCTGTTTAAGATTTCAGATTACCTCCCCATACTGGTTATACAACACACAATTTATTTATTTTCTTTTTCCCTTCACTTAAAATGTCAGCTTCATGGAGGAGGTTATTGTTTGTTCTATTCACTATCCCTAGTGCCTCGAAGAGTGCCATCCTTACTAAATGTTGGTTGATTGAGTGAATTGTTTCTCATACACTTTAAATACTAGGGAAGTAGTTATAATCTTTTCTCAAATGTGTACTTTTATAGTGGAGAAAGCAATCAATAGGTTCTCTTTTTACTTGGATTTTCTTACTGAATAGATGCATCTATTTTATTTTTTCTCACTGAATCTGTTATTAAAAGGAATCCAGTGTGCCTAACCAGAAGCTGTGTAGCCTTTTAACTATTCATGGGTTCTTAGGGTGCTTCCAGATTTTAGTTTGACCTTTACAAATTAGTTTTGAGTTAGGGATTACTGCTGGATGAGAAGTAAGGTGTAGGATGAAGACCAAAATTCCAACTCAATCTCAACTATTTACAAGGACAAAGACAGCAAGGAAATGAGACTATTTTCAGGGCATCAGGCCTTGTTTCTGTAACTGCTGACACAGTCTGCCATTAAAATAGTCATATTTCCTCAAGTATTGCACTTTCAGATGCAAAGTGAGCAGTCAAATGGTTCTGTGAATGTGACCTAATTTTCACAACTAGGTGTTATATCCATGCTTTCATTTTGAGTCTGTAAACCTTAAGACCTCAGCTTCTTTCAGTCCCAGGCTGATAGTATTCTCCTCTAACAGCTAGCTGTTTTAACTGTAATTTTAACATTTTGTGTTTTGTAAAATCTTTTATGCACACCTATATAGAGCTCAGAGCATTACTATCCTAGGGAAGAGGAGAAAAAGGCAATTCAAAAAAACCCCCAAAATATATTCAAAGTAGAATGGTTGAAAAGAATCTATTTCTGTTGAAAAAGGAAAAAAAAAAATCACCATTGTTCTGCTGGCTGGAAATGTTGGAAATGTCTCAAAGAAACACAATTGGCTTAGTTATATTTTCATCTTTTTGCCTCCATTCAAGTCTGAGAACATGCACTTCATTGTAGTTTTACATCCTTCTGGATTATATGAGAAGTTGCAAGATTATCAAGATGTGTTCCATGCTCCTCTAGGGTAGCATATCAACTTTACTAAGGATTCTGTAGGTCTAATGTTCTTCCTCCTACCAAATTATATGAAAGAAAACTTCTAAAGTGCCAGGTACTAAATTTGAGCTTTTAAAATTAATTCTAATTTTTAAAGATGTTTTACTACATTAAGGTGACCTTGAAAAATACCAATTAAACGTAAAACTCTTACTTCAGAGTTTATCCAGTTTTTCTAAGTGCATCTAATCAGAAGACTTAGGTGGGTCACAATTCATCTACTATTTTAAGGTCAAAAAATAGAAATGTAGTTGAGTAATATCTGCATAATGAAATGAGAGTGACTTTGAAATTGTACTTTTATTCTTATAAAATCCTTTGTTCTAAATATACATACCCCATGGTCCTGCAGTTTCAACCCAGGCACTCACTGCCCCCAAATATTCATACCTATGCTCATTATAATAGATTAAAACTAGAAATAATGCAAATGTCCAAAATGGATAAATACTCTGTGAAATACTTTTGTGGAGCACAAATTTAAAACAGCGAACAGCACTGCCCCACAGTCTCAGTTTTTCCTTCTTTCCAGAGTCGTCTCATGACGAAATAGTCTCCTACTGTGTGCAGCAGTATAGGAGAATGCCAGGAATAAAATGTTAAGCAAACATAGACAGATCTAAAAGAGTATATGTTATATGATTCCGTTTAGGTAAAGTACAAAAAAAGGGAATATGAGTCTCTTTGGTGTTAGAAGTCAAGCTAGTGATTACTTTTGGGCGAGTTAGTGACTAGAACAGGAGTGATTGGTGCTGCTTATTTAATTTACTATGAAAATTCATTGAGTGCTCGACTCATGATTTCTTTGTCAGTATATTTGATTTACTTCAATAAAAAGTTTATTTTAAAAAAGTCCTTTCTTTTATGTTACTAGAGATTACAGCAAATGAGCAGTCAGAGGTCTTTCCATAACTCTGCCGTCTTTATTTGTGGCCAGCCTGTGCTGTTTTCAGAAGATGAAAAATAGGACATCAGAAAAAAAAAAAAAAGTCTTCTTCCTGTATATGAGGTTCCTTTGGCTGCTGTAACAAATTGCCACAAACTTGGTGGCTTAAAATGACAGAAATGAATTGTCTCATAGTTTTTGAGGCCAGAAGATTGAAATCAGTATCACTGGGATGAAATCAAGATGTCAGCAGGGTCATGCTCTCTCCAAAGGCTCCAGGGGGTTATCCCTTACCTCTTCCAGCTTCTGGTGACTGTTGGCATTCCTTGACTTGTGGCCATATCACTTTAATTTCAACACCAGCATCTTCAAATCTCTTCCTGTTCCACCTTCTCCTCTCTGTGTCAGATCTTCCAGTGCCTCCCTCTTACATGTACAAATGTCATTGCCTTTTGGACCTACCTGGATAATCTAGGTTCATCTTCCCATCTCAAATTCATTAACTTTATCACACATGCAAAGATTCTTTTATTCCACATAAGATAAAATTGACTGGTTTCAAGGATTAGAGTGGAGATGTCTTTTGTGGGGCCATTTTTTTTTTTTTTTTGGCTTTCATATTATGTAATGATAGGATGTAAATTAGATAATATTGTTAACCAACAGCTGCTTTTTGAGCACACTTAACAACTTACAGGTGTATAAAAATTATTTTTTAGGGTAACTTTACCCCACTTTGTGTCAAATATCCCACTAAAATTTTTAATCAAAAGATTGCAGTTGTATTGCTGCAAAGACTTTAAAAATCACATAATGTGGATATTTTCAGTCTTCAAAATTTTTCTTTAGATGAGATTTTTTATGAAACACAAATATAAGACAGCAAACAGCACTGTCCCACAATCTTTTTTCTTTCTTTCCAGAATGGTCCCATGGGTTATACTGGGAAATTTCTAGGGCTCTGTGGAGCTGTTTGAAAATGTATGTAATGTAATCTCTTCCTTTTATTTGGGACAGGCATCCTTTCCAAAGATGATTCAGAAAGATTGGGACTAAGTCTTCTGTTTCCACTATTTTTGGTACTGAATCACCTTCACATGGTTGTTCATGGAAGACAGTGCTTCCACACAGCATACGTTTGCCACTATGACATCAGAGAGGCCCCTCAAAAATTAATTGGCCTGCTGGATTTGGGTTCCCTGTTTCATACATTAAACTTCCACAGGCTATCTGCTTTACACATGGTGATGTATATGTTTCAGTGCTATTCGCTCATATTGATGTATGGCAAAAACCATCACAATAGATTGTAAGGTAATTATCCTCTAATTAAAAAACAAAATATTTTTTAAAAAGTCATTGACCCAGATTTCTGGATTTCATAGAAAACATACAGAATTTCAGAAGGAAGAAAAACATGTAAGCAAGTTTATTTGAAAGCCCTAAACTCTCACTATCAACAGTAGAGCCTGTCACTCAACCCCTTAGGATTGTGGAAGCTACTTTCTATGCACTCAGGAAAGAGAACATCCCAGATAAGCAGTTTTTCACACAAGCAACCCATCTATTCAGGTTTCTACTAGAATCCACTGATGCCATCAATTCTAGCCAGTCCCATGACAGCTTGTAATATCACAGCAAAATGGGCAGCTCCCCTGATACACTTAGGTTAGTGTGGAGGTGTCTTTCTTGCTTACCTTTGTCCCTTGTTGTAAAACTCAGAGCATACTGGCATGCATATTTTAAATCCCACAGGTTAATTCTATACATTTCTGTTAACCTTTGTCCCCTGTCCTTTGAAACTTTGTTTTGATTATCTGAGCAGTGTCACTGATGTGCCCTACTGGCTTTATTCAATTGATGCCATTGCTTTTTTGTCAGACAAAGATCTCAAAAGTATTGTGTGCATACATGTTAATGTAAGCAAACAATGAATACATTTGAAAGGACTGATTAATGATAATGATTTTCTCTTTTTATGGTCATTTGAAATCTTTTGTTTATCCTAGTTGAGCTTTCTACAGTAATTTTAATTTATCAGTAAAAGTAATTGATTTTTGTAAGTGTGAAATAAAATCACTCATGTTGGTTTACTACAGCAGAAGCTCAAATTTTTATTAAAATGGTTAGCCTCATGAAGGCATAGTAATTGAAGGTGATGGTCACGAAAATGCTGTCTCACGTTTTCCGCTTTGGAGGGTGCAATTAAATGCTGGCTCCAGACACTGCACTCTGTCCATCATGGCTTTGGTCCTGAGGCCACCATTCCCAGGAGCACATCCCACCCAGTGACTGAATGCAGCATGGATACTAGGGCAGGTCCGTTCCTGCAAGATGTGCATTTCCTCTGATGGTGACTTTGGCTCAAAGACTCCCCAGTCAGCTTGGCAAAACTTTCTTAGATTGTGTGGCACTACAAATTCGGCTTCCTTTCTGACCCCCTTGTCTTGTCTCCTTCTAAGAGGTCAGTTCAGTTCAGTTCAGTTGCTCAGTCATGTCCGGCTCTTTGCAACCCCATGGACTGCAGCACGCTAGGCCTCCCTGTCCGTCACCAACTCCTGGAGTTTACTCAAACTCATGTCCATTGAGTCATTGATGCCATCCAACCATCTCATCCCCTTCTCCTCCCACCTTCAATCTTTCCCAGCCTCAGGGTCTTTTCAAATGAGTCAGTTCTTCACATCAGGTGACCAAAGAGTTGGAGTTTCAACTTCAGCATCAGTTCTTCCAATGAATATTCAGGACTAATTTCCTTTAGGATGGACTGGTTGGATCTCCTTGTAGTCCAAGGGACTCTCAAGAGTCTTCTCCAACACCACAGTTCAAAAGCATCAATTCTTTGGCACTCAGCTTTCTTCACAGTCCAACTCTCACATCCATACATGACCACTGAAAAAACCATAGCCTTAACTAGATGGACCTTTGTTGGCAAAGTAATATCTCTGCTTTTTAATATGCTATCTAGGTTGGTCATAACTTTTCTTCCAAGGAGTAAGCATCTTTTAATTTCATGGCTGCAGTCACCATCTACAGTGATTTTGGAGCCCAGAAAAATAAAGTCTGCCACTGTGTCCACTGTTTCCCCATCTATTTGCCATGGTGACAGGACCAGATGCCATGATCTTAGTTTTCTGAATGTTGAGCTTTAAGCCAACTTTTTCACTGTCCTCTTTCACTTTCATCAAGAGGCTCTTCAGTTCTTCGCTTTCTGCCATATGGTTGGTGTCATCTGCATATCTGAGGTTATTGATATTTCTCCTGGCAATCTTGATTCCAGCTTGTGCTTCCTCCAGCCCAGCATTTCTTTTTTTTTTTTTTTCCAGCGTTTCTTATGATGTACTCTGCATATAAGTTAAATAAGCAGGGTGACAATGTACAGCCTTAACGTACTCCTTTTCCTATTTGGAACTAGTCTGTTGTTCCATGTCCAGTTCTAACTGTTGCTTCCTGACCTGCATACAAATTTCTCAAGAGGCAGATCAGGTGGTCTGGTATCCCATCACCTTCAGAATTTTCCACAGTTTATTGTGATCCACAGAGTCAAAGGCTTTGGCATAGTCAATAAAGCAGAAATAGATGTTTTTCTAGAACTCTCTTGCTTTTTTGATGATCCAGTGTATGTTGGCAATTTGATCTCTGGTTCCTCTGCCTTTTCTAAAACCAGCTTGAACATCTGGAAGTTCACAGTTCACGTATTGCTGAAGCCTGGCTTGGAGAGTTTTGAGCATTACTTTACTAGCATGTGAGATGAGTGCAATTGTGTGATAGTTTGAGCATTCTTTGGCATTGCCTTTCTTTGGGACTGGAATGAAAACTGACCTTTTCCAGTCCTGTGGCCACTGCTGAGTTTTCCTAATTTGCTGGCATATTGAGTGCAGCACTTTAACAGCATAATCTTTTAGGATTTGAAATAGCTCAACTGGAATTCCATCACCTAAGAAGTCATACAGGTGTAATCGTGGGATAGCTCTTGCAACCTCCCCGCAGCCTCATTCTGTTTTCTTTCACAGGCAGTTGGCCATCCACTACACCCCAATAATTCTTGTGCTTGTTAAACCTCATTTTTGTGTCTGCTTCTCCAGAAGGATGATGTGCTGGACAAGGAAATGGCAACCCACTCCAGTATTCTTGCCTGGAAATTCCCATGGACAGAGGAGCCTGGTAGGCTACAGTCCTTGGGGTTGCAAAGAGTTGGACACGACTGAGAGACTTCATTCACTCTCCAGAAGGATAACGTCCATTATTACCACATTAAAAAAAAAAAAAAAAAAAAGCTTCTTTCAAATAATGACATACTTAGGGCCTTTTATACATATTTGGTCTCAAGTTTTAAAGTTTGATATTTCATCATAGAATTATATACCTCTATAGTTTTTCAGGAAGCTCTTAGATAAACTTGAATATTCTTTTAATTTATTTTCTTGAACCTAGTATTTAAACCATTTAAACTCAGCCAGCTCGTATAGGAAAGTATAGTTTCTCCTGCATCTGCCAGTCAAAGGAGGTTTGTTTACCCTACTGGCAAATCAAGATGACAGAGTGACTCTTTGCCAGGTCTCCTGTGATGCTGAGATGTCGGAAAACACTTTCACAGGCTACTAGACCCTATTATGCAATTGTGTAACGCAGGCTTGAGTTAACAACTCACACTTGCCTAGGAAGAGTCTTGACACCCTGCTATTTAGGACGAACATGTCGTTGTTTTGTTTTATTGTGTCTGTACCACTGAATCTCATTTTGTCATGTGCCATCGTGAGGGGGCTGAGGGAAATGGTACTTACTAACACCTCAACTGCATATACTTTGCAAAAAAAGAAGGTTACAAGTGTATAGCCTCCCTATATCCATTATGGTCATGTCTTAAAATAATTTCTTGACAACACAAATTATTGAAGTGCTTCAGAAGTTGACCATTATCTAAATCTTGATACTGATTCCTCCCTTATTAAAGTGTTATATGCATACTAAACAGTCTGTTCCATTCATTTACAATTAATACTCCAATTTTATTGAAAAGTCCTGAGAATGCTGGGTTTATAATGTCAGTTTCAAGTCTGGAGAATCCCTGAGAATAATCCAGTACAGTAGTTGCCATCAAAGGAGCAGTTGAAGCTCAGACTATGAGGTGCATTAATTTTTTCAACATTAAATCTTGTAAAAATGGTACTTCATTGTTATTAAATAGATGTTCTTAAAAAGCCCATTAACTCTGGTGACCACATCAATTATAAATTTGTGTTATGTAAATAGGACCCCTGAATGACACTGTTATCGTATTGCTTTGTACCTAGGATTACAGTAGTCAAAGCCACTGTTTGACAGTATCTTTGTTTGGTTTTCAGCCAAATCTGGAGATAGCTGAGTAGTTCACATATCATATCCTGTAGACAAATTGCCTCAGTGCAAATTCTGTTACCAGTTAAGAAAACTATCTCCCTGAATCTGACACACTGAGGTGGCTTGGAATATGGTTAGCTAGCAATGCCTGCTTAAAATGGCATTGGGAGGTATTTGGGAACTTTTCTTCCCTTCAGTTATTACATTTGACCTTTGGAATGGAATTCCAGCTGAGCTATTTCAAATCCTAAATATGATGCTATAAAAGTGCTGCACTCAATATGCCAGCAAATTTGGAAAACTCAGCAGTGGCCACAGGACTGGAAAAGGTCAGTTTTGATTCCAATCCCAAAGAAAGGCAATGCCAAAGAATGTTCAGACTACTACACAATAGCACTCATTTCACATGCTAGTAAGGTAATGCTCAAAATCCTTCAAGCTAGGCTTCAACAGTATGTGAACTGAGAACTTCCATATTTTCAAGCTTGATTTAGAAAAGGCAGAGGAACCAGAGATCAAATTACCAACATCCGTTGGAACATAGAAAAAGCAAGAAAATTCCAGAAAAACATCTACTTCTGTTTCATTGACTGCTAAAGCCTTGAACTATGAGGATCACAACAAACTGTGGAAAATTCTTAAAGAGTTGGGAATAACAGACCACCTTACCTGCCTCCTGGGGAACCTGTATGCAGGTCAAGAAGCAACAGTCAGAATAGGACATGGAACAAGGGACTGGTTCCAAATTGGGAAAGGAGTATGTAAAGGCTGCATATTGTCATCCTGCTTATTTAACTTATATTCAGAGTTGTTGTGGTTGTTCAGTCACTCAGTCGTGTCCGACTTTTTGTGACCCCATGGACTGCAGCACGCCGGCTTCCCTGTCCTTCACCATTTCCCAGACTGTGATCAAGCCCATGCCCATTGAATCAGTGATGTAATCCAACCATTTCGTCCTCTGTAAAGCCCTTGTCCTCCTGCCTTCAGTCTTTCCCAGGATCAGGCTCTTCACATCAGGTGGCCAGAGTGTTGGAGCTGAAGCCTCAGCATCAGTCCTTTCAATGAATATTTAGGATTGATTTCCTTTAGGATTGACTAATTTTATCTCCTTGGAGTCCAAGGGACTCTTGAGAGTCTTTTCCAGTACCACAGTTTGAAAGCATCAATTCTTCAGCACTCAGCCTTCTTTATGATCCAACTCTCACATCCATACATGACTACTGGAAAAACCATAGCTTTGACTAGATGGACCTTTGTTGGCAAAGTGATGTTTCTGCTTTTTAATGTGCTATCTAGGTTTGTCATATCTTTTCTTCCAAGGAGGAAGCCTCTTTTAATTTCGTGGCTTCATTTACGTCACATACTGATTTTAGAGCCCAAGAAAATAAAATCTGTCACTGTTTCTACTTTTCCCCCATTTATTTGCCATGAAGTGATGGGACCATATGCCATAATCTTCGTTTTTTGGAATGCTGAGTTTTAAGCCAGATTTTTCTATCTTCTCTTTCACCTTTATCAAGAGGCTCTTTAGTTCCTCTTCGTTATCTGCCATTAGTGTGGTATCATTTGCATATCTGAAATTGTTGATATTTCTCCCAGCAATCTTGATTCCAGCTTGTGAGTCATCCAGCCAGGCATTCCTTTGATGTACTCTTCATATGTTAAATAAGCAAGGTGCCAATGTATAGCTTTGATGTACTCCTTTCCCAATTTTGAACCAGTCTGTTGTTCTGTGTCAATAAGTTATAGCTGCTGCTAAAAATAGAGGCAAGGGATGGATCTAGGTTTTCTAAGTCTTCGAAGCTTTTACATTCGGCAGGGGAGATTCTTTATAAAAAAGAAAATGAAATCATGATGCCATGTGCCTGCAGCAGCTTCAGTGCTATTGCATGAAATAAATTATGAATATAAATGCCTGTGGTTTCCATGGGAAGGGCCCATGCTCATGAAAGGGTCATGAAATGTGTCAATGGCATCTTAAAATTTTATCTTTGAAAAGGGACTTTGCTAACTCCATTGAAATATTCACCTTGCCTGTGAAATAAGTATATAGAGACCACAAGGAGCAGGGCCAAGATTAATAAAGAAATGGGACCATATTTTTTATACTTTAGTGTCCAGCTGCCCCCAACACACACCCACATGTGCCCCTAACAAAAATATGTTGTTATAATACAGATTCTCAGTCAATGCTTGTTAAGTAAAGCCAGCTATAATGTGTGTTTGTTAGTCTATAATTAGGGTGAGAAAGTGAAGGTAGGACTATAGAGATAACCAAGATGAGGAAAATAATAAAATTAGAAAATTTTATTAAATAAATAATTTTTTAATCCAGGAATTATTTATGAACAATGTACTTAATAGTATGCTATTAAGGAGCTAGAAGCATAGATATAATTAAGATAGGGTAGATGCCCTTTGGGAGTTTACAGTTTAGGAACAAGAGATACATAAATATGTTTCAAAGTCATAGAAACTGTAAGGTAAGAGTATTTAATTTTACTGATTGTGGTAATGAGCAAAGTTTTAAAGAGAAGGTAGTGTTTCATCTGTTGATCAGAATAGTGAGGCTTTCGTTGACTAGATAATGGAATGAATTAGACAGAAATACAGATAAAGATATACGAAAGATAAAGGATCACTCAGAAAATAATTTGACACAGTAAAGTTTTGGGATTTCCCAGAGGTATGATAAGAGAGTGTGAGATCAGGATCTGATTATGTACCTTACTAAGGAGTGCTCATTTTCTTCAGTTAATGGTGGGCAGCCAAAACCATAAAGCTAATTTCATTGGATGTGCACTTTGGTAGCATTAACCTAGGACTATACTGGGCTGGAGGAAGCACAAGAGCGAAATAAAGATTGCCAGGAGAAATATCAGTAACCTCAGATATGCAGCTGACACCACCCTTATGGCAGAAAGTGAAGAACTGAAGAGCCTCTTGATGAACATGAAAGAGGAGAGTGAAAAAGTTGGCTTAAAGCTCAACATTCAGAAAACTAAGATCATAGCAACTGGTCCCATCACTTTATGGCAAATAGATGTGGAAACAGTGGAAACAGTGGCTGAATTTATTTTTCTGGTCTCCAAAATCACTGCAGATGGTGACTGCAGCCATGAAATTAAAAGACGCTTACTCCTTGGAAGGAAAGTTATGACCAACCTAGACAGCATATTAAAAAGCAGAGACATTACTTTGCCAACAAAGGTCCGTCTAGTCAAGGCTATAATTTTTCCAGTGGTCATGTATGGATGTGAGAGTTGGACTGTGAAGAAAGCTGAGTGCCAAAGAATTGATGCTTTTGAACTGTGGTGTTGGAGAAGACTCATGAGAGTTCCTTGGATTGCAAGGAGGTCCAACCAGTCCATCCTAAAGGAGATCAGTCCTGGGTATTCATTGAAAGGACTGATGTTAAAGCTGAAACTCCAATAATTTGGCCAACTGATGCAAAGAGCTGACTCATTTGAAAAGACCCTGATGCTGGGAAAGATTGAGGACAGGAGGAGAGGGGGACGACAGAGGATGAGATGGTTGGATGGCATCAGCAACTCAACGGATATGGGTTTGGGTGGACTCCGGGAGTTGGTGATGGACAGGGAGGCCTGGCATGCTGTGGTTCATGGGGTCACGAAGAGTCGGCACGACTGAGTGACTGAACTGAACTGATAGTGAAAAATCCCTTTAAAGGGATTTGAGACTAGAGGTGGAAATATCAATTAATTCAGGTGAGAGAAGATGAGGTCAAGGGAGTTGCAGTGGGATGGAGGTGGTGGTGTGGGGAATACATAAAGAAGAAAAAGAATGAACACGATTTGATCAGCAATTACACGTTGAGACAAAGGAGAGACAGGAATCTGTGGTCCCTTTAGGTTGTCTGGTTTAGGGAATATAGAATTAATTTGGGAAACAAGATATGAATTAGCTTTGGTTATAATTAAAAGACACTTACTCCTTGAGAGGAATGTTATGACCAACCTAGATAGAATATTGAAAAGGAGAGACATTACTTTGCTAACAAGGTCCGTCTAGTCAAGGCTATGGTTTTTCCAGTGGTCATGTATGGATGTGAGAGTTGGACTATGAAGAAAGCTGAGCACCGAAGAATTGATGCTTTTGAACTGTGGTGTTGGAGAAGACTCTTGAGAGTCCCTTGAACTGCAAGGAGATCCAACCAGTCCATTCTAAAGGATATCAGTGCTGGGTGTTTATTGGAAGGAATGATGCTAAAGCTGAAACTCCAGTACTTTAGCCACCTCATGTGAAGAGTTGACTCATTGGAAATGATTCTGATGCTGGAAGGGATTGGGGGCAGGAGGAGAAGGGGACGACAGAGGATGAGATGGCTGGATGGGATCACTGCCTCGATGGACAGGAGTCTGAGTGAACTCTGGGAGTTAGTGATGGACAGGGAGGCCTGGCGTGCTGCAATTCATGGGTTTGCAAAGAGTCAGACGCGACTGAGTAACTGAACTGAACTGAACGGATACTATAAGAACTTGTGTGATTCCTAGGTATAGTTATTAGGGGTGGATGGAAGGGTGAGTTCAAGGGATCTGGATGAATGTATACATTTCACCAAATGATTAGTAGCTAAAACCATCAAAAATGCATTGACTCATGAGTAACATGTGGAGAGAGAGGAGACCAAGCAGGGAATCCAAGAAGCCCAATATTTAAAGGGCAGAACTCATTGGGTTGGAGGGTGAATTGTGAATTGTCAAGAGAAAACTCAGAATAAGAGTGGTGTTATGGAAATCAAAAGTGGAGAGCGTTGTGCTACAGAGAGATTAAATAAAATGAGGTCATTAGTGACCTTGGCAAGACCAGTTCTTGGGAGTGAAAGGCACATAAATCTGGTGATGCTTGAAAAGGGAGAAATGAGAAGTGGAGTCAATGCGTGTAGAAGGTGGTATCAAGGAAATGAATTGTTCATTACACACAAATCAACAGTTATTTTGATGTCCTCACATCTGAAGTTGTCTCGGAGTCTTTTATCTTGCATTAGCATGTATAGAGTATTTGACAAACACAGTGTATCATTTTTTATTAGTCTCTTCTCTACAACATTAATTTTAGTAGTAATCATGAAAAGAATAAATAATAGCCAGAAAAGAAAACAATGATTATATATAATTATTCAAAGACAACAAAGGAATAAATACATTAAATATTACCATACAAGGAAAAGTAATGGAATAATGATTTTTAATTGCATTAATATGTTTCCTGTATTTATATACAGAAAATACATACATACTTTTCAAACATTATGGTGTATAGTTTCCAGCCTTAACTGTAAAGTTGACAACGACTTTGTTGGAAGAGCCTTTTTAAGTAATTTTAGTTTTGAAAATCTTCCACATGAACAAACAAATATACAAATAGAAAAGGTTTTAACTGTAAAAGCTTAAAGTGAAGTGAAGTCGCTCAGTCGTGTTCGACTCTTAGCGAACCCATGGACTGCAGCCTACCAGGCTCCTCCTGGTATTTTCCTGGTATAAATCCCCTCCGTCCATGGGATTTTCCAGGCAAGAGTACTGGAGTGGGGTGCCATTGCCTTCTGCAAAATAAGCTTAGCAGACAGTTTTAGAAATCCCACTTCACAACCAGTTCTAGAAAATGCAATACAGTCTAGAATTGCAATTCTTTGTATCCTTGGGATAAATTCTAGGGGCTTTCAAATGTCTCCATCAAAGAATTTTAAAAACACATAAAATCTTCAAGGGTTCACATACAGTGTCAGCATTAAAGTCGCTTGTATTTTGTTGATAGGTCTTCAAAATTACAATGAGATCAGTGCTTTATTTTAAATCTACTTTTAAAAGCTAGATTACGTGATAATCAGAGTTTGGAGACAACAAGAGCACTCAGAGAGAGCTTCAATAACTTTGTCTCTGAGCCATTTGGAATTGACTCTTGCACTGAACCTGTGTAGCTGAATCTATATGTGTTGGGAGTTGAATATTTAAGTGGAGTTCTCTAGGTTCTCTCTAGGTTAGTCTTCCCTGGTGGCTCAGACAGTAAAGCATCTGCCTACAATGCGGGAGACCTTGGTTCAATTCCTGGGTCAGGAAGATCCCCTGGAGGAGGAAATGGCAACCCACTCCAGTACTCTTGCCTGGAAAATCCCATGGACAGAGGATCCTGGTAGGCTACAGTCCATGGGGTCGCAAAGAGTTGGACATGACTGAGCGACTTCACTTTCACTTTCTCTAGGTTAACTTGCGGTAGAATTCAGTGTTTTTTTAAGAATAAGTAATAAAAATGTGCTATTCTGAAGCTTATACATACATTATTAAAACTCAGAACATCAACAATTGTTTAGAACAACAAATGGTTTTCTTTTTTGAGGAATACTTTAACATGAATATTATTTAGAATTGCAGAATGACTTGAAGTTAATTTTATTATTGTTTTAATTTATCTACAGCAAATAGCTCTTTGTTTTTCTGCTCCCTCTGCCTTTGGAAGTTACCTTATTATTAGGTAAAAAGTGCCTCTGTTTAAGTGATTATTATACTTTTTCAAAATTAAACTTTCCCCTGATTTAATTAAGAAAATAAAGACATTACAGTTCACCAAGTAGTTAAAAATGAAGGATCTCAGACCTTCGTGTCATCTTTACTAATAATATTTACCCATTTTTTCCAAATTCTGTTCAAAGAGGAGTGAATTATTCTGTGAAGGGTAGTCAGTGAACCTTATTGGTAGATTTGATTCCTTATGCATTTTATAGTATGCAGAACTGCATTTTTAAAAACTGAAGTAGAATTGACTTACAATATTAAATTAGTTTCAAGTGTACAACATAGTGGTTTGATATTTGAATGGATTATACTATAATTATGATATAGTTATTAAATTATTATTGACTATGCTCCCTGTTTTGTACTTTATATTCTTGTGACTTAATTTATAAGAGATAGTTTGTACCTCTTAATCCCCTTCACCTATTTTGCTCATTTATCTATCCTTTCTCTTAGGACAACCACTAGTTTGTTCTCTGTATCTGTGAGTCTGTTTCTGTTTTCGTTTTTGTTGTTGTTGTTTGTTTATTTGCTTTGTTAGAGTCTACATATAAGGGAAAGCATAAAGTGTTTGACTTATTTCACTAAGCGTAATACTTTCCAGGTCCAACCATGTTATCACAAATGGCAAGATATCATTATTTTTAATGGCTGAGTAATATTCCATTACACACACACACACACACACACACACACACACTCTCACCCACCCACATCTTCTTTATCCATTCATCTGTTTATGGACGTGTAGGTTGTTTCCATATCTTGGCTATTGTAAATAACGTTCTGTTGAACTTGCATCTTTTCAAATTAGTGTTTTTGTTTTGGAGGGGCTAAACAGCCAGAAGTGGAATTGTTGGATCATATGGCCGCTCAATGTTTAGTTTTTTAAAGGCACCTCCGCACTCTTTGCCGTAGTGACTGTACCAATTCATATTTCTGCCAACAGTGTACTAAGAGTCTCTTTTCTTCACATCCTCACCAACACTTGTTATTTCTTGTTTTTTGATGATAGCCCTTCTGAAAGGTGTGTGGTGATATCTCATTATGATTTTGATTTGCATGTCCTTGATGGTGAGTGGTGGTGAACAGTTTTTCATGTGTCTCTTGGCTGTATGTATATCTTCTTTGGAAGAGTACCTGTTCAGGGCTTCTGTTCATTTTTAAATCATTTTTTTTTATATTGAGGTGTATGAGTTGTTTGTATGTTTTGGACATCAACCCCTATTTGGATGTATTTGTAGTGTATTTCTCTTATTTAATAGGTTGTCTTTCAGTTTTGTTGATGGTTTCCTTTACTGTGTAGAAGGTTTTTAGCTTGATGTGGTCCCATTTGTTATTTTTGCTCTTCTTTCCCTTGCTGGAGGAGACAGATCTGAAAAAAATACTGCTAAGATCAATTTCAAATGTGCGCTGCCATGTTTTCCTTTAGGAATTTTATGATTTCAAGTATTACATATTAGTCTTTAATCAATTAGTATATGATGTGACAAGATGGCCTAGTTTCATTGATTGTAGCTGTCTATTTTTCTTAATACTATTTATTGAAGAGACTGTCTTTTCCCTATTGTATATTTTTGCCTCTTTTGTCATAGATTATTTGACCATCTGTGTGTGGGTTTATTTCTGGGCTACCTGTTCTGTTTCATTGATCTATGTGTCTATTTTTATGCTGGCAACATACCATTTGTTTGCTTGTTATTAGCTTGCAAGTGGAACTTTTTATTACTGTGGTTAAAACTTTTCCATTGCACTGAAGAAATACAGAGTGACTAACTGAATGAACTTTGGCCTTAATGAATTCACATTTTACTTTCTGATTCATTACATTAAAGCACCATGCTATTTTGATTACTGTAGCTTTTTAATATAGTTTGAAGTTAGGGAGAGTGAAAGCTCCAGCTTTGTTCTTATTTCTCAAGATTGCTTTGACAGAAATGCATTTTTAAATGTACAGTAAAACTTCATCATACAGGCAGCTATAATATACAATAATTATTTCCTGCAAAAAAGATTTCAACTGTTTAAATAGTAATAATATATTTAAAAATCTCTGAATACATGCTGTCCATCTTAGTTTGAGACCATTGTTATAAATTTGAAACATTATTAGTAATTTATGATATGTGTATTTTAAAAATCCTATATTTCATTGTAAATGCCATTTCCTCCGTCTTATATGTGTTTCTTTTAAAGAATTATCTTCTAGGAAAACTATTGTTAGCTATCTATTAACCCAAATTGCTTTATCTAAGCTATGATTATCTTGTCATTGTTTTTCGATTTATTATAGTGCAGAAAACATAATTCAAGTTATCAATGTAATCTTGAAAAACATTCTGGTGGAAGATGACCAAGATAAAATTCTTTCTGTGTTACTAAGCAAGTTATTTAACTTCTCTGCTTCTGTCTCTTCATCTGTCAAATGGGGCTAATAATATTTCATATTTTATCGGGTTGCTTTGAGGGTTAAATAGACAATATGAGGAAAGTTGTTACAATAGTTTTTGGCATATTCTAAACATTCAGTATGTATAAATTATATTAGGATAGAATATCTAATCATAATTATTGCTTCTTTCTCTTTGCTTATGTTTCAAAATGAGCAACGTCCCTTATTTAGGTTAGTAGTCCCTTAAACCTTATTAATCTGGTTCTTTTTGACTGAGAAAGTCATAGTGACAGTCAAATCTAGGTATACTTAAAGTAACATTTTCAACATATACATTATCCATATTTTCTAAGATGTTACAGCATAATATATAAAGTATGCAAGGTATAGTTCATTGTTCCTTATTGTAATTTTTAATTTATTTAGTAAATCTATTTGTAGGATATCCTCTCAATTACACTGCTGAAAAATAGCATTTCTTCAAAGCATAGCATTAACTAGACTAGGAACTAACCCACTTCATTTTAAAAGAAAACATTAATATTTTCCTTATGAAAACAAGAGAGTCACTTATGATATTAATATAACTGAATAAGCTAAGAATGTCAAAAGAGTTCTCAATATGTTTCATCCCAGTGAAAAAAATGAAGGAGATCAGTCTGACTTTCACAAGAGGTTCTCTGGAAGAGAACAGTATACTAATAATAGCAAGGTCAGGTAGCCTGTTTCATTGTTCTACACTTCTTATTTCTCTCTTTCCCAGTGGTTACAAGCTGGCATGTTTGACCCATGGTTCAGTTTCAACATGACTAAAGCACACAAGAAAAGGGTAAAAATATGGACAGGCCAGAAACACAAGCCATTTCTTGTTACAAAGGCATTAACTTTTTCCAGGACACGTGACTGGGATTTTTGAGGTGAAAATGCAAGCATTTAAAAACAGAAAACTCACACTATAAGGAGTGACTGGAAGAACACTTCTGTCTACAAGGAGAAATGTGCCTTGTAATGAACTACAGTGGGCTCTAAAATGCAATTGCTGGGAGCTACACAAGGAAGAGAAAAGAATAGAAACAGAATGGAGAACATCCAGATTTACAGCATCCCTAGAGGCAGCTGAGGGGATGACCCCATTACTTTCATTGAGCAATTTGTTCCATCTCTCCTCACACATCCCCTCGCTAGGACTT
This sequence comes from Bubalus bubalis, assembly GCF_019923935.1. Lineage (NCBI taxonomy): Eukaryota > Metazoa > Chordata > Mammalia > Artiodactyla > Bovidae > Bubalus > Bubalus bubalis. The sequence continues at coordinate 27,763,041 of NC_059181.1, forward strand.
CTAAAATAGAAAGATGCACAACATCCTTCAGCCTTTTCCACTGTCTCAAAAAGATTCTCAACTTTGATTATTAAGGTTTTAGAACTTCTTCATGTTTTACTATTTTTAGTGTTTGATTAACCTTCTATTTTTTTTCCCCTGGGTTTATTTTTCTCCTTGACCTAGATCATGCAATCATATACTGAGGGAATTTTTCTAAATGAAATTTGTTAGAAATGACTTGGCAAAGACTGGCAAAGCTCACAGTATCCTGCAGCAATAGAATTAATGAAGAGTTTTTTTTAAAAATAGACAAAACTAAGACTGATTAATTTTTTGATGATTTGAAACCTAAAGGCCAAGAAGAAAATTTGAAGAAATAATTTTAGAAATATAATTTATAGCTAAATGTTACAAGCATTAGAAAACACTGTCAGATTAATAAGCAGCTTTTATTTTTGTTAATTCAAGGGATATCATTTTATAAGATTCACACGATTGATTTTATGCTGAATAATGTCTATGCAAACTATATGTGAAGATATACTGGAGAGTAATTGTATAATGCTGCATCTAGCAGCATTTGGTCTTTGTTTCTCAAGTCTTGTGCCATATCAATATTTTTCCCTTGTGAAAACTAAAGTCCTCTCTCAAAATCCAAATTTATAAGCAGACACATAAGGTCATGAGAGACCTAGAACATATCATGACACGATCAGTTGTTCAGTCTGATTCAGTTGGACAGAGAAAAGATTTCCAGTTATATGAAAGTATCTGTTTTGTTGGTAGATCTGTGCCACACATTCATAGAAGTCTGACTTCATGCCATGAGCTGTGTTAAGTGCTGGGGATACAAAGATATAAAAGACAAACACTAGCTACTGGACAAGTCAGACTCCAGTGAGACTAGCTGCTTTGCAGGAAGAATGTATTATTTACTTTAGAGATTATATATCACTGAGAAAAAATGCTTTCTTTAAAGCATGTGACTTTTTTTATATGTTTAAGTGGCTTGGCTAGCTTTGAAACTATCAGTGTAAAAGGACCACAAGTTAGTGATTGATAGCAAATTTTAGAATCCTCACTGCAACTCTGTTTCGGGTGAGAGTGAAGTTGTGTCGGACTCTTTGCGACCCTGTGGACTTTAGTCTGCCAGGCTCCTCCATCCATGGGGGTTTCCAGGCAAGAATAATGGAGTGGGTTGCCATTTCCTTCTCCAGGGGATCTTCCCGATCCAGGGATCGAACCCAGGTCTCCCTCATTGCAGGCAGACTCTTTACCATCAGAACCACCAGGGAATTCCACACAATTAAAACCAATCAACCAGATATTTATGAAAGTAGCACATGGAAAGTTAAACCAAGCCTTGACTTCTTATCAGATTAAACCAGGATCTGGGAAACTTTTTCAGTCAAGGGCCAGATAGTAAATATTTTTGGCATTGACTCTACAGGGTACATGATTTCTGTTGCAACTACTCAGCTCTGCCATTGTAGCATGAAAGCAGCCACAGATGATATGTAAGTGAATGAGTGTGTCTGTGTTCCAGTAAAACTTTATTTAAAGAAAAATATAACTGGCCTGATATGGCCTACAGGTCTTTATTTGTTGACTCCTGGATTAAGTGATGAAAGTAATCTATTTCCTGCTAGCAAAGTTATGTGGATTATGTGATTTGGAATATGTAGAATCCTTTGAACCATGTCTGGCATATAGTAAATGCTATAAATGTCTTTCTGATGATGATGAAGAAATAGAAATATAAGAGAAAGACACATTTAAATCATTTCTAGGAGTTGCACCACATATATATTACTTTAAAACTTGGATTATTGACCAGTACTATACCTGGATTTCAACATATCAACCATTAAGATATATGGTAAGGTGTTTCGTGAATGAAAACCTTCAGATGATTCAGTGTTTTAGTTACGTATTGCATATATTAGGGCTGTCTGTAGTGATAGGTATCAATAGATTCAATAATAGTTTATACTCTTCAATTTATTTTTCATTTGCCATACATGTATTTTTTTTTTCTAAATTTCTAATCATTTCCCTAAACTTGGCTCATTCAACTGACATACTTCGGTTTTCTATTTATACATCTGCTTCAATTTTTTTGTTTTTTGTTTTTTTTTGCAAGGGTATTATATTGATAAAATAGAGATACATCTGAGCAAGAAAGAGAAAGGAATTCTAGTATTCTCGACTATTCTTATCTCCCACATTGATACACCTAATAACAACTCTACATCATATACACTGTTCTTGATTTTACCAGATTGTTGAAATCTCTGAAACATAAAATGTCCCATTTTGGGATGCCACTGTATTCTACTGGAAGAAGAAAAAAAGAAATTTGGCCTCAGTAGCCTGAAACCACAGTGATTTAGTTAAGCATAGCCAAATTTCAGGTCTCGATGACATTTAGGATTCTTTAATCCATCTTTTTTACTTGTAGGTAAGATTAAATAGAAAATGTGATACTTGACATTGTGAATTTGAAAAGGTAGTTTTGAGTGCCTGTGCCATAGCCAGACTAAATGCTGGCCCTGTAGCTGCTGCCCTCACGAAGCCCACATCTTTATAAAGTAAGCCAGGTAAATTTTAAAAATTTGCTATGATTTTCACTATAGCAGTGCTATCACAAAAACTAGAGAGAGAAATGGAAATAGTTGTGGAACTTGGAGGGAAGAACTATTGTAGATACATACAATGATCTTGAAAAGCTGTTTAGAAAGAGTTCTAAATGAAGTCAGAGGACACAGTGTGTGAAGATTTGGTGGTAGAGTGTTTGACAGCAGTGTAAAAGGCTCTGAGGTGGGAATGGAGCTGATGCGTGTGAAGAACAGAAGGAAGCCAGTGGTGAGCATGGGGGAGAGTGAGATAAGGTCAGTGATCATGTAAGAACTTGTAGGCTATGTTTAGATTTGCATGGAACTCTGAGGCAGACATGAGATGGTTGTGGGTGGAGCAGTGCTGTGAATTATGTTAGTTGTTTTCCAAAATTATTCTTGTAGCTCAGTAGTACTGGGTATGCCAGTAAGAAATGTCTGATTGTCTCATTAGGAAATGATGGTCGATAGACTAGAGTGGCATTAGTGACACTGGAGAGAAAAGGTGATTCAACATCCATGTAGAGGTTGAGGGAGAGCTAATAGGAGTTGCTGTTCAGTTCAATGTAGGGAGCCAAAAAAAGTGCTGATTAAAAGTTGTTTCCTAGATTTTGGTCTCCGAATCTGATAAATTGTGACACCATTTACTAAAATGAGGAAGTTTATAGGGGAGGGAGCTTTCAAGAATCAAGAGTTCAGTTTTAGTTTTATTAGCTTTGTGAAGCCTTCTGTATACCAAATGGAGCTGTTGAGTAGGCAGTTAAACATGGAACCCAGAACTTATGGGAGAGGTCTGATTTCTAAATGTAAACTTGAGAGTACTCAGAGTATAAATGTTACTGAAAATCATGAGTCTGTGTGATATCATCAAGATAGTGTAGACAAAGAAGTCTGAATACTGAGTCCTGAGGTATTTTAATTTTAGATATTGAACAGAAGAGATGAACTTGCACAGAGGACCAAGAAGTTAACAGGGAATTAGAGAAAAACTAAGAGTGTGTCTTGGTCCCCAAGGTAAATAGAATGTGCTTCAATATGGAAGGAATGACCCATTGATAAATACTAAGAAGGGCTTGAGTAAGATGAGAACTGACAAAACTGATCATTAGCTTTGGCAAGCTGCGGGAGATTGTTGGCCTTGAGAAGAAAAGTTTCAGTAGAGAAACTGCAAATTACATTTAAAGAAAAAGATCAGAGATGAGGAAGTAGCAGGCAGTACTGCTGATTCTTGAACAATGCACAGGTTAATCTGCCTATAACTGAAGAATCCATCTGCTGTATCACATTTGTTGACATCCATGCACTCAACCATCTGCAGGCCATGTAGTACTGTAGTCTTTACTTTTGAAAGATATCTATGTATAAATGGGCCCACATAGTTCAGACTCATGTTGTTCAAGGGTCAAGTGTATAAACAAATCTTTGAAGGAGTTTCCTATAAAATGAAGCATGTAAAAAGGACTAGTAGCATAGTAAAGAAATTGAACCTACAAAGTTTTTTTTTTTTAATTTAATTTTATTTTTAAACTTTACAAAATTGTATTAGTTTTGCCAAATATCGAAATGAATCTGCCACAGGTATACATGTGTTCCCCATCCTGAACCCTCCTCCCTCCTCCCTCCCTGTACCATCCCTCTGGGTTGTCCCAGTGCACCAGCCGCAAGCATCCAGTATCGTGCATCGAACCTGGACTGGCAACTCGTTTCATACATGATATTACACATGTTTCAATGCCATTCTCCCAAATCCTCCCACCCTCTCCCTCTCCAACAGAGTCCATAAGACTGTTCTATACATCAGTGTCTCTAAGTGGATAGTATTATAACGTATGTATATACTAACAAAAATGTTCCAGTAAAGAGGGATATATCGTGATACAGGAGAGAAAGGGGGATTTTGAAATAGGAGATTCTTTGAGTAGATGAGGAGGAATGTAATCTGTGGAGCCATTGAGTGGTTTAGCCTCATATAGTGATAATAATAGCCATCATTTAATAGGTACTAGAAGCTCTTCTGGGGCTTCCCAGGTGGCGCTAGTAGTATAGTAAAGAACCTGCCTGCAAATGCAGGAGGCATAAGAGCCGTGGGTTCCATCCCTGGGCCAGGAAGATCCTCTGGAGGAGGGCATGGCAACCCATTCCAGTATTCTTGCTTGGAGAATTCCATGGACAGAGAAATGTGGTGGGCTACAGTCCATAGCATCACAGAGCTGGACATGACTGGAAGCGACTTAGCACGCACATGCACAGAAGCTCTTCTAAGTTATTTTCATATGAACTTATTTAATCCTCAAAAATCACCCTATAAGCTAGGTTCTTTTATGATCTCTGTTTTACATGGACAGGATCCAAAACACAGAGGGTTAAGCACATAAGTGGTGTAGCTGTTTTCCAAACCTGCTGTATCTGACTCCAGAATCTATACTGTTAACCACTCTAGAAAGTACTTACATTAGAGCTAGGAAAAAGGCAGGGTATACAGGTAAAGTTAAGGACATTTTTTACATTGTATCATAACAACATAGTACTGTTTCTGTTGATTCTGTTTTTCACTGAACTTGAAAACAAGATTATCATCTGAGAATGAAGAGGAGGCAGAATTTATTAATTTTTACATGCTGAATTTAATATTTAAAACCTTTAAATAAATGCAGATTGGTCCTAAAATGTCCCATACCTTTTCTTCTTTAAACTCTAACAGTCTTAATTACTTTAAACCTTTTAACTTAGCTTTCTTTTTCTTGTGTGTTTTCTCTAAATTCAAAATTTTATATTCCTCGTTAGTTGAGGTTCATAGTTATCTGCACTGCCATCATGTGATCAAATTTATGCAGAGTTGATTGGACTGTTTAGTTACCAATATCTCTTCCTTAGCTTTGCTTCTAATTTTTAATTGTAATTTAATTTTAATTCTAAATGTCAACTTAAGGTTAATCATTTATAATAATACATAAAGTCGATGCATTATTAATTAGTTGTTAAGTCTTTACCATATATTCTGGTCAAGCCTGTAGATGAACATTGCATATATTGATATATTGGAATAATTATATGAATTGCATATGCAATAGGGGACTAAAATAAAGGAGTAATTAAAGTGGGATGCATTAATCAATGAAAATTTCTTGGACATGTACAAAATGAAAATAAATTGTAGGTTGTATCTATTTTATATTTTGATTGAAGTGAAATTCATGTAACATTAAATTAGCCATGGATACTGGATGCTTGGGGCTGGTGCACTGGGACGACCCAGAGGGATGGAATGGGGAGGGAGGAGGGAGGAGGGTTCAGGATGGGGAACACATGTATACCTGTGGCGGATTCATTTTGATATTTGGCAAAACTAATACAGTTATGTAAAGTTTAAAAATAAAATAAAATTAAAAAAAAATTAGCCATGGTAAAGTGAACAATTCAGCATATCTAATGCAGCTTTACTTTTAAACAGGTTTATTGAGGTTTAATTTACATACCATACAATTCAAACCTTATGTAGTAGTTTTTAGTATATTGACAAATTTGTACAGCCATCACCACGGCTACTTTTAGAACATTTTCATTAACCCAGAAAGAAACTTCATACCCCATTAACAATCATTGCTTATTCCCCCATCCACACCAGCCCTAGGCAAACACTAATCTACTTTTTGTCTTTATAGGTTTGTCTATTGTAGACATTTCATATAAATGAAATTGAACAGTGTTTGGCCTTTTATATATCTTCTTCCACTTAGCGTAATGTGTTTGAGGCTTACCCATGTTGTAGCATGTATCACTACTGCATTCATTTTTATTGCCGAATAATCTTCCATGTTATGTATGTACCACATTTCATTTATCTGTTCACTGTTTGGTGTTCATTTGGGTTATTGCTACCTTTTGAACATTGTGAATAGTAGTGCTGTGAAGATTTGTGTACAAGTTTTTGTTTGAATACCTGTTCTGAGTTCTCTTGGAATATAACTAGATGTAGAATTGGTGGGTCCTATGGTAATTCTCTAACATTTTTGAGGTTCTGCCAAACAAATCCATTACTGTTTTTCTTTTTATAATTAAGGTATTTGTCTTTTCATTACAGTTTTAATTATACTTATATATTTGACTACTAAGTTATTATATGATATTGTGAATCTCCTGATTTATATTTTGGTTTCATCACTAAGTACCAACTTTCTTGAACTTTTGAGGGAAATGATACCACTGATGGAGAAATATGAAGAGACTTTGTGATTCTTAGAGATGGACACTTTCCAGATTAGAGGTACTGTTATCCCACATTGAGAGAAAAGGAAAACCAGATATCTAACATTCTGTTGCCTTCATTTGCTCACTGTATCTCTTCTATGATGCTGTCCCTGAATACTTTGGCTGAACGCAAATGCTTGCCAATGGGAGACAGCTGAGAATTCAACTGTGGTAGGTTTTTCCTGAACACATATGTTAATGTTAACCCTTCTGCTAATTAAATGGATTTGTGATACAGTTTGTGTTATTTGATTCCATGGGGAGTCTGGGAAATACATTATAATTTGCTAAGTACAGTTGAAATAAAGTGGGTACTGTTCAGATTTTATGGAAGTTATTCTCAACTTTGTCCACCGTGGAATGATGGTTTTTAAACCTTTTTTTGTCATAAATAAATAGTTGAACACGACCTATTCACGTCGTGCAAGTTACTAAACTAAGGAGAGAAAGTGAAAATTTTAATTTATGGCTTAGTTTGTATCTTTTAGATATGTAAATGTTATTCTTTGGCATTAGCTGGAGTTTATAATTTACAACACAGTTTGTAATCTTTACAAGTCAGAAAGGAAAGAATTCCAGCACTAAGCTGGCAGGAGAAAAGCAGCTTGATTCTGCTTGGGATGAATGGAAGGAACATAATAGTATAAAGAAAGTAAATACGTTTCTGAGTGGGAGAGAAATAAATTATTTTAAAAAATATTTTAGGATGTGCTCTAATTAGATAACAGACTAGCTAATCTAACCACAGTTGACAAAGTACTTTTGTTTATTGTATTTCTCTTAGCCTTTTAAAGGTTTTTTATGTTACAGTAGGAGCAGGTTAAGTCTTTTCTGCTTTGTCTTCTTTTGTCTTCCTTTGTTCATTTTTTGACCATGATAAGTTTAGTAAACTACCCTTTTGGCTCATAAGTGCTTGTTCAAGTGTCAAGAATAATGTTCTTACAAAGAAGTATATTTCCCAACCCCTAGGCCATAACTGTTGGGTCACAACTTCTTGAGGTGGGCCCAGGAGTGTAAATCTTATCAGGTCACCCCACGTGAGTCTCACATGTCCTCAAGCTTGAGAACCACTACCCCACATTGTACTTTCTCCTTGTAGTGACTACAGTTTAGGGAAATGGACTTTGGCGTCAGCCACGTCAGAAGTCAGATCTTGAAACTGTTACTTCATTGTGGTATAACCATGGGCAAGCCACCTAAATTCTTTCAGCCTTCAATTTATTCAGTTATAAAGTTTGAGAAAAAAGGTGACCATATCCATATTTGCTGTAGAGAGAGTCCAGGTGTAAGGCTCTAGTCTGCCCAGGTATCAACAGCATCTTCCTTCATTCTCAGAATGATCTTAGTTTGGATTATAAATGATCATTCTGGCTTGTCTGTTTATTAGTTTGCAATGATGATTATATGATATAACTTATGTAATCAATTTAGTACCATTAGCAAATGCCACATATTTAATAAATATTCTAATAAATAATGCTATTTTAAGGAAGTAAATAAAATATGTTGTTTTTTAGGTATTTTACTAACATAATCCAGATTGTCTACTTCTTTAATTACTTTAAAAATAGATTTTCATGGAAAAGGAGTCACTGATTATTGATTGTTTGCAAATTTTTTCCTCCGTGGTATTAGATTCTTAAATTAAGTCATTTTGTCTTTGTTGTTTTCACTAGCTTGGCCATGCCATTTGGCATTGTCTTGTGCTAAAAGGCATTTTGGAATGGAGATTTTGTGGGAATAAAAAACATTCAAGAGGAGGATAATAAAAGTCTGTAAAGTGGAACTCTAGCATGACACAAAATATTATTATCTGTAAGCCCCATTATCTACAAAAGAGAAATAGGACATTTTTCTTCTCTTATTAGCTTCTTGATGGAAAACCTCATTATGCTGCCTTCTATTTGCTTTTTGTTTTTGAGGAAATGTGTTCCAGCAAGAAGAAAGAAGTATTCAGGGGTTGTTCTTATCGATAGATGAAAATCCTAGACTCTCAACTCACACAAAACTGTTTGAATCCATGTGCAAAAGCTGAATCTAGATACAAACATTACAGCATTCTCAAAGATCAATTCAAAATAGGTCATGGACTTAAATATTAAGCTTAAAACTCTAAAACACCCAAATGAAATAATAATCTCATAGAAATACCTGTATTCTCATGTTCTTTGCAGCATTATTGACAGTAGCCAAGATAAGGAAACAACCTAAATGGCCCAAAACAGTTGAATGGATGAAGAAAATGTGGTGCTTGTATATATACATATATATCTGTACACACACACACACACACACACACACACACACACACACACACACAGGAATATTACTAAGCCTTAACAAAGGAGGCAATTCTGCCATTTGCAACAACATGGATGAACCTGGAGGACATTAGGCTAAGTAAAATAAGATGGATACAGAGGGGGAAAAGCATGATCTCACTTACATTTGGAATCTAAAAGTAAAGTCAAACTCATAAAAATGATGAGTTGATGGTGGTTTCCATAGGCTGAGGGATAGAGGAGACGAGAAAATACATTAAGAATACAAACTTTCAGTTATAACTTGAATAAGTTCGGAAGATCTAATATACAACATGATGACTATAATTAATAATAATGTATTTCACACTTGAAATTTGCTGAGAGAGTAGATCTTAAGTATTTTACCATACACACAAAAACGTTAACTATATAAGATGCTGGATACATTAGTTTGATTGTGGTAGTTCACAATGTGTGTGTGTGTGTGTGTGTGTGTGTGTATGTGTGTGCATGTGTGTATCATGTTGCATGTGTTAATATATATAAATTTTATTTCTCAATTAAAAATTAAAAATTTAAGAAACTAAAACACAGAAGCTCCATAAATGTCCTAGAAGATAACACAGGAGAAAACCTAGGTGACCTTGGTTATGTTGATGAGTTTTTAGATACAACTCCAAAGACATGATCCATGAAAGAAAGAATTGGTAAACTGGATTTTATTAAAATTTTAATAAATGCTCTATGAAAGGAAGAAAATGTCATGAAAATAAAAAGAATAGCCACAGACTGCAAGAAAATACTTGAAAAAACACATCTAATAAAGGACCATTATCCAAAATACATAAAAAAACACTTAAAACTCAACAGTAAGAAAACGACTCAGTTAAAAAACAAGACAAAACAACCACCTCTTCAGTGGCAAATGAGCATATGAAAAGTTTCTCCATGTCATATGTCATGGTTTACTACAAATTAAATGAATTATGAAATACCACTTTACCCCTAGTAGAATAGCCAAAATCAGGAATGCTGACAACACAAAATGTTGGTGAGAATGTTGAGCAATGGGAACTCTTAATCATTCCTGGTAGGAATGCAAAATGGTACAGCTACTTTGGAAGGCAGCTTGGTGGTTTCATATAGAATTAAATATACTCTTACCCTACAATCCAGCAGTCACACTCCCTGGTATTATTTACCCAAAGGAATTGAAAACTTAGATCCACACAGAATTCTGCATTTGGATGTTTATAGCAACTGTATTTATAATTGCCAAATGCTGAAAGTGACCAAAATGTCCTTTAGTAGGTGAATGGGTTAGTAAATTGATAGTAGGTAAATGGGTTAATAAATTGATACATCCAAAAAATGGAATATTATTAAATACCAAAATAAAATGACTTATCAAGTCATGAAAAGACATGGAGGAATCTTGAATGCTTATTACTATGTGAATGAAGCCAATCTGAAAAGGATATATACTATATGTATTCAACAATATGACATTCTGCCAAAGGCAAATTAATGTAGATGAAAAAAAGATCAGTGGTTACCAGGGGTTGGAATGGAGGGAAGGGGTGATGAGGCAGAAAACAGAGGATTTTTAGAGAAGTCAAATTACTGTCTACTATTATTTTACTATCATGATGAATGTATGTCATTAAACATTTGTCCAAACTCATAGAAGTACAACACCAAGAGTGAACTCTAATGTAAAATCTGAATTTTTGGGTGGTTATATGGTGGTAATGTATGTTCATCAGTGGTAAAAATTTACTTCTCTGGTGGGGGATATTGATATTGGGGAAGCTATGCATGTGTGCGACCAGAGGTTATATAGGAAATGTGTATGTACTACCTTCTTAATTTTGCTGTGAACCTAAAACTGCTCTAAAATATATTTTAGTATGGCATTAAGTCTGAAGTATCCTCCATAATATTTATTCACATACTCCTGCTATTTAAAATATAAAAGGAAATTAGAAGCATAGGTTTCTATAGATACTACTTTTGTAAATTATAACCTTCAAGACTATTATAATGTTTCAAATATATATATTTCAGATATGTGCAAATGATGATAAGTTAGAGAAACTTTCAAGCATGGATTGCCTGTTAAACAATCATATGCATACAGATTATCTTCAGATATTTTGTACCAAAATTGAGTATGTACAAACCACGTTTACTGTGTAAGCCACACTTTCAATAATGTTTGCATCTACTGCAATATTTTGCAATGAACAAACATCCCTATAATGAACATGGTATTATTGTAAAGAAGCTGGCAGTACAAGTGGTACTTTGTGTTTTCTCATTTCATACTTTCATTTAGATTTAAGATGTTCTTGGTTTCGTTTCCAAGTTGGCATGAATTAGCAATAAATAGGAATCTGCTGGCTTGTGTTAAATTTGCTTTTCACGTACCTCTAGGGGAAAGAATAGGGAGAACTTAGAACAGTAATCAGTTTTGATTGAGATTACCTAGGTATAGGTCTTTCCTATATCAAACATCAAGCCAAATTTCTTAGCATATAATCAAAAGGAAGCATGTTGATTTCATAACTTATTGATGGGTGTATTCTTTGATTAAGAAGTTACAGGGAAAAGAGATGGTGATAGTTTCATAGATTAATGATTGTGGGTTTTCAGCAGTTAAGAATTTCATTCAACCTAGAAAACGATTTTAAGAAGCACTAATCGTGCAGTTCTTAGGAATAGGGTTGATTAAAAATATGAATAATGTATAAAAGGTAATATCTGGCTGGAAAAAAAACACACTGGCTTTAACTCATGATTAAGCATACATGTTTAATTTCAGATCCTTCCTTTAGCATTAACTTTTAGTTTTGGGGGAGAGAATGCCTCTAGAGAGTTAAAGAATAGCTTTCCTGGCCCTCCAAGAAGAGTAAGGCAAATGCTTAATAGGAAATACATGGGCTGCTGATAACTTGGCACCATGTAATGGGTTTTCATCAACCTGACTTGCTGTATCAGTCAGCATAATCTAGATTACACTGCAGTAACAAACAGTACCCAAATAGCTAAACAATCAAAGAAGTGTTTGTTGGTGGCTCTGGCCACATGTCCATTCTAGGATGGTGATAGGGTGTGGGGCTGTGCTGTATGTTTTCCTCTCTCACACTCAGGCCTGACAAAGACACTGACAAGTAGAATACAGTTGGTCACTGTGACAGGAGTAAGGGGAATGTTGGAAAAATCTTTCAATTAAACACTGTCCAGAAAGTGACTTGTAACTGTCTGTCCACAGTTCTTTGGCCAGAATTCTTCTCATAATTCTGCCATTGATGAGGTTGCAAAGAAGTATAATTCTCTCTTAAGGTCAGAAGGGGAAAAGAACCAGCCATAGAAGAGTTTTAGACATCTTTACCACATTGGAGGAAAAAAATTAATTGCCAAAGCAAAGGTCCAGGCATCACAGCTTGGCAAACATAACATGATTAGCCCTAGAGCCACCCATTCTGAGCTCACATTGACCTGATTCCCTCCACTTACCCCAAGCTGGCAGCTGTGGCTTTGCAAACATGGATAATGCTTCTCTGGTCAGAACTGAATTGAGTATTGGCAGCCACAGAACCTGCAAGCTCCAGTCCTTTTGTGTATCCATGCCTAATTTAATTCTTATTGAGTGAAATGTGCACTCATTTTATTCTTGTTAGGAAAAATGACAACAAAAAAGCTAGTCCAACTATTAAATCAAGATTTTCTACAGGATCTTTTTTTTATCATTTATTTTACCTGTCCTTCCACAAGCTTGAAACTGATTTTATTTTTCATTTAAGATTCATTTTTGATACTTTTGAGTGTAAAAGAAGCAGACCAACTATGCACCTTATTCATGTTCCTGAGAACTTCGTGTTTAAGGCAAGAGACATGTAAGTGTCTGTAAAGAATATAGTAACCTAGTTCTATTGATTGCCAGAGGCAAAGAATGCTCTGTGGTTTTATGTGTGGCTTCATCTTAACTGTGCAACAAAATTCCCAAGCAAGATCTGAAAATATATAAATTCCTGCCCTCCCCCATTTTCAGAATTTCCAATTAAAGAGGTTTAGAGTAAGGCCTAAGCAATCATATTTTTAATATCACCAGGTGATTCTGATGGGCAACTGGAATGAGAGCTGTTGTCTTGGGTTGTTACATAAGAAAACGTTACTTATTTTGAACTTTTTTTCTAAAATAATTAATCATCCAAATATAATGTTTAAGTATCTTCCAGCCTTAACAATAAGGTCATCCATTTAGTAAAACAGAATCTATGTTTGTATTGTTTCTGGTTTACTTATGTGAGTAACGATGAAATTATTACATAATTCATAGAGCGTTTTAGAATCCTGACAGTGTCTATATGTTTTATATTCTGGTTTATAAACCAGTTGCATAGGGGTTATGTTCTTCTTCAGTGTGTTCCACAGTGTCATATTTAGTGCACATAGATCCCGTTATCATAGTTATTCAAATATGTGATTTACCAAAGTAGTAAAAAAATGTAACTAACACTTGATTTGCCTGTTCTAAGCTCTTTCTTTAAAACACTGCAATAAAACTTGAAATGTGGTTTTTAAATTAATTTTGAGTTTGGAAACTAGGGTTAAAATGATTCCTAGAAAGAGAATAATGGAAACTCCAATTATGAGGTCATTAATTATAGGGATCCAGGTAGCAGTGGAATTTTTTTCTTCAAGGACATTTGCCTCATCCTCTTTAAGGCTACCAGTTGCAGGTATGTCATTTTGGAAGTGAGTGAGACAGCACCATGTTGATGTCCATAGTTCAATGTAACAGGTAAAATATACATGCTATGCATAAATCTTATACTTACCCATCTCTTTTTTGCTTTAACATAGTCTTCATTTTATGTAGAGGAGTATTTAATACAAGTAAAGAGTAAGCCACATAATGCTGATATTGTCGAGTACAAATGTTTCTGGATGTAGGTAAAGAGAGACTTTATTAAAAAAAAAATACTGCAAGAGAGACTACTGTAGGAGGGAGAACAATCCAATCAGGGTGTCTCTAAGCATTTCTTTAGTCAGGCAGAAAGGGACTTTTATTTTATATGAGGAGCAAACAAGTCTAGGAAGAAAATGGGAATGGGAAGCAGGAATGAAAGGGTGGCATCATAATGTGATCATACAGTTGATTAGGGAATGTTTTTCCCCAAGGTTGGTAAGTGCTCTGGAGGGGCCCTTAAGGAGAGGTTGTATGCTGGCTCAGGCTGAGGGTGTGTCAAAGTTCAGAGGCCTGGGAGAAGGAGACAAGTTTTAGTTAAGCTGGTTAAGTCAAGGTATTTTATCCAGATGGGCATAACAGTTCAAGCAATTATTTATGAGACAAAGAATGGGAACTCAGAGGGTCTGTGTCTGGCTTTGTCTTAGGTAAGCAAGGTGGGACACCTCTGAGTCTTGTCTAAATCATATAGGGAAGGCAGTAAACTTCCACAACAAAAAGAAGAAGGGGGATTTTTAAAACTATTACTGTTTTCTGAGACTGAAGAGCTCATTAAAGTTCAACATTGTCAACATAAAGCAGTAGAATCTAGCTGATTCTCATATAATAATAGGTATCATTTAACGATGGCCTTGTCCTTACCTGAGTGTTTCACATCTGTTCAACCCTTTGTGGTATGAATTCTTATCCTTTTTTTCAAGTGTGAAAATGGAGGCTTAGAGAGTCCCCATATGTCCTAGAGATTTAGTGTTTTATCTGGCATTCAAACTTGCATGTCCTTATATACAAGTCAATCTAGTAGGCTGTGAAGTACCTATTCAAGAAGAAAGGTACTCAGTCTTTAATAATACTGTTGGTTTTATCATTGAGACAAAGGAAAATTCTCTATACAGTCTCAAACATATGTATTTTGTGTTCTGAAATACAGAGATGGAGGGAGAGGGACACATAAATGAACAGGACCCTAAGGCTGAAATCTTTACTAAAGCATGACTGTGGAGGAATTCACTTCCCAAGTAAACTTCTCTGATTCTCTTGATTTTAAACATTATGGCAAGCTCTGTTCTTCTCCTTTGGACCATGCTGTGAAATCATGCTGAGAAAGTTCTCTCTGCAGTCTGCTAACAGACATTTATAGTGGGATTTAAAATTATACAATTCATATATGAATGAGCATATTGTATCCGGAACCTACAGATTTTTTTTGTCATTGTGTGTCTTTGAGCTGTTTGCATTAGAAATGAAGTGAAAATTAAAATTTGACTAGGACTTTAAACTCAACTGTTTTTAAGGAGGGTGATATGTGATATCCAGTTAGCATCTAACCACAGAGTTTAGAATTGTTAGAGAGCTTTAAGGTCATGGAATCTAACCTCCTACACAGTGCAGAAATTCCTTTTGAAGAGATTCTTAGTAACCAGTCATCCAAGCATTGTTTGAATATCTTTAGTGTTAGGAATCTCACTCTCGGGGCAGACATGCCATTTTTGATTAGCCTTAATTGTTGAAAACTTTCTCATACTGAGTGGAAAAATGGCTACCTAGCAAAGAAAGCTACTTTATTGCACCAGTGCTTTGAAAGTCTGAAAGCGAGTAAATGCAAAATATCAAATAATTGTTAAATTGAATACTAGCTCCATGATCCAGAATCAATCTTAGTCTCACTCACCATTCAGTGACTCTTAAATACTACTTCCTACATAAACCATAATTTCTGTGTCATAGGGTTTTCTTACTTTATTTTGTTTACAGATACGTTTTACATTAGGAAATGCATATTTCAGTGAAAAAGTATGCATTGTCACAAATAGTGCATGCTTCGGAACTTTCATTGCCTTTGAGCTATTAGTCTGAGTAAATTCTGTCTTGTTCTAGGGAATTTCCCTTGACTTTCCTCCCAGTTGGAATTAAACCAGTTTTACCTCCATTTGCAATTCAATTCATTTATACCATAGAAATTTCTATTTTTTTAGTTTTCTTTTGAACCTGTTATAACATCTGTCTGGTTTCCTCATTTAATGAGTACAGATAAAATTTTTAATATTTGTTCATTTTCATTTTTATATTCATTATCTTTTAGAAATTTTGGAGATCTTCCAGCAAGATGCTCCATGGTTTCCCTTACCAGAGCCAGGTAAACTTCTTAACCAGAGAAGGGCACCTTGTGGGCAATTTATATCCAGGCTGTTCATTTCCTTGGCTCGTTAAAGTGAATCCTTAGTGGCAATAGAAATTTGTTGACTCTAGTTTTTCTCACCTTTATTTTCTGCTCTACCAACTTTGTGTTTTGGTTTGTTTTGGCCCAATATTTTTTTTTCCTATTGCTGGCAGGAGAGGTTGAGAATTTTGTTTTATGATCTGATCATTTAGTGAAGTTGTTCTCCATCACTGGTCAACACTGGTTGGTAATTTGAGTTCAGTCTTAGCATCTGATGAGCTCTGGAAATGCATTAATGGCTCGTAGAGATCTTACCTCTCGAGTGCAAATGACAGAGAATCTGGTCTATTAGGATTTTCTCTTTGTTGTATTTGTCTAGTTTGAGCTCACATAAGTTATGTATTTCATGTCAACCAGAAAGTGTATTTCTAGACTGATAAGTTTTATATATCTATTTATGCTTGGCCCGTGGCTGAAATGTTAGAGTTGAAGTTGCAGGATTTTATGTATATCTGTATGTTTATATGTCTGTAATTCTATACCAAAAAAACTGTTACAAATAATAAAAATGAATGCTGTAAGGTTGAAGGGAATAAATTAAATATACAAAAATCAGTTCCAATTCTATACACTGTCAATGAACTAACAGAAAGAGAATTAAGTAAACAATCCATTCATAATTGCAATGAAAATAATAAAATATCCAGGAATAAAGTTAACCGACTAGTTAAGTGTACTCTGAAAACTGTAAGATATTGTTGAAAGAAATTAAGAAGACACAAAGAAATGGAAAAAAATATTCCATGCTCATGGGCTTGAAGGCTTCATATTGTTAAAAATGTCCATATTCCTTAAAGAAATCTAGAGATTCAATGCAATCCCTATCAAAATCCCAATAACCTTTTTCACAGAAATAGGAAAAAAATTCTAAAATTTGTATAGAAGCACGAAAGACCCTGAATAGCCAAAGCAATTCTGAGAAATAAAGAACAAATTTGGAAGAATCACAGTTCTTGATTTCAAATTATACCACACAGCTGTAGTAATCAAAAGAGCATGGTATAGGCAAAAAAACAGTTACATGAATCAATGCAAAAGAAATGAGAGTCTAGAAAACAAACACATAAATACGGATAATTAATTTATGGCAAAGGAACACAGAATATACAATGGAAAAATGATAGTTGCTTCAATAAATGATGTTGGAAAGACTGTACAACCACATGCAAAAAAATGACACTAGACCATCATCTTATGCCATACACATGAATCAGCTC
Source organism: Bubalus bubalis (assembly GCF_019923935.1). Lineage (NCBI taxonomy): Eukaryota > Metazoa > Chordata > Mammalia > Artiodactyla > Bovidae > Bubalus > Bubalus bubalis. The sequence continues at coordinate 27,780,557 of NC_059181.1, forward strand.
AAAATGGTTTAAAGACTTGAGGACTTGAAACCACAAATTTCTTAGAATACAACATAGGCAGTACACTTGTTAACACTGGTTTCAGCATGTATATGATGGAATACTACTCAGCCTTAAAAAGATGAAATTCTGCTATTTGTGACAATGTGAATGGACTGTGAAGGCATTATTTGAAGTGAAATAAGTGAAATAGAGAAAGCCAAATAATGTGTGATTTCATTCATATATGGAATAAAAAAATAAGTGGACAAACTAAACCAAATAAAATTAAACACATAGATACAGAAAACAGAGTAGCAGTTACCAGAGGTAAAGAAGGCTAGGGGTAAGGTGGAATTGATAAAGATTGTTAAGTAACAGTATGTTGATTGATGGAGACTAAGCTTTTGATCAAAGAAGGCAATGGCAACCCACTCCAGTACTCTTGCCTGGAAAATCCCATGGACGGAGGAGCATGTTAGGTTACAGTTCATGGAGTCGTGAAGAGGTGGACACGACTGAGCAACGTCACTTTCACTTTTCACTTTCATGCATTGGAGAAGGAAATGGCAACCCACTCCAGTGTTCTTGCCTGGAGAATCCCAGAACGGGGAAGCCTGGTGGGCTGCCGTCTATGGGGTCGCACAGAGTTGGACACGACTGAAGTGACTTAGCAGCAGCAGCAGCAGCAAGCTTTTGGTGGTGAACATACTATAGTGTATACAGAAGCCAAAATATGTTCTACACATGAAATTTAATGTTATAGACCAATATTGCCTCAATAAAAAGTATATGATTAAAAATAAAATCATGTAAGTTAAAAAAATAAGTGAGCACTGAGGCTTGTTAAAGCACTAGAGGGACTGTAGCACTGCAAAAAGACACCAGAATGAGGAAGAGGTTACAGGCTCTCAAGTAAAAATAGGAAAAGCTCTTTAACTGGGGCATTATACACACTATCCTAGAGAAGTTAGATTCTCAGGAAAGGTTTGAGAGGTCCTCAGGATCTCTATTAGGCTAATTGGTAGAGGTCTTCCCCTGTGTGAAGCTAGTTCATAAGGACTTGGAGAGGTGGCTATTTTTTTCAAATGTGGAAATATCAACAAATCATCACAAGGCATTCAAAGAAACAGGGAATCATAACCCAATCAAAGGAACTAATTTAATCTCCAGGAATGAAACAGAGATCAATGAATTACCTGAGAAAGTCTTCAAAATGACCATCTTAAGTTGCCTGATGTGCTGAGAGAAAAAAAACAGGCAACACTAAATGAAATCAAGAAAATGAGGCAGAAAGCAGATGAGAATATCAAGGGATAGAAAGTATTAAGAAACAAACAAAATAGAAATTCTGTAGTTGAAGTATACAGTGATTAAATTGAAAGATTCACTAGAAACATTCAACAACAATTTGACAAAGCAGAAGAAAAAAAGAAAACAGTGAACTAAAATACAGGTCATTTAAAAGCTATCAAGTCAGAGGAGAAAAAAGAATAAAGGAAAGTGAAGAGAATCTCATATAGTTATAATACCATCAAGAGGGAAAAAGGAAAGTGTTAGTTGCTCAGTCCTGTCCCACGCTTTTCTATCCCATGGACTGTAGCCTGCCAGGCTTCTCTGTCCATGGAATTGTCCAGGCAAGAATACTGCAGTGGGTTGCCATTCCCTTCTCCAGGGGACCTTCCCAACTCCGGGGTTGAACCCGTCTCCTGCATTGCAGGCTGATTCTTTTTTTTTTTTTTTTTTTTTTTTTCAGTCTTCAAATATTTTTTATTGGAAGGCCATGCATTGCCTTCATTTATTGTATTTCAAATCACTGTACATTTACTTTTGTGAAAACACTGCCTGCATTTTCTAGTACAAAAAAAACCTAAAAATTGTTTCAGGAATGTAGAGAAATATCCAACTTAAATAGTGAAAAAGTGCACCATAATTACTGCTGCACTGCAGTCATTTCTGCATTTCCCATGTTTCTTAAATAACTATCTTGTCTGATAACACACAATATAAAGAGCAATTATGAAAAACAGACATTTACATATACTTCTAAAGTCTTATTGAGAATATCCTGTTGGCATCGGATAACCAATCACAGGCGCAGCTGCAGTAGCAGGATATGCATATGCCTGTTGGTTCATACCATTGTGCATATTTGGAACGTTACTTCCATATTGCTGAGTGCTATCATAACCGTTCTGGTAAGTCCCTGTTGGATTACCAGTCCTAAAACTGGTCTGTATACCAGCAGACACAAAATTACTTCCAAAGCTCCCATTGGTGTAATTTGCAGCACTGTAAACACCATTCTGAGTTTTTGCCCCAAAATCTCTCTTAAGCAGACTAGCTGATTCTTTACCATCTGAGCTATGAGTCAAGAGGACCAGTCCATAAATTATGGCAGAAGGAGAAGAAAGAGACAAAATAGCAAAGGGCTGATATGAAGAAATAATGGATAAAACCTTCCCAAATTTGAGGAAAGAAATGGACATATTCAGGAAACTCAACAAACTCCAACTGTGATAAATTCAAAGAGATCCACAGTAAGACATAGTATAATCGTGCAAAATCATGGACAGAGTCTTGAAAGCAGCCAATGAAAAGTGACTCACCACATGCAAGGGAACTCTTAGAATTATCAGAAGATTTCTCAGCTGAAACCTTGGAAGCTAGAAAGGAATGAGGTGATATATTCATAGTGCTAAAAGGAAAAAACCTGAAAAACAAGGACACTATATTTGGCAAAATTGTGGTTCAGAAATGAAGGCGAAATTAAGACATTATCAGATAAATAAAAGGTTGAGAGAGTTGAGTTCCTTACCACTAGACATGCCCTATAAGAAATGCTATAGGGTATTCTTATAGATGTAAAAAAAAAAAAGATGCTAGATGGCAACACCAAACTGTATGAAAATGTAAAACTATCTAGTAAAGGTAAACACTGATATATAGACAAAGATAGAATACTTTAGTATTGTAATGCTGGTGCATAAATTAATTTTAATTCTGATATAGAATCGAAAATAGACATTAAGATAACTAAATCTGTGTTAAGGGATACACACAATGAAGGAATGTATTTTGTGACATCATAACATAAAGTAACATAAAGTAGGGGGCAGAAATGTAAGAAGGTAGAATTTTTTCCTGCTTTGTTGAGATATAATTGATATATAACATTATGTAAACGTAAGTGTATTTTGTTAATTTGATACATGTATATATTGCAAAATGATTACCACTGTTAAGTATTAGCTAACACCTCCATCTCTTCACTTAATTAACATGTCTTTTTTTTGTGGTGAGAATGCTTAATATTGGGGAGTAGATGTGATTGAATTATCAAATTAACATAGTTTCAAACAGCGTGTTACAACTTTACTATGTTTTATGTAGTATAGTCCCCATGGTAACCACAAGGCAAATATCTATAGAAAATAGTAATGTAAACTGGTTATTACATGTGCCAGGTCTCTTCATTGAATGAGTAGGAGTAAAATCTTGAACACATACTCATTTTTGAATGTATCTGAATGAGTCATGGTTATGTTTTACTGAAAATTATCTCTTTACACAACCCTATATAAGGCTCTCTTTCTTTTTGAATAAATGAAATAGTACTGCATAAACAGATATTTATGATGAAAATATTGACTTTGGTTTGGTTTTTGCCAAAATTGAATGTTGATAATATAGGGTGATATAACACTGTTCACTAGAAGTTTTTGCAGTGATGGAACTATTTTCTGTCTCTGCTGACCAGTAGGGTAATCACTAACTAGGTTTAGCTGTTAAGCACTTAACTTGTGGTTTTTGCCACTGAGAAACTAGAGTGATTTAAATTTATTTATTTGTTGGTTGCATTGAGCAGCATATGGGATCTTAGTTTCCTGCTGCTGCTGCTGCTGCTGCTCCTAAGTCGCTTCAGTCGTGTCCGACTCTGTGTGACCCCCGTAGACGGCAGCCCACCAGGCTCCCCCGTCCCTGGGATTCTCCAGGCAAGAACACTGGAGTGGGTTGCCATTTCCTTCTCCAATGCGTGAAAGTGAAAAGTGAAAGTGAAGTCGCTCAGTCGTGTCCGACTCTTCGTGACCCCATGCGGCCTACCAGGCTCCTCCGTCCATGGGATTTTCCTGACCAAGGATCAAAACCTGTGACCCCTACACTGGAAGCACAGAACCTTAACCACTGGGCCACTAGAGAAATCCCTAAATCTAACTGTAAATAGCCATATGTGGGCACAAATTGGAAGTGCTGATCTAAGGAATAAGGCTTGCAGATATTGCTCATGTCAGAAGAAACAAAACTGACTTCAAAGAGTTTTTACTATGTTTCTCTAGTAGAAACTTTCTATCTTACATTTTTTTCACTATAAACACTTGAGTTTAATAAATCAAAAAGGAATTTTTGAAGCCATCCTTTAAAAAAGAGTTTTACATATATTTTAGTACATAAAATTTATTGTAAAATTGTAATCTAAAACTTTTGATCATTTAAAGTATATACTATAATCATATTTCATTATTTATACTTTGTATGTAAGATTAAATTTGGTAGCATTCCTTGGAAACTAAATGGATATCAAATAATTCTTAAAACTCTTACGTATCACGGAGCTTTCTAATATGTAAAATAAAGATATGTTGTACTTCTTTGCTAGTAATCTGAATGACTTAGGAAATGCAGTACTAGGGAAGTTAGATTTTAAATTTGAGAGGTAAGCTGAAAATGTGAACAAATAGGTAATCAGAAAACATAAATTATACTTCAGAAGTAGGAGTATTGGTCATCTCAGAAATTAATCACAGAGAAGAATATATAAGATCAACCAACAAAGTTTTATTAAATTATTTTCAATTATTTAAATCATTCTGCAGCTAGATATATAGTTAATAAGTTAATGAACTGCAGATCCTTTACAATTGAATAGTGTTGAATTACAGCTTCTGGATAAGTGAAAGTGTTAGTCACTCAGTTTTGTCTGCCTCTTTGTGACCCCATGGACGGTAGCCTGCCAGGCTCCTCTATTCATTGGATTCTCCAGGCAAGAATACTGGAGTGGGTTGGCATTCCCTACTCCAGGGGATCTTCCCAACCCAGGGATCAAACCCAGGTCTCCCACATGGCAGGCAGATTCTTGACCATCTGAGGCATCAGGGAAGCCACAGCTTCTGGAAAATAGTACCTAAATAGGAGAAGTACCTTCTCCTAAAGCAAAGCTAAGTTTATTATTTATTGAGGTAATGGAGGGCGTTAACCTTGATAGTCTTATTCTCAAGGGAGAAGGGCACAAACTATTTATCTTCTGTTGTTGTTTTATAAACTGTGCAAGGGACAGCAGTAAAGAATCTCAGAATATCTGTATTAAAACGTATTTTTGAGATTATTGTGACCAATCTTGTCCTCTTATAAACATGCTTTTAAATTCTGGTACTGCTTGCTAAACAGACATGCATTTTTGATCTAGCTTTTTATGATTGATTATAAAGCATGCATTATTTTATCATTCAAACTTCAGGCAAATGGTAGCTAAATGATACAAAATACCATTTTTGGTCAATTGGTTAAGTATAGGTATTTTATTTTTGTTGCATGTTAATAAACCTTTTCAGAATTCTTAGGTGGAGTTTTCCTGATATGATTTATTTGTCCATTGGTATATAGATTCAATTAAAATTAATTTCAAAAGAGATAATATCATGACTCATGAATGTAAGAAGATCATGAGTCAAAGATTTTTATTTAGCTCATTAATTATTGAGGAAACTAGTAAGATGTTAAAACTAGTTTAAAAAGAGAATCAATGAAACAAAGTAAAACCCATATAAAGTCTTTAGGAATTCTGAAATGAAGTTAGAAATAGATGCAGAATTGCTCATTATCCACTGAGCAATTATCAATCATATTTCTAAGAAGCACTGTTTATTTACATTTCTAAGGACAGGAATCGTATTTACCTTTTAATCATTTTTCTACAATTGAGTCGTTAGATAACTCAAAGATAATGAAAGGCAGATATAACTCAGAAGAGTGCTCTCGACAGCATACCCGGTACAACTTTTGCCTATATCATGGACTTTCACAATGTTCCTTATTATCGTAATGTAGATTTAAAAAGGGTTTCCACCTTGCCCTTGTCCCTGTCACTCCATAGTAAATGTCTCCTGCTTCACTCATTTGTATTACTTGTTTGACCCTTATAGCCATTTTAACATAAAAATATGGTATTCCTAGTTGAGTTGAGGATACAAGAAAATCAATTTCCTAATTATATAAAGTTAACAATTTACATATTTGTCTTTTAATTTTAACATTATATGTGTAATAAAATAAGAAACATGAACAACTTATTCATTATGATCTGCTAATTTGTTGAAATTACTTAATTTGTAACTTTCAGTACACATGTTATCTTTACATCACCCTTGAGGACAGATGTTCCTGGCATAATGTTCCATGTAACATTTTTTCCCATTTCATGTAAGAAGGATGAATAATGGTCTAGTGGATTCTACTTCAACAGTGTGAAATTAACATATGAACCATGTGTCTTTCAGGGAGCTATATGTGGATATAGCTATAGATACAGATGTAATAGGTAAAAATCACTTCAGAAAATTTGACTTTTCTATAGAATCATATTTTCAAAGAATTGCTATTCAACATTTTGAATTAAATAGGAACAAAAGTAAGTGACAAATAGGCTCCATAGAAGATTGAATTTGCCATATTTTAACTTCTTCATTTCTTGATTTGTTGTTGCTGCCGTTGTTTCTAACCTGTAGTTTTTGGCTGAAGCATGTGGAGTGATACTCAGTACTAAGTTACAATGTAAAAGGAAAGGAAAATATGGAAAGTTATAGAGGGTGAATTAAGTGATATACCAGTTGGATAATGATCCAACCTTTCTAAAATAATTTATACACTAGAGTGTTTTCTGAATTTTACTGTATTCGTTTTTCATGTTGCTTGTTTTCCTTTATTTCTGATTTTTCAAAACTTTAGTGTTGTATAATGTAAAGCAATGCTTGAGGTTTTTAAATTTAGAAAGCCTTTTTAATGGAAGGTATATGCATTTTAAAAAATCTTATTTACTTTGTGTAATTAATAGAGGATTGGCTTGCATAGCATCACCAAAGTTGCAAATCATGTAGAAAATCTCTGAAGTATGAATGGGATACAGTAAGGGATCATTGGAGCAATGTTTTGGTAAGAACATCTTTTGGAAAATGTAAAATATATGGGGTTAGAACAGATTCTAGTGATCTTTCATAGTTCTGTCAAGTTTTAGAAACGGTTTTAAATTTGTAATTTTACTTAGTTATAAGTGTTTATATAGCCCGTTAATGAAATAGTTCTATCCAGGAAGCATTACATAGTTTGATTTATAATGATTAATGTGCTTAATTTGAAGGATACTACTTCAAAACACTTATTAGATTTTAAGTAATATATTATGCAATATTTAGAGCATACTCAAGCACACATGTAGTTATCTCACTGCATAGGTAATAAAGTACAGGTTTCCCCACTGTCCAAAGTATAGGTTTCTATGACAACTTTCATAAGCCAAAACGTCATAAAGCTACGAAGCAATTACTGTAGGACACATCCTGCTAACAGATACACAAAATAAAATCAAGATAAAGCATAGATGCTCACAGCTATGGAGGTTTGACGGTGAAATGTTCGGTGTAATTCCTGGAGGAGGACCTTGACGGTGCTGCGATTGCTCATTAGGTGCATGCGCTCCCTCTATAAGAGTTTGCCACAAAACAGGTGCTCAGTGCTGTTTTTGGTTGTTGCCTTTTTGCATAAAAGTGAAAATCCTCTTCAGTTTTCTTTTGTTTAGTGAGAACAGATGCTAATGCAGGACAAGTGACAGAAAATGAAGTTTTGAAAAGAGAGGATACCTCTATTGTCAAAGCAGGTAAATTCCCTCCTCTCTGTCCCTTTCCTGATCATCTTTCCTTTCCTCTAGAGGTAGCTACGTTGGTGTTCATCATGCCATGCATTTTAAATTGTTTTTTTAAAACATAAATACGAATCCCTAAACCCTGTGTAGTATTGTTTTGGACTTTGTGTAAATGAGATGATAAAGTACATATTCTACAACATAATTTTGTTTTACCCTTTGTACTTCTGAAATTTGTTCACATTGGTATGTGTAGCTCTAGTTTATTCATTATCAGTGATATGTGACATTCCATTTTTTAGTCTATATTTATTATCAAGTGATCGCCTACCCAGAAAACTGAAAGAATATGGTGAGAAACACGTTTGGACAATATTCTGATTAACGTGATTGCTTTTGGGACTGTTAAAATAAGTTTATTGTCAAGTTAAGATTCTAATTCTGCTAATAAGTTAATAAGTTTTACTAGCAGTTATAAAGATAAAAGGAAATATTCATATTTAGTATGAGCATAAATCAACTTTCCTATTGCCTTTACATCAGTGATTTAGAAGTAAGTAAATAATTTGCTGATTCAATAGTAAAATGTTGTTCCTCTCAGTTCTACTTAATTTGGAGGTATTATATTATGTGGGAAAACTAAGAGTATCAGTATTGATGAGTAATTTGATGCAGAGAATGTTCAAAATAGGTTGGGGATTGCCAGTGAGATTCTGGTCTCAGTTGTGACAAAGTGATTTGGTTGGATGTGCCTAAGGACTCTAGTGAGTTGTGTTATTTTAATTGGCCACAAACTGGCGAAAAACCTAACAATAAGTTAATCATAATGATATCTCACAAAAGCCAATCAGGACCATAGCCCAGAAAAAGTTTCTGGCATTTGGCCCTTACTCTACCTTATCCTTAACAGATAGAGAGATGGAATGTGTGGGAAGAGTACATGTTCCTCAGCCCTGCTGACTGGTATGCCATGTATGGTCTTGTTAGAGTACATCAGCCAATAAGCATGTAAAACAAATGTTAAACGTTAAATTGCCAATGTAAATGTAACACAGTGAGAACCATTCTGTGAGCCATATTTCCATCATGATGGGGAGAAACAGTGTGGGGATTGTGGAGACAGGAGCTTTCAGTTCAGTTCAGTTCAGTCGCTTAGTCGTGGCCGACTCTTTGCGACCCCATGAATCGCAGCACGCCAGGCCTCCCTGCCAATCACCAACTCCCGGAGTTCACTCAGACTCACATCCATCGAGTCAGTGATGCCATCCAGCCATCTCATCCTCTGTCGTCCCCTTCTCCTCCTGCCCCCAATCCCTCCCAGCATCAGAGTCTTTTCCAATGAGTCAACTCTTCGCATGAGGTGGCCCAAGTACTGGAGTTTCAGCTTTAGCATCATTCCTTCCAAAGTAATCCCAGGGCTGATCTCCTTCAGAATGGACTGGTTGGATCTCCTTGCAGTCCAAGGGACTCTCAAGAGTCTTCTCCAACGCCACAGTTCAAAAGCATCAATTCTTCGGCACTCGGCCTTCTTCACAGTCCCACTCTCACATCCATACATGACCACAGGAAAACCATAGCCCGGACTAGACGGACCTTTGTTGGCAAAGTAACGTGTCTGCTTTTGAATATGCTATCTGGTTGGTCATCACTTTCCTTCCAAGGAGTAAGAGTCTTTTAATTTCATGGCTGCAGTCACCATAGTTCCAAGATTAATGTATGTTATCCGTTATGGAAAAATTCTTTTTAAGCAGTGTAGGTCATTTCTTATTAGGACATTTTCTCAGTTTTGTTTGAAACACTTACTGATGTTTCTTTGTTCATATAACGTTAGATACTTTTTGTCCTATTGCAGTCTAACAAGAACTTTAGTTTCTGTATTTTTCAGTCATGGGTTTTATGTCGTAGTGATTATGTTGTCATAGAAAGGAAACCAGAACTGACAACAGTTAACAAATGCAGCTCTTTTATTACTTATTTCCCAGTCTTCTTTTTATTTACCATTTTACAAATGCAATCATATTTTATAAGCAGCAAACACTTGGCCTGAAGAGTGCCTTTTTTGTAGTGTATTTATATTAAGATACTTGGTTAAGAAAATGTAAATTATTTCTGTCAACTTCAGTGCTTTTGATTATATAGAAAAAGGTACTGTCTAAATTTTCCTATTTTGATGTTTTCTGGATTAAATAATACAATATAAAATACTGTATTATTTTGCTATACTATTGCTATTATACTAATAATATATTATTAAAATTTATTTTTTGTCTTTAGATATTAGAACACATATTTGACTTTGCATAAAAAGTGTTTTATTGCAGTTCCTTATGTTTCTCAGATGGTAAGAGAATATATGTTGAGGAGTCCATCTCTACAAGCTTGAGGTGAATAAATGATTTGATGAATGGGACAACAGAATTTTTTTTAATAATGTTATGTTATTAATGCAAAAATATTAAGAGTTTTTTTTATATAATATTACTAGCCACATGAAGAAACAGTTAATTTGCAGTAAAATATTTCCATCTGAATGGCTAGGCCCTGATAGCTCAGTTGGTAAAGAATCTGCCTGCAATGCAGGAGACACTGGGTTTGATTCCTGGGTTGGGAAGATCTACTGGAGAAGGGATAGGCTACACACTCCAGTATTCCTGGGCTTCCCTTGTGGCTCAGCTGGTAAGGAATCTGCCTGCAATGTGGAAGAACTGGGTTCAATCCCTGGGTTTGGAGGATCCCTTGGAGAAGAAATTATTAACTTAGTACTATTTGGGATGAAGCACTTATCCTTTCTTTCTTTTCTTTTCCTGAAGAATTTTTTCACTCTTTTTTTCTCACCTACATATTTCAAGGCTTAACCAGATTGCCTAAGGGAGAGACCCCCTCAAAATAAATTGTAGTAGATTCTTAAAGGGCTTTTCATACTTGGCTTCAGTTTCTCCTACCTTTTCTGGTAGATTCATCCTCTTTGTTCACCTTTCTAGATGTGCCATTGTAAGGAAGCTTTCCTACCGGGAATTTACAATATCCAGTGACGTCTGACTTATTTTTTTCTTAGGCTAGACGCTTCCTCACTGAAAGAAGGCTTTTATCAGCATCTATTATGCTCCTTTCCCACTGCTATAAATCTTCTCTATTTTCTTAAATAAGAGATTGTATTAGGAATCCAGTTCCAAATGCCATAGTACTGGAATGTAGTTGTGGGTGGATTTTTTCCTCCTAAGCTCTATAAACTCTTATAGTTGCTTGACGAGAACTTGCTTTTTTTGTTTGCTTTTGTTCAGTTGTTAAGCTTTAATGGTAAGTGATGAGGGAAAATAAATAAAAGAAAATCTTAAAAGGCTATGAAATCCTCATTAGGTTTGAAACAAACACCTTAGCTTAAATGTCTGTGCCATTTAACATATTTAAGTTCTTTGGTCTGTGAACACTTGTTCACAGTGTTGAATTATGACTTCAAACTCTCAGGCATTTTTAGGATACATTTTGTTTCTGATCATACATCGTTAAATGGTATGTTTGATTTCAAAGCTTTTTATTACCATTTTTTCCTTAATAAAATATCTTTAATTGTATTTTTTTCAGTCAATATTAAGTGCAAATGAGTTTCAGAAGAGAAATAGGTAGTTTTCTGTATGAAAATAAAAGTGAAAGTGTTAATAGTTCAGTTGTGTCTGACTCTTTTGAGACCCCATGGACTATATATACATGCCAGGCTCCTCTGTCCATGGGATTCTCCAGGCAAGAATACCAGGAGTTGGTTGCCATTCCCTTCTCCAGGGGATCTTCCTGACCCAGTGTTCGAACCTGGGTCTCTTGCATTGCAGGCAGATTCTTTACCGTCTGAGCCACCCAGGAAGCCAGGGAAGTTTTCTGTATAGAACAATCTATTTTTGACTTAATATTTTGAATAATGGTTCATTATATTTAAATTTCTAAAGTACTCAGAGCACCAAGGGAAACTCTAGAGAATAACTTTATTTTGTTGATTTGAGATCCTGTAATATAGGATGGACTTATTTTTCCTTCTGGGAAATTTTTCTTTTTTTTTCCTGGCCTTGCTATATCAGATGTTTCCTCATGAACATAACAGTTCTGAACAACACCTTTGTTTAACATTGTATTTGGTATCAAAATGTATTAGTGGATCAGGACTGAATAATTAGTAAACCATTGGCTACTTTATACATTTCCATTGTAGTCATTTTATAATGAAGTTCCTGATAGCAGATACAAGTTGAGGTGAAATTTTTTCCTAAAAAAAAAAAAAGAAAGAAATTTTTTCCTATATAGGTCCAAGAATTCTAGTTCATCAGTCAAACAACAAATGCTCATTGTAACCTCATGAAAAGCAGGATGGTGGCTCTTTTATGAATGTATGACAATCTTTCATTTTGTAACTAATAGTATCTGAAAACAAGTGAAGGCATTTGTACACCTGGTTGATAGATAGCACTCCTGCACTAAGTGCACAACCACATCTCTGCAGGTACACTTGGCAGAGGTCGTCCTCTTAGGGTCCTCCACCCTCTGCACAATCAAAAAATCCACATGGTGAAAAATCTGTGTGTACTGAAAAACTTGCATATAGCTTTACAGTTGCTGTGCTGTATCTACCGTTCCACATCTGTGGATGCCGAATTCAATCAACCTCAGGACTGTGTAGTACTATTTGTTGTTGTTTAGTCACCTAGTCATGTCAGACTCTTTTGAGATCCCATGGACTGTAGCCCACCATGCACCTCTGTCCATGGGATTTCCCAGGCAAGAATATTGAAGTGAGTTGCTATTTCCTTCTCCAGGAAATCTTCCCGATCCAGGGATTGAACATGAATCTCCTGTATTGGCAGGCAGATTCTTTCCACTGAGCCACCTGGGAAGCTTGTGTAGTACTATAGTATATATTTAGAGAAAGAAATCTGCATATACGTGGACCCATGCAGTTCAAGCCCATGTTGTTCGAGGATCGACTGTAGGTTTTCATTTTAAGGGTGTCATCCAGATTAAGTAGTTAAGTAGCTTTAGATGGTATGTATGAGTAACCAATTCAGAAATGCTTAATGAAAGCTCATAATCATGATATGTTATTGGATTATACTATGAAATCTAAATTAGCAAACATAGGCAGGGATTTAAAGGAGAGAAAGTGAAAAAAAATAAAGGAGACAAAGTGGAATAGGAATGATGTCAGTAACTAAGGCAGAACTCTCAATCTAGTCTCAGAGGCTACTTGGTCTCTTTCATTTAATCATTCATGTGTTTATGTATTCAACACATTTTTATTGAGAACCATGTTTCTGAGCCAGGCACAGAAACTACAGCATAGAGCAAGAAAGATTTGATTTTTTAAAGAAAAAAAATAACATGTAGTTCACATGCTGTACAATGCACCCATTTTAAGTATACGATTTAGTGATTGTTTTTTTTAAGTATATTCACAGAGTTGTGCAACCATCACCATGAACAATTTTAGAACATTTTCTTTACCCAGAAAAGAAACCCTGAACCAATTAGCAGCCATTATCTCCCCTCCCCTCAACACCTGGCAACCATTAATCTGCTTTCTGTCACTATGAATTTGCCTATAAAGGATATTTCATACAAATGGAACCAATGTTTTGTTTGTGACTGGCTTTCATTTAGCATAATATATCCAAGGTACTTCATTCCTTTATGTTGTGAAATATTTCATTGTATGGATACAGCACATTTTATTTATCTTGTCATCTGTTAATGGACATTTGGGCTGATTCCAATTTTTGGTTTTGGCTGTTGTGAATAACACTGCCATGAACATTTTGTGCAAGTTTTTATGTGCGGGTATGTTTTCATTTCTCTTGCTATGTACCTAGGAAGAGAATTCTGATTCATAGAGTAACTTTATGTTTAACCATTTGTGGAACTGCTAGAATTTTCCAAAGAAGTTGCTGTGTTTTTCATTCCCACTGGCATTATATGAATGTACCAGTTTCTCCAGGTCCTTGCCAGCTTGTGTTGTTAGTTTTTTTGATTATGGTCATCTTGGTGGTTACGACATCATATGCCATTATGGTTATAATTTACATTTATCCAATGACAAATAAAGCTGAACAACTTTTCATGTGTTTATTCACTAAGTGCTTATTCATAAGCTTTGGCTATCTTTAAATTGGGTTATTTGTGTTCTTGCTGAATTTTAAGAGTCCCTTATATATTTTAAATACAAGTCTCTTAAATAAATGTTTTGAACATTTTAAATGTTCAAATAAAATAACATTTTAAATAAATGTTTTGAAAGTGTCTTCTCATCCTGTGGGCTCTCTTTTCACTATCTGGGTGGTGGTCTTTGTGGCATAAGAATTTGAATTTTTGATGAAGTTGATTGTATTTCATTTTCTCTTGTACTTTTAATTCATATCTAGGAAGACTGCCTAACCTAAGGTCCCAATGCCTTTCTCCTATATTTTCTTCCTGAGTTTCATTGTTTTAGTACTTACATTTAGGTCTATGATTCATTTTATGATAATCTTTGTGTGTGGTGTGAGGAAAGGGTCCTATTTCACTCTTTTACATGTGGATATTCAGTTTTCTCAGCTTGATACCTATCTTTTAATTGTATAAAAAAAATCACCTGAAGTTCATATTAAAAATACAGATTCTGGTTCAGTCATGGGGCTTGAGAGTGTTTTACTAAAAATTTCCTGGTGATACGAATGATAGTGGTTCTCCAACTATATTTTGAATAGCAGCAGAGAGACAACTACTGAACAAAGAAATGCATTCTAATTGTGCATCTGTTTTGATCTCACCTGAGGACTGGCTCTCTGCTGCTCCCATTAGGTGGGAGACTGACTTCTCTACTGCTGTCAAGATCACATTCCATGAGGTCAAACCATAATTTGAGAATTGCTAAGTGAAGTCACTAAGTCTGAGTTTTTAATTCCTAGCAGAAATCATCTGGTCAGCTGCACCAGAGCCAGGTGTTCATCTCTTGTACCCATCAGCTGTGACTAGGGGTCTGGCTTATAGGGCATTCATTGTGTGGGTGGCAGTTCTCGGAGAAGAGGGTTGTAGGCTCACCAGAGACTGAATACTGTTCTAATTTCAGAGCTATTTGGGAATCTTTTACCTTTAAATTTGAGAATTTCTAAATGGTAATTGGAGTGAGAAAATCTTCAGATGACTGCTCATGAGCAATCCTGGACTGAGAAAGGGAAGAGTTTTCCTTGATTACCAGCTAACCTCTGCATTTCATCTTTAGCAAGGCTGGATGGTTTAGGTAACTTGAGTAAGGGCTCTTATTGGAGTGCAGGCAGTCCTGGTGCAAAGCCCTGAGCCTTTGGAGGTTTTCTCCTTCATAGACTGAAAATAAAAGCTGTTCTGTAGACACATTTTAATGACTTTGTTTCTGGAACAGAGTGTAGGTGCTGAACTATGTTAGTTTTCCTGCTTTCCCACTTCTGGAAAAGATTTTCTGTAATTTACATATAAATGACCAAGTATAATAGGCCAATTAAATTAAGGATAAAACAAGAGCCATCTAATGGAAAGAGAACATAGTTTTCCTGTAAAACCAAGGCTAAAGATGGTTACTCTAGCTGAATAAAAATTTAACCATGAGCTTTTTGGCAAACAGGGTAAAGAAGAAGACGTAATTAAACAGTTCATAATATATATAAAGATAAAAAAGCATACTAGTTAGTTACAGAATATTTTTCTTAGCATTAAAGTTCAAAGTTTATTTAGAGTTACTTATAAGAAAAAGAGAATGCCAGTATTTAAAAAACATCAAATGGCAGACACTTTTGCTATCATGGTCTGTAAAATTATTCTAGACTTTGTCCACTGCCCAATTCCAAAGCTTCAGATTATTTGTTAAATCAGCATTCCACTCCCAGTTACCAAAACTAATAAACCTTGTATTTGTTTCCTGTTGCTGCTGTAACTGAATGCCACAAACTTTGTGGCCCCAAACAGCACGTGTTTATCATCTTACAGGTCTTGAAATCCTAAATCCAAAAATAGGTCTCACTGGGATACAATCAAGTTATCAGAAGGCTGAGTTATTTGTGCAGGCTGTGAGGTGGGGGAAAATCTGTTTCCTTTTCTTTTATGGTTTTGAGAGTCTGCCTGCATTCCTTGGTTTGCAGTTTCCTTATTCCATCTTCAGAGGCTGAAAAATCAGCCTTGAGCTCCACATTCTGCCATCTTTATTGGATCTTTACTGCTCCCTTTTCCCTTTTTTGTGGACCCTTGCTATTACATTGGGGTGTCCTGGTGGTGCTAGTGGTTTTAAAAAAAAAAAAAACAAACAAAAACCCTCCTGCAGTGCAGGAGATGGGGAGATATGGGTTCAATTCCTGGGTTGGGCAGATTCGCTGGAGAAGACAATGGCTGCCCACTCCAGTATTCTTGCCTGGAGAATCCCATGGGCAGAGGAGCCTAGTGGGCTGTACAGTCCACAGTGTCACAAAAGATTTGGACATGACAGAAGCAACTCAGCACGTTTGCACTGCTATTACACTGGACCCTCCTTCATAATCCAAGATAATCTCCCTACGTTAAGTTCAACTGTTTGGTAATCTTAATTCCATCCGCAAACAATTCCCATTTGTCATGTTCAGCTCAAGTGAGTTCAGTTGATCAGTCATGTCCACTTCTTTGTTGACCCCATGGACTGCAGCATGCCAGGCTTCCCTGTCCTTCACCATCTCCCAGAACTTCCTCAAACTCATGTACATTGAGTTGATGATGCCACCCAACCATCTCATCCTCTGTCGTCCCCTCTCCTACTGCCTTCAATCTTTCCCAGCATCAGGGTCTTTTCCAATGAGTCAGTTCTTTGTATCAGGTGGCCAAAGTATTGGAGCTTCAGCATCAGTCCTTCCGATGAATATTCAGGATTGATCTCCTTTAGAATTGACTGGTTTGATCTCCTTGCAGTCCACTGGACTCAAAAGAGTCTTCTCCAACACCACAGTTCAAAAGAATCAATTCTTCAGTACTCAGCTTTCTTTATAATCCAACTCTCACATCCATACATGACTACTGGAAAAACCATAGCCTAAACTAGACAGACCTTTGTTGGCAAAGTAATGTCTCTGCTTTTTAATATGCTGTCTATGTTGGTCATAACTTTTCTTCCAAGGAGTAAGATTCTTTTAATTTCATGGGTACAGTCATGATCTGCAGTGATTATGAAGCCCAAGAAAATAAAGTCTGTCACTGTTTCCATTTTTTCCCCATCTATTTGCCATGAAATGATGGGACCGGATGCCATGCTCTTCTTTTCTTGAATGTTGAGTTTTAGGCTAACTTTTTTACTCTCCTCTTTCACTTTCATCAAGAGGCTCTTTAGTTCCTCTTCATTTTCTGCCATTACCATGGTATCATCTGCATATCAGAGGTTGTTGATATTTCTCCTGGCAATCTTGATTCCAGCCTGTGCTTCATCCAGCCTGGCATTTCGCAAGATGTACTCTGCATATAAGTTAAATAAGCATAGTGACAATATACAGCCTTGATGTTCTCCTTTCCCAATTTTTAACCAGTCCGTTATTCCATGTCCATTTCTAACTGTTGCTTCTTCACCTGCATACATATTTCTCAGGAGGCAGGTCAGGTGGTCTGGTACTCCCATCTTCTGAAGAATTTTCCACAGTTTGTTGTGATCCACACAGTCAAAGGCTTTAGCATAGTCAGTAAAACAGAAGTAGATGTTTTTCTGGAATTCTCTTGCTTTTCTATGATCCAACGGATGTTGGCAATTTGATCTCTGGTTCCTCTGCCTTTTTTAAATCAAGCTGGAACATCTGGAAATTCACAGTTCATGTACTATTGAAGCCTGGCTTGGAGAATTTGGGGCATTACTTTGCTGGCATGTGAGATGAGTGCAACTGTGAGGTAGTTTGAACGTTCTGTGGCATTCCTCTTCTTTGGGATTGGAATGAAAACTGACCTTTTCCAGTCCCATGGCCACTGCTGAGTTCCAAATTTGCTGGCAAATTGAGCGCAGCACTTTCACAGCATCATCTTTTAGGATTTGAAACAACTCAGCTGGAATTCCATCACCTCCACTAGCTTTGTTCGTAGTGATGCTAAGGCAAACCAGACTTTGCACTCCAGGATGTCTGGCTCTAGGTCACTGATCACACCATCGTGGTAATCTGGGTCATGAAGATCTTTTTTGTATAGTTCTTCTGTGTATTCTTGCCACCTCTTCTTAATATCTTCTGCTTCTGCTAGCTCCATACTGTTTCTGCCCTTTACATTTTTTATGTAAACTAAGATATTTACAGGTTTCAGGGATTAGACCTGGGCTCATCTCTTTTATTGAGGGATTCATTGTTCTGCATATAATAAAGACCACTTATGATACTAAGCCTGATAAAATCTGTGAGCTTCCTACTCATTTCTGGTTGTGTAAGGTATTCTTGTTAGTATTAGTTAATAGAATCTAAGTATACAGCTTGTTTATAGTTTTACATAATATAAGAATTAACAGATTTTAGAGAAATGGATATTTACCTCTGGCCACTGTTTTGACTTTTAAATTTATTATCTGTATTTGCCTTCTCTTCAGAGTATATATCTGATCACTTAAGACAAGATGGGAATTTTTAATTTAGAACCACTTAATCAATTTAGAGGCTTCCAAGGTGGCGGAAGTGATTAAGATTCCGCCTGCTAATGCAGGAGACACAGGAGACTTGTGTTGTCGAGAAAATCCCCTGGAGGAGGGCATGGCAAATCACTTATTTTACCTCATCTATCTAGTCTCTGTCTGTTCTTCTGCTCTTTCTTTCTTATGAATGGAAACCAGTATGTATGTATGTTTGTGCATGTGTGCTCAGTCGTGTGTGACTCTTTGTAACCCCATGGACTGTAGCCCGCCAGCCTCCTTTGTCCATGTGATTCTTCAGGCAAGAATACAGGAGTGGATTGCCATTTCCTTTTCCAGAGGAAATCAGTAGTCTTTTAGTGAAAAGAGTGAACAGCTACAAACTTATTGCAAGAATATTGACTTTTATACACTACATAGTAAATGTTTCAAGTACCTTTCATAGTACAAGGAATAAGTTGTAGAGTGCCAATAAGCTTGCAAATAAATTTGCTAATCCACAGCTGCTAGGATTTATTCACTTTCACTCAGCAGCTATTGAGTATTTAATGATGGAGATGCAGTAGTGAGGCTTGGCTCATATGGTATCATGTGAAAATCAGCTTTTTGGGAGGAAACTAATATGAACCTTATTACCAAATATGCTCCTGAAATGATACAAGTTCATAATAATGGATATTTTGCTTGAATCTTTTTATTGACACAAAAACGTATTGTAAACTTAAATGATAAAAATTTCATTTCTTCTTCTTTTAAAATTTTTTCTCCCCATTTCAGCAACTTTATTATAAAATGCCTCACACCCATAAGAGGCAAAAAAAAAAAAAAAGTGATAATCACGCTGGCAACAAATCCTGATATACCATGTAGTACATGTGAGGCCTACTTTATAGCTATAAAACTGAGACAATGAGAAACTTATCTAAAGTCACACAGCTCAATAGTCTGGCAGTATGGCTTTGGATATTGTACTGGTAAACTCTGACTAAACTAGCTTTTTTACTTGATCAATCGTCAACTTACAACTGTGCTTTAGCAAAATTATAGTCTATTGGTATAAGAATGTACAATACTGACATTTCAGGATGTATTCTAAATGCTAGATAAAATATTTTATGTTAATGCATTTAATATATATTTAATATTATAGTTATTATTTTCTGATAAAAGTTGATGTCAGGAGTCTGTGGGTATTAAGCTTTGTAAGTACTTTCATGTTCAAATATTATTTTGGTTTCATTAATGATTGATACTTTGGGTAGATCTTGAACTATGGGTACAAAGTCACTGATACTTGCAATGTTCTGTAGTCCTTCCCCAGTCTTCTGAGAACCAATATTAATGATGAGATATCTGACTCTTGTTCCATCACAGACTTTATTTTCCTCACTTGACTCTTTTGAAAAGTCGCTCAGTATTCTTGATATTTTTTAAATATAAAAAACTTGTCTTGAAATTTTGAATTCCTCCTTAGTGTTTTCTTTTATTCTTCATCAAGCCAATCATTTGTTTGCAAGTTGTTGCTTTTCTTTATTGGGGAGTTTTAATGTTATTTTTCAAATGATTTTCTCTCCTGTGTTGCCTCTATTATTTGTTTCACACAAAGTAACTATAGGATAAGGGATAGACCTCCTTTATTTATTTCCTGTGTGTCTTTACTTGCCTTTTACTTTTCATATCTGTTGTCTTTTTTGCTTAAAGTTATAGAAACTTCTCAAAATCGTCAATCACATCACCCACTTGTCTTAGTCCACTCTATTATCCAATCTTCTTATTAAATTTTTTATTTTGTCAGTTTTACTCAAGGAAATGAATGCTGAAGGTGAGCTGAGATTCCAATAAATAATTTCAGTTGTTCAGAAACTAGAGGTAAAGGGATGTGAGAAAGTTGCAAGTTCTATTCGTCCCTGATTTTGAGAACATTTCTCTTCCATTTCTGGCTTTATGGGTTTACTTATACAACTTGCTGCTATATACAAATCATTAGAACATAGTAATAAGACTATAAATGTCCTTATTATAGGGTTTAAAAACTTAAAACTGATCCACCTGCAATATATGGAAGACCCTAAGTTACAAAGTAGAATGAAAATGTCAGATATCTTGGTAAAATTAAAACAAAATATGAGAAAAATAATTGATTAGGGAATTTCCTGATGATCCAGAGGATAAGACTCTGGGCTTCTGTTACAGGGGGATCCACGTTCAATCCCTGGTCAGGGAACAAAGATCCCAGTGATGCCTGGTGAACCGCCCCTCAACCCCCCAAAAATAATTGATTGGAAAGAAAAAAGAAGTTGTAGGTTCTGGGAGTACAATAAAATTTCACTCTTAATACAATTTAAAGATACAAGGTGGAAGAAGTGGATGACAGAGGATGCAATGGTTGGATGGCATCACCCACTCAATGGATTTTATGAGTTTGAGTAAACTCTGGGAGTTGGTGATGGACAGGAGGGCCTGGCGTGCTGCACTTCATGGGGTCCCGAAGAGCCGGACACGACTGAGTGACTGAACTGAACTGAAAGATACTGTTTATATTTTCAAACCAAGAAAAAACCTCAATCATTGAGATAATAATTGATTTTTAAAAGAAGTGCTTATTTCTTTTTTTTAATTTAATTTTATTTTTTAAACTTTACATAATTGTATTAGTTTTGCCAAATATCAAAATGAATCCGCCACAGGTATACATGTGTTCCCCATCCTGAACCCTCCTCCCTCCTCCCTTCCCATTCCATCCCTCTGGGTCGTCCCAGTGCACCAGCCCCAAGCATCCAGTATCGTGCATCGAACCTGGACTGGCAACTCGTTTCATACATGATATTTTACATGTTTCAGTGCCATTCTCCCAAATCTTCCCACCCTCTCCCTCTCTCTCAGAGGCCATAAGACTGTTCTATACATCAGTGTCTCTTTTGCTGTCTCGTACACAGGGTTATTGTTACCATCTTTCTAAATTCCATATATATGTGTTAGTATACTGTATTGGTGTTTTTCTTTCTGGCTTACTTCACTCTGTGTAATAGGCTCCAGTTTCATCCACCTCATTAGAACTGATTCAAATGTATTCTTTTTAATGGCTGAGTAATACTCCATTGTGTATGTGTACCATAGCTTTCTTATCCATTCATCTGTTGATGGACATCTAGGTTGCTTCCATGTCCTGGCTATTATAAACAGTGCTGCGATGAACATTGGGGTACACGTGTCTCTTTCCCTTCTGGTTTCCTCAGTGTGTATGCCCAGCAGTGGGATTGCTGGATCATAAGGCAGTTCTATTTCCAGTTTTTTAAGGAATCTCCACACTGTTCTCCATAGTGGCTGTACTAGTTTGCATTCCCACCAACAGTGTAAGAGGGTTCCCTTTTCTCCACACCCTCTCCAGCATTTATTACTTGTAGACTTTTGGATCGCAGCCATTCTGACTGGTGTGAAATGGTACCTCATAGTGGTTTTGATTTGCATTTCTCTGATAATGAGTGATGTTGAGCATCTTTTCATGTGTTTGTTAGCCATCTGTATGTCTTCTTTGGAGAAATATCTATTTATTTCTTTGGCCCATTTTTTGATTGGGTCATTTTTCTGGAGTTGAGCTGTAGGAGTTGCTTGTATATTCTCGAGATTAATTGTTTGTCAGTTGCTTCATTTGCTATTATCTTCTCCCATTCTGAAGGCTGTCTTTTCACCTTGCTAATAGTTTCCTTTGATGTGCAGAAGCTTTTAAGGTTATTTCTGAAGTGTGGGCAAAGGAGAGTGGGGGGAGAAACCTTTTCCCCTTTTATTTTAAATGTTTTTTTTTTTTTTAATAGGATATTTCTCTGATTTGCAGGTGAAAGCATCAGAACTATTAACTTTGTAAAAAAAAATCAGAAAAAATAGATCTCAAAGTTAATATATTTTGGTTTCACCTAACATCAATAGAAAAATTTCAGTTATTTGGCAAAATTTCCTTAATTGATATATTCCCTAGAAATTAAATTGGAAAGTAAATATTTTATTTAGTTTACTATGATTAATTAATTAAAAAATACTTGCAATTTTCCTTTCTGTTAAGGCCAAGTTGGGGTTTAAGCCTGGAGTTTGGTACATGATTTATTCAGAAACCATTTGAGTTGATTTCTCTATTTGGCAACACCTTTAAATCTGAACAATCTTTCCAGAAAGGAAGTTGCCCATTCCCTATAGAAACTTAAAGGGAAAAGAGAAAGGATCCCTGTATCACATCATTGCTGGTTAAGTCTTCTATGAGAATCTGTTGCCTTGGAATTTGTGGGAAAAAAAAGAGAAAAAGAAACAGTCTTCTAAGATACTAACATTGGATGGCATATGAGATTGGAATTGGTTTCTAAGTGCATGAAAAGAGACTTAAATGAGAAAACTTAAATTGCATTGTTATTTCCCTTAATTTTTCTTCTGTCTACACAGCAGAAAAATTTGGTGTCTGTGTCCTTAAGTCTCCTGAACTTAGCACCAACCCAAACCTGTGTGAGTGTGTTCAACCTTGGATATCCTGTTAACATGACTTCTGAACTTGAAAAGTAAATATTGGCTTCTGAACTGGACTTTAATTTCTTTAACTGTTGCTAATTTTGAGTGGTGCCATTGAAAATTGTCAAAGTTTCAGTAGAAATTAATTACTTATAGTGAGTAACAACAGTGGAATCATGGTTTCTTGCAAACAAAGTTAAAAAAAAACAAACGTGGGTTTATATGCCAGTCAGAACATAGAGCCCTCTTTTAGGCACTATTTAACAAGTATCAACTAGTTTTATACCACAAAAGCAAAATTTTTAGGTGAAAATAAACAATACATTCATAACTAATAAAATTAAATTTAACTTTGCCATGTATTACTGTTAGTATCTTTATGAGTTATCATGCAAAGTCCTGATGCAAATAGGATTAGTATAAAATAATTTAAATATTTAGTAGTTATTTTTGAGGAAATGTGTATTAAAGGTAAAAGCTTTTTTGCTTTTCAGTGTATTTTATCACCCTATTTAGACATTTAATTCTTTTTGCTTTGTTGCCTGTGTTACAAACTTTTTTTTGGTCTTAATTTCTGCTTTTCTTCAAGCCTTCCTAAATATTACCATTATCAAAGTCAAAGTCACTCAGTCATGTCCTGACTCTTTGCAACCCCATGGACTGTAGCCCACAGGGCTCCTTTGTCCATGGGGATTCTCCAGTCAAGGATACTGGAGTAAGTAGCCTTTCCCTTCTCCAGGGGATCATCCCAACCCAGGAATCGAACCCAGGTCTCCCACATTGCAGGTGGATTCTTTACCAAATGAGCCACCATCTTTTTTAATAAATAGCCTTTTTGTGAGTCTCCCTTTTCCAGCATCTGAAACTCTGATGGTTGCAGTTTAGGGCTCTCTAAGAAATGGCAACAGGTAACTTTTAATTTCCACATTTTATATTACTAAATTCATGAATGTTTGAAGTATAATCCACTTACACAAATTCACCCTGTAAAATTTCACTTGGTTTTTATTGACAGAATTCCCCATAAATAGCTTGACGATTTCCATCTCCACCTACTGAAATAAATACTGTTCAGCCTTTCATGCTTTTTTGTAAGACTTTCCAAGATGATTTCAGGTTTAAAGAATTTCCTTCATCTAATTCCTAAAGTACTTTGGGTTGCTGCTGCTGCCGCTAAGTCGCTTCAGTCGTGTCTAACTCTTAGCGACCCCATGGACTGCAGCCTACCAGGCTCCTCCATCCATGGGGTTTTCCAGGCAAGAGTACTGGAATGGGGTGCCATTGCCTTCTCCGTACTTTGGGTTAGCTTATATATAAAACCCAGTTATAAACTATGACTCTACATAACCCCAACCGTGTACAGAATAACATTAAAAAAAAAAAAAAAACTGTATCCACTGAATTTAAAGTATGTGTATATATAGATAGATAGATATGCTAGATTTCATAATGAGATCTAGAAACCTCCGCAGAAATCCCAAGATCTACCCAAAGTTCGACATTCATGTCAGCCGTAAAAATTCTCTCTCTGGCTTCCCCTCATCTGCATCTTTTTCTCCTTGACTAGATGGTAACAGCTAACCTTTATCCTTCATTTTATCACATCATGACGTTCTTTATTCTTGCTAGAACTGGTCATTGGGATTTCTGCTGCTTCCCACTTCCTAGAGAACTCAAATTCCATGCCTTGTCCTCAACCCAGGGGTTTCCCACAGAGAGAAGTTCAAGAAACCTCCAGGTAATAGTAGTTCTTCCCTCATTCTGACTGATTTTTGTTGTGAGATATCCATGTGGAGACTTTCTAATAAATAACAATTTCTACCACTGTCTTCTCTATATTATTTTCAATAAGTATTTTATAAATTGGTAATAGTTCACGTTTCATCTACCTTTCAAGACTGAAAAAAATTGAGGACAGGGAGAACTTTTATTACTCTTAGCTAAACCTCTAGCAATTCCCCACTATATTTATTTCATGAATGAAAAAAATATCTCAGTTATACATCATTTAGGAGAAATAACCACATAGTGAGGTCAGCTTCAGTCACAAACTTACAATACAGATTGTCATTGACTCTTACCACCCGTCCTCAAAACTTTTATTCCTTTTGCATGAGGTTGTTAAGAAGGTCTAGAGAAAATTCCTTTCCTAAGTGTGCATATTTTTCCTGCTCCTAAATATACATAGAAGTGGCTTAATCAAATAAAATAATTTATTTGCATGTTGTATAATAGATTATGGTATTGAAAGTGGATAATCAAATCTCTTAATACTGCTATTTCTTATAAGCTACTTAAATGCATATATTATATGAGTAACATGTTCCTATAACGCAAAGAGTCGGACACGACTGAGCGACTGATCTGATCTGATAAGGCATCAGTTCAGTTCAGTTCAGTCGCTCAGTCGTATCCGACACTTTACGACCCCATGGACTGTAGCCCGCCAGGCTCCTCTGTCCATGGGATTCTCCAGGCAAGAATACTGGAGTGGGTTGCCATTTCCTTCTCCAGGGGATCTTCCCAACCCAGGGATCGAACCCAGGTCTCCCACATTGCAGGCGGACACTTTAACCTCTGAGCCACCAGGGAAGTCCCCTATAAGGCATAAATATACGTATTTTAGAAATTACATTGATGTTTTTAACATTATGTAAGTTTTATGCATATATTATATTTTTACTTCTGTATATACTTGGGCATTCTTATCAAAAAGAATTAGTTACTATCTTTCACTATACAGTTGATCCCATTGGCAACTTATTAAGTGATAATTGTAATGTTGAATCTAAAATTATATCAATGATCTTTTCATACTCTGCTACAACAAAACCCATCAGTCTAAAAAAGTTAAATCTCTGTGTTTCTTTGTTTATATTTAAATCATTATGAAGAAAGTTAAAATACAAATTAATGAATAAAAAAATCTTAAATGTATGTGTATATGTATATATTGTATGTGTATATGTATATATTTATATGTGTACATATATACACAGGTTTCCTTTCTCTTTGTAATAAAACAAACCTATAGTTATGTTTTTTCTATACAAAGTCCCATTGAAGATGTGCAGTAGCATGCTTTACTAGCTTGCTATCATGACAAGCATCATCATAATCATAACATTGATAATAATAACTAGTGTTTACTATGGTATTATTTTATACCAAACACTAAGTGATTTATAAAAATTAACTCATTGAATAATCATAAAAAATATGAAGTGAATTGAACACAGGTAAGCTCAAAGTCGAGTTCCCATGTGGCTCAGTGGGTAAAGAATCGCCTGCAGTTCAGGAGATGCAGGAGACACAGATTTGATCCCTGGGTTGGGGAGAACACCTGGAGGATGGCATGACAACTCACTCCAGTATTCTTGCTTGGAGAAGCCCATGGACAGAGGAACCTGGCGGGCTATAGTCCATGGCGTCGCAAAGAGTCGGACACAACTGAAGCTACTGATCACACACACACAATCTGAAAGACACACTTTTCAGTGGGTGAGGCAGTGAAAATAGCTTGAAAATTGGTCTGAATTTCCAGATAAAAGCTTCCAGAATTCTTACTTGGAGCAGTGTATGTATTAATAACATTTTGTGTGGCACTTGGAACTACTGTTATTCGGCATAGACGAAGTTCTCACAGTGGGTGCTTATTTGAGTTTCAAGCATCAGAGTCTGTCCATGTCACTCAATGGAGAGTTGTGAATCTGACAGAACATAGCTTTATAACTGGCACAATACAATCATCATTACCATAATCTTGATGTTGCAAATGAAATTTAAATATCTATATAAATAGGTTACTTTTTGGATTTCTATATTCTTTGGTAAGTTACACCCCTTTGCTGCAGTTTCCTTGTTTATGAAATGAGAATATTTGTTATTAATAAATACATAAGAATATGTGTAGCTCTACAATTCTACAAATGGGTGATTGCTCTTAATTAACATTTAATCATCAAATTCAGTGTGTTATTCTTTTGCATTAAATCCAGAAGATCTATACAAAAGTTACTCACTAAGTCATGACTCTTAGTGATCCATGTACTGTAGCCTGCCAGGCTCCTCTGTCCATGGAATTCTCCAGGCAAGAGTACTGGAGTGGGTTGCCAATTCCTTCTGCAGGGGATCTTCCTGACCCAGGGATCAAACCCAGGTCTCCTGCATCGCAGGCAGATTCTTTACCATCTGACCATACAGGGAAGCCCATATAGAAAGAGGAAAATAAATATTAATATATAATAGTATATATTATATAAATATCAGTATATCATATGTTTACATAAGTATACGTATATTATATATGATAGATAACTAATATTTTCCATAATATTTCAACATATATGTATACTTTCCAATCATACTTAATATTAGGCTGTTAATTAAAATCATGTATTGTAGGGTATTAAAGTTATTTCTAAGAAATGCAATAATTAAACAAATAGGGACTTTTATAGTATGTTTTCTTATGATTCTGTTTTGATTTGCTTTGAAGTATCCGTTACTCCTTTGAAGTTTTTTTTCTTATATTGAGTTTTAGAGCGTGTCTCTCCCATTACAGTTTTCTTCCATAGTCTGAGACAATCACATTTGATTTTTACTGAAGTGTAATGTTTCAGTAGATCTTTAAAAATTCATTACAAAATACTGTTTTCTGTATATTATAATTATCCTCATTAATCTGTGATTTGAAAGTACTGTATATACTTGTATTTCTGCAAGTTTGTGGATCATATTATCTAGACAAGGATGAGGAAAAAAGGCTTCTAGTTAAATGAATACTTAGAAAGTCTCATAGAATTATTAATGTTTGCTGGGGATCTTCATCTCAGTGAGCTTCCAAATATATTACTTATAAAAAACATAAAGTATGTAAAATTTAAACAATTTTTTATGCCAGAAGATTTACCAGAGAACAGAACAAAATAAATTGCTGTATGATTCAGAAAAAAAAATTTTAATTACTATAATTTGTACCTTTTTGAGATGATGGATGTTTACTAAACTTTATGTTGTATATAAATCAAATCATTATGCTGTATACCTTAAACTTTTACAGTGCTCTGTATAAATATCTCAATAAAATTGTGATAAAAATAAAACGTAAAGTATCACAGTTTTTTTCTCTATATATAAATCATATGGAAGAAAAACTACCAAATGTTTAAAAATGATTTTCCTACTGTTGAGATGGGGGTGGAATGATAGATTCGGAATGGATTATTTTTGTATCTTATATACTTCTAATATAGAATATTTTGAATAAATTTGCACTTCTGTAATAACTACCAAAATGTATAATTATATTAAGAATATCTACAATTCATATACTAATATAGCACACATTGCATGCTATAGGTAAAAACAGTTGGAAATAGATAAAATGCTAGTGATTTCCCCAGCTAGCAGAATACTTTTAGGAAAATTAATATATTATGTTTAAAATATTTATATAGCCAATCTATTTAGATGAAGAATTTGATTTAAACCGATTAATAAAAAATGATGGCTTAGAATCTTTTGCTCTACATTTTTTATTCATTTCATGAATATCTGCCTGCTATAAAGCAAAAGACAAAGACAAAAAAGTCACACTATACTTTCAAGTTTACAGTCTAATCAGTATACAGTGCACATCTAATAGATCCACTGCAAAATTACATTAATTTTTATTTTGTTTGATAATCAGTGTTAGAGTTGTTGAAAGTAAAATTTGGAAAGAACCTAAAATGGAAAAGTTCACAGAGTGAGATGAATGTTATTTTTCCCTTGTTACAAATGTCATCCTTCATTCTAAAAATAGACTTGATGATACTTTGAGGAAAGTGTCATCCTGTTTCTCCCCATTAAGTATAATATTAGCTGCAGATTTTTTGTAGATATTCTTTATCATGTTGAGGAAGTGCCTGTCTATTCCAAATTTGCTCAGAGTTTTTAAACATGAAAGATAGTTGAATTTTGTCAAATGCTCTCTTTGTATCAACTCATTATGATCATGTGGTATTTAGCCTTTTTATGTGGTGGACTACTTTGGTTTTCAAATATTGAATCAGTATTGCATACCTGGAATAAATCCCACTTCTTCATAGTATACTATTCTCTTTATTCTTTGTTGGGTTTGATTTTCTAGTATTTCACTGAAGCTTTGGACATATATATTATGAGAGATATTGATGTATAATTTTTATTTATTTTAATGTCTATCTGGTTTGGTGGAGGACAGAGGAGTTGAACACCACTTAGCAACTGAACAACTGTCTAGTTTTTATATTAAGTTACCATTGGCCTCACAGAATGAGTTAGGAAGTGCTCCCTTTGTTTATGATACAGATTGGAGAATTGATACCATTTTTTTGTCCTTAAATGTTTGCTAGAATTCACTGGTGAAACATCAGAACCTTGTGCTTTTGTATTGGAAAGTCATTAATACTTATTCAGTTTTTAATAGGTATAGACTAGTTCAGATTATCTATCTATCTTTGTGTGAGCTTTGATGGTATATGTCTTTCAAGGAATTGATCCATTTCATAAAATTTATCAGATCTCAGGGCATCTAGTTGTTTATCATATTCCTTTATTACTATTTCATATCTGTGGGATTAGTAATTATGAACCCTGTTCCATTTTTGACACTGGTAATTTGTCTTCTCTTGATTTTTCTTGGTTAACTTGGTGAGTAGTTTATCAATTTCATTGATGTTTTCAAAGAAGTATCTTCTGGTATTGATTTTTTTCCCCCTTCTTCCAATTTCATTGATTTCTGCTCTAAATTTTACTATTTCCTTTGTTCTACTTTCAGTTTCAATTACTCCTTTTTCCCCTCTATTTTTCATTTTTTAGATCTTCTTTTCTAATACATATAATGAGTGCTATAAATTTGCCTCTAAGCACTGATTTTGCTGTATCCCATAAATTTTGGTAGATTCTATTTTCTCATTTAATTCAAAATATTAAAAAAATTACTCTTGGACTTATGGTTTGTTTAAAAGTGTGTTGTTCAATTTCCAAATATTTGGATATTTTCAAACACATTTCTTTTACTAGTTTCTGATTTAATTTCAGTGTAATCTGAAAACATACTTCATATGATTTCCATTTTTTCAGATTTGTTAAGACGTATTTTGTGGCTTAAGTTGTGGTCTGTATTGATGAATGTGCCATGGAAATCGAGAAGAATGTATTTTCTGCTTGTTTGATGCAGTATTCCATAATGTCATATAGGTCAAGTTAATTGATGGTGCTTTTTAACTCAAGTATATCTTACTTGGTAAAGAATCTGCCTGCAATGCAGGCAGGAAACCTGGGTTTGATCCCTGGTCGGGAAGATCCCCTGGAGGAGGACATGGCAACCCACTCCAGTATTTTTGCTTGGAGAATCCCCATGGACAGAGGAATCTGGCGGGCTACAGTCCACGGGGTCACAAAGAGTTGGACACAACTGAGTGACTAAGCCCATATCTTACTAATTTTCTGCCTGCTTGATCTATTAATTATTGAAATGAAACCTTCAACTTTAATAGTGGGTTTATCTATTTCTTATCCCAGCTCTATTAGTTTTATGTTCTATATTAATATTTTGACACTCTTGTTTGGTGTATACACATTTAGGATTGCTATGACTTCTTGGGGAGAAGGCAATGGCACCCCACTCCAGTACTCTTGCCTGGTAAATCCCATGGACAGAGGAGCCTAGTAGCCTCCAGTCCATGGGGTCGCTAAGAGTCGGGCACAACTGAGCGACTTCACTTTCACTTTTCACTTTCATGCATTGGAGAAGGAAATGGCAACCCACCCCAGTATTCTTGCCTGGAGAATCCCAGGGACAGAGGAGCCTAGTGAGCTGCTGTCTATGGGGTTGCACAGAGTTGGACACGACTGAAGCGACTTAGCAGCATGACTTCTTGGAGAATTTATTCTTTTATAATTATGTGGTGTCCTTCTTCATACCTGATAATTTTCTGTTCTGAAGTCTATTTTGCCTCAAATTTATTTTTTGTCTTCATATTTAAAGTGGGTTTATTGTAGATTACATATGTTTTTTTTATCTACTTAGATAGTTTCTCTCTTCTAATTGGTACACTTAGATAATTCATATTTAAGTAGTTATGATATAGTTGGATTAATATCTATCATGTTGTAATTATTTTCCATTTATTGCATTTTTGCTTTGGGAAGTAAAGATGAAAGCCCCTAGGTATATTACTCCTTGGAATATACATTAATGGCTCCAGGGAAGATGTACACAGTTCTCTCTAGGGGTTTCTTTGGGCTTCTAATTTTCTTTTCTCAGAAACCCCCGAACATGCAAAAACATGAAAATACTTCAATGGCATTACTTCCTTACTGTTTTAGCCAATCTGTATCATTTCTGGAATCTTTAAACTTAAGAGGATTTAATTTAACCTCCCTTTTCCCCCCTATATGGACATTTTTAGTATATTAAACACTGTATTTAACTTGATTTTGAACTTCATTCAGAAATTTAACCAAACCTTTCAGGAAGATGGTGAATTTCTCTAAAACATTGTCACCAAACAATATTTATCTGAAATGATTAATGATATTCTTTTTACCTACCACTCACACTTATAATTTGTAAAATACAGTCTTTTATGTTTGGAGTTTAAGGATTTCCATAAAATGTTTTGATGTATATTAGTAACAGATTTTTGTTTTCATGGAAGTTTTCTCTGGTTATAATAAAAACTGGTTCATTTCCGTTCACAAATTTGCATGCTCAACAAAGGTTGTCAATCCCTTTCTCCATAAATATGTGTCCAAACTTTGCTGTTGAATTCTCAAAATAAAAGTATAACTTGTGGAGGGAAACCTGTATCAACTCCATCTAGATTTATTTTGTATACCTGTGTTTTTAAATTCTTCTCTACTCTTGTGACTACCAGGAAAATTTGGAGTATTGTATTTTAACTAGGCTAATATCATCAGTTTTACCAACTCTGCTGCTGCTGCTGCTAAGTCGCTTCAGTCGTGTCCGACTCTGCGACCCCATAGACAGCAGCCCACCAGGCTCCCCCATCCCTGGGATTCTCCAGGGGCAAGAACACTGTTCTTGTTCTCCAGGCAAGAACACTGGAGTGGGTTGCCAATTCCTTCTCCAATGCATGAAAGTGAAAGTGAAGCCATTCAGTTGTGTCCGACTCTTAGTGACCCCATGGACTGCAGCCTACCAGGCTCCTCTGTCTATGGGATTTTCCAGGCAAGAGTACTGGAGTGGGGTGCCATTGCCTTTTCCGTCTACCAACTCTACATCAACCAAAAAGAAATGTGTTATTTAAAACAAATAAATAAATACCCCTGATCATCTTTTCACTCGGTTAAGTCTGAGGATGTATAGATCAGCTGGTAATCATGAGGAAAGACAATTTGGAATGCTGCTATTTGAGCACAATTCTCTTGGCTCTCTGACCTGAAAAGAAGCTTTGCTTTTCAAAACTCAAGATCACCTTCTTCAAGGGATTTTCTTCTTTTGATGTGAGAATCACTGACACCTTTTGCATTTCCCAACCCAGTCTGAAAATATAGCCCTTAGGGTTGTTGTTATGATTTCAAACAAAAAAACCCTCATTTGATGTTAGTAATATATGGAATCTTTAGATCTGTTTCACTCCTCTTATTTTATAGGCCAATAAATATTTATTAAATTCTGTCTGCATATACAGAAAAAGGAGCAGTGATATACACACACACACACACACACACACACACAGCATCACAGTGACAGGAGAGAAAATGATTTTAAAAAGGCTTTAGAAATTATCATCACTGCTCAGTTCAGTGCTATTTTTTAAAAGCAGCACGATACTGGATGCTTGGGGCTGGTGCACTGGGACGACCCAGAGGGATGGAATGGGGAGGGAGGAGGGAGGAGGGTTCAGGATGAGGAACACATGTATACCTGTGGCGGATTCATTTTGATATTTGGCAAAACTAATACAATTATGTAAAGTTTAAAAATAAAATAAAATTACAAAAAATAAAAAAGGAAGAAATGATTTTCATTTTAAAGTGAAAATGATTTAAAAACTGTTTGGAATGCGTATTTCTGTACTACACTTGCCTTTGTAAAACTGCCTGATCCTGGATATTCTTAGATGAGTGAGGTTGCTGCTTAAGTGTGCTTATGTGTAACCCTAATTCATCACCGTCCAATGGTTAATAGATTTAGTGTGGCTACATTAAAAAAAAAAAAAAAAAAAAAACTTGTACTCTTTTATTTAAATCAGAGTACTGTCTTGTTTTTGTTGTGTTGGCAATGGAAAATATAGTTTAATTTTGATAAATGTTGCAGAATTTATTGAGAAAAGGTATCTGAAGTTATTCACAATGTCTTCCTCAAAGCAATGTCTGATGATATCAAAGTTACTTACTGATGCTCAGTCTGATGACACAGTCATACACCAACAGTTTCCTAAAGGTGATACAGAATGCTAATGGGTGATTATTTTTTTGGCAAAGGAAATTGAAATGGATTCTGAATTGAATGAATGTTATACTATAACTAGATGACGGATATTTGAAATGAAGTAGAAGTACCTTAACAGAAGAATCTGATGAATCATTAATATTTCCACTATAGAACAATTTCATATTTTAGTTTAGTTGTTGTTGTTCATTCGCTAAGTGTCTGACTTCACACAGTGGCACATACTACCAAATCATCTTTTGCTCGTGTGGTTAAAAGTCATTTTTCTGGAGCCTATTATACAGAGTGAAGTAAGCCAGAAAGAAAAACACCAAAACAGTATAATAATGCATATATATGGAATTTAGAAAGATGGTAATGATAACCCTGTATGTGAGACAGCAAAAGACACAGATGTATAGAACAGCCTTTTGGACTCTGTGGGAGAGGGTGAGGGTGGGATGATTTGGGAGAATGGCATTGAAACATGTACAGTATCATATGTGAAATGAATCGCCAGTCTAGGTTCGATGCAGGATACAGGGTGCTCAGGGCTGGTGCACTGGGATGACCCTGAAGGATGGGATGGGGAGGGACATGGGAGGAGGGTTCAGGATGGGGAACACATGTACACCCATGTCAGATTCATGTCAATGTATGGCAAAACCAATACAATATTGTAAAGTAATTAGCCTCCAATTAAAATAAATAAAATTATATTAAAAAGTCATTTTCAGGAAAATATTTTACTTTATAAATAAGTTACTTTTTCTTGAAAATAATTGAGTCACATAGCAGTATCTTCAGTATGGTTAGTAGTCCAGGTGAAAAGAAAATAGGCACAGATTTTGGGAGCAGAAAAACATGAATTTTGCATATATCAATACTTGAGTTGAAGCATAGGGTTTGTACGTCCCACATGCTGTGCCCTTTTCTGTTAGAATTCTTCTTCCGCCCAAGTCCCCCTCTATTTTACTCATCTTTAAATTTTAGTTCAAATACCACTTCCACAGGGAAGCATTACCAGACTCTCAGATAAGGTCAGGGCCTAAACTATATTTACTTCTACCTGCTACAGTCTGTGGGTTCGCAAAGAGTCAGACATGACTGAGCAACTTCACTTTAACTTTCACTTTCAATGACTAATTTGGAGAAGGCAATGACAACCCACTCCAGTGTTCTTGCCTGGAGAATCCCAGGGACGGGGGAGCCTGGTGGGCTGCCGACTATGGGGTCACACAGAGTCGGACACGACTGAGGCGACTTAGCAGCAGCAGCAGCAGTACTTATCACATATAGAATTAAAGATTAATTGTTTAAGACTGTTTATTTTCAGTAGAAAGAAAGCTCTCCATAGGTACAGACCTTGAGTGTATTGTTCACAGTTGTATCCCTTTGGTCAAGAGCAGTACTTTGAACACATTTCCCTTTGATTTAATGTGGAAGTGAATTATTCAAGATAATTTTAAGCCCTGGGATAGGGTGAATCGTAATAACATTACTCAAGAAAAGTAAAGTCAAGTCAAGAGGAAGAGCATGTTTGGAGAGGACTAACAACAGCAATAAAGATAATGAGTTTTCCTTTAATGAGATTTTGCTTTCTATATTAGACTGTAATAGACACTGCATATGTTCTTTCTAATCTGTGCAATAATTCAATATTGCTCTCATTTTAACCATTAGGGAAGATGGTTAGGCTCTTAGAGGTTCAGAAACCCACCCAAAATCTCACAGTGAGAAAGTATATATCAGGATTTGGATTTTGATTCTAGATTTTATGCTGACTCCATTTTGCTATATTATAGAGAATAAGATGCTAAGATAGATACATGATAGATACCATTTATATATAATTAACATAGTAATACACTAATATGTGTATGTATAAATTATATGTATGTTCATATGTGTAGGTATATGTTGCATATGAGAAGTTAAATCAAATTTATATATGGATATTTAACAGGTGGTTGGAATTTTGAAACAAGGTTGTCAAGTCATTTTGAAGTTTGAAATAGGAAATTGATTCCCATATTACGTTCTTATGTATAAAATAAACCTGAATGTGTATAAAAAACTTATCTTGCTAAAATTTAATTTTATTAGATTTATAGTAGCTATAAGAAAATATGTGAAAGGAATTACAACCCTAACCTAAATTTTTATTTGTAAGTAAGTTTGGAAAGAATAAGAATCTTTAGTAAAAGATTATGGTTATATTATTACTCAGAATGTTTCCATTAAAAAGTTCTTATGCTTATTCACTTTATATTAAAAGTAAACTTTTCGTATTATTTATGTTTTATGCATCTCATCAGATTCTTTTTGTGTGACAGATAACTTAAAGCCTTTAAAAATAACTGTTTATAAGATGCCAATTCTGATAGTGTGGGTTTCTTTCTCTTTTAATGGGAGGTCCTAATGAGCAATGTAATGATCCAGGAAGATGAGAAAAGAAACTTAATAATTGAAAATTGACTGTATGGATAGTTCTGTAGAAGTATATTAAAATCATAAATCATTGAATATTTTGGAGGTGATTATTTTACATTAGAATGGAGAAAATGAATGTACCAGAAGGGAACTTGGGCAATGATTTTGTCTATCCTTCTAAAATCTTGAACAGCAGCTCTAGAATGTAGGCTTTGACCAGTCTGTGCTGAATAGTTCCATTTTTGAATTACATATAATTTTATGTTGTACCTCATTGACTCATGCTATATAGTGTGTTACCTTTGAAAGATATTTCCATTTCAGTGTGAGCACAGCTTATGTCTTCAAATGGACAACAAACTTCTCCTGTAGGACCTGAAAGCATTTTCTACAAATATTTATATCTGTACAGTGCCTAATGATAAGCTGAATACAGAACAAAAAAAATAATTCTGAGGCAGTTTGTTAAGGACAGCTACTCTAGTCACACAGAAGGATGGGGATATTTGTTCCTATCAAACAACTCCGGGAAAATCTGATGAAATAGCATAATCTAGGTGATGTTCTGGTTAAGCCATATGACTTCAGTTTCTTTACTTATAAAATAGTGATAATTAAACAATTTTCCAGTTGTGTGTTAAGAGAACATGAGTTTTAGATACTTTTGTGAGCAATTGGAAAATTGTTACTATTATAAGTTTTCCTAATACTATAACATGATATATACCAAACAGAATTAGATAATTTTACTTTGCATTTCTATATCCAGAAAACTGCAGAGCAGAAAAATAAATAGGAGGGTAATTTGAATGAGATAATTCTCAGTGATCCAGACTGTTCAAAAAAAAAATTGTAGTGTTTTTACATTTTTTGATATGCTGAACAAATATCTTGGAATCTCAGTGAGATGACAGCAAATACCTATGCCCTGTGCCGGGTACACAAAGATGAGTGAGGTAAACATGGTCCCTAGGCTTACAGAACTTAGAGAATGGACATAGGCAAACAGAAAATACAGCACGAATACCAGGAAATATAGAGAGTGATATATAGTTTGAAAAAAATCAAATCTTCATTATATAGCCATCTACCATTGAATACCTTTAGCTAATCTCAAGTCTCATCGCGAAGTCCTTTTATTTCCCAAACAACTTTTAATAATTCCACCAACTTTAGATCTTATTACTTGAAATGAATTCCTTCAGAATCTCACTATGTTAATTTCAAACTTTTAACTTCAACATTTGGGACTTCATGTGTTCATCTATTTAATAGGGATAAAAATATCCCTATCACCTATACCAGTGTTGTTATTCAAGCAGTTTGAGACTATAAAACACTATGCAAAGACTGGGTGTTATTAACTCCAGCTAACCAAGCAAGGTTAATATGATAATGTTTTCAATGTTGCTGCTGGTAGCAAAACATGCTTTAGTTCAGCAAGAGATATTCTCCATATATGTTGTGAAAATATTCAGATCATGTCCTTTTCATTAATTGAAATTAATAACAAAGAGACTGATTTTGTTTTATGGTGAGTTAGGGAAAATGTAGGTAATACAGTGTAACTGTAAGTCCTAATGTTCCACAACCCAAGAGAATTCCCTTTGCAGCCTGGCCCTGGGACTAATGAGGTTACCTAAGATGAGTAAATTAATACTAGTGTTTTTTAAATGTCTATAATATACCAAGAAGTGTTGTAAATACTTTACATATCTAAGTTATCATGTTTTCCTAGCAACACTACAAGTAAATTGCCACTGTCGTCTTTATTTGATTGATGAGGTAACTCAGCGAATGAACGGTGGAGACAAATTTTGACCCCAGCAATGTTACCTCGGGCCTGTGCTCTTTGCCACTACACCCTGCCACTCAGTTTTTCTTCCTCATCTATAAAAGCTTTTGACTCTAAGTCTGTGGGGATTAAACTAGACAGTGGATGATGAATAAATAAATAGCAATTCAACAGCACCCTGTAAGCACTCATCAGTATGATTAGAGTGATATATTCCATATATCTTTTGGTCAAGATATTCATTTTTTAACTTAAGTAGTGATATTAAAACAAGCCTAAATTCTGAACAGTGCAAAAGAAAAAGATAATATGGATAGATTTTCATGTCAAGTAGTTAATAAAAAAGCTAAGTGAAATCAGTTACTTATTAGTAGAATTGAAAACAGAGAAATATCAATAACCTCAGATATGCAGATGACACCACCCTTATGGCAGAAAGTGAAGAGGAGCTAAAAAGCCTCTTGATGAAAGTGAAAGAAGAGAGTGAAAAAGTTGCCTTAAAGCTCAACATTCAGAAAACTAAGATCATGGCATCTAGTACCATCACTTCATGGGAAATAAATGGGGAAACAGTATCAGACTTTATTTTTTTGGGCTCCAAAATCACTGCAGATGGTGATTGCAGCCATGAAATTAAAAGACACTTACTCCTTGGAAGGAAAGTTATGACCAACCTAGATAGCATATTCAAAAGCAGAGACATTACTTTGCCAACAAAGGTCCGTCTAGTCAAGGCTATGGTTTTTCCAGTGGTCATGTATGGATGTGAGAGTTGGACTGTGAAGAAGGCTGAGCACGGAAGAATTGATGCTTTTGAACCGTGGAGTTGGAGAGGACTCTTAAGAGTCCCTTGGACTGCAAGGAGATCCAACCAGTCCATTCTAAAGAAGATCACTCCTGGGTGTTCATTGGAAGGACTGATGCTAAATCAGAAACTCCAGTACTTTGGCCACCTCATGTGAAGAGTTGACTCATTGGAAAAGACTCTGATGCTGGGAGGGATTGGGGGCAGGAGGAGAAGGGGATGACGGAGGATGAGATGGCTGCATGGCATCGCCGACTTGATGGACGTGAGTTTGAGTGAACTCCGGGAGTTGGTGATGGACAGGGAGGCCTGGCGTGCTGCGATTCATGGGATCACAAAGAGTCGGACACGACTGAACGACTGAACTGAACTGAACTGAAGTACAACTTTATAGGATTTCTGATGGGGTGATCGTCAGTGTGGAGACTACTCTTCTTCCCCAGTAACACTCCCTGTTAAATTAGATGATGTTTCCAATTGTTGTCAGCCAAGAATATAAAATCTAACCTAACCTAACCCAGAATATAAAATCTTGAATAGCTGCAGAGACCAGCTGCATATGGAGTATACACCTTGACCCTCGAGAGCAAATAGTTCCAAGAAATCCTGTCTCATCTTTCTTGGAGAGCTCACTTTTTGCTGAGCTACTGGCTTTTTATGATTAGGGCTTATGTCACCATTCAAGAAGGTATAAACTAGTGATGTACGAATGTGCATTTAAAGCGAATGGTAACAAGCTCTGTATTAGGCAGGGCCACATACCTGTTTGGGTTTGACATAATCAGGAACCCAATCTGGAGATCGAAACCACTCCAGCCTAGGACAGCCCTTCCTTCTCAAGTTCTCACAGTCTGTAAATGGATGGAAATGTGTGGAAAGATCTGGAGAGTTCACTATGGTGATTGTTCTTCAGTTGGCTTATGGTGGAGATTGAGCCATCTGAATTTCAACCAAATTATCAGAGATTTCCCATGTAGCTGAGCAGCAGATGATGTTTGGGTTAGCAAGGTTTTGAAGCTCAGATCATCTAGTTGAATTTTTTTAGATCCGCAAGGGATTTTAAGGATCGATCTTGTCTGATACTGAGAGCCAAATCATGATATTTTTAATATGTGGTGTTCTGTGTTTTCAGCTGTCATTAATATTTCAGGTATCTTTTATTAATTGTGATCCACATTTGGAATAATTTTTCTTTACATGGTTCCTCAAGTCCACCGACCACTTTCATTATCATTGTTTGAAGCATAGAGCAGAGTCAGTAGAGTTTAGGATTTGTTTGCTTATTTTTCCTGCTGAAAAACTCCTTTTCTTGAGTCCTTTCTGATAAACACCATTATTATTGAATGATAGTACTTCAGTGTTGAAGTATGAGGCCAAGGTCATAACCCCATCAGAATGTACTTTAACTTGAACAAGACTGTCTTCACTGCCTGAGGAAGGATGCATTATTAGTGACATGTGCTTTGTTTCTTGATACAGAAAAGATGATATAAAAGGTATGTTTCTACTGTATCTTTAAAATAAACTCAGCTTCATGTGAACCAGCTTTCTTTAATGACAATGTGCCAAGGAAAATTGTTAACTCATTTACCATCTTTAAAAAAAAAATTCAACGTAAATCATAATTTTGAAAATTTTCTTTTGGTTTATCTTGAAATCAAGTTAAATTCTCCATTTGTGATATGACATGTGATTTGTAATAATTTGAGGTCCACAATATTTTAGGTTTTGAATTTTTATTTCAGTGCAGACCTGATGCCTACATGAAATTTACTGAGAACGAGTAACTCTTTGATTTCAATAATTGTGGGCTGTAATGGTGGTTTAAGTACAGTGATTCTCGGTAGGGGTGAAAAGGAGACATAACCAAAGTTATCTCTGGAGATATTTTCAAAGGTTAAGACAGTACTTTTCATTCAACCCCTCAGCAGCCTACATTTCACATACACTGTGTCTGAGTTGGAAATCTCTGCCTATGTGTTTCCAGGTGGTTATGTGATAATAGTTACTTTAGATAATAGTTTCCTAAACATTGTGATATGATGTACATAACTTAAAATTTACCATTTTTGCTCATTTAAAGTGTACAGTTCTGTGACCTAAAGTGCACTCATAATGTGAAAGCATCACCATCCTCCATCTCTGGAACTTCACTATTTTTTAAGATATAGTTTTTCACTTCGATTTTTCTTTTCTAGAGTTTCTTACTCATGTTTAATTAAATGTATACATATTTTAAATTTATGAGATTGCTTTTTAAATGTAAGAGTTGAATTCCATCTGTCTGAGGGCACTGAAAAAAATTTGACTTTCAAAAATATGATTCCTGTTTTTGTGCTGTTGTTCCTTGAGACTTCCTTTTTATAGGAGTATTTTCTTTAAACATATTGACAGTCAACTTGACAAGCTGTCACTTATGGCAAATGGCACTTTTTCCAATGAGTAATTTCCTTCTTTCAACAAACAGTATTAGTCACTATATCTTATTATAGTGCATATCTCCTTTTAATACTGATAATGTAAAATACTTTAATAATTATTAGCAAAAAAAATCATAGTGAATCAGAAGTTATAAGAATATTTTCTCAGAAAGGAACACATTCTTTTTTCTTGATAATGGCAGTGACCATGCCATTTAAATAAATTTAAATTTAAACAAAATGAGTAAATTTTCACCTAAAATGGAGGCTAAGAGTAAAATTGTGGGAATTTGCAGTAACAGACTCTGTACCCCCCCATGCAAATTAAGCTTTTTAAGATTTTATAAAGAGATGAAAGTATTTGTTACTTTGTTGGAACAACTCTTTCAATGAGTTGTAAGCCTGGTCACATCCTCTTCTAACACTGAAGTTGATGTAGGCCCTGGAAAGACAAGGACAGGGTGCTATGAAAGTAAAAACAGGGGTATTTAACCTTTTTGCAAAGTTTCCAGGGAAATGGCACCCCACTCCTGTACTCTTGCCTGGAAAATCCCATGGACGGAGGAGCCTGGTAGACTACAGTCCATGGGGTCGCAAAGGGTCGGACACGACTGAGCGACTTCACTTCATTCAATTCATACTTTATCACTGCAGAAGGAAATAGCAACCCACTCTAATATTCTTGCCTGGAGAAGCACATGGACAGAGGAGCCTGGCAGGCCATAGTCCATGGGGTCGCAGAGAGACGGACACGACTAAAGTGAATGAGCACCAGGGAATTGATTATCAAGGATCAAGGAACCTTCTATAAACTTTAGAACAGAGACCTGATGCTGAATGTTGTTCAGTCGCCCAGTCATGTCCAACTTTTTGCGACCCCATGGACTGCAGCACACCAGGCCTCTCTATCCCTCACCATCTCCCAAAATTTGCCCAAGTTCATGTCCATTGCATCAGGGATGTCATCCAGGCATCTCACCCTCTGATGCCCTCTTCTCCTTCTGCCTTCAATCTTTCCCAGCATCAGGGACTTTTCCAATAAGTTGGCTGTTTACATCAGATGACCAAAATACTGGAGCTTCAGCTTCAGCATCAGTGCTTCCAGTGAATATTCAGGGTTGATCTCCCTTAAGATTGACTGGTTTAATCTCCTTGCTGTGCAAGGGACTGTAAGGAGTCTTCTCCAACATCTTAGTTCAAAGGCATCAATTTTTGGCTCTCTGCCATCATTACGGTCCAACTCTGACAACCATACATGACCATTGGGAAGACCATAGGCTTGACTATATGCTCCTTTGTCAGCAGAGTAATGTCTCTGCTATTCAACACACTGTCTAGGTTTGTCATCGCTTTCCTGCCAAGAAGCAAACGTCTTCTGATTTCATGGCTGCAGTCACCATCCGCAGTGATTTTAGAGCCCAAGAAGAGGAAATCTGTCACTACTTCCATCTTTTCCCACTCTATTTGCCATGAAGTAATGGGACTGGGTTTTCCCAGTAGCTCAGATGATGCTGAATAGAAGTTTGCTAAGGATGAAGCATTCCTGGTAAAGGGAAAGCCTAATCAAAAGCCCTGAGTCAAGGAAGGCAACAGAAGGGAAGTTACTAGGGCTGAAGTCTAGCTCAGGAAGGAGAAATTGGTCTGTATGTAGATTGTAGATCACATGAAACGTTGTAGAAGGCTTTAAACTTTCTGGTTCTCTAAGTGCCATGGGAAGCCCCTGTAATATTTTAGACAGAAAATTAACATTTAAAATGTTTGTTTTTGGGAAAATAATTTTGCTACTAAATGGTGACTGTGAGGTGAGAATGTTTACAGGGATGAAGTGAAGCCATTCTTACTGATGTCCAAGAATACTTATTTTGTCGCTTGGTCTACATGAGATGAAAGTAACTACAGGAGCACCACAGGGCACATGTGCTCGCTAACTGAGGGAGTGGCACACTTGCCTGTGGGGACATGAACAAGACTTGAACAGCTGTTAATGTCTGTTACCCTCAGGAAATTTATTTCATCAAGCATACAGTGTTTCAATCCTTATTAACTTATTTCACAAGGCATTATATATCTGACTGTGATCCCTTTCCTCAGTGCTGCTTTGCTCTTTGCATGTGTGTGGGACACCCAACTGCTCTCTGTAGTCATCATTTATAAATGCACTATTAAAAACATTTCTCATATCTCTGAACTTGTCTCTTCAGTAAAATGAATTATATTCTTGTTAAAGTATTGGCTTTGGAATCAAACTTATGTGTAAATTCTGGCTCTGCCACTTACCAGCATTTGAACTTGAGTAAGTTATTTATTCTTTCTGAATTTCAGTTTCCTCATCTAGAAATAGGGATAATAACATGTGCCTTGTAAAGCTGTTACTTATATAAAGCGACCTATACAAAAGGATTGGAGAAGGCAATGGCAACCCACTCCAGTACTCTTGCTTGGAAAATCCCATGGACAGAGGAGCCTGGTAGGCTGCAGTCCATGGGGTCGCCCAGAGTCGGACATGACTGAAGTGACTTAGCAGCATACAAAAGGTTTAGGCTAGTGACTGACACATAGTAAGCATTAATAAAGGAAAGATACACAAATATTACAAATAAAAATGGATACTGTAGCTGACAAATGTGGTTAAAGTCTGCAATGCAAATTAAAATTTTAAACTATATCTCAATGACCATATGAATATATTAGGGGCAAGGATACCTATTAGATTTTCAGAGTCAAGAAAATGTGTTAGGCTTAAATATAGCTCTTTATGTGTCTGCATGTATAATTATTTAAATTTGCCTTATTATATTACTGACTTGCCAAACAATAAATTATGTTATCCAGACTTAAAATGTGAAAAGAAAAAATTATTTCATTCTAATGGCTGATCTTTTTGGAAAAGCAGTGCATAATACCAAAAAATTCTCCAGCCTTCTTTTCTTTTGTCCACCCAATAGCTTTGTCATTTCTTTTTGAATCAGTCTTTTCATAGAAGTATTTTTCTGATAAATCTCAACAGCACCATCAGCACCTATTTTTTAAAATGCAAATCACTCTTACATGAGATTAAAGTATAGTACTCTGTTAAGCTCTAAAACCAGCTGTTTTTTCTACACAGCTTTTAAATAACAAAAATTCTGCTAATAAATTTAAAGATCAAAATGGGCTTTATTAAATGAGTCATGAATCAGGCAGCGTCTCATCTAGCGGATAGAAATGAGCTTTGTTGAGCTGTAGAAAAGGAAAGATTTTTAAAGACGGAAAGGAGGCGGAAAAAATAAATTATGAACAAAGAATTCATTGGTTCAAGCAAGGTCACCCTCCTAAATGGAATGGAGGGAGTCTGTAGGGTAGCTATCTCACTAGTGCTGACCAAGTAATTCCAGGTTGAGTGGTTAAAGGTTACATTCCTGGTGGAGGTTGAAGCTGCAGTTAGGTTGGATATTAA
Source organism: Bubalus bubalis (assembly GCF_019923935.1). Classification (NCBI taxonomy): domain Eukaryota; kingdom Metazoa; phylum Chordata; class Mammalia; order Artiodactyla; family Bovidae; genus Bubalus; species Bubalus bubalis. The sequence goes on from NC_059181.1 coordinate 27,824,851, forward strand.
GTCTTGCTTTGGTGAAGTGGGCTTAGCACAAGTGACTCTATTTTGGGCCTTCTGTCACTCTCTCTCTCTCTTTTGAACACAATTGAGGGTTGCTGCATTGTGTCATTTGACCTATATTGCTCCTTCAAATCTTAGGTTGCCCAGTGGATGACAGTTTAAATAATGTGGGTGTACAGTGGAATTGCTCCTAATACAGAAGTAAAAGTATTGTCTTTCAGACATCATTCAAGCTAAAAAGTACTATAAAAGTCTATAAAAGCTGTTTTTTTTTCTTTTTTTTTTGCAATGTAGCATGGGAAAAAAACAAAAACAAAAACAAAAAAACAGTCCTACTAGACTTGCAGCTTTTATATTTTATATTTTTGGATGTTGTGGTTTCCAGGCTAAGATTTAGGCATTTTTCCTTCACAGCTTACATACAAAGAGGTGATAGCTAAATGGTGACCAGATCACTTTATTTATTAATTTCTGACAGTCATCCAATACCTACCAGAATACAAGACTCTCTGTTTACAATAGCTGGATGGAGCGTCAACTCCTCTGCCTGGGCCTGAAATAAGGCCTTCTGCTGTCTGCCCATTAATTGATGGCAAATGGACTGGCAGTGGCTGATGATAAAGCGCAAACATAGGCAGCTCTTATCCTTAGCAGCTTCATTTTGGGGGGAAAAAAAAAAAAAGGCAAAACAAAACACAAAACCAGAGGCACTACCTTGTATGTGTTGGAGGTATAGGAATCCCTTGGCCTAGTTTTTACTTTGAGAGAAACTGACCAATCCAGAACTAAATTCTAGCTCCTCATGTGTCAAATTCTGATCAGTAAGAATAGGGATGCTGCCTTCTTGAGAGAGGCAGCTAAGAAGATGGAAGTGGAGGTGGAGCAACATGCCATGCTTGAGGGTGGGACTGTGACTAGAATGTCAGGGAAGGAGCAGGAAGTTTCCTTGCTACACAACTAAGCGTTATCCAAATTCATCTAGGAACAGGCATAAGAACTTGAGCAGCAGAACTCTAGTGTCTGAAATCCATGAAATTGAGATGGATGGTAAAGATTAAATGTGAATACCTGTAGTTGTTTAATTTGATTGTACCATCATTTGTCATGGTATTTGAGAGAAATAACCATAATATTAGATGGTAGATATGAATTTCAAGATTTTCTGTTAAAATGAAAAAAAAAAAAAGGTGATTCTTACAATAAGGCTTTTCTAAGATAGTTCAAGTTTAAACCGAAATATTTCTAAAATAACTGTAAAGTATGTGCCCTGTCTGGTGGGAACCACCTTCCCTCTTTACTTTTTCTTTCTTCTTGTCCCACCCCACCCTTTTCCCCTATTTTTTTTCCTAAAAACCACCTCCCTGTGGTCAGCTAGTTCAAAGAAACCACCTGCCCTAGGAACAAGCTAATATTAGATTCAAACTGCAGAGAAGCAGGTTGGAGTAAAAAGGAAATGGGGGCTTTCAAGTTAAGTAAGAGCATTATCCTGCCTACTCTTGGCAGAGTGTTCTGCCAACAGCATATTTGGCTTCACATTGTGGGTTTAATTCTTTTCGTGTAATCCTTTGGTTGATTCTATAAAGTCAAAAATAAAGAAGTGCTGTTGGCACTGTCGAAGAGAGAGAACTGATTTGCATGGAACCTGTGGGTATTTCAACCACTACCTCGTGTATCAAATTGAGCTCAACTAATGTGTTAACAGTTTTCCTAAGGTAAGAAACTTGATTTGGAGTGAACAAGTCCTTATACTTGTGAGATTTTATTTTATAATCCTGTTAATTGATTTTCTGTGAAGAAAACTTGCTTTGGATTGTAATGTAATGGTCAGTGACTATAAAGAAACGAGGATTTGCTTTTTTTTTTTCTGCCATATTCACTTTTCCTCTGTTTCCGTGGTTCATGTGGTCAAGAAGGTAATGTTAAGTGTAACAGCACTTTTGTTAAGAGAGTGGTATAGCCCAGGATATGTATAGTTTCAAAAAAGGAAACCAGTCTTGATCTACTATGTTTAAAGTAGCTTTAAAAAAATGACTGTAATCATGATTAAAGATTCATTATTTTAAATGTGCCTAGACTTGCAAATATGGTCTATTTCCATCTTAACATTTCACTGGCTATAAATTGTGTTCAAATTTAAGTAGTACTAATACAGTCTGAAATCCCTAAATCATTAGTGAAGGCATTTAACCTTCATTCCTTTATACTTTTTCAATTTTTACATTTATATGTATTTCCTTGCATTCTTATATACGTGCCTTTGACCCTACCTAAAATGTGGCCACTAAAATTTTTATATCCTGTTTTCTGCTTCACACAATACTGTATAAGTGACAAATAGTCTGTACATTTTAAATTTATAAGCAAAACTGTAAAACCTTACATATGGTATGGTGTCTGTTTGCAAGATGAGGGACCCAACCAGCATTCTAGCATTGGAACAGAAGGAAAGCCTTCTCAGAAGTCAGGTGAGATTGGAAATGACTGTGTTGTTACCTGCAGAGGTAATCTGTTGAGTAACTTATATGCCCTTGTAACCTCAGTTTCTTGAACAAGTAGTTTGAAACCAGGTTGTCAAATTTCTTTCTACCCTGGTAGAATGCAGAGGATCAAAGCCAATAATGTAATTACACATTACAAAAAGCTAGTGCCAAATTTCCAGAGCAAATGGGCATAAGCCTCCAATTGTGACAAACTGAGTACTTATCCTTTGGACAATGCAGTCATTCAATAGGAAATGCATGTGTACATCCCTTCTTAAAAAGAAGCAAAATAAGAATCTTCCATCGCCATCATAGCAGATATACTTGGCAATGCAGAAAGTAAAGAACTCACAAAGGAGTTTTTTTTTTTTTTTTTTTTTTTTTTTTTGCTGAAATGTAAAATATTTGCCACTATTTCAATCACAAAACACGTCTTCCTTTGCCAGGTATGTCTCACTTGATTCAATTCAGAAATGGCTCATCTTTTTTATATTCCTTGAAGTATTTTAAAAAATAAATAGTTTGGCCAGGAATTGGTCGTTTCAAACCATTGTGGCCCTGCGTTCCCTATCAGTTGGAAACCCAGAGAAGACAGTTATCAAAGAATTAAAGTCCTTTCCTGAATGACTAAATTGGTACTATCTGCCACTTATAAAAAAAAAATTATATTCTTTATTAACCCTGAAATCTGCACTTAGTTTATTCTACATATTTTTCTAGAATTTAAATTCATGACATTTGAAAAATGCAAATTATAATTAAACATTGAGAGTGCTACTTGTGGTTATTATATATTTCTTAAGTGTTCCATGGTAAATATGACCTATACACCTATTAAATTAAATGGTTGAGAGTAAATTTGCTTTTACTTTCCGTAGAAACATTTGGATTACCCCAGGAGTAAAAATAACAGATTGATAACATAATATTATTTATTTTCAACTTTCACTTTGATTTATATGCCATCCAAATGCCAGTGAATAAAAATCATACTAGATTGTCAGAATTCATGAAATGATGTTTGAGGCAGAGATATTGAACAATATCCTGCAAACTGAGAAGGAACTTTGAGACAGAAGAATGAAGCAGGTACCTCCATGAAATGAATTAGGAAGTTTGTTGTGGGTAAATTATATATAGGTGGGATTGGGCAGATGATCCAGAGGCATTCTAAGCTGAACTTTGCAACTTGGAAAGGGGTACAGGGGGACTTAAAGGGGCCAAAGATGAAAATAGAATAATGCCAAGTGAGAAGCAGGTTAGCCCCATTGGGAACTGGTGTTTTTTCCTCCCCCAAGAGGGCTCATGACCCTTAACCATCTACATCAGCAAAAGGCATTCTTCCTGTTTTCATATCAGATGAAGGCATGGGTAAAAGTTGATAGGGAACTTGCCTGACTTAGACACATTCCTAGTGTATGGGCCAAAGCTCGGTCATACAGAAAGGGAGGCAGGTCAGGACTGTGAGTCCGAGATGGAGCTGACAAAAGGGAGTCAGTGCAGTTCAGCCACAAAAATGATGCACATAAGATTTGTGCATTTGATTTTATGTGAAGTTGCTATTAAAAAAGAATGAATGTTGAAATAGTTAGTAATATGCATGCTGACGTGTTTAAGGGTGAAGAGTACCAATGTCTGCAACTTCACTGAAAATGAAATGTAGTGATGGGATGGATAAAGAGATGAATAGATGAATATATATGTACTGTAGTTCACCCCAACACATCTTTATCCACGGTTTCACTCTCCTGGGTTTCAATTATCCAAGGTCAACTTCAGTATAAGAATATTAAATGGAAACTGCCAGAAGGAATTCATAAGTTTTATACTGCATGCCATTCTGAGTAGCCTGATGAAATCTCATGTTGGCCCTCTCTTTTCTACCTGGTATGCAAACCATCCCTTTGTTAAGCATACCCCACTCCTTTGTCAATTAGTAGCTGAATTGGTTACAGAACCAAGCGTCTTGATATCATAGTGCTTGTGTTCAATCACCATTATTTTCCTTAATAGTGGCCCCAGAGCACCAGAGTAGTGATGCTGCAATTTGGATATGCCAAAGGGAAGTTGTGAAGGGCATGCTTTAAGTGAAAAGTTGCAATTCCTCTGCTTATGGAAAGGAAAAAAGTGTACACAGAGGTTACTAAAATCTATAGGAAGAAGAAATCTTCTATCCATGAAATTGTGAAGAGAGAAAAAGAAATTGATGCTAGTTTTGCTGTTGGTCTTCATCCTGCAAAAGTTATGGCCACAGTGTGTGATAATCACTTAAGAAGAAAAAAGCATTAAATGTATACAATAAGATATTTTGAGAGAGACCACTTCTACATAGTTTTTATTACAGTATATTCTTATAATTGTTTTATTTCATTATTAGTTATTATTGTTAATCTCTTTCTGTGCCTAATTTATAAATTAAACTTTACCATAGGTATGTTGTCCTTTAGTTGCTAATTTCGTATATGACTCTTCAGTGATCCATGGACTATAGCCCGCCATGCTCCTCTGTCCATGGGATTTCCCAGGCAACAATACTGGAGTGGGTAGCCATTCCTTTCTCCAATCATAGGTATGTGCATATAGTTAAAACCATAGTATATATAGGATTTGGTACTACCTGTGATTTCAGGTATCCACTGGGAGTCTTAGAGCATGTCTCCCTTGAATAAGGGGAACTACTGTATATGTGATAAAACAAGAATAATAAAATGTTGATTGTACAGCATAGATGGTTGTTATATGGGTGTTTGCTGTAAAAATTATTCTGATTTTTCCATATGTTCAAAAATGTCCATAGTATAATTTGAGGAAAAAGCTTATAGCATGCTTCAGTAAAATTCTGTAAAGACTATTAAAATAAGTATGCTTCATCAAAGTTCCTTACATTCACAAAGGATATTGCAGTTTTTTTAAAAAAATGTTTTCAGTCTGGAAAGCATATAATAATCATGTTTTTAATTGAGTAGGAAAAGTATATCTTTTGTTGTTCAAAATTTAAGTTTAAGATAGTGTTGCTGCTTCTGCTGCTGCTAAGTCGCTTCAGTTGTGTCCAATTCTGTGTGACCCCATAGACGGCAGCCCACCAGGCTCCGCCGCCCCTGGGATTCTCCAGGCAAGACCACTGGAGTGGGTTGCCATTTCCTTCTCCAATGCATGAAAGTGAAAAGTGAAAGTGAAGTCGCTCAGTCGTGTCTGACTCTTCAGGACCCCATGGACTGCAGCCTACCAGGCTCCTCAGTCCATGTGATTTTCCAGGCAAGAGTACTGGAGTAGGGTGCCATTGCCTTCTCCGTTAAGATAGTATGCATTATGTTACAATTTAAAGATGCTTTGTTCTTTAATTCTGCTATTAATGGAGCCTTTGCCTTCTGCTTATTACTAAACTTTACACATCCTGGGTAAATTTGATCATATTTTTTATTAGAATGCTAAAAAGAACCAGTTTTATCTTTAAATTCATAAGGAAATTTCCCTTTGAATTCAGGAGATGATTAATCAGTGGAAAGGTCTTGTTAGTAAAATCTAGATTTACCTTTATCATTTGAACATAGTATCAATAGTTGGCTTAAACTTCTAAGTAGTTCTAGCTAGTAGAACCTTAGGCAGGGTAGTTTAAAGAGCTTTCAAAGCAGTCCAACAAGTGGAATTAACACTTGGCACTATGGTTCCTGTCATTGGTCTTTGGGGGTGGAGTCTCTAGTTGAACATCGTGTCTTCTTCTGACAACTTATATGTGCAAGACTTCAATTCATAGTTCCATCACTACAAATAACAACAAAAGAACAATAGCAACAACAAAACATAACTGTTTTCTTTAAAATTCTGGTAAATGTAGTTAGACTGCATGTTGTGCTTAGTCACTCAGTCATGTCTGACTCTTTGTGACCCCATGAACTGTAGCCCACCAGGCTCGTCTCTCCATGGGATTCTCCAGGCAAGAATACTGGAGTGGGTTTCTGTATCCTCCTCCAGGGGAGACTGCATGTTGGAATTGATCGTATTTGCTATGCCAACCGGAGAAGGCAATGGCACCCCACTCCAGTACTCTTGCCTGGAAATTCCCATGGACGGAGGAGCCTGGTAGGCTCCAGTCCATGGGGTTGCTAAGAGTTGGGCCCAACTGAGCGACTTCACTTTCACTTTTCACTTTCATGCATTGAAGAAGGAAATGGCAACCCACTCCAGTATTCTTGCCTGGAGAATCCCAGGGACAGAGGAGCCTAGTGGGCTGCCGTCTATGGGGTTGCACAGAGTCGGACACGACTGAAGCGACTTAGCAGCAGCAGCAGCAGCAGCTATGCCAACAGTTGAAAAGAAATCTGTTGAACATTATTTGTTTTAAATGTTAGAACTCCATTTTAATAATAATTTTTTAAAAAGATTACATGTATTAATAGCTGAAATGTTAATAGCCATCAATGTAGAGAATCCGTAAAAAAAAAAAACAATTCAGTACCTCTTGCAACTCATTTGAACATCACTAATTACTCTCCTGATTAACACATATAATATAGAATATATTTGAACACAAGAACATGTAAACCATATTTTTATTCTATCTATGAATACTGAATGATGTATGGAATTGTGGGACTCATGAAGTTTTCCCAGAGGTACCCAGAGGCCCCAGGCTACTAGAGTGACAAAGAAAATTTTGGTGCTTTGCCTATATAGGGACTTTTTCTAAACAATTACAAAGAATTCATGACCAAATATGCATCCTGGAAAATGAAAGAGATACTCTAAATTTATAAAGGTTCATATGGCTCTCTCATGAAACACCTTCTGGGAGGAGATGCTATAAATGTTGGGAATGCAACAGTTTGAACAAGAAAATCATGAAAATACAAGTGGAAAAGTAAATCTCATTTATACTATTGGAGTATCTAAATGAGAGAAATAGATTACTTTTAATTTCAAAGAAGCAAAGGTATATGAGGTTTCTTCCAGGTCATTTCATTTTTTAATTTCCTTTATAATGATATTAGGTAGACTTTTGTTTATCACACCAAATGTTGCTACAGATTACTTTGACTGTTTTGACATTTAGTAGACAACCTGTTGGCAGATTTGTTTTTTCACTGCATATAGTATATTATGGAAAAATTAACATGATCAATGTGAACAAGAAAGATAGTTTGCAGGTCTATCAAATACATGAATTTTGGTTGCGTTTCTAAGGGTTATTACAAGGTTTTAAAATTTCCATATGACTTAATAGCTGGGAGGACATATTAATATTTAAATATTAATTTTAATACCAAAGATAAAGCAGATTAATATGTTTGAATGAATATTTTAAATTCCCTAATGAGAAGATAATTATATAAATTTAGTATATATTTATAATTTGTTAGGCTAAATCATTCATGGTATGTGACAGTACTATCTACCTGATTCATCTCTTTTTGTCAAATGTTTCTATATTAGTTCTTGCAGTCTATTATCAGTATGTATTACTTTATAGAATTGGGATGGTGAGAGAATGGAGAATCATTTTTTAGTGAGAATTTATAATGTGAAAATTTCTGATAGTTAAAATTACCATAGAAAATGTTGTGAATCTCCTGCTTCAGAATTTTTTTTTTTTTTTTGGATATGCAACTCCATACAGTAATTATATTAGAAGCCTGTGAAGATTTTAAAACCACCAAGCTAAACTAAAGAACCAAAGAAATGTCTGTATTGCAGATCTTTGGATATTCAAACTCTTTGCTTTTCAAATAACTAGCAAATACTTAGTGGTGGATGACAGATGGCCCCATGATTCTGTAGCTTAGCTGTTCAGTAGGTAGCCATTAGCTACCTGGAGCTATTTAAATTTAATTATAAATAAAATAGAAAATGTGTTTCATCTGTCACATATGCCACGTTCAAGTACTTAGTAACCCCATGTGCTTAGTGGCTAGTATATTGAACAACACAAAAATTTGCTTCTGTAATTACAGAAAGTTCTGTTGAACACCATTGTTCTTAAGTTAAGGAAAATAAAGTTATTCTCCCAGGATTTGCTCCATTTTGTTGAGATAAATTTCTGAAAACAGCACATGCTTTTGAGAGTTTATAGAAGCTTTCTGGGATCTAAGTTATCTGTGGGAATAATCAGTGTTATATTTTAGATATTGTTTTTTTTCTAAAAATATTCAGTTAATATTTAAAGACAAGTGCTCATGAATAAGAATTACTGGTGCAGATACTGCACATTCTTTATCATTAAAATGATGTGGTCAGTGCAAGGAGAAAACCGCTGTTTAGTCTAATGTGAATCACTTGTGTTTTTTTTTTACCCTTAAATTACTCCGTAAATTTTGGTTTACAGCCTTGGTTATAACAGCTCATCTCAAAGCCTGCAAGCAAATAGCTAAGTAGCAATGATTGATCTCATTTTCAAGTCATAGTTACAATTCTCAAATGAGTACTCAATATTCCCAGGCATCCTGTTCTATTTCCCTTTCCTAGTCTCCAGAATGATTTTATACCTTCTCCTCTCTCTTCAAACCTTCCTACCACAATAGTTCCTGCTTCCCACATGACTGACTTTATTTCTTACTCTTTGAGAAAATAGTTAACATACTCCAGTTCCTATATTCATCCACCTATGAGTCGTCTAACTCATCTGGTACTAAATGTACATTCTTGACCTGCTATGCTGTGTTACTGTGGCTGACAGTACACCTGCTTGGATGTCATTTATTCTCAACTTATTCATGCATTTTCTCCTGAAATTATACTTCTTTTCCTTCAGTATTAATTTCTGTGTATCTACAAATAGGTTCTGGTGTCCTCTAACTTTAAAAAAATCAAAACAAAAATCAGCTATTTTATCCTCTTTTTCAGATTTGCCTTATTTTTCTACTGTCCTTACACACACACACAGACACACACACACACACACCCCTACTTTATTAACTGTTTTAAAAGTAACATTTGTGAAATGGAGTATAGGATGCTGGATAATGAGCTATGTTTCAGTAACAGAGCAAAGGAAAATTGAAATAATGCAGTTCATTACACATAGGTCCTGCAGGAAGTACATGGCACCCCCAAGGGTGCCACATTGGGAGGACAAACCAGGGTACAGACAGAGATCAGCAGACAAGACATAGGGCACAATACCTTTATTAGTGTCTATGGGTAGAGTGCTTTGGGGTTCCCAGGCTGGGACCCAGTTGGTCGATGTAAACTGGAAGAGTGGAGTAAGCCCCAGGAGGCTTACCAAAGGGCACATAAGGAATACAGATGCTGGAGGGACAGGGGAGACTGTTGATCACAAGGGCTGTTGGGTACTTAAAATGAGGAACTTAATTTGCTTGTGCGTGTGCAGTCTGCTTGCTAGGGTATGCTCTTGCATGAGGGGCTGCTGTCAGTTGAAGGTAGAGCACACTGCTTGATCAAACAGAATGAATGCTGGGGCAGCAATACCATGAAGTAGCTTAGCTCAACTCTTGACACAGAGATACACTAATTCAAAATCTTGAAGGAGTTATTTATAGTTTATGTTGTAATTATTTAAATCATATTTTCTCTTCAATTCAGTTCATTAGGCCTACCTTCTTCACAAAGGCTGGTTTTCTTCTTTCTTTTATTTTTTCTATGTTAAGGCCACGTGACCGTTACATTGCCAAATCAATGGCCATGTCTCTTTTCTTCCTGTACTTGATCCCTAGGTGGAATTTGTCACAGTTGACCAATTGATCCTTCTGGAAAAACTCTTTTCTTTTGTCATGAACTACATAAACTTTTCCTAGGTTTCCCCTTCTCAATCTCCTTTTCTCATCATTTCTCCACCTCCAAACTTTGACATGTGGGTCCTGTCTTCCTAATTTTTCTAGGATAACTTATCCAATCTAATGGCTTTAAAAGCCAATTATATGCAAATAGCCCTCAGTATTGTTTATATTTCTAGTGTCTCTTTTGAACATGAAATGTGTTTTTCAGACAGCCTACTTGACCTACCCATTCAGGTGTATAGCAGAGATGAATCTCAAGTTTAACATAATCCAAATAGACCTCTTGATTTTCTCAAGCAGACCTCCCCAAATAAATACCAAGCAAATAAACCTGCCCAATCTGTTCCTTTTCCAAATTGCCCTACTCAATGTGGCACCATTATGACCTAATGCCTAATGTCAAATTCTAAGTGCTCTTATAAAGTTCATATATAATCTGTGACTCTTGTCACCTCTATGCATATCTGCTGTAGCTCCACTTCTCTGTTTTCTTCACCATCACTGTTTTATATCTCCCATTGTTTCTTACCTAGACTATCACAGATATTTTTAATCTTTCTGCGTTTGTCACTCTATAAGTAAATCTCCCTTCTACAGATGAAATAGTCATTTAGTAGAACAAGTATTATTACTCTAATGACCTCCCATCGCCTGAAGACAGAGATCTGAATTCTTTAACCCATCTTCCAATTTTCTTCATGATCCAGCCCTTGCCTGACTCTTTATGTCACACTGTTTGCTTTTCTCCTGTTCTCTAGCCTCAGGTCATGCTGTCTTTTGCCTTAGTCTTTCTGTACTAGGTGTTTCCCTGCATGCAATGTCCCTTCTCAGAATGCAGTGTGTGGGCTTTCCTTTGTTTCTCAGGTGTTAGCTGAAATGACACTTTCTCAGACATGACTTTGCTGACTGAAGTAGCTACCAATTACTCTCAATCATTTGAACCTATTATTATTGTTGATGGGAGGATTTACACTCTGTAAAATTGTTCTTATATTACTTATGTACTGATTTTTCTTTATCTTCATCTGTAAGAATAACTGCCATTATATTTCCAGCATCTAGAGTTCGTCTGTCCTAGAATTAGAACTCTTTTAATGAATGATGTTTGAAGGATGAAGTCAGCTGCACTGTTCATTTTCAAATGCCATGCGGTATCTAACTATTTGAGACTGCTAGGCCATGAAAGATCCTCATTCTGGTTGACATTTCACTGGAACCAACATTGGTGATGAGAAAATTTTATGTTAGGACTCAAATGTGGCTATTCCCAGTGTCTCACCTCCCTCTTCTCTTCATCATTTGCTGCAGTCACCATGGCAGTTGCGAATTGGTGGAATCAGACTTAGGACACATCCTGCTTGACTTCCCTGAGAAATATGTGTTGAAAGGCAGCCAGACAATGTGATGATAATTTAGTGGTTGTCTTTCTTCACTGAACATCAGTGAATAATGCCTTTGCACCCTGCCACCAAAAAACATACAGAACCCTTTCAAAATTTCAGCTCCGGGGATGATTTTTGACTTTGCAGATACACAGATGTTTGCTTTTAAAGCTCCTCCGGTTTACATAGTGATTTTTATCTATTTCCAAATGCATACTAGATCATTTTTGTGGGCAATATGAAGTATTTGTAAAATGATCCCATTCTTCTAATATTGCTCTATTGTTGGAAGAGGACTTCTCATACCTTAACTTCATAAGGTTTTGTTTTTTTTTTTTTTCCTGTGTGTTTCAGTGCAACAAAATGGAAGTAACAAATATTCTGATTGTGCTTTTTCAAGGAGTGTTCATTCATCATGTTGTATCACTGCTTCATCAAAAGCTTAGATAACAAAGATGAGGGTCAGTGTTCTGTGAATGCCTTAAGTCCATACCAGGCATTTTGTCCATCTTGCCACTTATTTTCCATATACTTTACAGATTCAGTATCTGGTGGCATTATAGCTTAAGCATTGCATCAGTACTGTAGTCTTTCCCCTTCTCCTGAATTCCATGTATAAGGTATATATTAGCTTTAACTCATGTCTAAGAAATTAATTTCTAAGTTTAAGAAAATATTGGAAAATCTTGAATTTAAGTTAGAGACTTGACAATGAATTTTTTCTGCAAATGGAAATTGAGGAAGGTAGTTGCAACTAACACTAGTTGGGTTTCCAGAAAATAAGAGCTATAAGCTGTGCTATAGCATGATTGGATATTTTGGTGACATAAGTTTTTTGAAATATATGTGTAAATAAAAGAGAGCTACTGAACATTTATTGTATCTACTTAAATTAATTGTTTAAACTTGGTATAAAATGAATTAAGCAAATGCCCTGCATCTTTCCATCATTTCTATTTTTTTTAATTGGACCTTAGTTGCTTTACAATGTTGTATTTGTTCCTGCTATACCCCAAAGTGAATCAGCTATACAAATATATATATATATATATATGTACATATATATATATATATATCCCCTTATTTTTGGATTTCCTTCCAATATAGGTCCCCACAGAGCACTGAATAGAGTTCCCTGGCTATACAGTGGATTCTGATTAGTTATCGATTCAATATTTTATGCATAGTATCAATGATACATACAGTTAATTCTAAGCAATTTCGGAACATTGGGTACTTTCTCTTGTCCTAGAGATTGAACCTTATTTTGTTAGAAAGTTTGAAAATTGAACTCTTTCAACTCTAAAGATTAAAGCAGTGGGAAGTCTTTTTAAGTTGAACTAGGCAGGAAGGCTGTGCTTGAAAATATTTAGAATTTAAGTACTTCTGTATACAGAGTAAAGCACTTATTTTTGGTTTATTATGAATACAACTCCTAGTATGTGTAAATTATTCACTTTTAAATTATTAAAATATTTTCTCTAAATCTCATTATTATTATTAATAAACATAAAACTTTTCAACAATATTTCATTAGCTGTCATTAAAAAGTATTTAACCACACTGTTTCAAATTAGTTATAATTAGCTGATGAAGAATAAGTTATTAAACTGAACTTGGAAATGTTATTGATGCATTATATAATTAATTGAAGATGATTGAAATATAATTGAATTGTTAGTATGTAATATTATATTGCTTATCAATATAAATAATGGCCACACAATTTAAAAATATTTTTATATTTAATATAAAGTTGGATTTCTATATATGCATATGTACTCATGTTAAATAATCTGAAAATATTTACCACTTTTCCTTTACTCAGTTCAATTCAGTTGCTCAATTGTGTCTGACTCTTTATGACCCCATGGAATGCAACACACCAGGCTTCCCTGTCCATCACCAACTCCCAGAGCTTGCTCAAACTCATTTCCATCAAGTCGGTGATACCATCCAACCATCTCATCCTCTATCCTCCCCTTTTCCTCCTGCCTTCAATCTTTCCCAGCATCAGAGGCTTTCCCAATGAGTCAGTTCTTTGCATCAGGTGGCCAGAATATTGGAGTTTCAGCTTCAGCATGAGTCCTTCCTATGAATACAGATAGATTTCCTTCAGGATTGACTGGTTTGATCTCCTTGCAGTGCAAGGGACTCTCAAGAGTCTTGTCCAACTCCACAGTTCAAAAGCATCAATTCTTCGGTGCACAGCTTTCTTTATAATCCAACACTCACATCCATACATGACTACTGGAAAAACCATAGCTCTGACTAGACACTAGTTTGATTCCTGGGTCAGGAAGATCCACTGTAGAAGGGATACACTACCCTCTCCAGTGTTCTTGGGCTTCACTTGAGGCTAAGCTGGTAAAGAATCCTCCTGTAATGCAGGAGACCTGGGTTCGATCCCTGGGTTGGGAAGGTCCCCTGGAGAAGGGAAAGGCTACCCACTCCAGTATTCTGGCCTGGAGAATTCCATGGACTGTGTAGTCTATGGACTCACAAAGACTCAGACATGACTGAGCAGGTTTCACTTTCCTTAAATAGTAATTTTTACAATGTATTTTCACATAAGTAGAGGTTAAGTCCCACTTACACGCAGTGGGTATGTAAATTGAGAAAGGTGCTGATGAAATATATGATTTTCATACTTATTTGAAACACTCATTTTTAAAAAAATCTTTTAATTATTTTATTGAAGGATAATTGCTTTACAGAACTTTGTTCTTTTCTGTCAAACCTCAACATGAATCAGCCTTAGGTATACACGTATCCCCTCCCTTTTGAACCTCCCTCCCATCTCCCACCCCATCCCACCCCTCTAGATTGATACAGAGCCCCTGTTTGCGTTTCCTGAGCCATACAGCAAATTCCCATTGGCTATCTATTTTACATATGGTAATGTAAGTTTCCATGTCACTCTTTCCATACATCTCACCCTCTCCTTTTCTCTCCCCATGTCCATAAGACTATTCTCTATGCCTGTTTCTCCATTTCTGCCCTGTAAATAAATTCAATACTGTTTTTCTAGATTCTGTATATATTTGTTAGAATACAATATTTATCTTTCTCTTTCTGACTCACTTTACTCTGTATAATAGGTGCTAGGTTCATCATCTCCTCAGGTTCTAGGTTCATCCATCTCATCAGAACTGACTCAAATGTGTTCCTTTTTATGGCTGAGTAATATTCCATTGTGTATATGTACCACCCCTTCTTTATCCATTCATCTGTGGATGGACATCTAGGTTGCTTCCATGTCCTAACTATTGTAAATAGTGCTGCAGTGAACAATGGGATACATGTGTCTTTTTCAATTTTGGTTTCCTCAGGGTATATGCCTAGGAGTGGGATTCCTTGGTCATATGGTGGTTTTATTCCTAGTTTTTAAAGGACTCTCCGTACTGTCTTCCATAATGGCTGTATCAATTTATATTCCCACCAACAGTGCAAGAGCATTCCCTTTTCTCCACACCCTTTCCAGCATTTATTGTTTGTAGACTCTTTGATAATGGCCATTCTGACCCATGTGCGGTGATGTCTAAATGTAGTTTTGATTTGCATTTCTCTAATAATGAGCGATGTTGAGCATCTTTTCATGTGTTTGTCTTCTTTGGAGAAATGTCTGTTTAGGTCTTTTTTCCAATTTTTGATTGGGTTGTTTATTTTTCTGGCATTGAGTTGTATGAGCTCCTTGTATATTTTGGAAATTAATCCTTTGTCAGTTGTTTCATTTGCTATTATTGAACACTCATTTTAAAATCATTGTGTTTTGGCCTTATTTGCAAATATCTGCCTTCAAAGGCTCTTTTGCATCTCAGTTCTAAAGAATCTCTTATCTCTAAAACAATTTCCTCTAAATTTAATATACAAAATTTTATAATTTAAGATTACTGCTTGCTATTCTACTGAAAGGGAATGTTTGCTTTTGTGTTTTTAATAATATGAATAAATACATCTTCAAATTCAAGTGCTAGTGTTTTGAAGAAGTGACATTTTGCTTTTTCTCTGTTTCCTCTTAAACATAGTAATAAAGAACGATTAACCCAAATATAAGGCAATGCAGTGAAGAGAAAATGTCTTCATAGGTCCCTTGAGAAAGAGCTGTTTAGACTTTTTAATGTTTCTAATTTTTACCATTGAGTGTCTAACTTTACAATTTTTTTGAAATTCAGCCTATTTATAATGGTAACAGGTGAAATAGAAAAAACAATCATTAAGAAAAACAGTGGGAAAAGTAAGAAGGGGAAATTCAGCCGCCAAATATTAGCATATATATATGGATTGTTTTCTTATGATGTTTAAAATATTCCATACAAACCTTGTTATTTTCAAAAATGCCAAAGTTACCTCAAATTCTAAAGTAAATACTGCTAATCTCCAAGGACTTATTATATCATGTTCATGGTTTATTTTTCTCAGTAGTTAACAACTTCTAGCATATTATGTAATTTATTTATTAAATCTATCCTCCTTTTTTGGCTTCTCTGGTAGCTCAGCTGGTAAAGAATTCACCTGAAATGCAGGAGTCCCTGGTTCGATTACTGGGTCAGGAAGATCCCCTGGAGAAGGGATAGGCTATCCACTCCAGTTTTCGTGGGCTCCCCTGGTGTCTCAGATGGTAAAGAATCCGTCTGAAATACAGGAGACCTGGGTTAGGAAAATCCCCTGGAGAAAGGCATGGCAAGCCACTGCAGTATTCTTGCCTGGAGAATCCTTATGCACAGAGGAGCCTGGCGGGCTATAGTTCATGGAGGTGCAAAGAGTTGGGCACGACTGAGCAACTGAGCACAGCACATCCTCCTGTTTTAGAATATAAGCTCTTTGAAGGCAGAGATATACCTATGTGTTTTGTACTACACCTAGAATATTGCCAGATACATTTTAGTTACTGAGGAATTTTTAATAGAAGATGATCAAATAAGTGATCCAGGATCTTAACCTACAAACATAAGTGCCTTAGAATAATATACAATCTTGACCTTGAAAAAAAGTCTCAAAACTTTCTTATTTCTTTAATGACCTTGAAGATTCATGGGTAAGTTCAAAATAAAATTCCTCTTCTGCATGATAATTTGACCTGGAAAAATGGATTACTCTGAAACCTGATAAAGATAATATTCTAGTTATACTAGAATGCAAAATTGATTATAATAAAATTAATGAATGATTGATAAATTGTTTTAGGCCTGAGAAAACTTTAAATAACTTATGGAAAGGCAGAAACTTTACAGTTCTCTGAGTGCAGTGAATTTCAAAACTGGAAGCTTTGCCACAGAACTGTTGAGATATTGACTGTTATATTGCATGAGGCTCTTAAACTAAGAAGACTCCCACACCTGGCCAGTATGGACATTGGGTTTCTTCTGAAGAGTCAGAGAGAATACTTCATGAATGGCTATATGGAAAGCTGTGAAAGTGAAAGTTGCTCAGTCGTGTCCAACTCTTTGTGACCCCATGGACTATGCAGTCTCCAGGCCAGAATACTGGAGTGGTTAGCCATTCCCTTCTCCAGGGGATCTTCCCGACCCAGAGTTTGAACCCTGCATTGCAGGCAGATTCTTTACCAGCTGAGCCACAAGGGAAGCCCTATATGGAATGCTGTATAGACTCCTTTTCCAAACGAATGGCTAATGCTGCCTTGCTGGCCTGCTTGCTCTTGTCTTATAATCCTCTGAATGAATCTGGTGCCAAGTATGGGCGGTGGTGGTCTTCTGTTACTGAATATTTGGTAGAGCCTAAGAATCAGGCTAAGATCCACTTTAAGGATCACAGCCTTTTTGTGGCAAAGGGGCTTGCTTAACTCAATGAAGCTATGAGCCATGACTTGCAGGGCCAACCATGATGCACAGGTCATGGTGGAGAGCTCTGATAAAACCAGGTCCACTGGAGAAGGGAATGGCAAATCACTTCAGTATTCTTGCTTTGAGAACCCCATGAACAGTGTGAAAATGCAAAAAGATATAACACTGGAAGATGAGCCTCCCAGGTCAGAAGTGTCCAATATGCTACTGGGAAAGAGCAGAGGACAGCTACTCACAGCTCCAGAAAGAATGCAGTGGCTGGGCCTAAGCAGAAACAGCACACAGTTGTGGCCGTATCTGGTGGTGAAAGTAAATTCTGATGCTGTAAAGAACAATGTTGCATAGGATCCTGAAATGTTAGGACCCTGAGTCAAGGTACATTGGACGTGGTCAAACAGGAGATGACAAGAGTGAACATGGACATCTTACACATCCGTGAACTAAAATGGACGGGAATGGGTGAATTTAATTCAGATGACCATTGTATCTACTACTGTGGGTTAGAATCCGTTAGAAGAAATGGAGTAGTCTTCATAGTCAGCAAAAGAGTCTGTAATGCATTACTTGGGTACAGTCTCAAAAATGACAGAATGATCTTAATTTGTTTCCAAAGCAAACCTTTCAGCATCACAGTAATCCAAGTCTGTGCCCCAAGCACTAATGCTGAAGAAGCTGAAATTGACTTATTATATGAAGTCCTTGGAGAAGGCAATGGGAACCCACTCCAGTACTCTTGCCTGGAAAATCCCATGGACGAAGGAGCCTGGTAGGCTGCAGTCCATGGGATCGCGAAGAGTTGGACACGACTTCACTTTCACTTTTCACTTTCATGCATTGGAGAAGGAAATGGCAACCCACTCCAGTGTTCTTGCCTGGAGAATCCCAGGGATGGGGGATTCTGGTGGGCTGCCACCTATGGGGTCGCACAGAGTCGGACATGACTGAGGCGACTTAGCAGCAGCAGCAGCATGAAGACCTACAAGACCTTCTAGAACTAACACCCCCCAAAATGTCCTTTTCACTGCAATGCAAAAGTAGGCAGTCAAGAGATACCTGGAGTAACAGGCAAGTGCAGCCTTGGAATATAAAATGAAACAGATCAAGGCTAACAGAGTTTTGTCAAAAGAACACACTGATCATAGCAAACACCCCCTTCCCACAACACAAGAGACAATTCTACACATGGACATCACCAGATGGTCAACACCAAAATCGGATTGATTACATTCTTTGCAACTTAAGATGGAGACGCTGTATACAGTCAGCAGAGACAAGACATGGAGTTGACTGTGTCTCACATCATGAGTTCCTTATTGCAAAATCCAGGCTTAAATTGAAGAAAGTAGAGAAAACCACTAGCCCTTTCAGGTATGACCTAAATCAAATCCCTTATGACTATACAGTGGAGGTGTTGACTAGATTCAAGGAATTAGATCTGTAGACAGAGTGCCTGGACAATGACAGATGGAGGTTTGTAACATTGTATAGGAGGCAATGACCAAAATCATCCCCAAGAAAAAGAAATGCAGCAAGGCAAATTGGTTGTCTGAGGAGGCTTTACAAATAGCTGAGGAAAGAAGAGAAGCAAAAGGCAGGGGAGAAAGGGAAAGATATAACCAACTGAATGCAATGTTCCAAAGAACAGCAAGGAGAGGTAAGAAAGCCTTCTTCAATGAACAGTGCAAAGAAATAGAGGAAAACAATAGAATGGTAAAGACTAGAGATCTCTGAAAGAAAGTTGGAGATACCAAGGGGACATTTCATGCAAGGATGGGCTCAATAAAGGACAGAAATGGCAAGGGCCTAAGAGAAGGAGAAGAGATTAAGAAGAGGTTGCAAGAAAACACAGAAGAACTATACAGAAAGGTCTTAATGACCCAGATAACTGTAATGATGTGGTCACTCTCCTAGATTCAGACATCCTAGAGTGTGAAGTCAAGTGGTCCTTAGGAAGCATTACTATGAAAAAAGCTAGTTGAGGTGATGGAATTCCACCTGAGACATTTCAAATCCTAAAAAATGATGCTGTTAAAGTGTTGTAGTCAGTACATCAGCAAATTTGGAAAACTCAGCAGTAGCCTCAGGACCAGAAAAGGTCAGTTTTCTTTCTAATCCAAAATAAGGGGAATGCCAAAGAATGTTCAAACTACTGGACAGTTGTACTCATTTCACATGCTAGTAAAGTTATACTCAAAATCTTTCAACCTGGGCTTCAGCAGTACATGAACTGAGGACTTCCCGATGTACAAGCTTGGTTAGATAAGGCAGAGGAACCAGAGATCAAATTGCCAACATCCACTGGATCATAGAGAAAAAAAAGGGAATTCCAGAAAAAATGTGTGTGCTTCATTGACTTCACGAAAGCCTTTGTGTAGATCACAACAATCTGTAAAATTCTTCAAGAGATGGGAATACCAGACCACCTTACTTGTCTTCTGAGAAAGCTGTGTGCAGGTCAAGAAACAAAAAGAAATAATGGCTTGGTTCAAAATTGGGAAAGGAATACATCAAGGTTGTATATTGTCACCCTGCTTATTTAACTTCTGTGCAGAGTACATCATGCGAGATGCTGAGCTGGATGACTCACAAGGTGGAATCAAGGATGCTGGGAGAAATATCTACCACCTCAGATATGCAGATGATACCACTCTAATGAAACAAAGTGAAGAGGAACTAAAGAGCCTCTTGAGGAGGGTGAAAGAGGAGAATTAAAAAGCTGGCTTAAAACTCAACATTCAGAAAATTAAGATCATGGCATCCGGTCCCATCACTTCATGGTAAATAAAAGGGGGAAAAGTGGAAGCAGTGACAGATTTTATTTTCTTTGGCTCCAAAATCACTGCAGATGGTGACTGCAGCCATGAAATTAAAAGATACTTGCTCTTTGGAATGAAAGCTATTACAAACCTAGACAGCATATTCAAAAGCAGAGAAATCACTTTGCCAACAAAGTTCCATATAGTCAAAGCTATGGTTTTTCCAGTAGTCATGTTCAGATGTGAATGAAAGTGTGTGTGAAGTCGTTCAGTCGTGTCTGACTCTTTGCGACCCCGTGGACTGTAGCCCACCAGGATCCTCCGTCCATGGGATTCTCCAGGCAATATTACTGGAGTGGGTTGCTATTTCCTTCTCCAGGGGATCTTCCCGACCCAGGGATTGAACCCAGGTCTCCCGCATTGCAGGCAGATGCTTTAACCTCTGAGCCAGAGTTGGACCATAAAGAAGACTGAGAGCTGAAGAATTGAAAATTTTGAATTGTGGTGCTGGAGAAGACTCTTGAGAGTCCCTTGGACTGCAAAGAAATCAAACCTGGGACGACCCAGAGGGATGGTATGGGGAGGGAGGAGGGAGGAGGGTTCAGGATGGGGAACACATGTATACCTGTGGCAGATTCATTTTGATATTTGGCAAAACTAATACAATTATGTAAAGTTTAAAAATAAAATAAAAAAAAAAAAGAGATCAAACCAATCAATCCTAAAGGAAATTAACCCTGAATATTGATTGGAAGAACTGATGCTGAAGCCAAATCTCCAATAATTTTTTGGCCATGTTGATGCAAAGAAATGACTCATTGGAAAAGACTCTGATGCTGGGAAAGATTGAAGGCAAAAGGAAAAGTGGGCAGCAGAGGATGAAATGATTAGATGGCATCACCTACTCAGTGGACATAAACAGGAGCAAACTCCAGAAGATAGTGAAAGATAGGCAAGGCTGGAGTGCTGCAATCCATGGGTTTGCAAAGAGTTGGACACAACTTAGCAACTAAACAACAACAACAAGATGCAGACTGGGCTTGGTCCTATATTTAGAAACAAGGATGTAAGAGAGGTTGGCATTTGTCTGTAAGGAGGTGCATCTCTCACATATTTGCACAGAATGCTTGTAATTAGTGAAATGTAGGTCACCTGCAATGATTTACTTTGAACTAATTGAGTTGCCTTGAGCAAATCCCTTAACCATTGAGACACAGCCTCTTCAACTGGAAAAATGAGAAAGTAACAATTGGTATTCTTGATGGTTTGTACCTAATCAAGCATTCTGTGACTTCCATTAAATTGTTCACACTGTAGTTTGATACTGTCTTACATCCCTGAAAACATTAGGCATTTGAGATTATGTCCTCTATGGAAAACAATAGTTTAGAGAACTTTCTCAGGCCCACAGACCAAATTATAAGCCACTCTTTGATTGTCATAATGGTTACCATGAATACTGAAAACAACTGTTTTCTGTGTCATTGATTACAGTGTAAGAATATAATAACTATATGTATGTGTGCATATGCATATATGTCATATTAGGGTAATGCTTTTGAAAGATAAGGGAAACTTAACTAAAATTCAGTGGCTTTAATTTTGGCTGTGCTACTTTATATGTGAAAATAGATGATACACATTTTATTCCTTTGAACTTCAGTTTCCTCCTCTTCTTAATAAACTGTTATAAATTCTGTTTCCTTTCAGTTGCTAAAATCATAGCAACTGATGATATAGTCCTCACATCAACACATGCTGCTTTGATTATTTAGGCCAAAAAAGGAAAAAAATGGTGATTTTAATAGGTATTTGCAGTGAATTCACCCTGGAGGAGGGCATGGCGATCCACTCCAGTATTCTTGTTTGGCGAATACCATGGACAGAGGAGCCTGGCGGACTACAGTTCATAGGGTTGCAAAGAGTCAGACGTGACTGAAGCGACTTAGCATGTAGACACGCAGTGAATTCACCTAGTTAAAATTTTAAGACATTTCCTTTTAGAAGTTCTGCTTCTGCATAGTGTTCTTTTAGAGTTTTTTCCCACTTTTTTTTGGATTCTAACACTATTAATCCTAGCCTGATTGTCTCACATTGTCATTTTTGTGGCATCCTTTATAAGTAGAATGAAAAAAAGCAGACAATATGAAATATATTGAGGATTTCTAGTGCTTTTCTATTCATTTATTATCATATTTTTGGAAATATATTTATATATATGCATAAAATTAAACTATCTGGAAAGGATAAAGAACATTTGGTCTTTTGTGTTGCTGCTTATATTGAGTACTTACTCTGAGTCCCTCTCTCACCCCAGAGAACACAGAAACTTGTGCTGTATGCCAAGTATCTACAGATGTTATTTGTCATGATGTACAGATATGCCAAATCTAGACATAAGGTAAAATCTAGTATTTCTCTTGGGTTCTTAGGCAGTGAAACTGACTGGATTTTACTTTCACCCCTATATGAATAAGGAAAAAACAGAAAGGTAGAAAATGAACTCATTGAAGAACACGATGAATGGTGTGTAACTGCCACTTTGAACAGTACTGGTAGTCACTCTCCCAAAGACTTTAAAAATTAGTGACACAGTCAGGAAGTCGACAGAAAGCATCTCTTCATTCCTACAGTCTTTGTAATTGTCTACATGCTGTCCTGCAGTCTGGAATAAAATCATCATTACTACCATCATACAAGTTTCTCAGGCTAAAGAGGACACGTAACATATTTCATAGATTCAAAGATATGCTTTTGCCTTCACATTTTAACACCTTTGAAATTGGGAAATATCTTACCATTTTATGATAAATTAGCAGTGCTTTTCCTGCTTAGTTGAACATGAAAGAACATTGATTCTTAACCATCAGTATGTCTTGAATTCAGATAAATTTGCTGTGTTTAAAGGCAAATTTCGATCGGGAATGACAGAGCTCAAATTCTGTACTATGTCACAGGCATACTCAGTATTCAGTACTGAATTCTGTACTAGGTCACAGTCATACTCACTACTCAGAATTCTACTGTTTAATTAACCCATCATAATTGAGGTTTGACTACACATATGTGCATTTTAACTTTGCGCCTCGTCTGTAAAGCAAGTGAAGCTGTACTACATGTATTCAAGATGCATGGGAAAGTTGCTTTAAAAGAGAAGCTTTTATATTTAATCTGTGAATACAGAAGTAACAAGAAAAGATAAATATGCTCACCAAATGCAAAGAAAATTACATCCATATAAATACCTCTTATTAGCTTCTCCAGAGTTCTGCAAAAAATATGAAACTGCTTGGAATGTTCATTTTATGTGGCTCTCAAGGTACTGTTCTCATAAGGATAAAATGAGGAACAGTAAGTTATTGTGAAGTTTAGTAATAAAAGCAAAGGAGACATATATTTATGAGAGCAAAAATATTGAGTAACATTTGGCTGAAAAATCTCAAAACTCATTTGAATTGATTTCTTTTAACCAGAGTAAATAAAAGTGATTTATTGATCAAAGCCTATTTCTAAGTGTTTTCCCCCCCTTTTTTTGCTGTTCTCTTAAGAAGTGTTCCTTTCTTATGAACAGTTTGGAATGCAGTCATCACTTAGATCTGTTGGCACCTTGCAATGTCAGAAATGTTCTGTTTTGTTTTTTTTTTCCCCACAAGTTTTAGAAGATGCCATTATGTATCATTCTCAACAAATAAGATGTGGTTGGCTTACATGTTTTAGGAATGTCCAAGGAAAGAAATAACCCACTGATTATATTACAACCTGGTTGGAGAAATGGAAAATCACAGCCAGGAAGTGAAAGTGAAAGTCACTCAGTTGTGTCTAACTCTTTGTGACTCCGTGGGTTGTATGTAGCCCACCAGGCCCCTCTGTCCATGGAATTCTCCAGGCCAGAATACTGGGGTGGGTAGTCGTTCCCTTCTCCAGGGGATCTTCCCAATCCAGGGATAGAACCCAGGTATCCTGCATTTCAGACAGATTCTTTACCAGCTGAGCCACCAAGGATGCCTATGAATACTGGGATGGGTAGCCTATCCCTTCTCCATTAGATCTTCCCGACCCAGGAATCAAACTGGGGTCTCCTGCATTGCAGGCAGATTCTTTACCAACTGAGCTATCAGGGAAGCCAATCACAGCCAAGATAATGCTATCTCTGCCAGTCCCATTTGATTGTGTGGCGTGCTCTCCCTTGGCCCTTGCTCTGCCATTTGGAGGAGTGGGTCTATATCAGGACTGGGTCAGATCAACCCTACCCTTTGCTTTTTGGATATATATGCTGGTGATGATCATGGCATGGTCAAATAGTATACCAGAGATTTTTGATTAAATACCTTAATTCATGAATGGATAATTGATTAAAGCATAAGTGAGAACTGATAATCTTATTTATACAACAAAGCAACTGTTTTTATACAAAGCACTTATACAAGTCGGCAGTTTTGACTTCTTTCTTTTGTTACAAACTCCTTGTAAGATTATTACTTAGATTTGGATTAACCTGGCTGATTTAAGTAAATTTATGAGATAGGAGACAATTTGCAATGTTCAGACATCACCTTTAGTAACAGTTTTTTGGGGCATTTCTATGTAATTTAGTTCTGTCTCACTCAAGTGGGTTCCACTGACCATGGAAGAATCTCTTGCTCTGTTTTGAGCAAATATATCTGACCTAAATATCAGCACTATTTAAGAAGGGGTAGAAAGGAGTAAAACACTTACAAACACACATTAAAAATTTTAAAGTTTTCCCATTTAAAGATGAAAGCTTATTAAAATTTATTTCTGTAGTTGTAATGACATTTGAGTCCTCTCAACCTTTGAGTTATATATCACATGCTTTCTCCTCATGCTTGAGAGTGGGATTAGATTATTTGCACAGAAGTCATTTAATCTTTACTAGATTATAAATTCCTTAAGGGAAATATCATGTTTTATAAACCTTTAATTTGTACAGAGTAACTGCCTTATCAATTTTCATGCAATAGGTCTTTATCAAATCTAATAAAATTAGAATATACTGACTTCTGTTCCTGGTTGTTCCAGATACTTGAGACTGAAAAATTTGAAGGAGTATTGCTTACTCCTTGGAAGGAAAGTTATGACCAACCTAGATAGCATATTCAAAAGCAGAGACATTACTTTGCCAACAAAGGTTTGTCTAGTCAAGGCTATGGTTTTTCCTGTGGTCATGTATGAATGTGAGAGTTGGACTGTGAAGAAGGCTGAGCGTCAAAGAATTGATGCTTTTGAACTGTGGTGTTGGAGAAGACTCTTGAGAGTCCCTTGGACTGCAAGGAGATCCAACCAGTCCATCCTAAAGGAGATCAGTCCTGGGTGTTCTTTGGAAGGAATGATGCTAAAGCTGAAGCTCCAGTACTTTGGCCACTTCATGCGAAGAGTTGACTCATTGGAAAAGACTCTGATGCTGGGAGGGATTGGGGGCAGGAGGAGAAGGGGACGACAGAGGATGAGATGGCTGGATGGCATCACTGACTCGATGGACGTGAGTCTGAGTGAACTCCGGGAGTTGGTGATAGACAGGGAGGCCTGGCGTGCTGCGATTCATGGGGTTGCAAAGAGTCGGACACGACTGAGCAACTGACCTGATCTGATTGTTTAAAAAGGAAACACAAATATTTTAAAAACTTAAAAATGTGTTTAAAGAATGAAATAGGAATAGAGCATGGGAAAGGGGATAGGGTGACAGATGAGGATTTCTTACACTGAGATGAAATCTAGCATGCCTAGAGCCATAATGAATTGCCTTGGGAAGTATCATCCTGCTATACACTATCAGTGTTCAATCAGTCTGGAAAAGTATGTCAGCATTATTTCCTACCTCTGTTTTAAGAGAAAACTTAAATCATCTAATTTAAGCCTGGTATACTTGCTCTTTTGTTTTCTTTACCCTTGATGCTTAATTATAAAGAAATGAAGTATAATAACATAATTTATATTGTACATTTATAAAGATGTTACACATGCTGCTGCTGCTGCTAAGTCGCTTCAGTCGTGTCCGACTCTGTGCGACCCCATAGACGGCAGCCCACCAGGCTTCCCCGCCCCTGGGATTCTCCAGGCAAGAACACTGGAGTGGGTTGCCATTTCCTTCTCCAATGCATGAAAGTGAAAAGTGAAAGTGAAGTCGCTCAGTCCTGTCCGACTCTTACGACCCCATGAATTGCAGCCTACCAGGCTCCTCCATCCATGGGATTTTCCAGGCATGAGTACTGGAGTGGGGTGCCGTTGCCTTCTCCGGATGTTACACATATGTAAATATAAAAAAAAATAAACACACATATATGAAATATATCTAGCAGTCTATTCCAGGTCATTTTGTTCAAACCATTTTAACAGTTTGGAACCAAGAAGATCTTGACAATACACAAGTGTCACTGCAGCCCATTTTTACTTTCTCAGAAGCAGCCCTTAATTGCTATATGTGAAATAATAAGTCAGTATATAATTCTGTGTGGTTGTCTGTCTGAATAAACTAAAAATGTTAACCATAATAAAAGATATTGGGAACTGGGCCATACAGTCTATGGGACATTTGATAGTAAACATATTGCTAATTTAGAGAATAATTAAATAGAATCAGGGAATTCCTTTGCAGTCTAGTAGTTAAGACTCTGCACTTTTAAAGTGGGGACATGGGTTTAAGATCCCGCAAACCCAACAGCCAAAAAAAAAGAAAAAAAAAAGAAAAACAGCATAATAAGATTTTATGACTTGGAAGCATCAGATGAAAGAGAAAAATTGTTTTATGTGGGTTAAGAATTAGGAATAATGGGATCAAAGCTGAAACTTCAGGGCTATGTCGAATATAGGGAAGAATTAACATTTAAATTTCCTGAAAATGGATAATTTTGTCTCCTGTAGTTTCGCCTTACCAGTTTTATCAGTTCAGTTCAATCGCTCATTCGTGTCTGACTCTTTGCAACCCATGGACTGCAGCAGGCCAGGCTTCCCTGTCCATCAGCAACTCCCAGAGCTTACTCAAACTCATGTCCATTGAGTCAGTGATGCCATCCAACCATCTCATCCTCTATTGTCCCCTTCTCTGCCTGCTTTCAATCTATCCCAGCATCAGGGTCTTTTCCAATGGGTAAGTTCTTCACATCAAGTGGCCAAAGTATGGGAGTTTCAGCTTCAGCATCAGTCCTTCCAATGAATATTCTTCCTTAAGGATTGACTGGTTTGATCTCCTTGCAGTCCAAAGGACTCTCAAGAATCTTCTCCAACACAACAGTTCAAAACCGTCAGTTCTTCGGCACTCACCTTTCGTTATAGTTCAAGTCTCACATTTGTATGTGACTACTGGAAAAACCGTAGCTTTGACTAGAAGGTGGCAAAGTAATGTCTCTGCTTTTTAATATGCTGTCTAGATTGGTCATAGCTTTTCTTGCAAGGAGTAAGCGTCTTTTAATTTCATGGCTGCAGTCACCATCTCCAGTTATTTTGGAGCCCCCCAAAATAAAGTCTGTCACTGTCTCCATCATTCCCAGTCTATTTGCCATGAAGTGATGGGACTGGATGCCATGATCTTAGATTTCTGAAAGTTGAGTTTTAAGCCAGGTTTTTCACTCTCTTCTTTCACTTTCATCAAGAGTCTCTTTAGTTCCTATTCGCTTTCTGCCATAAGTGTGGTGTCATCTGC
This sequence comes from Bubalus bubalis, assembly GCF_019923935.1. Lineage (NCBI taxonomy): Eukaryota > Metazoa > Chordata > Mammalia > Artiodactyla > Bovidae > Bubalus > Bubalus bubalis. The sequence goes on from NC_059181.1 coordinate 27,852,657, forward strand.
ATATCTGAGGTTATTGATATTTCTCCCAGAAAACTTGATTCCAGCTTGTGCTTCATCCATCCTGGCATTTTGCATGATGTACTCTGCATATGAGTTAAATACGCAGGGTGACAATATACAACCTCAATGTTCTCCTTTCCCAATTTGGAACCAGTCTGTTGTTCCATGTCAGGTTCTAACTGTTGCTTCCTGACCTGCATACAGATTTCTCAGGAGAAATCATTCTCTTGAAGAATTTTCCACAGTTTGTTGTAATCCACACAAAGTCTTTGGCATAGTCAATAAAGCATAAGTAGATGTTTTTCTGGAATTATCTTCCTTTTTCTATGATCCAGTGGATGTTGGCAATTTGATCTCTGGTTCCTCTGCCTTTTCTAAATCCAGCTTGAACATCTGGAACTTCATGGTTCATGTACTGTTGAAGCCTGGCTTGGAGAGTTTTAAGTATTACTTTGCTAGTGTGTAGATGAGTGCAGTTGTACAATAGTTTGAACATTCTTTGTAATTCCTTTTCTTTGGGATTGGAATGAAAACTGAACTTCTCAAGTCCTGTGGCCACTGCTGAGTTATTGAACATTTGCTGGCTTATTGAGTGCAGCACTCACAACATTATCTTTAAGATTGAAATAGCTCAACTGGAATCCCATCACCTCCACTAGCTTTGTTCATAATGGTGTTTCGTAAGGCCTGCTTGACTTCATATTCCAGGATGTCTGGCTCTAGGTGAATGATCACACCATTGTGGTTGTCTGGGTCATAAAGATATTTTTTTGTATGGTTCTTTGTGTATTCTTGCCACCTCTTTTTAATATCTTCTGCTTCTCTTAGGTCCATACCATTTCTGTCCTTTATTGTGCCCGTCTTCACATGAAATATTCCCTTGATGTCTCTAATTTTCTTGAAGAGATCTCTAGTCTTTCCCATTCTATTATTTTCCTCTATTTCTTTGCATTGATCATTGAGGAAGGCTTTCGTATCTCTCAGTGCTGTTCTTTGATACTCTGCATTCAAATAGGTATATCTTTGCTCTTCTCTTTTGCCTTTAGCTTGGAGGCATCAGATCAGAGAAAAAAAAATTGTTCTATGTGGGTTAAGAATTAGCAATAATGGGATAAAAGCTGAAAGAAGTACACGTTTATGTCATATATAGGGAAGAATTAACATTTAGGTTTCTTGAAAATGGATAGTTTTGCCTCCTGTAGTTTCCCCTTACCAGTTTTTTCAAGCATAGGAAAAAAAAAAAAAAAACAGGTAACAAAGACATTATAGTACATATCCAAGGATCTGATGAGATATTAGCAAAAATGACCTCTAAGTTCCTGTGATGTTCAGTGTCCTCAACATAATGTTAAATGAGCAGTGTATGCCACTTTAGAGAGCACAGGAGTGAGTTACACACTTAAAGAAGCTAATTTAAACTTAAAATTTTCCACTTTAAATATATAAACTTCTTAAACTTTGCTTCTGCAGAATACTGAAGTTTGTGATAGATCCACATACAGAAGATTTAACTGTGTATTTTATAGCATTGATTTAGGTTTTGATAAAGGAGGAATTGCCTTTTATTCTTAACATTTGAATCTGTATTTCTTTGATACACTACCTGATATATAATTGACAGTGAAAGGATTGATAGAGCAGTTTTTTTTAATTAATTGCATCAAATTGAATCTGTGTTAAAAGTTCAGTTGATTGGAACTGAGGCCTTGGAAGGGGAATAGGGAGACAAAAGTATTAATAGTGTTGGTTAAGCCAGTTAAAGAATAGAATGAATGTCAATTTGAAGAATTTGAATTTGGTAGTGAGCAATATTGTGAGCTATTGATCAGGACCTAAAGTTAAAAAGTAAGATTTAATCTATCAGTAATGTACAGGATCCATTAAGAGGACAGAGATAATCATGGAAGTAATTTTCAGCTCTAAGAAACCAGTGATATTTCCCTAACTAGAGACATCATGGAGGAAGAACTGATTTAATGTCATGATTTACTACACTAAAAGGAAGAGGAAGGTTGAGAACCTGGAGGATGAGAGAGAGTTTTGTCTCTTATTAAAACTTGCCCAGCCCCTCAGTGTTAAGTGTTAGTGTTAGTCGCTCAGTCATGCCCGACTCTTTGCGACCCCATGGACTGCAGCTCACCAGGCTCATCTGTCCATGAGATTTCCCAGGCAATGATACTGGAGTGGGTTGCCATTTCCTTCTCCAGGGGATCTTCCTGACCCAGGAACTGAACCCAGGTCTTCTGCACTGCAGGCAGATTCTTTACTGAGTGAGCTACAAGGGAAGCCCCTCAGTAGGATGTCCTATTAAGTTAAAACTTCTCATTACTATATATACTTGATTCTATAGAATTGTCAAGCATATTAGTAGGTACAGCAATTATTTTTATAAGGTTATAATGGAAAACAAGAATGAATTCACTGGCAATATCAATGTACCAGCCTAGAAAGAATCTATTCCAATGGACCAGTGAAATGCGTCTAGTACCTTAGTTTGAATTCCATAGAACTGCTGAAAGATTGATTCCTCTTCCCTGTTCCCTTGGAACTCTTTGGCCTTTATGATTATTTCCTTTGTGTGTTTCCTGAGTTTGATTCCCCATTCACTCAAAATAGACTGTTAATCACAGCACTTGAATGCAAGTTCTACAACTGCTACATTTGGAAAAGTCAGCTTGAATCCTCCTTAGTTTTTGTGAAGATAAAACAAAGCTAACTTATGTGAATGTATTTTGTAAATACAAGTCAGTTTAGTTGTTTTTGTTTTTAAATACAATGGCTGAAGCTCAGAATTTTATTATTTTTAATTATTATGAATAAATTAGTTTAACTTTAGTTATTGTGAGCAGAAGATCATAATATTTAAAAATAATCAAGGATAAAGCAAAATAAGAAAATCAAAGATTCTTCAGGTAAGTTTTGCTAAGTTCTCTGTAATTTATGATACTTTCTTAAACCTTGTATTTGGTGTAACAAGTAATGGGACATTAGGGTAATTATTTGAAAATTCTGTTTTAAAAAGATTTTTATTGAAGTATAAGTTGATTTACAGTGTTGTGTTAGTTTTGGTGATGGTGGTGGTGGTTTAGTTGCTGAGTCATGTCTGACTCTTGCGATCCCATGGACTGTAGCCAGCCAGGCTCCTCTGTCCATGGGATTCTCCAGGCAAGAATACTGGAGTGGGTTGTCATTTCCTTCTCCAGGGGATCTTCCCAACCCAGGAATCAAACCCAGGTCTCCTGCATTGCAGGCAAATTATTTACCAACCGACCTATGAGAGAAGCCCACTGTTAGTTTTAGGTCACAGCAAAGTGAATCAGTTATACATAATCATAATCATATATCCTCTCTTTTTTTTTTTTTCCTGAAGATTCTTTTCCCATACAGGTCATTAGAGTTTTGAGTAGTGTTCCCTGCACCATATATTCTTAGTTGTATATTTTATGTATAGTAGTGTGTATATGTCAGTCCCAATCTCCTGATTTATTCCTCCCCCATTCCAATCCCCTCGTGATAAGTTTTTTTCTACATTTGTGTTTCTACTTACATTTTGCAAATAAGTTCATTTGCACCCATTTTTAAGATTCCACATATAAGTGTTATCATATGATATTTGTCTTTATTTCTCTGGCTTACTTCACATAGTATGATATTCCCTAAGTCCATCCACGTTGCTGCAAATGGCATTGTTTTGTTCTTTTTTGGATGGTTGGGTAATATTCCATTGTATATATGTACTACATCTTTTTTTATCCACTCCTCTGTTCATGAACATTTAGTTTGCTTCCATGTCCTGGCTATTGTAAATAGTGGTGCAATGAACATTGGAGTGATTGTGGAAGTTCTCTTTTGATGTTTCATCTTTGGTATCTATTTCAAAGTTTCTAAGAAAATCTCCTTTTGCTTGCCCTCTCCACACCATTTTTATGAATATGCCTCATGGTCACTGATAATGCAGTTGAAGTTTAAAATGACTTAACAACATACTTAGCTTTCTAGATTTTAGTCAGTACATTATGTGTTCAGATGACAAAAAGAAATCCTTTTGAATGTAATTAAAATGTTTTATGATGTCAGTGATAAAGTTGAAACTTCTGGAATTTCTTGGATTTTTTTTTCCAGTTGTGTCAAAAATAATTATTTTAACTAAAAGAGTCGATTTTCCAACATGAAAAATGTCTGTATCGAGCATTTAGCATGTATGGAATTTTACTTGAAGAATATAGATAAAGTAAAAACAAACTGCATGGGATTTTTATTTAAAATCTTCAAATGGAAAAAAAAATTAATGTTGGGATAGAAGGATTTAGGATTTAGTTTTTTAAGATGAGACAAAGCAGATCATTTTTTTATCTGACTACATTTTTAAATCTTGTTTAATCAATAAATGCACAACAGGTCATTTCATTATTATTAATTATCCAATCATATTCAAAGTCTGTGATTGGCATTTTCGGCAGGTCTGTACCTCGCATTGACATTAACACAAAAAGGTACACATTTGTGTGTATAAGGCTCCCTTGATTATCAGTGGCTTTTGACTGAATATAGTTAGCTGTTTATATAAGCTGTATTCCCACCAAAGTTATAGATAAGTTTCTGGAAATATTGGATAACTAATTATAGCATATTGGAATGTGTGTGTGTATACACATAGATGTACATATATATACTATTTTTAAGTATTATATAATGGTATATATATATACACATTAAAACAGTTTCCATATATTTTAATGCATATATTTGTCTAGTAAGTATACTGAATTTAAAAAAATTATATTGTCTAAAATACTTCTAAATGTTGAGTGCTTATGAATAACTGATACAATGTGATACAAACAGACAGCATACTAATTAAGATTTGATAAAATATGAGATATATGGTTAAGTTAATCTACAAATGGTTTGTATAAGTACAAAATAGTAGATTAGAGTTAAGATCAAATCACTCATTCATATCTGTTGTAAAAAGATTAGTCAAATTTCTAAAGATTGATTTGACTAATGCAATTGTAACAATCATTTGAGGCTATCCTTCCCCTATGTGTACACTGTTTCATAGTAGACCTTATTTAAGCATAATTAAATTTGTTTTTGTGAAAACGTTTAGAGTAGGGCAAAACTGTGCAGTGATTTAAAGCATGATTTCTGAAACCATGCCTTATTTGACATCCTGACCCAACCATTTCTATGCAGTTATTGAAAATTATTTATCTTCTCATTTTTTTCATTTTTCTGCATCATTTTTTTCATTTGTTATTGTAAAAATTAAAATATGAGAAAATATTGTCATAATTTATATAAACCACTTTGCAGACTTCCTGGTACCTTGGAAGCATTTGGGTTAGCCATTATTTGGAAAAGAGTACACTTATCTTTCAGAATATGCTAATTTTGGAGCACTAGATATTTGACTTTCCCATTTCAACCCAAGCAATATTTATTGAGTCCCCATTATGTTTAAAGCACTGTGCTAGATTAGGGACATAAAAATGAGTAAAACAGGGTTTCTACTGTCAATTTCTTACAATTTAGTGTACTTTTTGAAGGCAATGCCCATATATTTTGATGAGCTACAGCATTTGATGTTAGAAAAGAGCAGGGCTATGGTTAACACTTAATAAAAAGCACAGTGCTTTCTTGCTTCTATTTATCATAATGTCTTTTTCCTCCCTAAGAGTTCAATGAGTATTTATCAGTGTCAATTCTATTATCCACTTAATAGTTTTGAACACTAAGAAACAAAGAAAAATAACGAATGCTAGTTAGCAGTCAGAGTTTTTAACAAAGTTATGTCTGAAACTACAGGCCAAGTAAGCATGAATCAGAACTAAGATGATTAACTCATTCCGTGCTTCATTTTACCCTGCAATCTTGAATATACTTCTTTATATTGATATAAATGTCTCTTTTGGCCTGTTTGTTATGTCTGCCCCTAGCCTCTGAGAAAAATTCACTGTCCCTGGCCTGAGCTGGACTCAGAGTCCACTACCCCAATCCTCAGGAAACAGAGAGGATTGGATGCCATGCAGATAGACAGCAGCAAATTGTAATCGGGATACAGAATTGAACTCTGGCGCTTACTCACTGAGTGGCTTTGGTCATGGTACTGAAGTTTAATTTCCTTATTTATAAAAGGATGGAGTAATAATCAATCTACCTGAACTATTATCAGAACTTAAGGTAGTACATGTAAAGCAGCTATAACATTTGGCACCCTTGACAATAATTTGGTGACACTCAACACACAACTAAAGGGAAGTTGGTATTGTTAGCATTACTACTAATACGTATTTGAATGAAATAATTAGTGTCTAATAGGCTTTGCTAAATGAACCTTTCTTGAGTACCAGAGTGGTTTGGGTTAAGAATGAACAAAATTAAACAACACTGACAGATGGTCTACAAAATGGCCTTTAAAAAACCATCAGGCCTACTTGGGCCATAATTTGTATACCCATGGAAACAGTGACAGATTTGTTTTTTGGGGGGCTCCAAAATCACTGCAGATGGTAATTGAAGCCATGAAATTAAAAGACGCTTACTCCTTGGAAGAAAAGTTATGACCAACTTAGACAGTATATTAAAAGGCAGAGACATTACTTTGCCAACAAAGGTCCATCTAGTCAAGGCTATGGTTTTTCCAGTAGTCACATACGGGTGTGAGACTTAAACTATAAAGAATGCTCAGCGCCAAAGATTGATGCTTTTGAATGTGGTGTTGGAGAAGACTCTTGAGACTCCCTGGACTGCAAGGAGATCCAACCAGTCCATCCTAAGGGAGATCAGTCCTGAATATTCATTGGAAAGACTGATGCTGAAGCTGAAACTCCAATATTTTGGCCACCTGATGTGAAGAACTGACTCATTGGAAAAGACCCTGATGCTGGGAAAGATTGAAGGCAAGAGGAGAAGGGGCCGACAGAGGATGAGATGGTTGGATGGCATCATCGACTTGATGGACATGAATTTGGGTAAGGTCTGGGGGTTGATGATGGACTGGGAAGCCTGGTGTGCTGCAGTCCATGGGGTTGCAAAGAGATATGACTGAGCGACTGAACTGAACTGATGGATGTGAGAGTTGGACCATAAAGGAGGCTCAGCACAGAAGAATTAATGCTTTTGAACTGTGTTGTTGGAGAAGACTCTTGGAAGTCCCTTGGACTGCAGGGACATCAAAGCAGCCAATCCTAAAGGAGAAGCCCGGCGTGCTGCAGTCCATGAGGTCGCAAAGAGTTGGACATGACTTAGCAACTGAACAATAACAAGGAAAGATTAAATACAACATTCTTGCACATGCAACACAGCCATGTTTATATTGTGGTGTTTAATTCTTTACAAACTTTTCAGAAATAATTCACCATGTACTATTTGAACAATGCTTTTTAGTGTGTTTATATATCTCTCTTGAGACTTTCCCTTACACATAAAATTTCAAAACTATTTCAAATATATTTCTTATATTGTTATCATCAGTTCAGTTCAGTTCAGTCACTCAGTTGTGTCTGACTCTTTGCCACCCCATGAACTGCAGCATGCCAGGCCTTCCTGTCCATCACCAACTCTCGGAGCTCACATAAACCCATGTCCATTGAGTTGGTGATGCCATCTAACCATCTCATCCTCTGTCGTCCCCTTCTCCTCCTGCCCTCAATCTTTCCTAGCATCAGGGTCTTTCCCAATGAGTCAGCTCTTCGCATCAGGTGGCCAAAGTATTGGAGTTTCAGCTTCAGCATCAGTCCTTCCAATTAACATCCAGGACTGATCTCCCTTAGGATGGACTGGTTGGATCTCCTTGCAGTCCAAGGGACTTTCAAGAGTCTTCTCCAACACCACAGTTGAAAAGCATCAATTCTTCGGTGCTCAGCTTTCTTTATAGTCCAAGTCTCACATCCATACATGACCACTGGAAAAACCATAGCCTTGACTAGATGGACCTTTGTTGGCAAAGTAATGTCTCTGCTTTTGAATATGCTTTCCTTCCAAGGAGTAAGCGTCTCTTAATTCATGGCTGCAGTCACCATCTGCAGTGATTTTGGAGCCCAGAAAAATAAAGTCAGCCACTGTTTCCACTCTTTCCCCATCTATCTGCCACAAAGTGATGGGACTGGATGCCATGATCTTAGTTTTCTGAATGTTGAGCTTTAAGCCAACTTTTTCACTCTCCACTTTCACTTTCATCAAGACACTCTAGTTCTTCTTCACTTTCTGCCATAAGGGTGGTATCATCTGCATATCTGAGGTTATTGCTATTTCTCCTGGAAATCTTAATTCCAGCTTGTGCTTCATCCAGCCTGGCATTTCACATAATGTACTCTGCATAAAAGTTAAATAAGCAAGGTAACAATATACAGCCTTGACATACTCCTTTCCCAATTTGGAACCAGTCTGTTGTTCCATGTCCAGTTCTAACTGGTGCTTCTTGACCTGCCTACAGTTTTCTCAGGAGGTGGTCTGGTATTCCCATCTCTTGAAGAATTTTCCACAGTTTGTTTTGATCCACACAGTCAATGGCTTTGGTGTAGTCAATAAAGCAGAAGTAGATGGTTTTCTGGAAGTCTCTTGCTTTTTCGATGATCCAGTGGATGTTGGCAGTTTGATCTCTGGTTCCTCTGCCTTTCTAAATTCAGCTTGAACATCTGGAAATTAAGATGGATAGTTTGAATTGTAGTAGTGCTAATTGCTCAGTCATGTCCAACTCTATGGGACCCCATGGATTATATCCCTCCTGGCTTCTCTGTCCATGGATTTCTCCAGGCAATAATACTAGAGTGAGTTTTCATTCCCTTCTCCAGGGAATCTTTTCAACCCAGTGATTGAACCTGGGTCTCCTGCACCAGAAGCAGATTCTTTACCATCTGAGCCACCAGGGGTGCAGTTAGGAATAAAAGTTTAACAGGGTAGTGTTTTGACATCTGCTTTGAGCCCAACCTTAGTTCTAACTGAAATCTTTTGGGGCTATTTAAAATCTACTCAAAGTTATCAAACCTTTTATTCCCTTCATACATTTGAGAATAGCCTAATAGATAATGGTGATAGAGATTAAATAATATTTTTTATTTTATTTAATAAGTATAATTATTTTACTTTAGTGCTATAAATAAAATAATTAAAAGTGAGTTTTCTCTTCCCAAATTATATTAACCTTGCATTAACTCCTGTGTATACACAAACACATACATATTTGTAATAGTGATATAGACAATATTGAACGTATATGCATCTATCTTAGATCACGGTCATATAACTTCAGCACTGTGTATATTTTGAGCTTGTAGTTTGTTGTGGTGAGCAATCTGTGCATTGTAGAATGATTATCAAACTCCCTGGCATCCACCAACTAGATGCCAGCAACACTTTCCTCCCCATTTGTGACAGCCAACAATGTCTCCATATATTGCCAGATTTCCCCTGCGAAGTAAAATTACCACCTTCAGAGAACCATTAATCTGGACAGATATAATTTCAATTTTTCTGAGAAAATGTTAGAAACATTTCTATTCTTTTAGGCATTTGTTTCATTCAAAGCGTGAACTAGATTTTTTTTTACCTTATATTTTTAATATAAGGTGTTACTCTTATATTAAGAAAGCATAAATTGTCTAAACCTATATGCTAACATATTAGCCCTCAATACAATACTTTTTAGCCCTCAGAAACATAAACTGTCCAAATCTACATGCTAACATTTAGCTCTCTCTTCCTTTGGGGAAAAGGAAGAGAGTTTTGAAATGACATACTAAAGATATATTGTTTTTCTTTTGTAAAATTTAGGAGCATCAAATATTTTATTGTGATGACTGTGTTCTATAGGAAAAAAATCAGCTTTGGTGTTGATGACCTAGTTCTGTATTGGAACTATGTAAGCATTGAAGTAATTTTGCTTCATGTTAACTCATCTCGTGATGTTTTGTTGTCTAATACACTTGCACATTACAAATAGAGTTCTTACTGTTGATGAAGGTGTTTTGGCTTTAACACAATATCTCTAGTTTTTCTTATTTTTATCTTGTCTTCCTGGCAGTACCTTTGCATTTTTACATAATTTTCCTTTCTCTTCAATCCCTCATTTCAAAGCTTTAGGTAGCAAAATTTGTCACTCAAGAGCCAGATTCCTGGTATTAATATTTTTTTCTCCCAAAAACTACATTTGATTTTAGTTTTATACATACTGTTTTTTGGCTTCATTAGCTGCCATCAGTTTTTCATAATGTGGCATTTCTTGATCCATAGTTATGATAACTCCCTCAGTTGTTTGGATTACTTTTTCTAGCATTTTGTTCAAGAAAAATACATGGGTAATATATTTTCTAAGATGCTGTGAGTCAGAACATATATTCCTCTTCCGTAATTTCTTGCCTGGAAATACTGTTATTGAATCACAACATTTCTCTCTGAAAAACTCTGCAGGCACTGCTCAACATTATTTGACTTTCAGTGTTGCAGAGGAAAATGAGGACAGTTTGGATTTTTATTCTTTTACATGTAACTTGTTGTTTTTCTTGCCTAGATGTGTTTTTGTTTTTGTTTGTTTTTTAAATATCTGGCAAGAATCTGTCAGTTCATGGTTGCCCCTCAGAAATATTGTCTAAAAAAGATCATCTTCAAATACTTTACATTATATGTCCCGAGTAGAGGTGTATAGATTTATGAATTATTTCCATGTTCTGCTCTTTTCATATATCTATAAATGATATCAATAACAAATACATAGAAATTAATAAATGGATATTCAGGAAGATGAGACTGAAATGAATGAAAATAGAACCTCTAATATATTTTCCTATGCTGCAAGGGATCAATCAGTAACATCTCTAGGAATGTACTTGTCCACCTTGGGAGACCACTGATCTGGGTAATGGGGAAACCTTAAACATGTATCTTTGGATCCGTTTCTTTTCTGGAAATTTTCAGTAGTGTGTTGGTACATCATTCATCAGATTAGATCAGATCAGTTGCTCAGTTGTGTCCAACTCTTTGCGACCCCATGAATCGCAGCACGCCAGACCTCCCTGTCCATCATCAACTCCCACAGTTCACCCAGACTCACGTCCATTGAGTCAGTGATGCCATCCAGCCATCTCATCCTCTGTCGTCCCCTTCTCCTCCCACCCCCAATCCCTCCCAGCATCAGAGTCTTTTCCAATGAGTCAACTCTTCGCATGAAGTGGCCAAAGTACTGGAGTTTCAGCCTCAGCATCATTCCTTCCAAAGTAATCCCAGGGCTGATCTCCTTCAGAATGGACTGGTTGGATCTCCTTGCAGTCCAAGGGACTCTCAAGAGTCTTCTCCAACACCACAGTTCAAAAGCATCAATTCTTCGTGCATCATTCATAAACATCTGTAATTCTTAACGTTGGTTGTTTTTCTGTGCACCCCTTCTGTTGCCTTATTTCTCCTTTCTTTCATTTAAAAAATTTTAATCGTGGTAAAATATACTTAATATAATATTTATCCTCTTAACCATTTTTAAGCATACAGTTCAGTAGTGTTAAGTGTATTTACATTGTTGAATCTCTTATTTCTTTACATTATTTGCTCTCTGCTTTAGAAGCTTAAATCATTCCTACATATTACTGCTGTCTTTAACATTATTTTACAAAATTTCACAAATAATGTAGGAATTCATGTCCTGTATAAATAAAATTTTCAAAATGAGGAGATATAGCAGAATAAACACAAGAGTCACATACCTTGATCCACCCACCCTACACAACCTTATATCACAATCTTAATCTTTTCATAAATTTTGAAATGTAGAGTTCTGGAACGTTTTCTGTATATATTTTTGCATATATTTGTGCACATATGTATTTTATGTAATTCTACTCTACATACAATTTTGTATTTTTTTTAACTGTGACTTAGAAAGAAATCTGATCTTCCCTGGTGGTTCAGTTGGTTAAGAATCCACCTGCAAAGAGGGAGACTTGGGTTTGATCCCTGGTTTGGGAAGATCCCCTGGAGGAGAGCATGGCAACCCACTCCAGTATTCTTGCCTGGAGAATTCCCATGCACAGAGGACCTTGGTGGGCTACAGTCTATGGGCTCGCAGAGTCGGACACCACTAAGCGACTAAGCACAGCACAGGAAAAGGAAATCTAGGAAAAATTCTTATGAATGTACATTTAGATATAACATCATTTAAAGAAAACTTTGACTATATTTTTCATGTGCTAAGGCACTTCAGTTGTGTCGGACTCTTTGTGACCCTATGGACTGTAGCCCACCAGTCTACTCTGATATTTTTTATACTATTTTCCATGTTTAAAATAAATTCATTGATTAAAAGATTCATCCATACAGAATGGTATAAAGTAAGAAAAAGCCATCTGAAGCTTCTGCCACATCTGCTGCCACCATTTTTCTTCCCAGGAATAAACAGATCAGACTTGCCTGTCTAGTCTTCCATAAATTATCTAGGCATATGCATATATATGTCCTTATCTATTTGTACAACATTCTGTTCAACAACTTATTTTTCACATAAATGTATAGATTCAATCTCTGTACATATAGATTTCCTTATTTTTCTCTATGTGCTGTGTACTGTTCTATACAATGGATGTATTTTCCATTTAATGCCTGTGTTATCCATTCATTTTCTCATGCAGGGTTAGATTGCATATAAATTTTGTTATTATAAAGCATGCCATGGTGTACATACATTTGCATACACTTTCTCATATTTATGCAAGTGTAGCTATGGGATAAATTTCTAATAGCCAACTGCCTTGGGTAAAGGGTATGTACCTATTTTGTTTCTAGATATTACCAAATTACTTTTCTAAAAGATTGTGCTGGTTTATGTGGTACTGATTCACTTGTTTAGTCTTTCTTTTTGATTTTAATTTTTCCATTTTCTTTTTCTTTCTGGTTTTCTTTCTCATTTTACCATATCAGAAAGTTCCTCTTTCACTGGGCCTAGATTTCCCCTCATCTTCTATTAAGGTAGCCAAGCAGTTTTGAGTTAAACACTGGTTTTTTCCTAAGGTTTAGGGTGAGAGTCCCTTTCTACAATTTTGTAGTAGTTTGTTTATAGTGTGTATGTTTTCCTTCTTACTATTCCTGCATTGTACATCTTGGCTTGGTGCTTGTCACATGGCAGCTTGCTTGTCTTATGCTGTGCACCGTTCACTTGTGTAGAATGATAAGAGAATGTTAATAAAAAAGATAAGTCATTAAAACTCAGTCAAGTATTCTCACACACTTTCTCAGAATTCAAAGTCTATTAAGAAATAGAAGAACTTGTCAGGCAATTCAGTGGTTAAGACTTCACTTACCAATGCCGGAGGTTCAATCCCTGGCCGTGGAACTAAGATCCACATGCCTCACAGCCAAAAACCAAAACAGAAAGCAAAAGCAGTATGTAACAAATAAATAGGCAAAGAAGTTGTAAGCAACACTTGGTTTTCCATTCATACTTAGAAGGCTTTGATTGCTTCATCATAATTCAAGTTGAGAAAGAACTTCAACGTTATTTTTTTAAAAACTCATTTAATTGAGTTTAAATTGATTTAGTGAGACAACTGTTAGTGTATATATCAGTATATCTTTTTTATGTATTTAATACCCTGACATCAACACCTGTATTTCACTCACCATAGAGAGTTTCAGGCAGGTTCTAGGTGGATGTTCTTGTGGAAGGAGAGTGAACCTTTTTCTCTCTCAGAAGCCAGGCAAGAACATGAGGGTCTGAAAAAAAGTTCCTTTGGATAAAGCAATTGACTTAATTGAACAAACTTTTTCTCCCCTCAATTTCAGTTCCTCCTTTTACCTAGCAGGGCAGATAATCCTTAGGAATTAATTTACAGTCTCTAAGGACAGCTTCAAAACTTCACAAGTCATTGAACTGGCATAACACCAGAGAGGCTTGCACTTGATTTCATTTTAAATCCGCTAGTTCTTTGCCTATAGGATTCACATTGATTTCAGTGTAACTTTCATATGGGCCTCGGTAGCAATATCTGTCTATCAAGAATATGAGTGCTCACACAATAAAAATAATGAAGCAATCTGTGTGCTCTTAGCATTTGTGTCCTTGGGAGATTTCCTTTGCCTTTATACCATGAAGTTATTTAGTAAATCCATCTATCATAAAGAGTACTGTTTGAAATACAGTTTCCTCATGATGAATGATGAAAAATACCCAGTTTTCATAATACTTTGTTCATTTGAAAAACATTTATTTTGTGCTTTTTATTCTTGAGCCACTGCAGTCGGCATGTACTAGAAAGACATTCATAACCATGCAGTTCTTTGGAATAGAGTAGGTGTTGGGGCCATATAATGGCACAGATATTAAATATTATTAAAGTAATTAAGGTGAGTTATCTTGCTTTTGCAAACATATATGCCCAAAGATCCCAATTTACAGCAAAACCAGCTATTTTATAATTAGAATTCCAAAGAAACTTGTATTATTTGTTATAACAACCAGATCCTTAACATTTCAATTGGCAAGTTGTGTTTCTCCACTTTTCTGGAAAAAGAAATGATTATGCTTTGTTTTTTGAAGTGGAAATGAATGTCTTTTCTTAGTCATTTATAAACGGAAGTTGCTACTCTAGCTCTTATTTCTTCTTCTTCCAGTTAGCTGGCAGAACTAGAATTATAAAGAGGGGAGAATACCTCGAGGGGTTCAGATGCCATGTACAGCTGGGCAAAAGAGTGCCAGAGAGGGCGCCAAACTTTGGTTCTGGGAGGCCGAGCACCGTTACTCCTTGAACAATTCATATTCATTCTAATAGCCAGTGCTTGGGCTTAGTTTGGTGGCCTTTCACAACAGTGATTTTTTTCCCTGAGCTTAGTGATATTTTCTGTTAAGTATGACTTGTTTTTGCCCTACCTATAATCCCTTTAGGCATCACAACCAAAAGTTTTATAATTATCGTTATACTTTTCTGAGGTATATACTTTTCTGTTTTTGCAGGAACTGGCCAACTCAGAACTGTTCAGTTTTTGTCAGCTTTATTTCAGTTGCAAATTTCACATCTTGGCCTATAGATTTATTGTTGCTATGATACAGCACAACCAGCAGTGGGTAATGCTGCTGCTGCTTCTGCTAAGTCGCTTCAGTCGTGTCCGAGTCTGTGCGACCCCATAGACGGCAGCCCACCATAAACTAGGCCAAAGCAGTGATCGATGATCATCTTTTGGCCAGTTTCATGAACACTTGTGTAGTGTCTGAGTTCTACCGCTCAATGTGGAGAGTCCCTACCAAAAACGAAACTCCTATGGCACACACATCACTTTGTAGCTTCTTCCCGCCCGAGTTGCTCTACCCATACATCATTGAAGACATATAAAATACGCTCTGCAGCTTGATAGCATTAGTGGCTAGAATTAATTTCTTAAGTCTTATATTCCTATTTCAGTCTCACAAATGGTCAGTATTAAATCTGGCATTTAGATTTATAACTAGTTTCCTTTTCTTCTTTGCTCCTGTATCTACCTACGAAGTCATAACTCTTTAACCTGATCCCAGTGGCCTATGAGAAAGATAAGCTATTTTTTGAAAAACCTTCTACTTCAAGTAGATAAATCCTTTCTTTCTTATGCCTTAAAGATAAATTTTATTCTTATCTCTAAAAAAGAACATTCTCCCAAGCCTCTCTTTTTAAATTCTTGTCTTTCTAGGCATACTGCATGGGCAGTCGATCTATTTTCGTGTTTTCAACTATGACTTTCAGAACACCTAGCTCAAACCATTCCTGAGTTCCACAGGCCAATTTCTAATTCACTGGTGGACATTACCAGTTGTCTGGCTAGATACTGACATGTATAATTGAGAGTGCTACTGTGTAGGCATGGACAACCTAAATCTAATAAGCAGGAGATATACAATAAATCTGTATTGAAATGAAGAAAATGTTTTCCACTTAAAACATTATTTCAATAAAACCCTAAGGGGAAAAAAACATCTTTACTTACATCTTAATTTTTAAAGAGGGAAAAATAAATAAATATTAATGAGGCAGATAGAAATCGGGTGCCCGAGGGAGAATGTCAGGCACCTTTGGTTCCTGTGGTGTGTCTGCCCTTAGTTACTGTAAGTGGCTTCCCGCATTCTTTTCTCAGCTTTTGCTAAAGGCACTAGGGCCATATGGCATGCTTTCTGCTTGTGGAGAAACAAAAGGGAATTTCTGTACCAGAATTATCTAAAATGTAATTTTGAATGTCTTTTAGGCAAAGATTTCATGTATAAAATCTAATATGTAATTGTTAACTATTGGCCTTTTTCGAACCCTTAGATTATTTTGGATATACTTAGAATACCAACAACTATTAGTCAAGAATCATTAGTTCCATAAGTCATTAGTTAACTGTTACTATATAGAAATATTAGGTAATGATATGTAGTCTATTATTAATATGGGGAGTTCAAATATAAAATGATATCAGATAAAGCAAGTTTATGTAAGTTCAAAAATGCAAATCCTGTTGTTGCTGCTGCTGCTGCTAAATCGCTTCAGTCGTGTCCAACTCTGTGCAACCCCATAGATGGCAGCCCACTAGGCTCCTCTGTCCCTGGGATTCTCCAGGCAAGAACACTGGAGTGGGGTGCCATTGCCTTCTCCAATGCATGAAAGTGAAAAGTGAAAGTGAAGTCGCTCAGTCCTGCCCGACTCTTGGCGACCCCATGGACTGGAGCCTACCAGACTCTTCCGTCCATGGGATTTTCCAGGCAAGAGTACTGGAGTGGGGTGCCATTGCCTTCTCTGGCAAATCTTGTTACTTCATATCTATTAGTCATCCTAAGGATGTTCTGATCCTGCCATTTTCTGACTCTGTGACCTTAGGCAGGCACACATGTCCCAGAGCCTCTTTTTTCCTACATGCATAATAGGGATAATAAGGTCTGCCTCACAGGAACACCATGGGGATGAGATTACAAAATATGTTTGTAAGAAGTTCTATTTATAATCAAGGGAAATAATTATTAAATCACAAAACTTCCATAATACAACATATTAAGAGTTAATCATTATGTATGAGGGAAAGAGAGATGTTTGCAGAGGCAGTCAGTCAGTCAGTTCAGTTGCTTAGTCATGTCCAACTCTTTGCGACTCCATGAACAGCAGCACGCCAGGCCTCCCTGTCCATCACCAACTCCTGGAGTCCACCCAAACCCATGTCCATCAAGTCGATGATGCCATCCAGCCATCTCATCCTCTGTCGTCCCCTTCTCCTCCTACCCTCAATCTTTCCCAGCATCAGGGTCTTTTCCATTGAGTCAGCTTTTCACGTCAGGTGGCCAAAGTATTCAGCTTCAACATCAGTCCTTCCAATGAATACCCAGGACTGATCTCCCTTAGGATGGACTGGTTGGATCTCCTTGCAGTCCAAGGGACTCTCAAGAATCTTTTCCAACACCACAGTTCAAAAGCATCAATTCTTCGGTGCTCAGCTTTCTTTATAGTCCAAGTCTCACATCCATACATGACCACTGGAAAAACCATAGCCTTCACTAGACAGACCTTTGATGGCAAAGTAATGTCTCTGCTTTTTAATAAGCTGTCTAGGTTGGTCATAACTTTCTTTCCAAGGAGTAAGCATCTTTTAATTTCAGGGCTGCAATCACCATCTGCAGTGATTTAGGAGCCCCCCAAAATAAAGTCAGCCACTGTTTCTACTGTTTTCCCATCTATTTGCCATGAAGTGATGGGACTGGATGCCATGATCTTAGTTTTCTGAATGTTGTGCTTTAAGCCAACTTTTTCACTCTCGTCTTTCACTTTCATCAAGAGGCTCTTTAGTTCTTCTTCACTTTCTGCCATAAGGGTGGTGTCATCTGCATATCTGAGGTTATTGATATTTCTCCCAGCAATCTTGATTCTAGCTTGTGCTTCCTCCAGCCCAGCGTTTCTCATGATGTACTCTGCATATAAGTTAAATAAGTAGGGTGACAATATACGGCCTTGACGTATGGCTTTCCCAATTTGGAACCAGTCTGTTGTTCCATGTCCAGTTCTAACTGGTGCTTCTTGACCTGCATACAGTTTTCTCAGGAGGTGGTCTGGTATTCCCATCTCTTGAAGAATTTTCCACAGTTTATTGTGATCCACACAGTCAGTGTCTTTGGTGTAGTCAATAAAGCAGAAGTAGATATTTTTCTGGAACTCTCTTGCTTTTTCAATGATCCAACAGATGTTGGCAGTTTGATCTCTGGTTCCCCTGCCTTTTCTAAATTCAGCTTGAACATCTGGAAGTTAAACAGTTCACCTATTGCTGAACCAAACCAGTAACAATGGTGGAAATACATGGTTTTATTTTCTTCTTTATGTGTATCTTTAGATGGATTAGTTGTTAAACTGATTAGGTATCATATATATATATATATATATATATATATATATATATATACACACACACACACACACGCTTTTATTGACCAATTTATTGGAAAAAAAGAAGTTTTTTTTTAAACAGTAGAGCAATTGAATTTTTTCTTGTAGTAAAAGCTGTCTATCTAACCATTTATCCATCCATCCAACATACTTTGGCTTTTGTATCAAGACTGTATGTACCATATGACCAGCCAACTAGTTAAGAATAAACGATGCAGTAAGGAGAAAGTTTAAAACAAGTCCAATCTGCCTAGATCATGCTGGATTTGAAGCTGGTGTATTTTTAGATTTATGTATCCATTTAAAAAGATTTTCAAGCCTATGTTGCTCATACTTACCAAAACCCACAGAGAAAATGTGTGTTTAAAATTAATTTTGGTATTATAGCACTTTTATTATGCCATTAAATTTTGCTTTTTCTTAACCGAGCTTCCTGAATTTTCTTAAAGTTACGTGGTTTTAGTCTCAATCTCAAGAGACTTAGAGGTGTAAATTGAGTTATTCAGGCAAAATATTGAATTTCAAGGAATTGTTACAAGCCAGCTTGCCCTTATATAGAAACTCCTTTATTTGGTGTAGGCATTTTTGTCCAATTTTTAGAAGATTTAGAACATAATACTCCAATAGCCACATACTGATTTCTTAATCCCAGCCATTCATTCATGTACTTCAGTTTCTATGATGATGTTTGTTAGGTTTATAATCTTGACTGGCCTTGCTAAGGAAGATGAAAATATAGCTATTAGACTGTCATAGCGGTAGCATCAGTTGTTTTTCTGTCTAGTGTTAAGTTCTTTTTAGAAGAGAGAAATTTTTTTTTCAGGTGTTCAGGAGTTACACATTTTCTATGTTGTAATGTATATTTGGGACTTTGAATAGACATAGTTTTTGCTTATTTGCATTAATTTTTTAAAACGTGTGTTTTCCTCCTAACATAACATTCTAAACTATGTATGTACATTTTACTCCTTTATAAGAACTAAGAAATTAGCCATATTGGTGAATCAGGCTCAGGTAGGTAATTTATTCAGCAAACATTAAATCATTCAACAATAGTGATTTTGTACCATTTATCCGTTACCATGCCAATTACAAAAGTTCTGTTTTTGTCTACTGGTATTCTAACTAATCTTACCTTCTACGTTTCACAAGTTTATAACCCCTCAATGAATCTTTAAATAAATTTGATGATCATAATAACTAAAATATCATTTTGTTTGTGTAAGTTTATGGATGTGACATAAAAAGCAATGGTACATTGAAATATAAGCCCTTAATATTCTCAAAGTTATTCCTTTTAAAAATAACATACTTATTCTGCTATATTTTATCAGAACTACTTTTATTTATCTGTATGTGTGTGTGTGTGTGTGTGTGTGTGTGTATATATATATATATATATATATATATATATAATGTTCATCTGTTCCAGCCACCCTATTTATTTTTCAGCCACATAACACCAGTCTAAAAAAGTACATGTAAAATATTTATACATGACATACATACTCAACTTCCTTGCATATCCATCCCATGAAAAACAAATCAAAAAGGAAAGAGAAGTACAGAATTTTCAATAGAGTTAAGCCACACTGCTTTCCCTGATTTGCAAAAATTCCTTGAGACATGGATTTAACTTATATTCTTGGTTGAAGTGATGGATTGCCTGTTTCACAACCATCTCAGTAACTAGCAAATGCCTAATGCAGAACTCTATTTTTCTCCCAAGGCAAAACCATCATGGGAGGCCAGGATGCTGTCCTCCTGCCCCGTCTTCACCTCTAATTTATAAAGTTTTCATAATGCACCTAGAGATTGGAAAATTCTGAGTGATTTTTCTATAGTGTTAGAATGCATGAACAGAAAAGGATAAATGTTTTTGGTGAAACAATTTCAGACTTCTCAATGAAGCAATCCACTGGAGTCAAAGGGAATGTGCTGCCATTGCCACTCAGTGTTCTCCTTTGTAATCTCTAGCAGGTAATCTATAAATCCCGATGACCTACAAGCCCAAGACAAGGGCTGCTGGTGCTCTGGCAACATGATATCATTAGCAGTAGTCAATGCACGGATGTGTTTTCTCACTAAGACATGAGTAGAGTACCAAATTATTGAGCAATACCAGCTCTCTCTCATACTGAGCTCATTAGTCTTGGGAGAATTCTTTAGTCATTTAAACTTCGAAGAAAAATGTTACCAAGGATATGGCAGAATGATCAAAGAGACATAAATAGAAAGGTGTATGTATATTTGAAGCGGGAGATTAGGAAAATTGTTAAGTTTTAGCATAGAAATTAATTGCACCTATCTGTATTTGAGAATGGAATGGGGTGAATTATATTATGGCTATAAACATATACATAATAAGATAAAGAACTTACGTATCATATATATAAAGTATCTGTGTCTGTAGCAGTTGAAAGTTTCCATTTTTTTCAGGAAACCATAATCAATATAACCAACTTTCTCACCTCACATGTAACTGGGCACCTTTTAATTCTACCATCAAATTAGAATCTCCCCAACACAGGAATGGAACCCAGGTCTCACACATTGCAGGCAGATTCTTTACTGTGTGAGCCACCAGGGAAGCCCCGTATCTTGTCTACTCTGTTCTTTCCACACTTTGTGCTGCCATCTTGTTTCACAGCCACCTGTATTTCCACCTGAATTGTTCTGATAATGTGCTGATTGGCTGCTCTTTCATTTTCCTCAGTCCGTCATTTTTATACTGTGTCAGGGAGAGCTTCCTAAAGCTGTTATTCCTTGCTTAAAAAGTAGTTCAGAACTCTCCATCATTGACCCAATGACATCCAACATTTTTAGCATAGATATGAAACACATAATAATTACTATTATCATTTGTTAAGAACCTTATATTTCTAGGTACATGACAATTAGCTCTACTTCCCCAACTGACCTTGGAAGATGGGGTATTGTTATCTCCTGTTTTATAGGAAAGGAATTTGTTACATAGAGGTACTACATCTTTCCAAGTTCCATGATCAGGTGTAAGGAACAGAACTAGAATACAAAATATGTCCTGAAACTATAGAGTGGAGACATTTTCCATTACAATATAGTTCTATTTAAATTTGATTCAGCTCACTTTTATAGTTTCATCACCTGCCGTTTTCACCTTCTTGTATATCTTATTATACATACTCAGACCTACTACCCACCATAATTTAAATCTGTCACACTTTTCCCATTGGTCACGCCCTTCCCCCTGTTGGTGTTGCCTTTGTGTGTATTCATGTCTCATTTAGATTACATGGACTCATCCATGAAGTTTCTGTTCATACATCTTTTTCTCTCTGAACTTTCTTTAGTCCTACTGAGTTTGTCCTCCAATGCTGCAAAGGTTCTAGAGCACAGGTTTCATACTTCTATTGCTGACCCTATCTCATTGTATTATAGTTATTCATTTACCTGTTTATCAGTTACCATGACTTCCTGAGAACAGGGCACCTTTCTCATACTTTCTCTTTCACAGGACAATGGATGTCCCACTGTACCAGCTCAAATGTACTTGATGAATGAGTGAATTCTCTACCCACCTCAACTCAGTGCATTTTGACAATAGCATTAAAATACACACACCACTCTGGTTTGGAAATCACTTCAGAAAACTAAATCAAGAGTATTATCATGTTACTATTTTAATAGTGTAAATTTGCTTGTACTGAAGTAGTTGAGAATTGGTTATTCCTAAGATTTCTTTCCTGCCTAAACACCACAGCTCCTTATTTAAATTTTTTCTGATATAACTTGTCAGCTTTGGGTGCAAAGCACACCTTAATTCTGGCCTTGGGTATACCAGCTATGCCTGATTAGACTTTCTGTGATTGAGTAGGTAAACAGTCTTAGGGCTGAACTTATAGTTCTTCATTAGTTCTCTTTTATTCTGCTCTGTTGGTACTAATTCTGTCTTTGGCTCAGTGTCTTAAAAAATAATATCCAACTTGAAAATTGAATGATTCTCTATAATTTTGCTGAGCCCATTTGCCCTGATTTCTTTCCACATGTTGCTGTCATAATTATCAGTGTTTTTATAACTCATGAATCTGGATTATAGCTGGCCTCTGCTTTATTCATCCAGGAAATATTTTGTTTGTCTATTATATGCAAATTGCTTAGGTAAGGTGAATCAAATACTTTTCCTGGTTTTGGGAAACCCACAGTCCATTCTGTGATTTATGGTCTGACCCAGGGTACAAAGAAGATGTGAATTTTAAAGATCTCTGTGGAGAAAATTTGTATTTCTTTTATGGTTATGCTGTGGGGCTTCCCTGGTGGCTCAGCTGGTAAAGAATCCGCCTCGAATGTGGGAGTCCTGGGTTTGATCCCTGGGTTGGGAAGATCCCCTGGAGAAGGGAATGGCTACCCACCCCAGTATTCTGACCTGGAGAATTCCATGACTGTGTGGTCCATGGGGTTGCAAAGACATGACTCAGTGACTTTCACTTCACTTATGCTGTGATCAGGTCATTAAGCTTACAGTTCCACTTAAACACAAAACTCTTGAGGCCTAGTGTAGACTTAAAGAACAGGGTACATGTTTAGATAAGTGTAGTGGTTACAGATGTTGGTACTAGAATAAGTCCTGGCTGTGACTTCTGGCTTTTACCAAACTTGCTGTGTGACACCTGAAGTTACTCAAACACTCTGAGCTTCCTTTTCTACATAACTAAAATGTAAATAGTAATAGTATTTATCACAAAGGGACTGTTTGATTACTAAATGAGACAATGAATGTAAGCATAGAATAGTATATGGTATTTGAGAAGCATTACATTTTTGCTGTTAAATTATTAAGGGTAGTTTTCAATGACTATTTGTAAATTAATTAATGAAAAAATAAGCAAATTACTGTGATGCTTTTTGTGTATATCTATTTTCTAGAATTTTTGACAGCATTATAAAGACTGAGGGCTTCCATGGTGGCTCAGTGGTAAAGAGTCAGCCTGCTAATGCAAGGAGACACAGGTTCAATCTTTGGGTTGGGAAGATCCACAGGAGTAGGAAAATGGCAACCTACTCCAATATTCTTGTCTGGAAAATCCCATGGAGAGAGGAGCCTAGTGGGCTACAGTCCACAGGGTCACAAAAAGTCAGGCATGACTGAGTGAGCACACACGCATACACATGAAGATTGAACTCTACTTTGAGTTTTAGTTAACGAAAACTCTATCAAATAACCGGGGTATGGAAATCCTGAATAAATATTTCCTTTATTACTACTACTATTACCATTCTATAGTATTCTATTTTTTTTTGTTTTTATTTTATTTCATTTTTTAATTTTATTTTATTTTTAAACTTTACATAATTGTATTAGTTTTGCCAAACATCCAAATGAATCCGCCACAGGTATACATGTGTTCCCCATCCTGAACCCTCCTCCCCCCTCCCTCCCCATACCATCCCTCTGGGTCGTCCCAGTACACCAGCCCCAAGCATCCAGTATCGTGCATCGAACCTGGACTGGCAACTTGTTTCATACATGATATTTTACATGTTCCAATGCCATTCTCCCAAATCTTCCCACCCTCTCCCTCTCCCACAGAGTCCATAAGACTGTTCTATACATCAGTGTCTCTTTTGCTGTCTCGTACACAGGGTTATTGTTACCATCTTTCTAAATTCCATATATATGCGTTAGTATACTGTATTGGTGTTTTTCTTTCTGGCTTACTTCACTCTGTATAATAGGCTCCAGTTTCATCCACCTCATTAGAACTGATTCAAATGTATTCTTTTTAATGGCTGAGTAATACTCCATTGTGTATATGTACCACAGCTTTTTTATCCATTCATCTGCTGATGGACATCTAGGTTGCTTCCATGTCCTGGCTATTATAAACAGTGCTGCGATGAACATTGGGGTACACGTGTCTCTTTCCCCTCTGGTTTCCTCAGTGTGTATGCCCAGCAGTGGGATTGCTGGATCATAAGGCAGTTCTATAGTATTCTATTTTAATAAAATTTGTCCATTATCTCATTTCATCCTTAAAGAAGTTCCTGTGAGGGCTGGTGTTATTTTCCTTGTTTTATACCAAGGAGCTATAACAAGACTAACACACAGAGGACTAAGAGACTTGAGCTATGTCATTTGGCTTGTAAATGGCAAGCCAAGTCCTGAAACTCAGAGGTACTTACTTCTGTGCTTTCTGCCTCTGCTCCTTAAATGTGGGCCAGTTCAAAACTGGATAATGATCAGCTCCTTTATGTAATTAAGATAATATTTGCTAAGTCACTTCAGTCGTGTCCGACTCTGTGCGACCCCATAGATGGCAGCCCACCAGACTCCCCCGTCCCTGGGATTCTCCAGGCAAGAACACTGGAGTGGGTTGCCATTTCCTTCTCCAATGCATGAAAGTGAAAAGTGAAAGGGAAGTCGCTCAGTTGTGTCCGACCCTCAGCGACCCCATGGACTGCAGCCCACCAGGCTCCTCCGTCCATGGGATTTTTGTAGGCAAGAGTACTGGAGTGGGGTGCCATTGCCTTCTCCGAAGATATATGCTATATCAAGATAATATTGATATAGCATATTTATTTGGAGAGGAATAAAGGGAAATGTAGATGGAGTTACTGGTCTAAGTGTGTGTATAGATGTAAAGGTAGGTAAATAAACATGTGTACTCTGCCTATACATTTGAAATGCATGTAAAATGGAACCATTTTTTTTATATTGACTCAGTATTTTTAAAAATTAAACCATAAATGTCAAGTTAATTTTGCATTCAAGAAAATTATGTCCCCACCTGTTAAAAATTTTAAGATAAGATCTTTTGTCATCTGGCTAGTACTCATCTGTTTATTTTCATGTGCTGCCATTTTCTCCCCTTTGCAAATGCATTGTGTGACTCAGTGGTATGAAAATATTGTGCTTAGTACTTGTTTTATGTCTCTACTTCCTTTCCTGTGATACTTGCTTGGTTAGTACTCTCCTTCCACTTATGTCAACCCAGAATTTTCCTGGGAAGTACTGGGTTATTGTTCAAGACAACAAGGGAGTTGCCTTCTGTTTTGGAGCCCTTTTTGAGTTCTCTATGTTGAACTCTCCCTGGACCTTGTAATACTTTAATTGTCCTTCTACATTAAATTATATTGATTTAAGTCATTTTGGCATTCCTAAGTCACAGCACAAAACCTGGAACACTTGTGAGATCAATAAATATTTGAATTGAACTTAAAAGAACTTAGATACATGCATCTTTGTTACTGAAGGAAAGTTGAAAAGCCAAAGGAAAATTGAGAAGCTTTCAATTGATTGTTTTCTTTCAACTCCACGTGTTCATTCAGTCAGCATATATTCAAAAACACTATTAAATGTCTTCTTGTCACCAGGGATTCTTCAATTAACCATCTAATTTAGAGAGGCAATAAATAAATATGTAAAATCTGGTATGTCTTGCTTAGTGATGAATGCTTTGGTGAAAGATACAACAGGAAGGCAGGATATGGAATATGGTGAGGGGCTTGCAGTTTTAAGTAGGGTGGACATGGAAGACTTCACTGAGTAGGAGGTATTTGAGAAAGGGTGGAAGAAGAGAAGAGATCCAGGCATAGGGAAATCTCAGGGAAGAGCATCCCAGGCACAAGTAACAGCAATGGTAAGACTCTGAGGAATGAACATGCCTGTTGTATTCAAGAAAGAGCTAGGAGATCAGAGAGGCTGGGGCGCAGTGAGGGATGGAGCAGCAATGGCTATAAGGTTAGAAAAATCATGTAAATTTGTTTAGGTTAAAAAGGTGTTAATTAATATGAGTAAGGTAGGAAGTGAGTGGAAGTCTCTGAAAATGGCATAATACCATCTGACTTAATATTTTAAAATGGTAACCCTGGCTTCTATATTGAAAATGAACTGAGAGTGAGTGGTGTTTAAGGAAAGGCTGAGGAGAGAGACAGCACAAAGAATAGGGAGACCAATTATGAATTCATTAAATAGTTTAGGCAAGAAATGATAATGGCTTGGTCCAGGGCTGCAGCAGTAGTGGTTATAAGAAGTGATTGGATTATGTGTATATTTTGAAGATAAAGAGGTCAGAATTTGCTGGGAGATTTTATGTATCGTGTGAAAGAAGAGAAAGAGTCAAGGAAGAATCCAGAATTCTTGGCTTGAGCTTTTGGGCTGATAGAGTTGCTATTTACTGAGATGAGAAAAGCTCAGAGGAACAGGTGTTGGGGGAGGGGTCATTGGTAACATTCTTCTGCAAAGGACCAGCTAGTAAATATTTTAGGTTTCACCAGCCAAAAGATCTCTTTTGCACGTACACAAGTCTGTTCTTTTAGCAAAAAGCAACCATAGGTAACAGATAAAATGAATATGGCTGTGTTCCAATAAAACTATTTACAAGAAGAAGCCCTGGACTTGATTTAGCCCCCAGACTGTAGTTTTCAGATCCATATTCAAAAAGCTAAATAAATCAATTATTTCAAAGAAAAAGAGTTTATTGATTGTATTAAAAGTTAATGATTTATCACAGAAGATGAGACCTAAGAATTGACCACTAGATTATCCACTTGGTAGCCTTTAATGACCTTGACAACTGTACTTGTCAAGGAGCATAAGAGTAAGAGCATCATTGAAAGAAATGTTTGAGTTGAGGGAGGATTGAGTAGAAGAATTAGAGATAATGGTAACTGCTAAAGTTTTTGTAAACAAGTTTCACTTTTAAGGGGAAGAATGAAATGCGGCCTTATCTGTGAGTGGGGAATGGGATCAAAGAAGCTGTTTTTAAGATGGGAAAATAATAGCATGGAATACCCATGGGAATGATGCTAAAAAGTGGGAGAAGTTGGTGATGCAGGAGAGAGGGAGGCTAATAGCTGGATCCATGTCCTTGAGTAGGTGGGAGGGGATTGAATCTGGAGCACAGGAAACATGTCCTATAATACGGACACACACCAGTAACCCACAGTATTGGGCACCAGTGCAGGCGTGTGGGCAGATGTGGTGACAGGAGGCTGGGGAGCAGTTCTCTACTGATTGCTTCAGTTTCCTCAGATAAATGAGAAGCAGTGTCATCAACTGAGAATGAGAAAGGAGATCTTGCATGTTTGAGGAAGAACAAAATAAAATAGTCATCAAGAAGAGCTCTTGAGCATCACTTCACCTGAACATTTAAAAATTCCAGTGCTTAGGTTGCAACCATGACTAGTTAACTCAGAAACTTGGGATGATGCTTGACTTTAGGAATTTTAAAACCCCCCCTATATGAAGGTAAATTTAAGAAGCATTGATCCAGGAGTACAGGAGAGATAGGGTAGGATTTCTGGGTCATGCTAAGCACCAGCTTGAAGTTAGTGGTCTCGAATTTAGGATGCCGCTAGTCACAACGAATGGATATTTTTTCCCCCAGAGCAATGAATAACATGAGAGTGAGCAAGGAATGATTAGAGAGCTGGCTGTAACTGGAGTTTGAGATTTCTCAAGTGAGCACCAGAAGTGAGAGGGGCAAAGGGATTTGACGGTTTATGCAAGAAAGTTATAATGGTAACTACGGAGTTTATGCTTGATAAGAAGAGAAGAGCAGGAAGGGTGTGAAGGTTGGTGAAAAGCTAGTGGGATGAATGGATTGCTGGGTCTGGTGATATCAAATAATTCTTGGAATAGGGGATACTAGACGGAGTCCTCTGGAAGCTTAGAAACTGAAGATTTGAAAGTGAAATGCTTAAATCTGAGCTCATGTCAAAATCTAGGGTAAGACCATGGGACCAAGTGGTCAAGGCAGGGTGGAAGACAGATGATCTCTGGAGTCAAAGGGCTCAGTGAATGAGTAGGTCCAAGTGGTGAGAGAATTATTTTTCAATGGACACTTGAAGTACTATAAATGATGACAAGGGTCATATTGGAGAGAGTGACAGTAAGGTGAGAGCTAAAATCTTTGGGGCATGAGGGAGCACTGCTCTCACTTGGTAGCCCTTTATTCTTTCACAAACACCATTTCCTCTTTAGACACTTAACAAGGCAACAATGTGAATTTTCTTGGACTTAATTCAGGATACTTTAATGTGTAACCAGATATTAGTGGTTTCCTTTTTGCCCTATTTTATGCTGGCTATTAGTGATTCACTAGTTTCTAAGGCTAATTGTGTCATCATTGCTTTTTCTACACTTGAAGATAGAATATCCAGTCATTGTTTGGGGAAAGGCCATTTTTCTTCTAGAAAGAATATACCTCTTAGCTACAAGATCGGTCCAGCGATGGTAATAGAATTACTCTCCGTGGAGAATACATTTTGTTTTTCTCTTGCTCTCACTTTTAACATTAGATTTAATCTGAAAGCAAAATCAGCAATCCTAAAGCAAAAGAAAATAATTATGTTTCTGAAAACAGAGTCAGAGAAATTACCAGCATGCTGAATATGTATTTTAATCTCCTGGGTAAAAGTTGGTTGTGGTGGTGGTTTGTTTTTTTGTTTTCCCCTTGGGTATGGCAATATGTTATAGGCAAAATGCAGCATGTTGATAAAAATCCTATTAAATATTTCAAAAGTTGAAAATACCCGAAGCCCTTAATCTACACTGCATCATATGGTAAATGATTTCCAGTGATAGAATTCTCTGTCTTTCCAGTTCAGAGCTGACTGATGGATATTTTCAGACCATCCCTGCTAGTGTGTTTGAACAATGTGACTACTTGAGGTGTGGGGTACAAGTGTTCATCTTTCTACGTCTGAGATAGCAGAGGCTTTGAGCTGAGACCCAGTATGATTTACTGCCTTGCTCCATATCAGTCACTAAACATGCAAATTGTCTTGATTCCAACGAGAGCCATGGCAGATTCATTGAGACCAAATGGCTCTCTGTCACTTGAAGGGAGTTCTCGTCTCCCACCTCCAATTCTTTACACAGGCTATTTCATGTGAGCAAACCAATTTCTCTGTTACCTCAGTTTTCTCAGCTCTTTAAATTGCTGGTGTCTCTTCCAGCTCATCTTTACAGAATAATTTAGAGCGGACTCCCACTCCACTACATGTTTGACCAGTCCCAGGCACTCATATGTATATGTTAAGTTAAAACTTTGTCAGCATGTGTGAAGTTTGTTTTATTCATTGGGTGTGTGCGCAGTCATGTCCAACTCTTTGTGACTCCATGGCCTGTAGCCTGCCAGGCTCCTCTGTCCATGGGATTCTCCAGGCAAGAATACTGGCGAAGGTTGCCATTTCCTCTTCCAGGGGATCTTCCCCACCTAGGGATGGAATTTGGATCTCCCACGTCTCCTATATTGGCATGTGGATTCTTCACTGCTGAGCCACCAGGAAAGCCCTTTATTCATTAGGTGCTATAAATATATTCTCTATTGAAATAATCCTACTTATATTCACAATCTCATTTCTGATACGACTTTCCCACAGCAGAGCTTCATGAAATAGCTGAAACCTGCCACATTGCTCATGTATGTGATGGTAATTGGTTTGGAGATTTGACTAAATAAAATACTCCAGAGTAAGAGCTTTCTGTTAAAAGGGAGTTTCCAATTAGGTTGATAGTACATGCATATCTGAGTCACCTGGGTAGTTTGTTTCTTTGATTCCCTACCTCCCCCCACCTTCCTCTCCCTCTCTCTCTCTTTCTTTCTTTTCCCTACAAGACACATACTCCTTATTTTCAGCTCACCCCATACAGTTATTTGAAATCTGATCAAATTCCATACTTAACCCAGTGTTACAGGTAGAAAGAGGCCTAGTGCACTTTCTCAACCATCATGCATTGTCACTCAAAGGAGAACTCCTTATTGAGAGTGATGCTAAATAATTGATAATCATAATCATGGATTTTCAATTAAAATGTATGAAAAGAATCCTAAAATGATCTAACAGTCTGCATCTTTGTTTTGTTTTTGTTTTACAGACAAGAAAATTGAAGCAGTTCTATTTAAAGTCTCCAAACCAATACTTTTTCCTATACCATAATGCCTCTCAAACAATTAGTTGCTGATTAGTAGCTATATGCAAGAAAGTGTATTAAGGCATTTAAAACTTTTAAAGGTATAGCTTTTCCCTCAAGGCACTTAGCATCTAGTTGGCAAATTAATAACTCTTTTTGACGTGATGTCCATATTACATGATAGTCCACACTGAGGTTCCTTTCTTTCTCCTTCCAGCTTGTCTTCCTCTTTACTTCTTAAATATGAGGAAAACGTAGAGCTGCCCTTCTTCGTGGTGGAAGGGGCCTGCCCCACAGGTGGTTTTCACAGCAGTCAGGGGAAGGACTGCAGGAAAGCCTGAACCGTTTCCCTTTTGTGTGTGCTCGCAACTAATCCTGGAGTATCCTAACTCAGCCCCTAGTTTTCTCCACATCGTGACACCTCTCTCGTGGTTTCAGCCCTGGCAGTAGTGTTGTCTCCTCCTTCTTTCCACTCTTGGCTGCCTCACTCCCCCAGCCCTTCTCCCTTGACTGCTCTTGGGTTTCCACCAAGCTCCCGTCCCTGTTCGATGTGTATGTATTAAACATTTATCGAAAGCTTTTCATACATTCAGGTGTGTGATAAGAACTGAAGGACAAAGCAGATATCCCTCTAATTTGAGGGCTCTTTCTTCTCCATTTTCCTTGATTAAATCTGATGTGGGTGCTATGGGGTATCTGGTTTCTTTTTCAGTGTCATTGTTCTAAATACAACAACAGGTTCTCCTTATGGGGCTGTGTATCCATTTGCCGGTTTGATTTGCAGTTGTTTCCCAGTAGTGCTCTTTGTCAGTATATATACTTTTCGTAGGTTCCCTGGGCACAGCCTACTATAATAATTTGTTAGGTTAGAAAGCTCTGTGGGAACAAACTCAGGAGCACTAGAATAAAAACTTTGCTTCTATCTTAAAATTTCCTCTATAATGGGATAATTATAGTACCTCCCTTATGGAGTTGTTGTAAGGATTAACAGAGTCATTACACGTTAAGCACTTAACACACAGGAAACACTCAGTAAATATTCTTATTCATATGACATTCTTCAGTAAACAAAATACACCACCACAGTTTGCATTCAGTACCTTACTTTTAGGAAAGTTGCTGATCAGAGTATGCATTCCTCTTATTTTTAACATTTTGCTTTTATGGAGCTTGAACTATATTTCAGAGTTAAGCCAAGACAAATAGAGGTACCAGTACATTAAGAGAAGAAGGAAATGGCAACCCACTCCAGTATTCTTGCCTGGAGAATCCCAGGGTCAGAGGAGCCTAGTGGGCTGCCGTCTATGGGATCGCACAGAGTCGGACATGACTGAAGCGACTTAGCAGCAGCAGCAGCAGTACATTAAATTGTGTGCCTTGGATCATAAAGTCAGTAATGAAGTACAAAGATTTGACCACAGGGTCAGAGTTTCTGCCACTAAACCTAGATGTCATTGACTTTCCTGTTTCTTGACTTAGTTACTCTTTTTCTAAGGTTGTAAACACATCAGCATCATTCTTATTTAGAGAACAATACAAGGTACCTCATTTAGTTGTGTTTCACTTTATTGCGCTTTGCAAATATTGTGGTTTTTACAAATGGAAGGTTTTTGGCAGTCCTACATTAAGTGAGTCAATATATTGGCACTATTTTTTCCAATGGCATTTGCTCACTTTGTGTCTCTGCATCACATTTTGGTGATTCTCACATTATTTCAAACTTTTAAAATTGTAATTGTATTTGTTAGCATAATCTGTGATCAGTGTGGAGTGCCCTGACCCATATTCATATAAGAAGATGAACTTAATTGATTAAATCTTATGTTTTCTGACTGCTCCACCAAAAAGCTAGTACTATGGCTCTCCCCTTCTCCTCATTCCTCCCTATTCCCTGAGACATAGCAGTATTGAAATTGGGCCAGTTATTAACCTTAGAGTGGCCTCTAAGTGTTCAAGTGAAAGAAAAAGCCACACATCTTTCAGTTTAAGTCAAAAGCCAGAAACTGGGACTTCCCTGGTAGTCCAGTGGTTAAGAGTACTTTCTTCTAATGCAGGGAATGTAGGTTCAGTCCCTGGTCAAATTCTAAGATCCCACATGCTGTGTGGTGCAGCCAAAATCCTTTTAGAGAAAGAAGAGGCATTATTTATTTATTTTAAAAATATATTTATTTTATTAAAAAGCAAAACAAAACAACAACAACAACAAAAAATACAAAGTCAGAAACTGTTAATTTTAGGAAGAAAGGCATATTGAAAGCTGAGATAGCCTGAAAGTTAGCCAACTTGTGAATGCAAAGGAGAAGTTCTTGAAGGGAATGAGCAGTGCTACTCCAGTGAACACACAGATGATGAGAAAGCAACAAAGCCTTAATGCTGATGTGGAGAAAGTTTGAGTGGCCTTGATAGAAGATCAAACCACCTCAATATTCCCTTAAGCCAGATCTGAAGAGCAAGGCCTGAGCAAGACCCTCACTCTCTTTAATTCTGTGAAGGCTGAGAGAGGTGAGGAAGCTTCAGAAGGAAAATTTGAAGCTAGCAGAAGTTGGTTTATGAGGTTTAAGAAAAGAAGTCATCTCATAACATAAACATGCAAGATGAAGCAGCCAGTGATGATGTAGAAGCTGCAGCAAGTTATCCAGAAGATCTAGCTAATATAATTAATGAAGGTGGCTACTCTAAACAGTGAATTCTCAATGTAAACAAAACTGCCCTGTATTGGAAGAAAATGCCAGCTGAGTCTTTTCATAGCTAGAGAGGAGAAGTCAATGCCCGGCTTCAAAGCCTCAAATGGTATGCTGTCTGTCTTGGTAGGGGCTAATGCAGCTGGTGATTTTGAGTTGATGCCAATGCTCATTATCATTTCAAAAATCCTAGGGTCCTTAAGAATTGTGCTAAATCTACTCTGACTGTGCTCTATAAATGGAAACAACAGGAAGAATATTCCTTTTTAAATTCTACTGCTCATTCACAATACACTTGATCACTCAAGAGCGCTGATGAAGATGCACAGTGAGATGACTATTTTCATGCCTGCTAACTAACACAGTATTCATTCTGCAGCCCAACGGTCAAGTAGTTTTGAATTTCAAGTCTTATTTTTTTCAAGAAATACATTTCATATGGCTATAGCTATCATAGATAGCGGTTCCTTTAATGGATCTGGGCAGAGTAAATTGAAAATCTCAGGAAAGGATTCACCATTCTAGATACCACTAAGAACACTTGTGACTCGTGGAAAGAGGTCAAAATATCAACATCAACAGAAGTTTGGAAGAAGTTGATTCCAACCATCCTGATAACTTTGAGGGGTTCAAGATTTCAGTGGAAGAAGTAATTGCAAATGTAACAAGAAATAGAATTAAAAGTTGAGCCTGAAGATGTGACTGAATTGCTGCAATCTAGAATTTTAACAGATGAGAAGTTGCTTCTTATGACTCCATGGTTTTTTAAGTGGAATCTACTGGTGAAGATGATGAAGATTGTTGAAACAACAGCAGAGGATTTAGAGTGTTACATAAATATAGTTGATAAAGCAGCAACAGGGATTGAGAGTATTAACTCATTTTGAAAGAGTTTCTTCTGTGGATAAAATGCTATCAAACAGCATTGCATGTGACAGAGAAGTTGTTTGTGAAAGGAAGAGTCAGTCGATGTAGCAACCTTCATTGTTGTCTTATTTTAAGAAATTGCCACCACTATCTCAGCTTTCAGCAACCTCCACCCTGATCAGTCAGCAGCCATCCGCATTAAGGCAAGACCCTCCACCAGCAAAAAGAATATTGATAAAGGCTCAAATGATGGTTAGCATTTTTAGCAGCAAAGTATTCCTTAGTTATGTACATTGTTTTTTTAGATGTAATATTGTGCATTTAATAGACTATAATATAGTGAAAACATAACTTTATATGAACTAGGAAATAAAATTCATGTGATTCACTTTGTTGTCATATTTGCTTTATTGCGCTGGTCTGGAACCAAACCTGGAATATCTCCAAGGTGTGCCTGTGCAGTTTGATTATAGAGAATCCTGCATTCAACTGTTATTACATATAAATGTGTTTCAGTATTTTAAGTAAATTCTCCATATATGAAATAAACATGCATACTATTTTGTTTACATTAATCCTTGAGTATTACTGACTTTGGTGAAGCTTCCATCTGCCTGCCTACCTTAGAATTATTTAAATTACAAAGACAGCCAAGTGGATCTCAGACTAACATATCTCTAGTTGTCTCTCTACTGCTACGTGCTCATATGGAAATTGTCTTTTCTTTTGAACATGGGCAGCAGAGTGTTCTACTCCAAGGAGACCATGAGAATTTCAGTCTTTTCCCTTCCCAAGCCCTCTTGTCATTTGTGTAAAACAATACTAAAATTATCCAAATTTTCCTCACTGCCTCTTTCTACCATCTATATTCCTTTAGCAGTGGATTTACTCTAAAGCATATCTTCCTTGGGTTCTCGTTCCTGGTAGCTTATGATTTACTAGGGCTAAACATATGCATAGTACATCATGAGAAACGCTGGGCTGGAGGAAGCACAACTGGAATCAAGATTGCCGGGAGAAATATCAATAGCCTCAGATATGCAGATGACACCACACTTATGGCAGAAAGTGAAGAGGAACTAAAGAGCCTCTTGATGAAAGTGAAAGAGGAGAGTGAAAAAGTTGGCTTAAAGCTCAACATTCAGAAAACTAAGATCATGGCATCCAGTCCCATCACTTCATGGCAGATAGATGGGGAAACAGTGTCAGACTTTATTTTTTTGGGCTCCAAAATCACTGCAGATGGTGACTGCAACCATGAAATTAAGAGGCGTTTACTCCTTGAAAGGAAAGTTATGACCAACCTATATAGCATATTAAAAAGCAGAGACATTACTTTGCCAACAAAGGTCCGTCTAATCAAGGCTATGGTTTTTCCAGTGGTCATGTATGGATGTGAGAATTGGACTATAAAGAAAGCTGAGCGCCAAAGAATTGACGCTTTTGAACTGTGATGTTGAGAAGACTCTTGAGTGTCCCTTGGACTGGAGGAGATCCAACCAGTCCATCCTAAAGGAGATCAGTCCTGAGTGTTCACTGAAAGGACTGATGTTGAAGCTGAAACTCCAATACTTTGGCCACCTGATCCAAAGAGCTGACTCATTTGAAAAGACCCTGATGCTGGAAAAGATTGAAGGCAAGAGGAGAAGGGGATGACAGAGGATGAGATGGTTGGATGGCATCACTGACACAGTGGACATGAGTTTGGGTAAACTCCGGGAGTTGGTGATGGACAGGGAGGCCTGGTGTGCTGCAGTCCATGGGGTCGCAAAGAGTCGAACACAACTGAGCAACTGAACTGAACTGCACATTAGCCTAGGAACAGTGTACTTCCAATCCTGTCCCAGACATATCTAAATGTTTACAATTCACACTGACCTTGAGGTTCATTTTTTGAGGGCATTTTTGTTTATTTGTTTTTGTGTTAATTGGCAGTGCATTTTATCTCCATATTATAGTATTCTGTGTAAACAAAAAATCATGATACAAAATATATGTTTTTTTGATATTTATCTTATCCATTGAGTAGCTTTGATAATAAAAATTTTTAATAAAAAATACAAATATAATCCTGATTAAAGTATCCAAATAATATAAGGAGGGAATGAGAGTATGTTGCAAAAATCTGTGTGTAAAAATTTCAACAACAGAACTAGAAACAAGTTGGAGCTATCTGGAAATTAGTATGCGGAAGACACAAAAATGCATTGTCACCATCAGTATTTTATATTAACTTCTTGAAGTAGAATAATGATGAAATATTTCTCTTAGAATATTTCATGCCACTAATAGGACCAAGGACATTTGAATAGCTCAAAGTTCTAGAACAGTGCTGTCCAATCAAATTTTCTGTTCTGATAGAAATTTCCTGTATTTGTACTATTCCCTGGTGGCTCAGAGGTTAAAGCGTCTGCCTCCAGTGCAGGAGATATGGGTTTGATCCCTGGGTCAGGAAGATCACCTGGAGAAGGAAATGGTAACCCAGTCCAGTATTCTTGCCTGGAGAATCCCATGGACAGAGGAGCCTGGTGGGCTACAGTCCATGGGTTCGCAGAGTCGGCCACGACTGAGCGACTTCACTTTCACTTTCTTTTTTTTTTTTAATTTTATTTTATTTTAAAACTTTACATAATTGTATTAGTTTTGCCAAATATCAAAATGAATCCGCCATAGGTATACATGTGTTCCCCATCCTGAACCCTCCTTCAAGAGATTTAAGAGACTTCCAAATTACCCTTAAGATTATCACCCATGCAAGGTTTCTAGGTCGCTGTGTGGTCATTCTCAGGCCAGTGCCATCCTACAAAGTAACACAAGTCCTATATCTAACAACAACCAACAAAACAAAACAACTCATCAACCAAAATCAAACACAAAACAAAATTTAAAAAGAAATTTTTACTATTTTTTTAAATTTAAATTTATTTATTTTAATTGGAGGCTAATTACTTTACAATATTGTATTGGTTCTGCCACACATCAACATGAATCCGCCATGGGCGTACACGTGTTCCCCATCCTGAACCCCCCTCCTACCTCCCTCCCTGTACTATTTACTAATTATTTTTGGAAAAGTGACAAAAATACTTAAGGGTTCTCTTAACTCTTTGCTCTTCTTGAAGACCTCTCACCATGCTTCAGGATTCCGTCTTCTCACTTCCCTTTCAAACACTGTCCCCAACTGATCTTTTCATATCTTATGTCCCTCCACTGCTTTGGTCCCCTTATCTCACCTCTTCTCTAGACCTTTTCAGTTCTGCCTCTGTACCCATTATCACATCCAACACATCAACAGGCCCCTGACTAAGAACAGGAAACACAAAACCCTCATCCGCAGAGAGAGGATGGGGCAGTCTGTAATTGTGCTGTAAGAATAAATATTTGCAAGGTCTAACTTTGGGTTATATATTAGAATCATTTATAGATGTCACCCTTTTTCTACCCTCTAGGCAAGATTATTTCTAATCTGAATTTCATGAAGCCTCCAGAGTTTTACAAAAAGCTAATGTTTACTGAATGCTTTGAGTAGTAGCAATACCCCAAGGCAAGAATAACATCTCAAGGTCTCTTCTGCCTCTTTGATCTGATGAAAAATTGAATAATAAATATGCACACTAGATATGATGCAAACCAATGAGCAAATGAGTTTGTAAGTGAAAGTAATTATCAGAGGGAAAAACAAAAAACAGATACCCTCCATTTTCTCTGAATTGTGAGCTTACCCTTTAGACTTTAGGGTTTAATCATTTGGAATTCATCCAACAAGTATTTGTTGAGATGTGACTGTGTTAGGCACTGTTTTTAAGATTATTTATATGTATTTCTAATAAAAAATAGAATGTAGTCTTTGCACATATAGAACCTACAAGCTATAAGGGAGGCAGTCAGAAAACAACTAAACTCATATCATAAATATAAAATTACGTTGGATGAATGAATAGGATGAAATGATAAAATATAGCAGGATAGGGATGCTATACTAATGCATGGCTTAGAAACTAAGACCTGCAAAAAATATAGAGTAAGACATATGCATAGATATTCTTTCATGGTTTGTAGATTTGACTTTGCAATCTATTGTTTTATATATTAAACATTGATATCTGTAAATGACCTTTGGTAAACCATAGTCTGACCTTTTGAATAGCAGATGTAATGACTTCAGGTTCTTCCACGAAAATGCTAAATGGCAGGCAAAAGTTGAGTTTGAGTGACATTTCCCTTTTTGTGTAATGAGCACTAGGAATGCAGTTGTTTGCATTTTTGAAACTTGTCCATGTATTTTATGAAAATGAATAAAAATCAATAAATGAAATGCTGACATTGATAAGGATAGTCCCATGAAAATTATACATGTTGCATTAGCCTTAGGTGCATCTAACATTAGACATAAACTAATAGATAGTGGGCTCCACTAAAGAAAAGTATCTACATTAAAGAAAAATAACAAAATCAAAGAGTACATACAACATGCTAGCCCTGAAACATCCTCAGAGTTGTGCCCAAAAGTTAAGATCTAATTGAGTATTTTTAAAATGTATGTTAAGTCCTGGTGACTCAGATGGTAAGGAATCCACCTGCAACGTGGGAGACCTTGCTTCGATCACTGGGTTTGGAAGATCCCCTGGAGAATGGTTAGGCTACCCACTCCAGTATTCTTGCCTGCAGAATTTCACTGTCAGAGAAGCATGACTGGCTGCAGTCCATGGTGTAGCAAAAAGCTGGACACGACTGAGCGACTTTCACTTTCACTTTGGGCTTCCAGTGGTGGCTCAGACAGTAAAGAATCTGCCCGTAGTGAGGGAATCCCAGGTTCGATCCCTGGGTTGGGAAGATCCCCTGGAGAAGGAAATAGCAACCCACTCCAGTATCCTTGCCTGAAAATTTCCATGCACAGAGGAGCCTGGTGGGCTACAGTCCATGGGGTCATAAAGAGTTGGACACGACTGAGCAATTAACACACACTCACATGCGATAGGAACCTGTTTCCTGTCATATATGTTCACTCAACTTGTGCACATTTTAAACTTCATTTAAAATTCATTGTGTATACATTAATTGCAGTATTTCTTATATATTATATTTATTTCCAAAGTGTTATTTCTTTCTATTTATACCTGATAAAATGGGTTAAGTAACTTGAGCAACATAATGTAGCTAGGGAATTGCATACGTAGGATTCAAATTCAGTATGATCTAGCTTCAAAGCTTATGATATTTTTGTGGTGAATGACTTAGTTTAAACAATATGTTTATCGTGGGTTTTAGTTGAATCATCACAAAACTGTTTTCTTCCTTCATTCATGTAGGCGGGAATAAAGAATGAAATTGCAGCAGATAAGGGAGTACTTTAAATATGCTCTTTTTTCCTGCTGTTGTCAAGGATGAGAACTTTGGATTCTGTTTTCTTTTTAAAACCTAATTTACTTTCCTGCACAGAAAAGGCATCAATTTATTTTTAGAAATTTAGTAAATTTTTGGGGGGCTAATCCAACAGGGAGGATTATTTCTTAGGATTAAGTATAGTCAATTGGTATTAGGAAGATGGGAAGTAAAGTGAAAAATTCTATTAAAGACTTAATGATTTGAATTTATCAAATAAAGATCCATTCCCATTCTTTTAATGTATTTGTACTTTGATGTATATGCAAAGTTCTGTTTCAACTTCTAGACATAATTTTTGAATTTTCACCAATACCGTAAGAAACATTAACTTATTTATATTTTAGGATTTATCTTGTAATTGTCTGAGATCCACATATATTGAAAGAATGTCTCCTTTGTGTGTTTAATTTTGAAATAATGCCTATGGTCAATTCCCCACCATTAGGGAAAGTGCAGGTTTTGCTAGAAGTCTGAAAGTCTACATAGGAATGTTGTTTTAGATAATATTCTGGAGATTATTTGGTTTAATGTAGCAGCAAAGTCAGTTTATATAGTAGTCTTCTTTGCAGAAACATGGACCTATCAGGACTTGGTGCTCCAGTGTTGTGTGGAAAAATTATACTGGCTGATTTCAGGGGAAGTTACCGTGGGAACACGTTTTATTTAGTATAGTTTTGCTGCTCAAGCCAGAAAGCTGGATGCTTTGTTCTTCCTGAAGTCCCAAAAGTAAAAATTCATGAAATCTGGCATCCCACCTGCTCCCCTATCTGGGCTAAATGCTGTGGCAAACTTTTCTTGAGGTTGAAATATTTGAAAAGAAAATCAGTACGTAGACACATGCAGACACACACACACACACACACACACACACACATATTAATTTCTTTACTTGAACAATGCTGTGGAATTCTAATTACTAAACTCATATGCTGCTTCTTCCCAGGGAATATAGAATATTATTGCTATCAAGATATTATGCCATACGTATCCTCACTGGCTACCTTACCTCTCAGTTCTCCTTGGTGGTTGATTGCATTGATATAGAGAAGCACAAGTCTTACATAGAAGGGATATGTTGACAAATGGTGGTTTTTGTCTTGAAAATTTTACCAAATGTATGAATTGACTTTGTCATTTATTGGAATATGTGTGTTGAATGCCCTCTGTGTGTCCATCAGGACAAGTGGTGTAATCAAGTTCAACTGTTCTGTGTCTATTTGGCTCGGCTTAATTAAAATTCAGCCCTGCTTTTGAGCAAGCCGCAGTGGTTTGGCAGACCTTCAAAGGGCTATACTGCAGCAGACAATAAAAGTGATAAAGGCACGCAATAACAATCAATACAATGCAAATACCCCTGTTACTTATAAATCAAGTAGAAAGTGGTTCCTTGAAGCAATCTCATCTGCTTTTGGCGATAAAATTAAAATTTTTGAAACCCTTTATTTCTAAGTTTGCCTGCACTCTCCTTGTCAATGGGCTGCTTCCGACCCCCCTCCCCATTTTTGGCTACTAATGAAGCAAAAGAAAAATGATAGTAAGATAAATCAGCACAGTGTAAGTCCTTTTTAAAATTTTACTCTTTATTTCATTTGTTCTACATGTGGATGAAAAACTGCATGAAGGGATTTTACCTGCATGAGAAAGAGAGCCCTAATTCATGCTTCCATTCATTCGTGATCATTGGTGGGGGTTATATTCTTGGTGATCATCCTTTTTTATTCAGTCCACTGTTTTTGGCTGACTGCCCTGGTCCCAGATTTTCACACAAACTGCCATCTGGCATTGTCACTGTCCCCCACATATAGCTCCTTCAGGACCTCCTGCAAGCAGACTGGAGAATTTCACAGCTTGGGGGCATAGGAGTATACATAAAGTTGCAGCCACTTCAGGATGGATTTCTCACCTACAACCTATATATCTGTCACTGCTATATGTTGAGTATAAAGAGCTGCTTGTGTACTGGGATCTGGAGACCTGGGAGGAAGACCCAGAATACCTGTGGTTAGCTGTATATCTTCAAATCTGCATTTGGAGAATGGAGGTTGAAAAAGCCAGATAGATCTCTCTTCTTCACAGGTTCATCTTGGAGCGTTAGTGTGTAAAAATTCTATGGAAAATGCTTTTAAAAATTCAAAGAGAGATTATTATTACTCTTACAGCAAAAGTTATTATAGGGTTTGAAATTTATCAATGAGTGCTATCTTTCATTTGGGCAGCATGTGTAAATATCACTTCATATTGTAACAGATATAAGATAAAGAAAGTTTCACAAGCTATTAAAAATGTATACACAGGGACATGATTTTTCAGGAAGTCTGAGAGTATTTTGTTATCGTTTTCACCCCACTGAAGCACTGTGTCATCTCTTTGTAGGCTTTAGGTTTGATGTTTAACTTCTGGGTTTTATTCAAGCAGTGAGATAATTCTTATAAAAATATGTTTCACCATTGTCTTAGCTTTATCACTGACTTCTACAGCTGAAAGAGATGTGCTGGGATAGAGCCATCACAACTGTTCATAGGATTCTGGCCAGTGGAGTTGCTGGTCTCAAGGCCAGGATTTTGTGAACTGTTTCTATGGCTCCGTCTCACTACATCTCTTATCAGCTGTAATGGAAGCCATGTGCTTTTCAATTTCTCTTCTGTCCATTACCTACTCATTGCTCTCTTAAATTACCTAAAGGTTTCATTCTTTTGTTGTTCTGTTAAGACCACAAATGGAAAAAAGTAAATTTGAAAATGTTATTTGATTATTAATGTAAGAATAACTACCTTAACACTTTGAAAAAAAATAATTGCAAATTCAAGAAGCCAGCTCAGGTGTTAATTTGCATTGAAGATGCAATATTAAGATAAGTTAATAGTCTTCATAAAAGACTTATGCCCGTAGTGATATACTAATGCATGTACAAGAGTCAATGAAATTTCTGCTGTAGGATATTTACTATGACATTTCAATTTTGTATCAAACAATTATATGGATTCTAAATGTCTATAAGACAAAGTTGCAAGCACAACTAATATCATTTCTGTTCTTAGGTAATTTAATAAGAATCTCCATGTGAACAGAAAATATAGAATAGTGAATGTTTTTTCATTCTTGAAATTTCCATCATTTCTTTGTGTAGTCAATATTTTGGGGAAAATATATGCTTGTAAAAACTGAAATTTTCATAAAATGTCATGAGTATATTGCTGAACTTTAATATTGTTATGGCATAAAAGTTATTTATAGGTAGTTATGTTAAACAATTATGACACAAAACAATGCCTGTCAGGTAAAATAAGTCAAGTATGCAATATATTCGGTAAAGACTGATTTGGTAAATTTTTGTATTTTAGCAAGCATACGTCTTCTCTGATAATGTTCCTTATGTTCTGAATTATAATGTGTTAAACCTGCATTAGAGGAACTAAACAAAGGTAAAAATCTCAAAGAGTCATTTTACAAAGTCTAACACAAATAAAAACTCGAATGGATCAGCAGCCACCAAGTTGGTCCTGCTATTCTCCACTTGATCAGTTTCATTCTTGAATGGATATATCCTTAATCTGCTTTGGGCAGCATATTGAAACTTCATTAGTCTTTGTTTCAGTCTGTCCCTTTTCTGAGCCAAATCCTCCAGCTTCCCTTTGAGATCATATCTGGAATAAGCTTATATTGTTGTATTAGATCACAAAAGTTTCTTAAAGCTAAATCAAAGATCATATCATTGGTCAGTAAAGTTTCATAGGTCTGGAGAGGAGATATCTGCATCAAATGTGAATTAATCTAAAATCCTTTGACATACTAAATAGTTCTCTGTATCTGGGAAACACACGTATTCGCTCTTTCTTTTCTGACCCTTATCTCAAGCTTAAGTTTCCTAGTTTTCCCCCACTCTCTTGCTCACTTTTGACTTGTGTGTAAGAGTGAGGCTAAAGATATATGCCATGAAGTTGCTAGAGGAGAAATAAGATATATGTGAGATCTGAGGCCAGCTGCCCTGCCAGTGAACAGATTCTCAAACTTTTGAAGCTCTTGATAGAGCTCATGTTTTAGAGTCTGTAGTTTTAACATTTTCTGAGGAAGCTAGGTAAAAAGTAAGAGTATTTTGTGCATACTCTCACAGATAAACACATGCACACACACATAGTGGAACATTCCATATGCAGAGCCCACCAACTACAAAGATATAGGAGACTGAGACAGACCTTTAGACATCTCCAAGTAAAGAATTGAAATATCAGATTTGAGCACTGTTGTGTGAGTCACCCAATAATATTGATGTGTATATGTATGATGGTTTTATTTTGGACTATTTTCCTATCAAATCTGTGGGGGCTTTTTGAATAGGGATTTTTCTTCTGTGATTCCAAACACCTGAATGTCAATCAGGTATGAAACTCATAACTCCAACTTCTCTTACAAACTGTAATTTGAAAAAGAAATGGCTAAATGAACGTGTATGGGCATATACACCCTCACATACAAATGTTTTGATAATGAATGCTCCCTCTTAGAAATCAGAAATACATTGTTTGCTGTTATATCAACTTACATTTGACTTTAATTCTGTTGTAAATGTAACTCTTAGGTCTCCTTTTTAATTTGTTATGGGAGACTTATT
The DNA here is from genome assembly GCF_019923935.1 of Bubalus bubalis. Taxonomy (NCBI): domain Eukaryota; kingdom Metazoa; phylum Chordata; class Mammalia; order Artiodactyla; family Bovidae; genus Bubalus; species Bubalus bubalis. The sequence continues at coordinate 27,896,451 of NC_059181.1, forward strand.
TTTTACTATTTTTATTGAAGTATAGTTGATTTTCAATATTATATTAGTTTCAAATGTACAGCATAGCGATTCAGTATTTTGATAGATTATACTCCATATATCTTTGTTGCTTATCTGTTTTATACACAGTAGTTTGTATATCTTAATCCCTTATCATTATAGGAGTCTTTTAAAGAGATGAAATACAGCCAAAATAAAAACTAGATAGATTCTGCTGTGTGTGTGTGCATGTGTTTATCTGTGACAGCATGCACAAAATACTCTTACTTTTTTACCCAGCTTCTTCATAAAATGTTAAAACTGTAAACACTAAAACATTACTATCAAGATGAGCTTCAAAAGTTTTGAGAACTCTCTGCATATCAGATAAAATATGAAATGGTATTATAAAAATGTTTCTGGATCTCATTAAGATAGTTTATTTTTTTTATTTTATTTTATTTTTAAACTTGGCATAATTGTATTAGTTTTTCCAAATATCAAAATGAATCCACCACAGGTATACATGTGTTCCAAGAAAGATACATAGTGTGACAGGGTTATTGTTCTTCTGACCTCATACTTTATTAAAACTTAACCTTTGATTTCGTGATAAATGAATATAAAAATCCCATGACAGTAGATTTGTATCGTATTCTTTCTCTTTCAGAAAACATAGGTTGAATTATGCCTTTAATGTTGACTGACTGGATGATTTTGAAATTGAATGTTTTTAAAGAAGATTAACTTTTATATAGAGTTTAAAACTTGGTGGTCAGTAATGGAGCTGGGAAATGAGATCAAGCTTATTTCACCCTTAAGTTAATAAATTTTCCATTTTTCTAGATTAGATAATAAGTGTATAGGAGTGAATGAAAATTGCAGTTTTATAGAAATAATATAATTGTTATTCAATTTGGTTTAATATTTCTTGGAACTTCATTTATATAATCAAATATTTATTAAATACTATTTGGCAAGCATAGCTTGAAATCTTGGGGATATTGTCAGAAATATAAAAACAGATCCTACTTTGCTCAAATTCTAGTGTGGAAATGTAGACAATATAAAGATATACATGGGAAAATATCAAGTTTTGAGAAGTACTATGGTGAAAATAAATCAGGGAAACTATTTTAGACTAGATCATCAGGAAGTTTTCCCAAATGGACCCGAATGACTAAAAGAGCCATCAATGCCAAGATGTGGGCACGAATGTTTGAGACGGAGGGGAAAAAAAAAAGAAAAGAAAAACTAATGCAGAAACCCAGAGATTGGAATGAGTTTGATGTTTCAAGGACCCGAGAAAAGTCAAATGTGACTAGTACAGTAGCTATCAAAGGGTCTTGTTAATGTCCTTGACTGGAAAATGATACTTTGATTAAGTAAGACCTTAACTTTGGGGGACCTTACTCTTTGTCCTATATTTGAAACTTATCTGTTAAGTTTGAAAATATTTGCAAATAAAAGTCTAAAAATGTAACTAGAAGAACTGTAAAGGCAAAGTGAAGGATTTTAAATGGTGGAAGCAATGGAGTGCTGGGATCTAGTCTGTGTTTTAGGAAAAATATTCACGCTATGGTGTGGAAAATGGTTTGGAAGAGAGAACTAATGTTCCTGGAATGACCAACAGAGGGACTGTTAGCATTGTCCAGAGGAGAAATGGTGGTGTCAAGGTCAGGCATGATGGTGGTTGTGGTAAGAACTGTGAGCAAATCCATAATAGAAGACCCTGAAGTTCAAACTGACAAGGCTTGCAGATGGATTGGTTGTGTGAGATAGTGACAGCAATAGATCAAGTATGACTTAAGTTTCAGGCCTGAGCCGTTGGATTGATGCCAATAGTAATTATTGAGAAGGCAAAGACTGAAGTAGGAGATTGACAAATAATGACATGTGATTAATTTTATAAGTAAATTTTTCATCTAAGCAAACAATTCACAATGCTTTTATGAGTAGTTGTGATTGGTAGCTTTAGTGACAAATTTAGCTTGATGGATGCCATATTGACCATAAATAAATGAGCTCACTTAGGTAGTCTCATAGTTATCCTGAGATTTTTAATTGAATGCATTTTTGAAACATGAAACTTAACTATAGTAAAGGAAATAATTAATGATACTAATTGATATTCTTAATTAGGTCTTCTGAATTTTTATGTTTGTGTGTAATTTGTCAATTAATTCAACAAAAATTCATGGAGTGACTGCTTGTACCAGGTGCTGCTCTGATCACTGGGGATACACCAGAGAGCAAAACAAACCAAAATTTCTGCCCTGATGGAGTTTGCATTCTAATATCTTCTAGTAGAGGTGACCCAAACAATTTAAGATAAATAACTTAAATGTATGGCCTATGGGTAAAATAAATACTCTGAACTTGAGCGGAATGATTCTTAAGTCATATGGTATAGAGACAGAAAGCAGAGAAGAATTGGTCAAGTGAGGGGAAGAAGAGACTGGAGTCTGGAACGGATTTTATTTTAAAATAAAATTGATATGAATGATCTTGTAGATTAAGGGAGGGAGCTCTGAGGTGGATTACCCGGTGGCTTCATGGTAAAGTATCCTCCTGTCAATGCAGGAGACACAGGAGATGAGTTTGATCCCTGGGTTGGGAAGATCCCCTGGAAGAGGAAGTAACAACTCACTCCAGTATTCTTGCCTAGAGTATCCCGTGGACAGAGAAGCCTGATGGGCTACAGTCCATAGGATCGCAAAGAGTCAAACATGACTGAGCGGCTGAGCAAGCTTGCACATTCTGAGGTTAACTGCTGAAAGAGCTTTCCAGACAGAAGAAAGGTTAAATGCAAAGTCCCATCTGTGGTGGTCAGGGTGAGCTATGTGCAGTCGTTAAGAGGTTAGAAAAATGTGGGAACAGGCAGGTATGGAGGGCATTATATGCATCACTGTGAGGACTTTGCTTTAAATTCTGCATGAGATGAAAAGCTTTGAGCACAAGGTGACATGATTTGCCTGGCCTAAAACTAACATTCTAGATCAGAGTGGGCCATAGACTCATGCAGAGACCAGTTAGTTACAAGACTATTTTAGTAATTTAAGTAAGAGAAAAGATTACCTAAACTTGGATGCTATTCCTGGAGATAGTGAGAATTTGATGGATTCTAGATATATTTTGAAAGTAGAGCTAGTAGGATTTGCTGATAGGTTGGACATAGGCTGTAATGAAAGAGAAATTTCAAAGATGACCTTAAATGATTGACCTGAACAGCTGAACAGATGGCATTGCCACCTTTTGGTATGCAGAAGATGACAGGAAGGGTTAGTCTGAATTGTGGGCATGGTTAGAAAAAGTTACTTTGAAGCTGATACGTTTGATATGCCCATTAGACTTCCAAGAGGAGATCTCAGTGGACAATAAGATGTAAGAAATCAGAGATCAAATGAGGAGACCAGATCTCTAAGTAGCAAATATCACTGCACTTATATTTTAAGTAGTTTTGTTTATGATGTTTTGCCAAGAATTGTAATGTATAAGAAGAGGGTCTTGTTAGGTTTAAATGCATTGAGGACTGATTTCCTCAATACTTATTAGAATTTGGTTCAGAATGATTTTATTTCAATGAAGAATCTGGAAGATCAATCACAGCTTAATTACATTACTATTATTAAAAGAATGGGACTTAAGCATGTGGTAAATTTAATTAAAATATTATTCTCTTATAGGAGAACGATCATAGTAGGGAGTTCTTCTTTCTTAAAATAAATTGTATGTCTTCAGCAGCACTTAATTTTACAAAATGTGGAAGACTAAACATAAGATCACTTCTATCTATGTCATGTTGTTATGGGATAGAGAAAGGAAGTACATGGAGCCATGCCATGCTAACTTGGGTTATCTTTGAAGCCTTTGATTGGGATTGTTTACTAAATGCTATAAATGGAATATAAAAACTAAATTCTGCATGTGAGTATGACCTGACATAGCTGTGAAGCCATTGAGTGCCCTCTGTTTTCCTGTCAAATGCATGGAGGCAATCACACCAGCTGTTCGGTATTTATATTAAATAGTTTGAGAATTAAAACAATTAAAATATCTTCTTTTCTCAGGTCAATAGTAGGGAAAGTGTGTAGTGGCAGAGGAGAGAGACAGAAAGCTAACTTTGGGAAATATCAATACAGCAGATACATCCCCCCAAAGCTTCCTTTGTGTTGACATAGGTTCCCACACACTTAGCAACATCTACCAACCAAAAAAAGTCTCACTGGAAGGTGAACTCTTAACCACTGGACCGCCAGAGAAGTGGAAAGAATAGGTAGACAAAAAGGAGGGAAATTCAGAGAAATTACTTCTCTGAAGTGGGGATTGCTTGACACTGAACAAATGATGAAAGGTTTCTTCTCTGAGGTTTTCACTTATAATCCTTGAACTAATATTTGTTTTATCGCTGCCAAGGTTTTTTGAGTTCCTAGTTATTAGTAGAGGGATTCAGAAAGAGAGGCAAACTCCTAAATAAACTGTTCCACCACTCCCAGTCTTTGACAATTGATGGATTTGAGACTCTCCTTATAGAACATCTCATTGCCAAGCAAATTATTCTGCAACTATCTGTCCCCTTAATGTACCTGGAAATTGTTAGTTAAGTCTAATGTTACCCACCAGTGAGGATTATTGTCTAGATTCATTAATTCATTAGAGGTTGCAAAATGATATTTAAATTCTATTATTCCTTTTTCATAGATTAGGTAGAATACTGTCTGTAATATGTCTCATCAACTGGTTATCTTCAAAGGCAGTTTGTATGGGAGAGAATGTTTGATTCTTTCACCTTATTTACCAGTTTTAAAAATTATGAGCTGGTTTCTTAGAATCCTACAAAGATGAACAATAATTTTTATTCAATATTGTTATGAGCTTATGGATTTAAACATTTTTTATCTGGTTAGTCCATTGCATTTGATCTTCAAATTATGCCATCTTTTCAAGTTGGCTCCTGAGCTCTTTTAACATGATTTTAATTAATTGATGTATTTTATATACTTTTTTTGGCCGTGCTTTGTCTTTGTTGCTTTGCGTGTGCTTTCTCAGTGGGGGCTACTCTCTAGTTGTTACTTGTGGGGTTAACTGCCCTGTGACATGTGGGATCTTCCTGCACCAGGGATCGAACTTGTGTCCCCTGTATTGCAAGGTGGATTCTTCAACACTGGATCACCAGGGTAGCTTCTGAATTGTTTCATTATTTAATCACCAATGTCATAGGGGATATTAGATGGTATTTCATTGTGCTTTTGATTTTTATTTCTTTTGGAATGATTTTGAACATTCTTTCATTGGCCATTTGTCTTCTTACTTGGAGAAATGTGTATTAAAACCTGTTGTAAATTTTAAAATTGAGTTCTTTATCTTTTCATTTGTTGAGTTGTAAAAGTGAAAAGACTCACTATTAATATTACTATGAATACGTTAAATGAGAAAAATTAATCACCCAATGCTGTCACTTTAAATGTATTTGCCAGTGACCCTGGGCTTACCTAGCATGAATATATGACATCTTTATGACATCAGAACATTTAGGTTGGGTGACTATATGTCTGAGATAGTGTGGAAGAAATTGTCCATAAGGCAAACATTTTCACAGCCTTATCTCTGAGAACGTCCATCTCTGAAAAAACACATGTGAAGAAATATGTTGAAAGACATGAGCATTTGTGATGTAAGAGCAGATTACAGCATATGAATTTGTTTTGTTATAAGCAACAAGAAAATGCTTTGAAGAGGATTTTTCTTGAAATAAATTCTTGAGGAAAGTATTAGATAAAAAGATATTATTCCAGATTTCTTCACATAAGTGTACTCATTAGCAAGATGTCTCTAATAGTTGATGTGCTGATGAGATTTGGTCTATATTTTTGAGAGCTGAATGGAACTTTGTGTTTCCACTGTTGGGATGGAATGTGGTTCAAAATGAGACTTAGGATAGCTGATGGACATTTTGCCCCCTTTTAGGTTCATCATTTATTTTGATATGATTTCAGAAGGAGGAAATCATCTTATTGGCATACTGTCTTACATAATTTATACAGTGTACTCAGTATGTGATAATGCAGGACTGAGTCAAGTGAGAGAGTGTGAGAGTTCATTTTATTTGCAAAAGGCTTCCCTCATAGCTCAGTCGGTAAAGAATCTGCCTGCAATGCAGGAGACCTGGGTTCGATTCTTGGGTTGGGAACATCCCCTGGAGAAGGAAATGACAACCCACTCTAGTATTCTTGCCTGGAAAATCTCATGGACAGAGGGGCCTGGTAGCAGTCCATGGGGTCACAAGAGTTGGACACGACTTAGTGAATAAACCACCACCAGGTAACTACAGACATGTACAGTTATTAAACTGAAAAGGAATTGACGACAAAGCCAAGATCTTGGTTATCCCATTTACAGTTTCTTAGTCTGCTTCTGAAAAAGTTGAGTGCCTTCCAAGATCCTAACGCTCTTCCCATCCCCAATCCTCCCGCCCCAACCAGATTTCCTCCAGGCAATAGTAAATACACCTGGTATGCAAGGGAAAATATTCACTTTTAAGCCAGTTTTGAAGGAGTCGCCAAGACATTGAAAGGCGCCAGATGGTGTGCAGACCATTCTATAAAGTTTACGATTACTTTGGTTAAAGCAGCTGGTCTCTGAAGTGAAAAAGTTGTCATGGCAGAAAAATCCCCTTTTTCTTCAGTGCGGCTGGGCTTGTCCAAGGAAAGCCTTTTCCAGGCTAGTGTTCCGTCTATGTTTGGTGTTTGCAAGTCTGTTGTACTTCAAGAAGGTAAACCAGTTTTGTTGAACCAAGTTCACAGAAAAACACAAATGAGATAGTGTTAATTTTTTTTTTCCAGCTCAGTATGGCTTAATTGCCTTTTCCCCTCAAGTTTTGCCTCTTTGCAGTCCTTTTCTGTCTGGCATCAGAAATAACAACTGAGACTATTGAGGAAAAAAAAAATGGCATTCTTCCAAAAAAGAAAGTGAACTTCAACACAATTCCTAGATTCAAAAGGATTGCAAAGGAGAATTATTTCTGCTGGCTTTGGTCATTTGACAGCTACAATTCTTCTCAAAGATGTCATCTTAAATCTCCTTCAACATACTAATGAGAATCCTGCATTTAGTTCTTTCATGTTTGTGATCAGAGAGAAACAGAGAGAGAGAGAGGAAGGGGGTGAGGGGAGGAGAGAAAGAACTTTTACTCTGTTTATGTGAGAAGTTTAAATGTAAATAACTGTTGTTCTTTTGCCTTTGAAAATGTTATTATTGCATCCACAGCCTATGGATTTTAAATTGATGTTCAATGTGTTTGCAAAAAATGATTTTGCAGCGAATCTATATATGTAAAATAACAGATTTTATTGTAGCTAAAAGAATATTTATCAGAATAGAATCATAAGTGTTCCTGTAAAGAATGGATCTATTTTACTTTATCAGCAACTAAAACAAAAGTTAATGAGTATGATGCGTCTTTTCTGTTCTGTGTGAAACGTGCAGTGTTCTACGCTGTTGAGATTTATGGTATGGAAGACAAAGCAGGTGCTATTCCAAGCCTTCTTTCACAACAGAGTGTAAACTTGGGCCAGAATTTATCTGGTCAAAAAGTAAGTTAAAAGAACTTGAGGGAAATCCTTGAATTTCACACTTTTCCACATCTTCCAGTCTCTAGCTCAGGAATTTAGCCAGCGTGATTAATGATCACTGCTATTTGTGAGCTTTCCAAGTCCCTACAGACATAATGAACTTGACTCTTCAGCCACGTAGAAGAAAACAGGCTGTTAGAGGTGCACACTATGACACATTCGTGATTATGAGCTCTTTGTGCTTTGAAAGAGAAGGAAAGAAGGAATATCATCCCTGCTCATTACATAAATATGCCTTAAAACATTTTCGACACCCTCTCTTGTTTCTTCTCCCACCTTTCTGTCCCCTCCCCAATACATACACACCCACATACATGCAGAATCTCTTCTCTGCTTTTTGATTATTCCCATCAAAGCCTAAGTCTTCTTAATCTTGCCTCTTTTTTGCCTTCATATGAAGTCAGTCAATCAAGCCTACTGATTACTTTGACAAAAATATCTTTCAGATTATTTTTCCTCTGTTATGTCTTACCTGCCCCTCATGTTGGTGTTATTCTAACCCCTTAATTATTTTATGCTCCAAACCCGCTCCCTGTCGTCTGGGGTCCTGTAGCCTCATCTCCTGTGTCCTTTGTTTTAACCCCAGTTGTTTCTTTTCTTGACACTCTTCTGACTCCATATCCGGGCTTGTGCATTTCCTCTCTCCTTGTCCTCTCTAATAGGCATATGTCTTTCTCACATTTACCACTTCCATCAATATGCAATTCACAATGCATGCTCTTTCCTCATCCTCCTCAGGCCAGCCTCGTATAGTAATCATATTGTTTACTTTTTTTGTGGAGATGAGAATCCATTCTGCTCAACTGCATGCAAGGGTTTTACTCTGTAGCATCAATCATGTCTTAGACTCTTTAAAGAAAAGACAACTTCTAGCTCGTTTTAATTCTTTCTAGTGGTAATTACTCTGCTGTCTATAGTGTTGGTAGTGATGATGCCTTATCAAATATGATTCAAACTGGGTCACTTTGCAGCAATGAAGAAGCACTGACTGTAAATTTCCAGCAATTCCACTGATTCCCCAGTTCCTCCAGAGCACTCTTAGAAACTATATTCCTTATAACCCATTGAAAAATTTATATCACTTGGTAGAAGAAGATTTCAGAGATAAGTCTGCTGGTTTATCCTGGTGCTATAAACCTTGTGTTGAGCAAAGAAAGAGAACATTTCCCGAATCTCCCTGAGATATGATCAAGAAGTGGGGGAAAATTAATTTCCATCCCCTACCAGTGTTTGTATAAGATGCTGCTTAGTGTCTGTCCCAGTTTGTAGTGTTCTTTTGACTAGAAGAAGGATTAGGCATCACCATGGGAGAAAGGCACAGTGTGATGAAGTTAATAGGGATTTTCACTCACATCCCATGTTTTCAGCTTGAACATGACAATTCTTTCTCTCTTGTTCCCACACCGGAAGCCCAACAGGTGAATGGCAATAATATGACACCATCTTGCTTTTTTATTGCTTGCTAATTCTCTTCTACACAATTCCAAGGCCCTTGAATATAGACCCTATGTCTTATTCACCTTTGTGTGCCTATAGTTATCTCTGAGCCTTGTACACAACAGGTGTTCAATAACTGTTTGCTGAACAGAATTGTCATTTTCAAAAATTAGTCTATATAATTGACTTGGATGATTTCTGTTTATTCTACAAAAAGATTTTCTATCCTGATTTCCCTTAACAAGTATCATACCATTCACAATTCAGCATGCTCTTCCATCAGACCAGAAAATGTAGATGAACACAGCTGCTCAGGTATTCCTCATTTTTTTCTTTTGAACTAATTTTAAAGACATTGATTATCTCTCTTATGGAAAGTAATTATCCCATTTTGTGGTAGATCCCTTCTTACAAGCATGTCTTCCAGTAGACTGTGATTTTTTTTTTCTTCAAAAAGGAGACAATTTCTCAGTATTCTCAGGACTTAGCAATGTGTTTGATAGTTGTTGATTGATTCATTTTTGTACAGGTTGATCTCCGTGTGGTCTTTTCATGCTTTTTCTGTCCCCTCTTCAGATTGTGTTTAGCTTGTCGTTGGATTTGTGTCATAGTCTCTTAGCCTCCTGCACCCTTTCACCACCTCCATCTTTCTTTCTATTGATACATTTCTCAGGTGAGACATGTGCTGGTCTTTATTTATCCTAGAAAGCCTTCTCCTTAAGGACAATGTCACATATGACATAGTATGCATTACCTGATCTGGAAAATAATGCATAACACATGTGGGAATAGTTCCATAAATTTCACTGTAAACCAAAAGTATTTTTTTTAAAAATTCATACTTAAAATAATAAGTTTTCATTTCTCCCTGGTACCCAAGATGGCCTCACTTATTAATAATAAGGAAATAAATTGATTGTTTGACTATAACATCTGGAAAGAGCCTTGGGAGACTACTTGGTATATAATTAAGGTACAGAGAAGGTAAGAAGTTACTCTATATTCACACAAGTCATCAGTGGCCAAGTGACTATATAGCCCAAGTCTTCTGGCATAATTATAAGGCCACATATCAATCATGGTGACTCATGGCTTTATTCACATTGATCTTGTCTTTAATTGTGTGGATTCCACAGAAAAAAAGATGGTAACATCTTCACAGGTTAAATGAGTGAATACTTGGTGGTACGTATATTTAAATGTGACCTTAGTAGATTTGAAACTTTTAATTTTGTTTTTAGGGAAATATATTTAAATACACATGTTTAAGAAAACCTTTAAAAGTTAATCTAAAAGGCAAAAAACTTAAGTGAATTTATGGAAATTGAGCAAAGTTATTCAAAGTAACATTAAATGCAATTTTTTCTGAGATCATCAAATATTAAGATAATACATTTATCAGCATTATTTTTCATATTATAAAATTGAAGCAATTTCAACTAGAATGTTCTTGAACAGTAGAATGGTTAAGACATTGTGGTAAATTTATACAATCGAGAAGGATTTGGAAATTATAGCCCTTCAACTATGTGCTATAGCATGAACGAAGCTTACAAACATAATCAAAAGAAATGAGACTCAGCGGAGTACTTACTATGTGATTCTATTTTTATGAAGATATAAATTTCAATCTATCAGGTTAGAAATTAAGATAGTAGTTATTACTGAAAAGAGGGAAGTCATAGTGATTGGAAGGTGTTCAGCAGGGGCTTTTGAGTTCTGGTAATATTCTGTTTCCTGACCTGGTTGGTAGTTATACAGACATGTTCATGCTGTGATAATTCATTAAGCTGGTGATGTATGTACTTTTTTGTATCTATGCTTTTATTTAATACAAATTTTAAAAAATCAGGAAAATTATTGAATACCTTTGGCTTTGTTATGTATTATAATTTTAAGAGTTTTAAAAAGAGCCCTATTTCTTTCTTCAGTTTCTTTCTTCTGTTTTAACTGAAATACCTAAAGAAAATTGTCTTGGTAAAAGACGACTTTTGAGGTTGGAAAATTGTTCGAAACTAGATGACAGTTTTGTTTTTTTTTTTTTTTTTTTTCTGGTGACAGCACCATTAAAAAAAAAATTGCCAACTTAATCTGCTCTTGCACAACATAAAATAATTAATTGAAGCTTAAGAAATTTAACTAGTTATACTGTGTGTCTGAACACACACACACACACATTTACAGTTTCATAAAGTGAAGCATTCATTGTAATGATGGTTTTGTGTATATAGTGTCCAAAGAAATGTTTTAGGCAGAGGAGGCAAAAGGGGAAAAACGGACCCTTCCTGAGAGAAAATATTAAATTAAATACTGTTATGGGATCTTAGGGGAGAAGTGAAGGCCCCTCATTTGAGATTGTTTATGTAAAATTTTGGGTGCCTAAAACTTTCAGGCAAATAAAGCAATGAGGAAAGGAACTCCCACATAAAGTACTTTGTGTAACAAACTTTGGAGGTGAAAGCATAGACTTCCACATAGTACCAAGTGGATACATGAGGGTGAATTTATAGAGAGGTGGGGATCATGTCATGAAGCCTGATATATTGATGAGTTCAGTCTGTATTTAATCAGGAACTTGTAGATCCTCAGAGATTTGAATCAGGGGAGGTTTTTCAAAGTGATAAGTACCTGAAAGCAGAAAGACTTTTTAAAAAGAATGTAAACAAGGGAAGGTTGATATTGTTACAGTGATCAGGGTACATCTGAAAGACTTTTCCACAATAAAATTGGTGGAACTTGTGTTTTGATAGGAAGTATGAATATTGGGAAGCCACTGTGGGTGATTTCTGAAGATTTATTTTCCAGGAACTGCTACACAGTATGTCACAGACATGATGGGGAAATGCTTTTAAAGGGATTTGGGTTTGCCGGGAGCCAGCGAGAGACATTCCACTCGTGACAAAGGTCATGAGGAAGGAGGCTCGGCATACGCAAAGGCGGGATCGAGCCTCGGGAGTGCCCCCGGATATTCTCGAGCATCTACCCCCCAAAAACCAGAGTCTGCCTACTTTATTGCTTTGTGCTCTCACCTCTGACTTTACTGGGTGCTGTCCCCCACCACCATCTCGCTCTCTCTGTCAAAGAGCTAACTTACAGCTCCAATTAATAAAGTTCCTGGGCAATTAGGAGTGTTTAAATCCAAACCCCTCAGATGGCTCTCTAACTTGCCTGACAAGTTTACCCGGACACCTACAGCTATGCATACGATTGTTTACAGTCTCCCAGCCTGGAGAGGCACGGGAAGCTTAAGATATTCAAATAGCTTAGAGCCTCTCAAAGAGTTAGAAACTGTCAGAATAAAACTAGTAAAAGATTTCATTGATGAGCCAATGCTTGCTGCCAAGTTTCCACATCCCCTGTATTGTATCCTTGAATGTGTATTAATTAATATAGTTGCTATGTAGAAAAAATAAGTAGTGGCCTTGGTGTTAGTAACTTTAGACCCTTAAGGTAATAAATTCTTTCCTTTGTAAACCCATTACACATCCGCCCTATAGGAATGTAATTTTATCTTCGAAAGATGGCGCCAAACCTTAAAATAATTACTCTTAGAGCAAATAAGTCTTTGTTGATAAGTCCTTGTCAAGAGTCATAAAATGTTAATAGGCCTCTGGCCAGAAGATGATGTAAATCACCTAAACCATTTGTATACGATAAATCTGCAGGAAAGAAACCCTGGTTTTTGATAAGCATCAAAGACTGCTGACTTTGCATCCCCTATTATCCTCTATGTGTAACTTAGGGTATAAAAGCCCCTGTTGAAAATAAAGCTATGGGCCTTGCTCACCAACGCTTGGTCTCCCCATGCCATTCTTCCCTTTAACTTCCAGCTGAGTGTCCATCTGGAGCACGGATGTCCTCTGCGACCATTTATTTGCCTGGGCTTCTAAGACCCACTCGAGAAGGTGTCTAAGGTGGGGCACCTTCCGCTATTCGAGAGGGCGCCTGCGGCCTCCGTGGTCAGAGCTAACCTGGTGTCACGGGTTATATTGATTTTCTGCGTAAACCAAGCCACTCAGCTTCTTTTCTCCACTGAATTTTCCTACTGAGCTATCCTCATTCTATTACTCTTTATTATCTCTAATTAACATATAAATAGTCGCCTAGGCCGTCTCTCCTTCGAATACCCTGGATCAGCCGGGGCTGGACCTCGGCATGGGTTCTTCTAAAATTTTACTCAGTAAGTTTGAATGAGGTCCAATATACATTGTGACTACAGATTTTTATTCAGTTATACAATCTCAGTACATGTTATTTAGTTAAGTTACTTGAAAATGAAAATATACTTGACAGTAAGCTGATGAGATATATGCTAATTTTATAGCATGGTAGATCAGAAATCTTATAATAATAGCCAGGACATGGAAGCAACCTAGATGTCCATCAGCAGATGAATGGATAAGAAAGCTGTGGTACATATACACAATGGAGTATTACTCAGCCATTAAAAAGAATACATTTGAATCAGTTCTAATGAGGTGGATGAAACTGGAGCCTATTATACAGAGCGAAGTAAGCCAGAAAGAGAAACACCAATACAGTATACTAATGCATATATATGGAATTTAGAAAGATGGTAACAATAACCCTGTGTACGAGACAGCAAAAGAGACACTGATGTATAGAACAGTCTTATGGACTCTGTGAGAGAGGGAGAGGGTGGGAAGATTTGGGAGAATGGCATTGAAACATGTAAAATATCATGTATGAAACGAGTTGGCAGTCCAGGTTCGATGCACGATACTGGATGCTTGGGGCTGGTGCACTGGGACGACCCAGAGGGATGGAATGGGGAGGGAGGAGGGAGGAGGGTTCAGGATGGGGAACACACGTATACCTGTGGCGGATTCATTTTGGTATTTGGCAAAACTAATACAATTATGTAAAGTTTAAAAATAAAATAAAATTAAAAAAAAAAAAAACAAGGCTAAAGCACAGAAAAAAACCTCCAAAACCATAATTCAAGAAAACTTTACTGAAAAAAATATGATTTAAAATTAAATATTGAAAATATGCTTCATATTTTCTCTCCCTGGGAATATTGAAGCAAATCAGTGAATTCCAAGACATATTCTAGTAAAATTACTGGACCATAAAGAAAAAAAATCTGTGGGTATCCACGCCCAAAGACCTAGTAATTTCAAGGGAAATGGAATTAGATCATCATCAGAATTTTGAAAATTGATACTTCATTTTTCAGGAGAAAATGGATTAACATAATTATTGTACTTGAGGAAGAAATGTATGAGCCAAGGAGTTTGTGTTCACCAACTCTGACATTCAAGTAAAAAAGGGAACAAACTATTATCTGTATGCAAGAACTCAGGAAATTTAATTACTCTGAGACTTTAAAGAGGACTCTACTAGCCACTGAACTTTAGACTGCCCAGTTAACTAGAAAGACATTAATGTAAGGAATTGTGGTAAGCTCTAAGTATAGGATTACTTGCAGAACTAACAAAAAATAAAAATAAAAGATTAACGAGAAAAAAAAAAAAGAAATCTTATAATACATGTTAAATGGGGAAATGAAGAAAAACAAAACTGTGTATTATGTAAGAAGACCCTGTTATATATATATAAGGTATAATTGGTTTAATAAATGCATATGATTAATGTATATTATCGTCTTTGAAAACAAAGATGCATATGTTCATTACATATTTTAACAGATTTTTTATATGATAGCAGATCTTTGAAATCAAAGTCTTTATAGAAAATGTATTAGTTTTATGTATATACTCTTGTAAGTAAGTGTTAGTCGCTCAGTTGTGCCCGACTCTTTGCGACCCCATGGACTGCAGCCCACTAGGCTCCTCTGTCCATGAGATTTTCCAGGCGAGGATACTGGAGTGGGTTGCCATTTCCTTCTCCAGGGGATCTTCCCATCCCAGGGATCAAACCCGGGTCTCTGGCACTGCAGGCAGATTCTTTACCAACTGAGCTACAAGGGAAGCCCTAATAAAATAGAAAAAAACTGATTTGGGCTATTTTGCAAATGCTAATAATTATCCAGAGTAGGTAAAGGACTTGATGTATAAAATATACCCAATATCTTACAATAAATTTATCTGGAGAAAACTACTTTTCTTAGGCAGTGAACACATAAGGAATTTGATCTAAATCTTACCAAAGAGAAGATTAATAGAAAATAAATTATCTTCTTAAAGGGATAAAATAATCCATGAAGCATTACTAACAAACACAGATTCAATTTTAGTGAAAATCTTTGGAAAAATTCTTACAAATCTCATAAGGTCTATACCCCACATAAAGAGAAAAAATTCTAGTCAGCTCCAACTGTGGCTACTCCTTGCAGTTGTAATAAGTACAGAGTTTTGCTGACCTTTTAAAAATTTAAGTGAGCCAAATCATATTGTTTAATGGGTTCCACATGACATTTTGAACTTGTTTAGAGACATAGCAAATAGGGCTATTAATAGTGTGTTGAACTGTGAATTGATATGATCCATCTGAAGTCAATTGAGTTTTTGAACTGTGTCTATTAGAATGGAGAAAAGCAACTTAAAGATTTTGAATAGCATGGACTTAAGAAATTTGGTAGACTAAACTACCTTAGAACTAATTATGCAAAAATGAAGCATTTACTCAAAGGATCTGTTTAACAGTGCTTACTGTTGCTGTTTTATAAGGTTTTTTTTTTAAGCATTGTAGTAAAAAAATTCCCTCACATTGCCAATAATTTGGAATATTATATAACAAATGTGATAAAACACTAAAATTATAATGTGTTGTGTGTGTATCTGCATACACACATGTATATTTTGTATATATACACAAACACACTGTGTTTCTAAAAATACATCTAGGGTATGGAGATCAAGATGGTGGAATAAAAGGACATGGAGCTCACCCCCTCCCACAAATATATCAAAAATACATCTATGTGTGGAACAATTCTCACAGAATACCCACTGAACCCTGTCTGAAGATCTAATACAGCCAAAGCTGCAGGAAAGATCACCATGTTACAGGGTAGGACAAAAGAATAAAAAAGTTAATTGGGATGGAACTTGTGCTCCTGGGAGGGACCTGTGAAAGAGGAAAGGTTCCCTCACCCTGGGTCACTCCTTCACCAGCTAGGATCTCAGCTGGGACAGAGAGGGAACTTCAGAAGCTTGGAGAAGAGTGCAGCAGCTGGCTTGGAGAGGGCAGGACAGGTGGTCCTTGCTACTTTGCTGCACTTACCAGCCCCAGATACCTGCCTGCTGGTGTGTGTGGTGCCTGGGTGCTGAAACTCTGCCTTTAGTGGACAGACTCAGGAAAAGAACTTGGTTTGACTGCATGGAGACAGCCTGAAGGGTCTGGTGTGTGGTCTGGACTACAGGTAGGGGTTTGTACAGAACAGAGCACAGATCTGACATAGGAGTCATACCCTTTCCCCTTGCAGTGAAAGTGTGGAGTCCTAACCACCGGATGACCAGGGAAGTTCCTACTGACACATTATGATACTCCTAGTAGATCATCCGGATAAGGCAATAGCACCCCACTCCAGTACTCTTGCCTGGAAAATACCATGGTGGAGGAGCTTGGTGAGCTGTAGTCCATGGGGTCGCTAAGAGTCAGACACGACTGAGCAACTTGACTTTCACGCATTGGAGAAGGAAATGGCAACCCACTCCAGTATTCTTGCCTGGAGAATCCCAGGGATGGGGGAGCCTGGTGGGCTGCCGTCTATGGGGTCGCACAGAGTTGGACACAACTGAAGTGACTTAGCAGCAGCAGCAGTAGATCATCTTTCCTGGACCAAGAAATTCACAAGGAATAGATATCTGAACAGACCAGTCACTAGAAGTGAAATAGAATCTGTTAAAAAAAATAAAAAATAAAAATAAAAGTCAAAGGCTTGATGGCTTTGCTGGGGAATTCTACCAAATATGCAAAGAAGAACTTATACCCATCCTTCCCAAACTCTTCCAAAGGTTGAAGAGTCTCCAAAATCATTCTGTGAAGCCACTGTTGCCAAAACCAAAGAGACTACAAAAAAAATTATAGGCCAATATCTTTGATGATAAAGAAGTAGAGTGCTGAAATATTGATGCTTTTGAACTGTAGTGCTAGAGAGGATGCTTGAGTCCCTTGAATGTCAAGGAGATCAAATCAGTCAATCCTAAAGGAAATCAACCCTGAATACTCTTTGGAAGGACTGATGCTGAAGCTGAAGCTCCAATAATTTGGCCATCTGATGCAAACAGCTGACTCATTGGAAAAGACCCTGATGCTGGGAAAGATTGAAAGCAGGAGGAGAAGAGGACGACAGAGGATGAGATGGCTGGATGGCATCACCGACTCAATAGACATGAATTTGAGCAAACTCCGGGAGATGGTGAAGGACAGGGAAACCTGACGTGCTGCAGTCCATGGGGTTGCAAAAAGTTGGGCATGACTTGGATACTGAACAACAACAATATCTTTGATGAACATAGATGCAAAAAGTCTCAAGAAAATATTAATGAACCAAATCTAAAAACACATAAAAATGATCATAAGCCATGATTAAATTGGATTCATCCTAGGATCAAAAGCATGGTTCACAATATACAAATCAATGTGCTGCACCATATCAACAAAAGACAAAAAAGACATGATCATCTCAATAGATGCAGAAAAGCATTTGATAAAATTCAACATTCATTCATCACATATACTCTCTCCAAACTGTGTATAAAAGAAAGAACATGTCTCAACACGATAAAAGGTATTTATAACAAATCTAAAACCAACATAATACTCTACAGTGAAAAGTTTAAAGCCTTAGCACTGACTTCTGGAACAAAATAATGCTTATTTTTATTCCACCCTCATCCTTCTGTTGAACTCAGTTTTGGAAGTCTTAGCCATAGAAGTAAGACAAGAAAAATAAATAAAAGGTAAATGTTAAGAAGTAAAGCTATTATTTTGCCAGCAGGAGGAGAAGGGGATGACAGAGGATAAGATGATTGGATGGCATCACCAACTTGTTGGACATGAATTTGAACAAGCTCCGGGGGTTGGTGATGGACAGGGAGGCCTAGTGTGCTGCAGTCCATGAGATTGCAAAGAGCCGGACGTGACTGAAGTGAACTGAAAGTTATTATTATATGCAGAAAACATGGTACTCTACATAGAAAACCCCCAAAATGCCACACAAAAACTATCAGAACTATTAGAACTGATTAACAGATTCTGCAAGGTAGCAGAATACAAGATTAACAAAAAAAAAATCTCTTTAATTTCTTTACCCTAACATTTAAATGGGAGAAGGCAATGGCACCCCACTCCAGTACTCTTGCCTGGAAAATCCCATGGACGGAGGAGCCTGGTAGGCTGCACTCCATGGGGTCGCGAAGAGTCAGACAGGACTGAGCGACTTCACTTTCACTTTTCACTTTTATGTGTTGGAGAAGGAAATGGCAACCCACTCCAGTGTTCTTGCCTGGAGAATCCCAGGGACGGGGGAGCCTGGTGGGCTGCCGTCTATGGGGTCGCGCAGAGTCGGACACGACTGAAGCGACTCAGCAGTAGCAGCAGCAACATTTAAATATAAGAAAGAAAAAGAAAAAAAAAATCACCTTTAAAAAATCACATGAAAAAAGCTACTTAAGAATAATCCTGATCAAGGAGGTGAGAGACAGATAGACAAATATCATATGATATCACCTATTTGTATAATCTAGGAAAATTATAAAAATTAGCTTATTTACAAAATAGAAACAGATTCACAGATATAGAAAACAAACTTATGGTTGCCAAAGGGGAAAGCATTGGGAAATGAAAAGTTGGAAGCTGGGAATTAACAGATACACACTGCTGCTGCTGCTAAGTCACTTCAGTCGTGTCCGACTCTGTGCGGCCCCATAGACGGCAGCCCACCAGGCCCTGCCGTCCCTGGGATTCTCCAGGCAAGAACACTGGAGTGGGTTGCCATTTCCTCCTCCAATGCATGAAAGTGAAAAGTGAAAGTGAAGCCACTCAGTCGTGTCCGACTCTTAGCGACCCCATGGACTGCAGCCTACCAGGCTCCTCCATCCATGGGATTTTCCAGGCAAGAGTACTGGAGTGGGTTGCCATTGCCTTCTCCGAGATACACACTACTATATATAAAACAGACAAACAATAGTGACCTACTGTATAGCACAAGGAACTCTATTCAGTATTGTGTAATGACTTATGGGGGAGAAGAGTCTGAAAGGAATATATGTTTACAACTGAATTACTTTGCCATATACCTGCAAGTAACACAATCCTGTAAATCAAGTGGAATTTTTTTTAAGTGATGCTAAATGTGTGCTATATATATTACTATACAATGCATGAGATTGGAATTAGGTGTTTTTTTTCTCCCATTTGAAATTTTAGCACACTAATACTGGTGAAACTGAGTATATGTTCCTTTAAGGTCTTATAAAATGAGATTTTTGTGTCATATTTTGTCTGTCCTTTTAAAAATAGTAAACTTTGCATACTGAGAATTCCATGAAAGCAATTGCAGAAAGCACTTATATAGCTCCAGAGTTTTCATTATGGATACAGAGTGGTAAAAATCAATTCATTCTTGTTGCAGCAAGAAAGATGTTTGAACATTATTTTAGCAACTATTACTTTTGAAAGCAAATTCCTAGGGGAAGACGGTCTGCATTTTTCTCCATTTGGATTTGTCCATGTTTGTGAACAAAGACATATATTAATTAAAATGTTTTAAATATACAACTAAGATAAATATGTGAAAGCCCCAATAAAGGACCATGCTTCATCATCATTGTAATTCCCCTTGTCATTGTAAATGTACATATTTACAACAAGGTTGAAATGTATAAACACTGAATTATATGTCTTGATGTTAGAACTTTGGAAAAATCTAGCTTACTAAAATAAAATCTTGTAAATGGACTGTGATTTAACAAATATATATATATGTATACACACATATACTTATAAATATTTCTGTGTTAAGAAAGAGATGGAGGTCATGTTTCAGCTATAAACTCAGAGGTAATATCTTGAATATCTCTATTCCTTTTCCCCCACATCCATCTCTAGTTATCCCCGCTATTATGTGTACCTTTGGATTAATACCTATAAGGAATATGTCAGGGCTTCCCTATCCTGTCTCTTCCAGGTGGATGTGGTCAGTGAAGAACATCAGAAAGAGTTCACTGAGAGGGAGAATATTGAGTGCAGTATATTTGTTTTTCTGATTCTCTTTCTGCAAGGTAGTTTTTGAAGTGAACTGGTGGTCAGATCCATGGTCACAGCTCCTGTCAGAAAGCCCTCTCTTCTCAACTCACCCTCCATAATGGGGTTCTGATGTCTGTTCCATATCTTTGCTTTGTTTTGACAATATCGACAATACTGTTTTATTATTTTTTAATTTAAATTGATTTATTTTAATTAGAGGCTAATTACTTTACAATACTGTTTTAAAAATTAGAGTCTCCTCAGATTTCTTGGTTCAGTGATGCTTTTTGTTTCCTAGAAACAGGAAAATGTCTGGAATCTACTTCTTTTTTTTTAATTTTTATTTTTTTAATTTAAATTTATTTATTTTAATTGGAGGCTAATTAGTGCTGAAAATCTTGCAGTGACAGTGGGGCTTAATTCCAAATACACTGAGATTTTAAATGTATATCATTTATATATTTATAGAATGTCTACATCAATTTATTTTTAATCATAATAAAATACATATCAAGTAGTTGAGTGGTTTAAAGGAAAACAATTCATTTTACTGATTTTTAAAATGTTATGTGTAGGTCATTTCAAAGTTTGGAATTTGTGAGTGGGAATGGGTATGAGCTTTACTAAAGAATTACAGTCGACTTTTAGGTAAATATCAGCATTTTTGAGTTGTACGCTCTAACACTGGCAACATTAAGTAGGACAAACATGTAAATTGTGAAAGTACTAACTGAAGAAATATAATTATTAATAAAAGCTAAGTGTCTGTTCAGAAATGCATTTTTAGAGACAACACTTTTGGCTATTGGTCAGGTATGAAGATCAGTGAACTCTTTCCCCAAAAAATGAATAATAAGGCTGGACAGTATCAATTTAGCACTTTGCAAATTGACCAAAGTCATGTAGTCATCTGAGGGGTCGTTCATAGCTTTGTAGTATAAATTAAAATTGTTTAGTAACATATAGATGAGGGGAAGTAATGTCATATTGTGATGAAGAGCTGCATCTCTGGGCTCTCAGGTGGCCAGGCTCAAAGCCTGACTCTGCCACTTGATTTTGTGATCCTGGGCAACTTATTTATCTCTTCAGTTTTCTCATCCATAAGATGGATTCAATTTTAGTACCTTTCCTCACAGGGTTATTATAGGTATGTATATGATATATATTAACTACTTCGAGACATGAACATGATAAGCACTGAGTAAATGTTAGGTGTTCTTACTTATTTTATTTATTTATTTATTTATTTTTACTTTATTTATTTTAATTGGATTTCACCACAATCTCTTACTTGTGAGAAGGGAGGAAAAATCCAGTTTTATAATTGTTTAGAATAGTCAACTTATGTGTCAGTGCCAATAAATGGACTTCATCATATATAGTATACATTAAATATTAGAAGGGATGCTTCTGTCTAGTAAATGTATGTATAGCCCTTGTGCTGTTAAGAGTACATGAACACAGAGCCTATAGGAACCAACTGACCACAGGGATGTTAAATAGTATGGCCGTGTTAGAAAACAGTGTAAGCTTCTGAAAAAGTTAAAAATACATCTCTTGTATAACCTAGCCTTTCTACTCCTGGGTGTTTACTCATGAGAAATGAAAGCATATGTCCATGCAGAGTTGTCCATGAATGAACAAAGCAGCTTTATTTTGTAATATTGAAAAACTGGAAACAGACCTGATGTTAATGAACAGAGGAGTTTTTCAAATGGTGGTTATTCCATATGTGGAATCCAAGTCAGTAATAAAAAGGAATGAACTATAGACACACTTAAATACATGGATGAACCTCAAAATGATCATGCTGAGTGAAAGAAGCCATACAGAAAAAGAGTACAAGTGGTATGCTTCCATTTCTGTGACATTTTTGAAAATGCAAACTAATTTATAGTGAATAACTGCAGACGAATGGCTGTTTAAAGACAGTGGAGATAGGATGGAAAGGGCGAGATTACTAAGGAGCTTGAGAAAACTTTTGGATGTGATATATACGTTCATTATTTTGATTGTGCTGATGGTTTCCTGAGTGTATACATAGGCTTCAGTTCAGTTCAGTCGCTCAGTAGTGTCCGACTCTTTGCAACCCCATGGATTGCAGCACACCAGGCCTTCCTGTCCATCACCAACTCCCAGAGTTTACTCAAACTCATGTCCATTGAGTTGGTGATGCCATCCAACCATCTCATCCTCTGTTGTCCCCTTCTCCTCCCACCTTCAATCTTTCCCAGCATCAGGGTCTTTTCAAATGGGTCAGCTCTGCACATCAGATGGCCAAAGTATTGGAGTTTCAGCTTCAACATCAGTCCTTCCAATGAACACTCAGGACTGATTTCCTTGAGGATGGACTAGTTGGATCTCCTTGCAGTCCAAGGGACTCTCAAGCGTCTTCTTCAACACCACAGTTCAAAAGCATCAATTCTTCAGTGCTCAGCTTTCTTTATAGTCCATTTCTCAAATCCATATATGACTACTGGAAAACCATAACCTTGACTAGATGGAAGCATATCAAATTCAATATGAACAGCCTTTATATTTGTATGGCAATTATAGCTTAAGAAATCTGTTTTTAAAAATATATTTCTTCCATAAGCTAAATGGATATAAAATTTTAACATTTTCTTGAGTTGTTTTATTGCTGGTTTTTAATAGTGAGCTCAATTGGAATTTTATCTTTAAAATTTAAACTTCAGTTTAGGTTCACTGTAACCTAAGATGTCCTGCATTCTGTACAAGATTATTTATGCAAAGTAATAAATTATAAACTAGCAAAAGTGATATTTTATATGACAGTATTTCAGTTGAGTGTGTTTTCTCTGTTAGGTGTGGATTTCAGCAAGTTCAGTTCATGGAAATATTTGTTTCAGTGCAGCCTCAATCCCACATGTGTATCTACACTGCAGTTCTTTGGAGAGGGGAGAAGGTTATTGAAAATATTATCCTAGAATGATTATTTTACATACAGTGATTGAGTTGTAAAAATTTAATTTATGTGTATATTATAGGGAGACTTGATCATTCAAAGGGAGACATGTGCATACAGTTATAAGGAGCCATTTATTTTTTTATTTGTAAGTTTTTGGATAAAATTGGTTAATAATAAGCAAACTTTGGTAGGGTATTTTAACAGAATTCTGAATATTCCATATTTCAGTGTGCCAAATACTAAAGTTATCAGGAATGTAATACTTTGTCATTATGTTAGGTCATTTATGTAAAATAGGCTCCATTTATTCCAAAATGAGAATTACTTTGAAACTTCTAATGCTTAGATATTTAAATGCTATGATTAAGCTGTAATGAATATTTAAATCTTTGGAGTCAGACAGAGTTGCTGCTAATGCCAATCAAATCTAGGATGACCAAAGAAACCCTGCTTTCATGAATAAGTAATCTTTCTCCCCATGAGTTTTCTGAATAGTCTGAGAACTCGTGTGGGAATAGGGAAAACACTGTTTGAATGACATTTTATCTAAAAAAGTGAAGCAACCACAGGAGCAGATGTAGTGTATTAGAGTCTGCTTGACCTGTTCACAAGGCTTTGTGAGTTTTGAACTTGAAATAAAATGCTTTATTTGATTCTAAACTATAGCTAACAATATCAGATTGGTGTCTGAATATATAATGTCTTTATTATTCTTAGGAATTACATTTTGGTAATCAAGTATGAATTCTCAAATAATTTAGTGGTTGCTATTTTAACTTTATGATGGTAATAATGTTCTTGTACAAATAAGCTTCCTAAGTTTCAAAGGTCAGTATGACATTGCAGCTTTGCCTGTGAAATTTCGTAGTAGTCATGTTCAGTTCAGTTCAGTTCATTCACTCAGTCGTGTCCGAGTCTTTGCAACCCCATGAATCGCAGCATGCCAGGCCTCCCTGTCCATCACCAACTCCCGGAGTTCACTCAGACTCACGTCCATTGAGTCCGTGATGGCATCCAGCCATCTCATCCTCTGTCGTCCCCTTCTCCTCCTGCCCCCAATCCCTCCCAGCATCAGAGTCTTTCCCAATGAGTCAACTCTTCGCATGAGTAGTCATGTTATTCTATTTTAAAACATTTTCTAAATATCACAGTGAACTGTATGAAATTGTTTAAAATTTGAACTATATTATAGAAGTATTCTACTGGTGGTAGATGTCAAGATAGTTCAGTTGTAAGGTGTATTATTAAAAGAAAATTTCTCAATAGGATAATTAAAAGTAAGTACTAAGAAAGACCTTATATTAGACTTAAATCTCTACTAATACCAGTGGACTTGTAGTCTCTTTGGGAATATTCCTGAGGTTTCAGGATGGAGCAGTATCCATTGTTTCTGTAAGGCCTCTCAAATCCATCACCCAAAGACAGGACAAGAAATATTATCTTCAGAAAGAAGCTCATCTTGGAAACTAAAGCCTTGTGTATCAAAAGTCTTATGCCTATGGAGGGCAAAATTTCTCCAGTGTAACTCAGAAGAAAATGCAGAAAAGGGAATAACTGTTACTGCCAAAAAAAAAAAAAAAATTAAACAATGATAGGAAATTTTGTGATTTGTACTTTTATTACTCCTAAACTTTGCACATCTCTAATTAAATTTTAATATTTATTACACATCTAAGTAGTGTGCCAGAGGAAAAGATATCCAAATATTTATAGATATAAAACAGACCTGCATTTCTTGATCATTTTATTATTCAGTGGATAGAGGAAGTGGTCATTAGACATGTATATAACTACTAATCATACACAGTAGATTACAATAAGTGCTATGCATTTATTACCATTTATTAATTCCGTAACTATTTATAGTATGGCTCCATTGCTGGGAAGATCAAAATGCCTAAGGTGTGATTCTTGGTCTCAAAGAGCTCACAGTGTAATGTGGAAGATAAGCACACCAGTATAGAAGAAAAAATCGATACTAGATGGTTCACAGGGAATGTAGGCATACGGCATTGGTATCCTGGTCTCTTCGGGAACAAGTATTCTTGTGGAATTTCTTTCTAGAGGCTTTCGCTGTTGTATAGGGTGTGTTTGCAAAATAGAGTGCAATAGAGGGAGTGATTCAAAATGTGCCACCTTTTTCCATTATTGTTGCTGTTTCAGAGAAACGTGTATAGATATTTAGCCCAATAGGATCAAATGGGTAAAAACACCATAAATAAATTTAATATATTTCATCTTGAATTTTGTAAACATTTGGAAATCTAGAACAGTATTTAGATACTGTTCAAAATAATTAAAAGTGAAATATTTTAATGTCATCATAGGTTGAATTTCTATATAAGTAAGAGGCTTTATATTTATATCCATACAGAAAATAAGCAGAATGTACATTTCAGTGATTGTCCTTTCATTGTGCCAATGTATCATTTTGTTGAGGTTTTTACATACCAAGTAATCAAACATTGTATGTATATGTGTTATATAATATCAGTATAGTAGCTGTAATGCATTTCAAGCTTGAAGCCAGTTG
The DNA here is from genome assembly GCF_019923935.1 of Bubalus bubalis. NCBI lineage: Eukaryota > Metazoa > Chordata > Mammalia > Artiodactyla > Bovidae > Bubalus > Bubalus bubalis. The sequence continues at coordinate 27,922,138 of NC_059181.1, forward strand.
TATGGGCTTAATTGTGATATTTGAAAAATCTTTTTAAACAGAATAATATATAAACATATATGCACATACATATATTATATATGTATTTCCAATAGATGTCTGAAAGTTCTATATCCTAGAGTCATAGGTTATTTCACAAGAACTGACAGTGAATTGCAAGTAAGAAAAAGTATTTTATTATTTTTAAAAATTGAGGTTTTGGATTATATTTAATAGTAAATCAATGCTTCACTTTTTTTTCTTTACTTTGAACGTTTGTATTGAATGGATATAACTCTTTCCTATAAACTTTGACCACATGTGATTCAGTGTGAAAATGTTAGAAGCGAATTGAATAATGAAAAAAGGTATAGAATTTCTCTTAAAATGTACTAGGACATTTTAAGAGAAAAGAAAACATAGAAGAAACATTCTGAATGAGTGGTGACTCACTCCCACACATTGCATATTGCCTCCATGAATTAATTGAAAGTGGATTTGTGTGTCCATAGACTCCTTCTATAGACTAAAAATGACAGTCAAGTCTCTACTTGGTTACAGTAAATGCTTCTCTCTCAAAAACCTTTAATCATATGAATATCACCAATGCAAAAATAGGATCCAGGTGAATAAGAGTTATTTCTTTGATGCTTTAAGAACTAGACATTACTATAGAAACAAGGGACTTTAGTCTATAAGGTTTTAATACCTCTACTCTATTTACCATTGCAACAGAGGTTTACAAAAGGAGTCCTAAAGGCCTTGTTTGGATTTTCTAGAGCTTCAGCACAGTCATGGTGGATGTCAAAGTGAAGGAACCTTAAGTCCATGAAGGAGAAAAAACAATAAGCCAGACTTTAAATAGAATCTCTGATGCAGGATATGGGAAGCTTGGGGCTGGTGCACTGGGATGACCCAGAGGGATGGTATGGGGAGGGAGGTGGGAGGGGGGTTCAGGTTTGGGAACATGTGTACACCCGTGGCAGATTCATGTTGATATATGGCAAAACCAATACAATATTGAAAAGTAAAAAAAAATAAAAATTAAAAAAAAACAGAGACATCACTTTACCAATAAAGATTCATATAGTCAAAAATAAATAAATAAATAGAATCTCTGTTCATTGAGGATGACCATCACCACGTGCATGTAATGGACAGTTTTGGATGTTTCCAGAATATAATATTTATAGAGGGTTTCAGTTTTCTGTGACATAATATTATTTAGAAGATCTACCCCTATCATACCATCAGTGATGGTAGGTATGTAGCTTATTTTCAAAACAGTTGATATGCCTTACAAATATATTGAATCTCCTTTCTGCTAATTATGATCCTATTGATCATCCAAGTCACTAATTTTCCTTGACACTCATTGCATTCCATTTTCTCAATGAAAAAATGTCTATATCTATATGGACACATCATTTATTATTGTTTTGTAATAAAATAATAAAATATTCATTAGTATGATCATGGAAATAATTAAATCTGACTCAGTTCTCATTATAATTTTCCCCTTTCACCATCTCCAATTCATGATTATCAACCCTTGCATTGAAATTTTCTGATTAAAGGAAATTTGCACTGTGCTAATTTTCAAATTTCAACTCTGATTGTCTCTCTCTTTTCCTGTAGCAGCTGATCTGTGTCTTCTGTTTTGTTGCTTTATGGATCAAACCAGTTTTGTATATGATGTCTACTAATGTTTAAGTTCATTCTATTAATCACTACTCAATAGGCTTACATATTAATCTATTGATGCACTATTTATTCATGCATTCACAAATACATTTGGAAAGCCTACCATATTCAAAGAATTCTAGAGAGAACTTGAGAAACAGAAATGAATATTTGGTCTTGTCATCCCAAAGACTGCAAAGTGTAGAGAGGAGAGAAGATACTTAAGCAGGTAATTATAAAATAATGTGATTGATGCAGTAATATGCTTCTTCACTGAATGTTATGGAAACATTGGGGAAGAATATCTTATCCTGGGGTGTTAGGAGAAGCTTCATGAGTAATCAAAAGCTGACTCTTAAAAGACAAGCGAGTGTTGGCCAGGTAAGAAGAACATTCTGAGATGAAGGGACTTGAGCAGACACAGTGGGGGAAGAGCAGCATCACGCTTGCAGGGAATTATTAAAAATTTAGTAGTGGCCATCTTAAAGCATGAGGCATTTGATGTCAAGGGAGACTTAGAGTTAGGCAAGGGTCAAATCATGGAATAACGTTTAAATCATGTTCAAGAACTTGGACTTCACCTGTGGGTGATTGTTAACCACTGAGGAGTTTTAAGCAGGAGAGTTATCTGGTCAGATTTATATTTTAGTTGAATCTACTGGCTCTATGTCACAAAGATATGTGGAATAGTCCAGAGAAACAGGGATGGCCATGAATACTTGGACTCTAGGAATTATTATGTGAAAACAGAACTAGATCAAGTACAAAAGACCATATGTTGCCCCAGATCCATGATTCAGAAAGTAGATTGCCAGGTGCTAGGGAGAGTGTGGAATGGGGGATGACTACTAATTGGTGCAGGGTTTCTTTGTGTGGTAATGAAAATATTCTGGAATTTGATGAATTGTGAATATACTACAGGTTGTGAATATACTAAAGAGCAGTGATTGTACACTTCGCAGGAGTGAAGTTTATGCTGTGTGATTTATGTCTCAATAAGCTGGCATTAAAAAAGTCCTTAGTGGTGACTGAATGGAGAGAGATGGAAATACATAAGAAGACTTACAAGTTTCTTGTTTTGGTGACCAGGTTGATGCTTGTGGTACCAATATAATAAATGCTTCCAGATAAGGGGACATTATTGGATGGGAGTGGTAATGAAATTGGGGGTAGGTGATGTTGATTTCAGATATAGAGAGTTTGAGGTCTGTTTAGCATTCTCTTGTACCTAAAATGGTGGTTGGTCTACTCCATAGATATAAATTTGGTAACACTTATCCTACAGTTTCAGTGGCTCCCCCAATTTTTCTGCTTCCATATATTCCAGAAATGCAACAGAATTTCATGCATCCCTCTTGGCATGACAGTGATTTCCATTTCAGAAATAGAATATATTAGAATCTACCATGTGGAGAATTATAGTTTAAACAGGTCTGCCTGTCAGAGATGTGTTCCATAGGGAATTTCTGGCCATGCTTCCCATGTCCCTCATTGGAAATTATTAATATCAATGATGGTCAAAACCATGAGGTTAGGTACCATTGCCTATAGTTTTATGTTAAGTGAGGAGAACATGTAATGGTCAGAAAAGGAAGTGTAGTACAAAAATGCTCACATAGAGAATGAAAACCAATTGGAGGAAAAATACTTAGAAGATCTTGTTTTAAATTTTTTTATTTATTTACTAAATGAATAAATAAGGAAATGAGTGCAATTTCCAGTAAACTAATGAAAGAATTTTAGGAGTGACAGAATGATCAAGTATTTTATAATTAAGAGATAAGTTCAGTAAGATAAAACTGAAGCATATCCATTGGATTTGATGATTAGGGAGGGATTCAGCTCAATTCAGTTCAGTCGCTCAGTCGTGTCTGACTCTTAAAGCTGAATTTCAGGGATGACTAGGACATAGCCAGGAGGAGGGGAAGAAATGGATGTGGACTATACTCCTAGGAAATGTGGGTGGTAAAGGAGAGAGGGATTGAGAATTTAGGAGGGTTCTGAAAGAAGTTTTAATACAACTTTTTCAATATCAAGTAATTCTCATAAATAAGAATTCCTATGATACTATTCAGGAATCATATTTAACCAATTTTTAACTCTTCTGTGATACCAGAATTAGACTGCCATCAAGTCTGATCATTTCTTTTCTTAATTAATGTAATGTAGAGGTCTTTAAGGGACCATCCATTCAAAATGTCATCCATCTATGTATTCTATTTAACCCTGTACTTGGAGGTTAAATTCACATATCAGTCTTTTTTTTTTTTTTTTTTTTTGTAGAATTGACTGATAAAACCTGGGACTTTAGTGATGTCATATCTGTAAGAGACATGTCAGAAATTGATGACATTTCCATTGTTAGTAATTCTGTGATGTTCTGTTTTATTTTTCCCATTTGATTTTATTGGTAAATCTCTGCTTTAAATCATAGAAATAAAAGTTCCACAGGTATTTGTTATACAAGCTATACATATTAACATTTCAAAACATTTCATTATGCACTGTTGAAGCACATATTTCTATCAATACCAGCATGTCTGTTATTGAGAGCTATCCCCTTTCCCTTTCCTATTTCGTACACTCTTCTTCTTTAATTCTTCCCTGGATCCCCCTTTTTTTTCTCCATCATTCAGAAATGTAAACCAGTTTTATTCAGTGTCCTCCTTGCCTGTGACTGAAAGCAGGGGTTGTCTTTCTGTTTTGTAGAACAACACCAACAAGTTTTATTTAAACATTTCGTTTTACTTTAAGAATGGAGAATTCTAGAATGAGGATCTATTGTTCCTATTTTTTTCAATGCCTGTATACTGACTCCTTCACCCATTGCCCATGACTGTTCATTAAACTGTGCTTCTGAAATGCAAAAATCCTTTTATTATCAGTCTAGTGGCATTTGATAGATCATTATGCCTGAAATACAGGCAGAAGTAGAGATGGTTAATCACTCCTTTTTCTCCTTCTTGGCCTCCTTTCTGGAATTTCTTCCCTGCATGATGTCCTGATTCTTTCTCTGCATTCCACTGTCACATTCACCTGCTCCTTCAGTGGTCCTTTTCATGCCTCACTGCCAGTGTTTGTGTAAACAACGCAGCTGCTTTTTGTGCTATTTTTTATCCCTGTTCACTCCCACCTTGCTCAAGACACTTATCACCCCCTCTGTGTCACCAATTTTGCAATGTAGATCACTCTCTAATCTTTGCCTCCTTCTAGACCCTGTCTGCTCTCTCTGACTTTGACCCGAATACTTATCTTTCCTACTGTAACTTTAAATTTGATATGTTTAAAGCTGTATTTGATAGATAAGTAGATTTCTTGCTCAGTAGAGAGGTAGCCTCACACATGTCATAATATGCACCAAGAAAATATCATGTCAAATACAGAATTTAATTGATCAGGATATAGAAAAGCCTCAGCTTGATGCTCTGTGGTGACCTTGATGGGTGGGTTTGGGTTGGGTGGGAAGGAGATCCAAGATGGAGAGGATATATGTGTACGTATGACTTACTCACTTTGTTGTACAGCAGAAGCTAACACAACATTGTAAAGCAACTATACCCCAATAAATTAAAAAAATGGTTTTGTAAAAAAAAAAGTGAACATTGAGAAAATAAAAATTCTTTTGAAATTTTCTTATGTCATTCCAAACATTGCCCAAAATGGTTTTGACATGCACATCAGCCACAATGATATTAAGTGTTTATCATTGTGCATTTTGAGTTATCAGAGCCATTATAATGGTAATTAGTCTAGAAATCCCATATTGAAATTAAAAAAACAAACCTCCAAATTTCTTCTTTGAAAGGCTTATGCTTAAACCTGCCATTATTCTTCTCACCTAACACCCAAAACTGCACCTCATTTGATTATTTGTTTCCTGATTGAACAGTAATGTAACACACAATCTTGTTTAAACAAGTATTACAAGACAGAGTAGATTATACTTAACCATTTATCACAAACCTTTAGGCTTTATAGGAATAGCAAACTACTGTTGATTTTAATGTGTCACATTGTCATCATTCTTCTGATTTAAAAAGCAGATGGAATTTCCAATAAACCATTCACTGCAACCCACACTTGTTAGCATGATCAATTTATCACACTTGTTTTACAAAGTTGTAAGAAAACCCCACAGAAGGGTGTTACTAAAAATTACAGCTGATGTAAGCTTTTCACATTATGCCAAAGGAAGGGCAGTTGACACTACCAAGAAATAAACTCCACTGCGGCCTCCTTAATCATTTGTCAAGATATATTATGTCCTTGTCAATATCAAGGGGTAAACACTGTCATTAATCTGCAAGTGAGGAAATAAGTAACCATGTCAGTGTTTGGATGCCTAGCTGTTAATGGAAATTCATCTTACTGCATCTTTCTTCCTTTTTAATTTTATCCTATTGTTCAGTTTCCATAAAATGTGCAGTTACATTGTAATGTTTGGAAAATATATATAATGCATTATTACGATGTTGGCCATTGTGAAATTTGCTGGGTGTGCTTAGTCAGACAGTCACTGACAGTGCAGTAGTTAAGCTGAGCCAGCATAGATTAGTCTAAATGAGAACTCACCAGCCATAAATTTAACAAAGTGTTCATTTTCTGAAGTGATTGCTTTATGCATCTGCAAATAGAAAATAGAACATTCAACTGTGTTTTTTTCCTAGAAAAATAAAAACTTGGATCTCAAAAAGCTTTCTTTAGACCCTTTAAATAGTTATTTTAATTTTAGATGCTATCGCTGATGTGTTATGCAAAAGAAGGATATTACTTACAGTGAAAATGAGATGGAATTGCATTTAAAGCTCCTATTATTTGACTTAAATTGCCACTTATGTCTTGATACCTTCCAATGGAGAATCTATCAGTTATCTAAATTAATTAGGTGAATATTAAATAAATGTAGTATATGATAATGTTTTATGTCCATCAGATTTTCCTATAAAATCCAGTGGCATGATATTTCTCCTTTGTAGGATTTCTAGTTAAAACCAATATATTAGCAATGTATCCTGTTTATCTATCAATAGCAAATCAGTAACAGTTACCTTCAAAGAATTAACAAATGAGAAGCATAACCATGAAAATAGTTAAACTCCAGGAGATAACATTGGCTGATTGCCCCAATATAATAAAGGATAATAAAACACTATTTATTGGGTTTATATACAACCTACCTGCAATGTGGGAGACCTGGGTTCAATCCCTGGGTTGCAAAGATCCCCTGGAGGAGGGAAAGGCTACCCACTCCAGTTTTCTGGCCTGGAGAATTCCCATGGACCGTATAGTCCACGGGGTTGCAAAGAGTTGGACACGACTGAGTGACTTTCACCTGTGTCAGATACTGTGTGTTATCTCATGTAATCCGCTGAAGAACACTATAAGATATGTATTATCATACTGATAAATTAAATGCCCTTCTTAGGACTACTCAGCTTAGTAAGTCATATAATGTGAATTTGAACTCAAATATGCCTGGCTTGAAAATCTCAACTGTTATGGAGTGGGTTTCCAGAGCATTTGCTCAAGGAAAATATTCTTAGATTTTATTTTGAAAAATGTCAGATATGCTATGCCTAAGTCATTAAAGCACCTTAATTAGACATGAGGTATCTGCTTTCATGAAATCCTATATTTACTTCTTAGAATTGTGATAGGCTATTCTTTCATACCGAATATGATAGGCTAAATCACATAGTGATCAACAGCACACAATCTGGATGCCAAATGCCTGGGTTCAAATTACGGCAGTGATGTTTTGAGGATGTATGACTGTAGGCATGTTACTGAACTGTTCTGTGCATTGGCTTAATGACTTGTAAAATAGGCATAGTTTTATTGGGTTATTATGAATATTAAATGTGATGATAGATGTATAGCAATTGAAACAAGGCCTACAAAATAGTAACTGCGTAGTGAACAGCAGCTGTGGCTTACAATTTTAAGAAGCAGTGTCTCCAGCTCATGTATTTCTTAATATGAATGAGAATATGTATTTCACTTAACTCTGAAGTGTCCTTAATACCAGTAATTACTGTACACATTTTCTACCCATTCCTACCTTGATTCATTCCCATTCATTCTCTTTCTCTACAGCTTTGATTGCAACATAGCCACAACTGAGTGGTTTAATATGTTCACAGGGTTGTGCAAACCTCACCACTATCTAATCTTAGAACAATTTGGTTCTCCCTAAAAGAGATACTATGGGCTTCCCAGGTGGCACAGTGGTAATGAATCCACCTGCCAATGCAGGAAACATAAGAGATGCAGTTTTGATCCCTGGGTCAGGAATATCCCTTGGAGTAGGAAGGGGCAACCCACTCTAACATTTTGCCTAGAAAATTCCATGGACAGAGGAGTCTGGTGAGCTACAGTCCGTGGGGTCACAAAGAGTTGGACATGGCTGAGTGACTGAGCACACACAAAAGAGATACTGTACTCATTAGGAGTCACACTGTATTCCCCTCCCTCCTCTCCCTGGACAATTGGATTGTGTGACATGAAGTCTTTTGTGCCTGAATTCTTGTACCTAGCATAATGTTTCAAAGTTCTTTCATGTGTAGCATGTGTCTGTACTTGATTCCTTTTCTTACTGAAAAGTATTACATTGTGTGACTATACCAAATTTTATTTATCTCTTCATCAGTTACATTCATTTGGGTTATTTCCAGTTTTTGACTATTATGGGTAATGCTGCTTTGAACATTCACATATGAGCATGAACACAGTTTCGTTTTTCTTGGGTATGTACCTATGACTGAAATCGTATCAACAGCCTGATTGTATCTTGAGAGAACCATTGTGACCTACTTGGTCTTCCACCTTCTGGCCTAGTTCATTTGTGAGTGTTTTTGCACTGTTGCCAGGATGATCTTTATGAATTTCAAATGTGATCATGTTAATCTCACATTAATTGCCTTCAGTGGCTCTTCTGTTGTTTTGGAAATAAACTATGAACAACTAAGACAAAGATCTCTGCTTTAGTGTAGAGCATATTCTACTAGATGGATCTTTGAATTATATCCTAATTTTGCATGAACATTTTACTGTTTTCTCATTGACCATCTTCATTCTAGCATATACCTGTGCCCTTTTTCCTACCTTCAGTTTGCTAACACCTGCATGTTTTTCAAAATTCCACTGAAACATTATCTTCTATGAGAAGTCTTCTGAGACACAGGTCCCTTCCCCCAATCTTTATGGCCTTTGGATTAGATATATCTTCTCAACTGACTCATAACATGTTCTTCAAGATTAGCAGACACATGGTTCTATCCAACGTCCATAAGACATTTGGTCTGCACCAAAAGATCCTTGATATTTCATCCTATCCAAAATGTCCATGAATGCATATAATCCATAATGAATGGTTTTGGACAGGACTGAACATCAAGAACCTTTTGGATTGGATTAAATAAGATAAAATATTAAAAAACTTTTGGTGTGGACCACCAAATGTCTTATGGACGTTTTGGTGAAGACTAGATGTGCTGCAAGTGTTCTTCAAACATGCGTCATAGCCTGTACCATATTCCATTATAATAGACAATTTATTTTTTTTGCTTTTGCCATTAAATTGTGAAGACCTACAGCAGAATCTTAACTCTCTTTATAGTTTTTGTTGCCATCACAGTCAGTTCAGTTCAGTTCAGTCGCTCAGTCGTGTCCGACTCTTTGCAACCCCATGAATCCCAGCACGCCAGGCCTCCCTGTCCATCACCAACTCCCGGAGTTCACTCAGACTCATGTCCATCGAGTCAGTGATGCCATCCAGCCATCTCATCCTCTGTCGTCCCCTTCTCCTCCTGCCCCCAATCCCTCCCAGCATGAGTCTTTTCCAATGAGTCAACACTTCGCATGAGATGGCCAAAGTACTGGAGATTCAGCTTTAGCATCATTCCTTCCAAAGAAATCCCAGGGCTGATCTCCTTCAGAATGGACTGGTTGGATCTCCTTGCAGTCCAAGGGACTCTCAAGAGTCTTCTCCAACACCAGAGTTCAAAAGCATCAGTTCTTCGGCGCTCAGCCTTCCTCACAGTCCAACTCTCACATCCATCCATGACCACAGGAAAAACCATAGCCTTGACTAGATGGAACTTTGTTGGCAAAGTAATGTCTGTGCTTTTGAATATGCTATCTAGGTTGGTCATAACTTTCCTTCCAAGGAGTAAGCATCTTTTAATTTCATGGCTGCAGTCACCATCTGCAGTGATTTTGGAGCCCCCCCAAAAATAAAGTCTAGAACTGTTTCCACTGTTTCCCCATCTATTTCCCATGAAGTGATGGGACCAGATGCCATGATTTTTGTTTTCTGAATGTTGACCTTTAAGCCAACTTTTTCACTCTCCTCTCTCACTTTCATCAAGAGGCTTTTTAGTTCCTCTTCATTTTCTACCATCAGGGTGGTGTCATCTGCATATCTGAGGTTATTGATATTTCTCCCGACAATCTTGATTCTAGCTTGTGTTTCATCCAGCCCAGGGTTTCTCATGATGTACTCTGCATATAAGTTAAATATGCAGGGTGACAATATACAGCCTTGACGTACTCCTTTTCCTATTTGGAACCAGTCTCTTGTTCCATGTCCAGTTCTAACTGTTGCTTCCTGACCTGCATACAGATTTCTCAAGAGGCAGGTCAGGTGATCTGGTATTCCCATGTCTTTCAGAATTGTCCACACTTTATTGTGATCCACACAGTCAAAGGCTTTGGCATAATCAATAAAGCAGAAACAGATGGTTTTCTGGAACTCTCTTGCTTTTTCCATGATCCAGCAGATGTTGGCAATTTGATCTCTGGTTCCTCTGCCTTTTCTAAAACCAGCTTAAACATCAGGAAGTTCACAGTTCACGTATTGCTGAAGCCTGGCTTGAAGAATTTTGAGCATTACATTACTAGCATGTGAAATGAGTGCAATTGTGCGGTAGTTTGAGCATTCTTTGGCATTGCCTTTCTTTGGGACTGGAATGAAAACTGACCTTTCCCGTCCTGTGGCCACTGCTGAGTTTTCCAAATTTGCTGGCATATTGAGTGCAGCACTTTTCACAGCATCATCTTTCAGGATTTGAAATAGCTCAACTGGAATTCCATCACTTCCACTAGCTTTGTTTGTAGTGGTGCCTTCTAAGGCCCACTTGACTTCACATTCCAGGATGTCTGGCTCTAGATGAGTGATCACACCATTGTGATTATCTGTGCCTTGAAGATCTTTTTTGTACAGCTCTTCTGTGTATTCTTGCCACCTCTTCTTAATATCTTCTGCTTCTGTTAGGTCCATACCATTTCTGTCCTTTATCGAGCCCATCTTTGCATGAAATGTTCCCTTGGTATTTCTAATTTTCTTGAAGAGATCTCTAGTCTTTCCCATTCTGTTGTTTTCCTCTATTTCTTTGCATTGATCGCTGAAGAAGGCTTTCTTATCTCTTCTTGCTATTCTTTGGAACTCTGCATACAGATGCTTATCTTTCCTTTTCTCCTTTGCTTTTCGCTTCTCTTCTTTTCACAGCTATTTGTAAGGCCTCCCCAGACAGCCATTTTGCTTTTTTGCATTTCTTTTCCATGGGGATGGTCTTGATCCCTGTCTCCTATACAGTTTCATGAACCTCATTCCATAGTTCATCAGGCACTCTATCTATTAGATCTAGTCCCTTAAATCTATTTCTCACTTCCACAGTATAATCATAAGGGATTTGATTTAGGTCTTACCTGAATGGTCTAGTGGTTTTCCCTACTTTCTTCAATTTAAGTCTGAATTTGGTAATAAGGAGTTCATGATCTGAGCCACAGTCAGCTCCTGGTCTTGTTTTTGCTGACTGTATAGAGCTTCCCCATCTTTGGCTGCAAAGAATATAATCAATCTTATTTCAGTGTTGACTATCCGGTGATGTCCATGTGTAGAGTCTTCTCGTGTGTTGTTGGAAGAGGGTGTTTGCTATGACCAGTGCATTTTCTTGGCAAAACTGTATTAGTCTTTGCCCTGCTTCATTCTGTATTCCAAGGCCAAATTTGCCTGTTGCTCCAGGTGTTTCTTGACTTCCTACTTTTGCATTCCAGTCCCCTCTAATGAAAAAGACATCTTTTTTGCGTGTTAGTTCTAAAAGGTCTTGTATGTCTTCATAGAACCGTTCAGCTTCTTCAGCATTACTGGTTGGGGCATAGACTTGGATTACTGTGATATTGAATGGTTTGTCTTGGAAACGAACAGCCTTGACATAACCCTGTCCCAATTTGGAACTTTTCCATTGTTCCATGTCCAGTTCTAACTGTTGCTTCTTGACTTGCCTACATTGTTGATAGCTCTAGTACTTTAAATAAATTGAATTAAATGATAGGTAGTATGACTGCTGAAATCATTTGATTATCAGAAAACATGATAAACTTTTTCTCTGTCAAATTGTAAAAGACATTAATCTTCAGTAAGATGTATTTTTCAAATCTTATTGACAATTAGAGTACAGTACTGTGGTTTTATTTGTGTATATGTAATTAGAGCTTACACATTTCATCATATAGCTTTTATTTTATCTGAGTTATATGATCATATATGGATATTTGATTATATTCATGATGTATTTTAGGTGAGATAACAGTTATATTTAAAATGGCCTTTTTATAATTTGTTTTTCTTTTTCTCTTTTTTTATTGACTGAAATGTTCTTTACATTTTATAACACTTTGCAATTTTCAGATGTTTCATACACGTGATTTCATATAATCTTATTGTAATCCTACTGCCCCTCCCCTCACCCACTTGCCACTGATAACTGCTAGTTTGTTTTCTGTATCTGTGAATCTCTTTCTTTTTTGTGTGTTATTCATTAGTTTGATGTATTTTTAAATTCCATATATAAATGATATCATACAGCGTTTGTCTTTCTCTGACTTATTTTACTTAGCATAACGTCTTCCAAATCCAGCAATACTGCTGCAAATGGCAAGTTTTCATTATTTTTTATGGTTGAGTAGTAGTCCAATGTTTATATGGACCACATCTTCTTTATCCAGTCTTCTGCCGATCGATACTTAGGTTGTCTCCATACCTTGGCAATTGTCAATAATGCTGCTATGATGTGTCTTTCCAAATTAGGGTTTCATGTTTTTTTTTTTTAAATACATACCCAGGAGTGGAGTTGTTGGGTGATAAGGTATTTCTGTTTTTAGTTTTTTTAGAAGCCTCCATACTGTTTTATCGGAGAAGGCAATGGCACCCCACTCCAGTACTCTTGCCTGGAAAATCCCATGGACGGAGGAGCCTGGTGGGCTGCAGTCCATGGGGTCACTAAGAGTCGGACCAGACTGAGCGACTTCACTTTCACTTTTCACTTTCATGCACTGGAGAAGGAAATGGCAACCCACTCCAGTATTCTTGCCTGTAGAACCCCAGGGATGGGGGAGCCTCATGGGCTGCCATCTATGAGGTTGCATAGAGTCAGACATGACTGAAGCGACTTAACAGCATACTGTTTTATACAGTTGCTGCACCAATTTATAATCCCAGCAGCCGTGTATGAGGGTATGAGGTCACATTTCATTGTGTTTTTTAATTTATTTTTTATTTGGAGGATAATTGCTTTTTAGTGTTGTGTTTCTCTCTGCCATAAAACTCAAATCAGCCATACTTATATATATATATCCTCCCTCATGAACCTCCCTTCCCCTCTGATCCCACTCCTCTAGGTAGTGACAAAGCATCAGGCTGCTCACTGTGGCTTTGATTTGCATTTCCGTGATGATTAGCATTGTTGAACATCTTTTCATCTGCCTGTTGGCCATCTGCATTTCCTCTTTGGAAAAATATCAATTCAACTCTTCTACTCATTTTTTCATTGGCTTGTTTGTATTTTTTGATGTTGAGTTGCATGAAGTGTTTTTTTAGTTCATTGGTTACTAACCCCTTGTCAGTCATATCATATGCAAATATCTTCTTCCATTGCGTAGGTCATCTTTACATTTCATCAATGATCTTTACTGTTCAAGAGCTTTTAAGTTTAATTATATCCCATTTGTTTACTTTTGTTTTTATTTCCATTACTCTAGGATATGGTTCCAAAATTTATTGCTATGATTTATTTCAAAGAATGTTCTATGTTTTCCTCTAGGAGGTTTATAGTATCTGGTCTTACATTTAGGTCTTTGCTCCATTTTATTTTCATATATGGTATTAGAGAATGTTATAATTTCATTCTTTTAAGTGTAGCTATCCAGTGTTCCCAGCACCACTTATTGAAGTTGCAGTCTTTTCTCCATTGTATATCCTTGTCTCCTTTGTCATAAATTGACATCAAGTGTGTGGGTTTATTTCTCTGCTTTCTATTCTGTTCCATTGATCTTTATTTTTTTTTATATATACCACATTAATGAATTGAAGACTAAAAATCATATGATTATCTCAATAGATTAGATCATCTTTTGATAAAGTTCCACATCCATTAATGATAAAAAATGTATTTTTGCTCATTTTCTGCAGAAAATGAGCATAGAGAGAATATACCTTACCATAATAAAGGCTGTACTTGACAAACCCACAGCTAACATCATACTCAATAGTGAAAAGCTGAAGGCATTTCCTCTTAAGATTAGGAACAAGACAGGGATGTCCACTGTTATCACTTTTTTTTTTTCAACTCAACTGTAAGAAAAGAAAAAGAAATAAAAGAAATCCAAATTGGAAGGGAAGAAGTAAAACTGTTACTGTTTGTAGATGACATGATACTCTGCATAGAAAAATCATAAAAGTGCCACCAGAAAACTATTAGAGCTTATCAATGAATTTGGTAAAATTGCAGGATATAAAATTAGTACACAGAAATATGTTGCATTTCTATATGCTAACAACAGCCTATCAGAAAGAGAAACTAAGGAAACAATCTCATGATCACATCCAAAAGAATAAAATGCCTAGAGATAAAGCTACCTAAGGAGGTAAAAGACTCCAGTAAACTTTAAGACACTGATGAAAGAAATTGAAGACTACACAAACAGATGGAAAGATATACTGCATTCTTAGATCGGAAGAGTTGATATTGTTAAAGTGACGATACTACCCAAGGCATTCTATAGATTCAGTGCAATCCCAATCAAAATATTAATACCGATGGTGTTTTTCACACAAGCAGAACAAATAATTTCAAAATTTGTATGGAAACAAAGAAGACCTCAAATAGCCAAAATATTCTTGGGCAGGAAGATCAGAACTGTAGGTGTTACCCTCCTTGACTTCAGGCTATACTACAAAGCTACAGAAATGAAAATAATATGGTACTAGCACAAAATGACCTTCTTAATTTTTAGAAATATAAAATGAAATAATTTGTGGATGAAAGATGTTTATATGGAGCTTGTATAAAAATAATATGATGGAAAGATGAATGAGAATAGAAAGAAAACAAGATTTTATGTAGGTTATTTTTTGAAGCTCTGTAATAGATACATAGATAACATGGGTATTCATTATACTCCTTTCTCTGTTTTTGTATATGTTTGACTTTTTACATAGTAATGTGTTAAAATATTTTGTAATTTTTTTCTTTGTGATTTTTTTTTGCAAAAATGGGGCAGAATGCCTAATAGAACACTGATATTTTGAATTTCCAATTCCAGAGCAGCTAGAAAAAAACTTGAGTGTAAAAGCTGCATGTGGTAATTTGGTGGTAAAGAGCTGTGGTAAAGAGAGCAGATTAAGTGTAATGGTAATTCCATTAAGATCTTGAAATAATCCTATTTGAAGAATAAAAATGTCCTATTGGGTGTTCAGAAGAAGAGTAAAGTTTGTGAGAAAGCCAAAAATAACTTTGATATTATATTAAAGTACCTATGAAATTGAAATTGATACTTGGGTCCTTCTGACTGATAGACTTCTTAAATTATTTCTCAATTGTGCCATCATATTGTCTCCACTTTTCATCATCTTGTAAAACTTTTTTTGCTTAGTGCTAGCTTTTTAAATGATATGTTTAAAGCTGGTAATTAATTTACTTTGGTTTTGCAAGAATAATACTTCCTGGTATTCTACTTTGAGCTCACAGAGTATTTACATGTACTTTTTAATATCCTGGTTATTAAGGGCTTACTTTAAGTGAAGGTCCTCCTCAGTGGCTTAGCAGTAAAAAATCCACTTGCCAATGTAGGAGACATGGATTTGATCCCTAGGTTGGGATGATCCCCTGGAGAAGGAAACAGCAACCCACTCTAATATTCTTGCCTGGGAAATCCCATGGACAGAGGAGCCTGGAAGACTACAGCCCATGGGACCACAAGAGTCAGACACGACTTAGTGACTAAGCAAAAACAACAACAAATTTTGAATGAAGGTAATAGCATATTCTTAATTAAAATCAGAAAACACTAAGAAGCTTGTGAAGCTAAAGCAGAACTAATATTTTTTTTTGATGCTGGTTCCTGGATATAAGAAATCAACTAGTCATTTTCCCTTGCCAATTTTACTAACCATTTTAGAGAAGCGGTTCAGCACAATAATTGCCAATTTTACTCCAAATCAAGAAATCTTTTGAGTATCCTTAAAACCTACCAAAATAACCCCTTGGCAATGTATGTCTTTAGAAGATAATTTTCTTTTTTGGGTATTATATTCACTTAATTACATAAAGAATGAATGGAGGAGAAGGCTATATCTTCTCCCAGGAAGATGGAGAAGAAGAGTGGTTACTGTGGATCAGTTAGATTTTTAGGAGAAATGAACATTTTAATTGCCTTGTGATTTTTTTAAGTTTTATTTTATTATTTTTTAATATTTATTTATTTTTTAAATATAAATTTATTTATTTTAATTGGAGGTTAATTACTTTACAATATTGTACTGGTTTTGATTCATGTTGATGTATGGCAAAACCAATACAATATTGTCTTGTGATTTTTAATGAAACCATTTGAACACTGTCCTGATTTACAAGTAGGGTCCTTTGAGGTTGCATCAAATGTACAGAGAACTTTCTTGTTATCCTTATCAAGGATTTGACAGAGTAATGTACTCTAAAAGTTTGTGGGTTTAAAAAATGAAATGCTTATTTGATGACTTTCTTGGTCATTGCTGCAAGAGGATGATATATCCAGTGAGAGCATACTGTAGTACATTATGGATACATACCTATGGATCCTTTCCCAGTTTGGAACCTGTCTGTAGTTCCATGTCCAGTTCTTGACCTGCATACAGATTTCTCAGGAGGCAGGTCAGGTGGCCTGGTATTCACATCACCTTAAGAATTTTCCGCAGTTGTTGTGATCCACACAAAGATTTTGGCGTAGTCAATAAAGCAGAAGTAGATATTTTTCTGAAACTCTCTTGCTTTCTGTATGATCCAGCAGATGTTGGAAATTTGATCTCTTGTTCCTCTGCCTCTTCTAAATCTAGCTTGAACATCTGGAAGTTCACAGTTCACATACTGTTGAAGCCTTTCTTGGAGAATTTTGAGCATTACTTTACTAGCTTGTGAGACGAATGCAATTGTGTGGTAGACTCAACATTCTTTAGCATTGCCTTTCTTTGGGATTGGAATGAAAACTGACCTTTTCCAATCCTGTGGCCACTGCTGAATTTTCTAGATTTGGTGGCATATTGAGTGCAGCACTTTCACAGCATCATCTAGAATTTGAAATAGCTCCACTGGAATCCCATCACCTCCACTAGCTTTGTTCATAGAGATGTTTCCTAAGGCCCACTTGACTTTGCATTCCAGGATGTCTGGCTCTAGGTGAGTAATCACACCATCATGGTTATCTGAGTCATGAAGATCTTTTTTGTACAATTCTTCTGTGTATTCTTGCCACCTCTTCTTAATATCTTCCACCAGGCTTATAGCAAATGTTAATTGCTTTACATATCAAATTGATGAAGGAATAATTTCTAATTGTGTAACTTGAAGAATGCTATTTAAATTCCCTGAATGTAAATTTCTTCATAGGTATAACAAAGATGATAATACCTAACTTCAAAAATGTTATTAAGATTGATATATAACTTCTATTAGCTATATCTGTCTTTCTTTCTGTCTTCTGTAGCATTGCAAGTGGCAGATTGTGGGTACCAAGGACATGTTAGTCCTCTCTTCTCCCATCATACCATGTACTTTTAAGGAAATGTCATTAACATCTGTCCAGGTTGTGTACTGTACAACTTCATAGAATGACAGTCATTGAACATATAATATGCATGGCATCATGAATGAAGGTATGTGACCTGAAAAACTGAGTATAATGACTCTGCCTTTTTTACTCTATGCTGGTGATTCTGAAAATGTGAAAAGGTAAACTCTTGCATCAGAATTAGCTAGAAGTGATTTCTAAAAGTGCAGATTGGTGTGTCCCTCTCCAAATCTGCATAAGCAGAATTCCTTGAGGCAGAACACATAGCATTAGTTGCTCAGTTGTCTCCGACTCTTTGTGACCCAATGGACTATATATAGTCTGCTAGGCTCCTCTGTCCTTGAAATTCTCTAGGTAAGAATACTAGAATAGGTTGCCATTTTCTTCTCCAGGGTATCTTTCCAACTCAGGGATCAAACCCACATCTCTTACATCTCCTGCATTGGCAGGCAGGTTCTTTACCACTAGAGCCACCTGAGAAGGTAGATCTTTATTTTAAATGGCTCCTCAAATAATTATTTCAATAGTTGTATTGCAATATAATTCAGAAACCGTACAATTCATCTATTTTGCCCAAGTCTTTCTTAATACCCCTGAGTCATTGCTCTCTTGAATCCCTGGTATAGTGCCCTTGTCAGAGGGGAAAAAAAAAATGTCCCCAACCTTTTCTTTCTTTGTGAATCTTCCTGGCTTCAAAGTAGCAAATGTTTGTGCATATTTTCTTGTAATTGTTTCTTCTGGAATTTTCATCACGTCCCTTTATATCTATCTTTACTTCTACTAGCTGGCATGTGCACATGGGCGCACACACACACACACACACACATACACCCACAGACCTAGAGTCAAATTAGGTTTTAAATTGGGTGTGCCACTTTTAGTCAAGATGCACTCTCTTGGTTACCTGAAAAATGAGGCTACTAAATACCTAGTTCATAGAGTTGTATGAGAATAAAAGTGAATGGAATGTAAGGTGCTTAGTATATCGTGTTGAAGTTAGTCATGTGCAACTCTCTGTGAGCCCATGGACTATAGCCTACTGGGCTCCTCCGTCCATGGAATTTTCCAGGCAAGAGTACTGAAATGGGTTGCCAATTTCCTTCTCCAAGGGCATCTTCCTGACCTGGGGATCAAACCCAAGTCTCCCACATTGCAGGCAGACGCTTTACCGTCTGAGCCACCAGGGAAGCCTCAACAAATGAGACTGCTGCTGCTGCTGCTGCTAAGTTGCTTCAGTCGTGTCCGACTCTGTGCGACCCCATAGACAGCAGCCCACCAGGCTCCCCCATCCCTGGGATTCTCCAGGCAAACTACTGGAGTGGGTTGCCATTTCCTTCTCCAATGCAGGAAAGTGAAAAGTGAAAGTGAAGTCGCTCAGTTGTGTCCGACTCTTAGTGACCCCATGGACTGCAGCCTACCAGGCTCCTGCGTCCATGGGATTTGCCAGGCAAGAGTGCTGGAGTGGGGTGCCATTGCCTTCTCCGAACAAATGAGACTAATAATACTTATTTCATCAAGCTGTGTGAGAATAAAATGGAAGTTACTTAGCATATTTTGTGGAACATGCTGAACATCTGAAAATGATAGCTATAATTAAATTAGAGTAATATGTACCCCCTTATATTCCATAAATTTACTAATTTTAATAAATTAATCTAACATTTATTGATTACTTACTAAATACAAGATATTGTGCCTGTGGTGTGGTAGGGAACATAAGTATAAATATTGCATGAGCTCTGCCCTGAAGGACCTTACCATTTATACAGTACACAAATAACCACAAATAATAAATATTTTATAGTGGAATGATAGAATAAATGCTAGTGTGGATTTGCAAACAAATTTTTCTCAGAAAGGGGAAAGAATTTTAATTTCAGATGGGAATGAGGTGAGATTTCATGACGGAGGTTGGTAATATTTACTCTGGGACTTCTCAGATGGTGAAAATATGATTCTGGAGAACGGGAAGCCTAGTTTTACTGGGTAATAGATACAGAATAGAGAGTTTAGGGGGATATGGCTAAGAGGGGGTTTGAATCTTGATCTTAGAGGTCTCAAATGACAACCTAAAGCCTTCAAATGACATGCTGTAAGCAGTTGAGAACTAGTAAAGATTTTTGTGATCACTCACAGTCACCTAGAGCCAGACATTCTGGAATGTGAAGTCAAGTGGGCCTTAGGAAGCATCGCTACAAACGAGTTAGTGGAGGTGATGGAATTCCAGTTGAGCTATTTCAAATCCTAAAAGATGATGCTGTGAAAGTGCTGCACTCAAAATGTCAGCAAATTTGGAAAACTCAGCAGTGGCCAGAGGACTGGAAAATGACAGTTTTCATTCCAATCCCAAAAAAAGGAAATGCCAAACAATGCTCAAACTACACACAATTGCACTCATATCACACACTAGTAAAGTAATGCTTAAAATTCTCCAAGCCAGGCTTCAGCAATATGTGAACCGTGAACTTCCTGATGTTTAAGCTGGTTTTAGAAAAGTCAGAGGAACCAGAGATCAAATTGCCAACATCAGCTGGATCATCAAAAAAGCAATAGAGTTCCAGAAAAACATCTATTTCTGCTTTATTGACTATGCCAAAGCCTTTGACTGTGTGGATCACAATAAACTGGAAAATTCTTCAAGAGATGGGAATACCAGACCACCTGACCTGCCTCTTGAGAAACCTGTATTCAGGTCAGGAAGCAACAGTCAGAACTGGACATGGAACAACAGACTGGTTCCAAACTGGGAAAGGAGTACATCAAGGCTGTATATTGTCACCATGCTTATTTAACCTCTATGCAGAGTACATCATGAGAAACGCTGGGCTGGGTGAAGCACAAGCTGGAATCAAGATTGTCAGGAGAAATATCAATAACCTCAGATATGCAGATGACACCACCCTTCTGGCAGAAAGTGAAGAAGAACTAAAGAGCTTCTGGATGAAAGTGAGAGAGGAGAGTGAAAAAGTTGGCTTAAAGCTCAACATTCAGAAAATGAAGATCATGGCATCCCACTTCATGGGAAATAGATGGGGAGACAGTGGGAACAGTGGCTGACTTTATTTTTGGGGGCTCTGATATCACTGCAGATGGTGATTGCAGCCATGAAATTAAAAGACTCTTACTCCTTGGAAGGAAAGTTATGAGCAACCTAGACAGCATATTTAAAAGCAGAGACATTACTTTGCCAACAAAGGTCCGTCTAGTCAAGGCTATGGTTTTTCCAGTGGTCATGTAATGATGTGAGAGTTGGACTATAAAAAAAGCTGAGCGCCAAAGAATTGATGCTTTTGAACTGTGGTGCTGGAGAAGACTCTTGAAAGTCCCTTGGACTGCAAGGAGATCCAACCAATCCATCCTAAAGGAGATCAGTCCTAGGTGTTAATTGGAAGGACTGATGTTGAAGTTGATAGAAACTCCAATACTTTGGCCACCTGATGCGAAGAGCTGACTCATTTGAAAAGACCCTGATGTTGGGAAAGATTGAGGGTAGGAGGAGAAAGGGACGACAGAGGATGAAATGGTTGGATGGCATCACCGACTTAATGGACATGGGTTTGGGTAGACTCTGGCAGTTGGTGATGGATAGGGAGTCCTGGCATGCTGTGGTTCATGGGGTAGCAAAGAGTCGGATACGACTAAGTGACTGAACTGAACTGAAAGATTTTTGTTACATCAGCTTATCTGTATCTTAGAAAAGTTACATTAGCAGTGTGTAGAATATTTTCCTGGTGTAAGAGTTTTTATGTGGTTATTCAGAATATTAGCAAGATTGTGAAATAGCTGTTGAGCATGGATGTGCAAAACTATCCTTTCAAACTCCGAACATAAAAGATGTGTCAAAGTCCCTACTGGTAAAGTCTTGTGGAAAAATTACGCGATGAACTAGGGCAATGCCAGTGAGAATAGAGGGAAAAAAAGCAAAGAAAGGTAGGGGGAGGGGACACACACATACTCATGAGATAACTAAATTAACTAATGGCTATATAACATAAAAATAAATGAAAATATCTGCAAAAATAATGTAAATTTATTCTGAATAAATCAAGCAAGGCTATGTTGAAAACTACAGCAACTCTTTATATTGTTTTCTAAAACACGTTTTGGCAAAAATGAACACATATCAAAATATTGACTCTTTTCAGTTGAAAATTTTACCTGTTTTTCTATTGATGCATGCCATCTTTTGTGTCTCAAAGTATTTTGTTTTATTTGTGCATAAATTTTTAGGTATTTATGGATTTTTATATTTTGTTTATTTATGTTGATAGAAAGGAAATTTGTTGATTTATTTTAATATTTTTATTTTGTAACTGAGTTCTCTAATTAGTCCTAATTATTTTTCAGGTAGTATTTCCTATTTTTTCAGGCCATCCTCTTTCCAAGATTTATGTTTCTTATTTGTCTTGACTCATATCATTAACTAGAACTTCTAAAGTAATATTAAATAGTGGCCATAATATCTGTCTACTTTTTCTCAACTTATTATTTTACTATTAAACAGGATTTTTGGCGAAATAATTGACATACAACATTGTTTAAGTTTAAGGAGTACAAAGTGTTAATTTCATACAGCAAAGTGATTACCATCATAGCTTTAGCTAACACTTCTCTTACTCTATATTTTCTGTTTTTTGGTAGTAAGTATGTTCAAAGCGTACTCTCTTTGGAACTTTCTGGAATATAATAGAGTATTATTAGGTATAGTTACTGTCCTGTACATTAGTTCCCAGAAATTACTCATTTTTACTTGGAAGTATGTGCTCTTTGATCAACATCTCTCCACTGTTAAATCCCTGATAACCACCATTCTAGTTTCTGTGTCTATGAGTTCAAAATTGTAGACATAATGGTCATTTGAATTAAATTCACCCATTTCCATCCATTTTAGTTCACTGAGATGTCAGTGTTCACCCTTGCCATCTCCTGCTTAACAACATTCAATTTACCTTGATTCACGGACCTAAACTTCCAGGTTCCCATGCAGGTTCTTTACTGCATTGGACTTTACTTTCACCAGCAGACGCATCCACAACTGAGCATTGTTCCCACTTTGGCCCAGTTACTCCATTCTTTCGGTAACTATTTGTAATTGCCCTCCATTCTTCCCCAGTAGCATATTGGACACCTTCTGACCTGGGGGGGGAAGCTCGTCTTCCAGCATCACATCTTTTTGCCTTTCCATACTGTTTATAAGTTTCTCCAGTTGAGCATTCATCCTTTTAGTGCTTTTTATTGATTTCATTGGCTTTGGAATCTTTTGATTTTGGAAAATTTCCCAGTGTTTACTGGTAAAATTATTGAAGCCTGGAACTTTATTAGAGAAACTTCTTCACCAGTGCCTCCAATTTCCATGATGTAGTTAAAAAAATCCTAGAATAAGTCCATGCAAAATGTTCAATTTTTCTCAAGAATAAAACGATCAATTTTACGTTCTAATATTAAAGTACATACTATAGTTCCAATAATTTTTGTAAAGGTACTATTATTGTAAGGACAGACAGACACATTAGATACAACTATGGAACAGAATATACAAACTAAAAAGATAAATACAAATGCAGCACTTTAAAATATTTATTTCAAATAATGGCAGAAATGTTTTTCAAATGACATTTGGTGAAGTATTATCATTTTAAAACAAAGAAATTGGATGCTTACTGTGTAGTATACACTAAAGTTAACATTAGGTGGATTAAAAGTATAAATACAAAATTGAAACGTTAAAACTACTAAGAAAACTTTAGGTGACTATTTATGTGACTCTGAGGTGGAAAATGCTTTTAATAATATAACCATAAAGGAGGAAGGCCATACTGGAAAAAGGCAAATGGATTTAACTAAATCATAAGCTTTAAAGGTTGTTATTAAATATTTGAACTACTAATATTGAATCCAAGAATGCCAACAGTCCTTGGTGAAAATTCTAAACTTTACTGTAATATACTTATTATATTTAGGTGATAGGATTTTTGTTTGTTGGTTTTAACAATTCAAAATGCAGCATTTTTTTTATCTGCCTCTGATTGCTTTCTGTAGAAATTCCCCCAGCTGCCAGGCCAAATTTCTCACCCAGACTTAGGGACTTGCATTGCCTATCCAACAGGGCATTGATGCTGCCAAGTTGGCATCAACTCTCTTATTAGCTTCAAGAAGACTTGAGACAGAAGCTGTCAACACTTCATCTTTGGCATCTAAGTGGCTGTGAAAGATGATCACAATTTAGTCAAAAGACATAATCTTGTCCAGTTATATTTGAAGAAAATCATATTTAAAGAATGCATACACTTTTCCTCTCCTGTTTTTACACAGTTTCACAAACAGTATGTTTTACAAATATAAAAATGATTTTTAACTTCTGATACTATTTCCCTTTTTATTTTGAAGAAGCAATCCTGCAGAAATTTAGAGAGAAAAAACACTGATTTTCTGAAATAACAAAATATTTATGAATCAGTAGCCAATAATATTTAATTCCCCAAAGCAGAGCAATTGAAGCCATTTCCAGTCATCAATACACAAAGAGACTGCAAAATGTTATAATTATCTTGTGTTTAAAGACAATAGTTATTTAAAACAATTTGTTCTTACCTCTAGATTTTCTTAAGTCTCTTCATTATTGCTGGAAAATATTGTCAAGGTCCTTTTAATCATATCTTAGCATATTAAATTTTGGTATCCATATAGGTAACAATCATTTATTTTTTAATCTTTTAGTATGTGTTGGGAATTAATGATTCCCCTAGTTTTCTTACCTGCAAAAAAAAAAAAAAAAGTGAATTCTCTTGCCTGTTTCACCAGAGTTTGGTTCAGTGTGAATTCTCTTGCCTGTTTCACCAGAGTTTGGTTCAGTGTGAATTCTCTTGCCTGTTTCACCAGAGTTTGGTTCATTGTGAATTCTCTTGCCTGTTTCACCAGAGTTTGGTTCAAGACATATGCATAGCAGTGGAGCCAATAGTATCATAGTGTGTCAATTTTCTGTGAGATATCAATAAGTATTTGTTGATAAATAATTTTATGGTTGAACAACTTGGGAAAAAAACTGGTAGCAATATTTAATAAATGCCTGAAGGATTGCTCAGAACTTTTAATTTGCTAAAATGTATTTTGATGCCCTAAGGAACTTTCATAGAATCCAGTATATTTGAACACAGAATTCTTTTTGCATACAGTATATATTGATACCTTTTGAGAAAGTTGCACTAAATAGAATATAATTTGGAAACTGCTACTGCAGAGCCGTATAGGATATCCAGTAAGAAAAACTGTACATCATGTTACAATAGCTGTTGCTATTAATTCATCTAAATGATATTTATTGAGGACATTCCCTTGAAGAACCCATGCTGAATGGCTTTGTAACTAGAAATCTGTTCTACTTCATCTATTCTGTGGCTTAGATTGTGTTTAATGTATATACACAAATAAATATGACCAGATCAAGCAGTTCCATTCATACAAAAGACTATTTCACATGCACAAAAGAGAGATTATTTCAAGTTTGATTATTTAAATTAAAATACAGCTCACTGGTTTTTCCTCCTTTAAACCATTGAACATATGGTCAATAAGTAAAGTATGAATGCCTTTCAATATTTTCATATTAATATATTTTTTATTATTGCCACTTTTAAAATTTGATATGGGAGTGGTTAGTCCCTAGACAAGGATTAACATGGGAGTTTTCTATTCCTTAACTTGTTTCTAATTTTTTACAAGCTGCTTTTCTGAGTTTTCCTGTACTAAAAATATAATCATATAAAGTTTATATACTATAATTCCCTTTCTCTATTTTGGGAATCAGTTTACCTTTGAATCAGATAGTAATTACTTCATAGAAGTCACTATGTTTTTTAAATTATATCTTGCTGCTGCTAAGTCACTTCAGTCGTATCCGACTCTGTGTAACCCCATAGATGGCAGCCCACCAGGCTCTGCCATCCCTGTGATTCTCCAGGCAAGAACACTGGAACGGGTTGCTATTTCCTTCTCCAGTGCGTGAAAGTGAAAAGTGAAAGTGAAGTCCTTCAGTCGTGTTCGACTCTTAGCGACCCCATGGACTGCAGCCCACCAGGCTCCTCCGCCCATGGGATTTTCCAGGCAAGACTATTGTAGTGGGGTGCCATATATGTGTTCAAAGTGAAGGATAGAATTTGTGTTACAATACTTTGGCACATTGACTATAAGGAAGAGGAGTGTACATGTTAACTTTGATATGATATACTTTGAGAATTGTGGGTGGAAAGGCATAGTCTTTCCAAGACAAGAATGTGCATCAGTTATTAGGGTGAACTGGAAATTACAGCTCTGTCTTATTGGGATATAACATGAGCTCAAGTGACCACTGCTCTCATTGTTCATCTATTTCCTGCATTTCTCATTAAGAAGACACAATTGGATTGCTATTCTGTGATCCAATATGGAATATTTCTGATAAACGGGGTTTCAAGTCAAGGTATCTTAGAAAGGCAGTTGGCCTCCTAGTGTCCTGACTGCCCTTTGGCTTGTGCGCAAGTTCAGACCAGGTTCAGTCAGTGGAGGGCAAGCCCTAGTTTAGCTTCTCTCCGTTCACATTCCATAACATCCAGGCACATCCTGTGCTCGTGCTTAGTCATTCTGTCATTCTGACTCTTTGTGACCCCATGGACTGTAGCCCGCCAAGCTCCTCTGTCCATGGAACTCTCCGGGCAGAATACTGGAGTGAGCTGCCATTTCCTTCTCCATGGGATCTTCCCAACCCAGGGATGGAACCCAGGTCTCTCACATGGAAGACAGATTCTTTATCATCTGAGCTACCAGGGATCCAGGCAGAGCTGCTCTGCAAAAAAAGATTTTCACATGGTGTCTTTTTTTCCCTCAGAGGGGCAATGTTTTAGATACTTGGAGACTTCGTGGCCTGTCAGGTAGACAAATTTAAAGTAATACAGGTGAGAGGTTTTCTGACAATTTATGGAAAGTAATGTTTTAATCTAGAGCTCTGCATTTGTGAGAGCATGGGACCAAGTGTAGATTTAAACCTGTTTGCTTTTATATATACTGTTCATAGATTTTTTAATTTGCTGAGTGTGTCCTCATAAATATAGTTAAATAGCTGTAATTAGAAAATGTGTTCTGGATGCACATCATAACTAAGTGGTAAACTTCATATAAGGCTATTTAAGTTTGTTACAAATAGTAATAGAACATTACAAAATGCATACATGAAATAAGCATGTATCTCTATTTAATGATTCTCAATATTGTTTTATTCCTGAACACAGTACTCATGACCCAGCACATTTCCCATAGTGATACTTTCTCTACACACTGGGCTTCTGGAATGTGAAGGTTGAGAACATGTTGAAGCTTTTTCTGAGTGGAGTTGACTTATCTGGCATAATCAAGACAGACGGTATTTAGGCTAAAGCAAGATATCATACAAATAGATTATATACTTGAAATAAACATTTTTAAAATAAAAATGCAAGTACATTCGTTTATAATCTTTTCATGTAAGGCCAAGACGTCTCCCTTAAATATCAATTTCCTTATTGAAATTTGAGTCTTTGGCAAAAACTCTATTCTTAATCTATCATCTACAATTTCCAATTTCAGTTCTTTAAAATGGAATAAAACATAAATGCAATCCTGTACTTTTTATTTGCCCCCATCTTTGAGCTGACTCATCCACACCTAATTTAACAGGAGTTGGTTTTAGTGACCTTTTGGTTTTTTTGTGGTCAGATTATGAGGGACACTTTTAATTATTTAAACACTGTTTTATGGAGGCATGCTTGGTATGTTAAAAGATATAAGTAATTAACATATATATAATTTTTTGTTTGGAGTTATATACACACCCATGAGACCATCACTACCATCCAAGGCCAAGCCTCTTAAAGTTTCCTCCTGCCTTCATCATCGTTCTTTTTGTGTGTGGTAAAAACACTTAGCATGAGATCTACCCTTTTAGTAATGTGATCCAGCAATCCTACTTTTGGGTATTTAACCAAAATTTTAATAAGAGTCTTTAACAGATAACCTGTACTCTCATGTTCCTTGCCAAAGTATTCACAATAGCCCAGACATGGAAAAAACCTAAATGTCCTTTGACATGAATAGATAAAGAAAATGTGGTACACACATACTGTGGATTGTTACACCACCTTAAAAAAGAAGAAAATTCTGCTATTTACAACAGCATGGATGGACATGCAGTACATTATGCTAAGTGAAATAAGCCAGACACACAATGACAAAAATGACAAATACTGTGCAATTTCACTTATATGTAGAGACTCTCTTCAGTCTAGCCTTTCAAAAAGTTTCAACTTGGTTTTTATAGAAACAGTCTTTTTTGTTTGCACTTACATTTCATCCCTTTGCATAATTTGTAATTGTATAATTACATTATGTAGCAAACTAGCACACACAGTTTCTAGGACAAATGCAGTAGACTGTTGTTAAGTAGACAACTCTCTAGTCTAGGAAGCATACAGTGTGTTGAGGGGACAGAGACACCCTGTGATCCAAAAAGTCATTTATAAAAATATTTTTTGATCTCAAAACCTCCTTTCAAGAGTTTATAAATCCTTCCTAGTTCCTGGGCCTTTGCTCTACATTTCTATTCACCTGTTTCCTTGATTGAGGTCAATGCCATCTGTTAAATACAGTTTTTTTTAAATCAGTCGATACTATCTGTTGAATACAGTTGACTCTTGAACAACACAGGTTTGAACTGTGTAGATCCACTTACGTGCAGACTTTTTTCAATAGTAAAAATTACGGTATAACAGGATATGAGTTTGACTGAATTTGTGGGTATAGGGGCACCATGGGTAGGGAGGGCTATAAGTTATACTCGGATTTTGAACTGCCCAGAGGGTCAGTGCCTCTAACTCCTGCATTGTTCGATGGTCAAGTGTACTGTCATTATCCTGAATGAGTTGATTAACCCTTTCTATAAATGTGGAATCTGTTGATATTTTTAGTCCCCTGATGTGTCTTATTTATTAAGGAGGAGGGTCCCTTCTTGATTATCCATGAATTTATGAGCCTGGCATGGCCCAGGCAAGAGCAGGGAAGAGACTCCATTCAATCTTATTTCTCTGCTTTTACCTCTTTTCCTCCCTAGTTTTTCAGCAGTGTAATTTGCCCCATCTATCACAGAATGTTTTCAGAAGCTGCCACTCAATTTAAGCAGGATGAATTGTGAGCATCAACTTTAGAGGGCGCTCCCAAATTCATGAACCTTATAGAAAAAAATTATTGGGTGCAGTCCAACAGACACTGCCCCAAGACCTAATCAAGAGATTGAAGTTGCCAGGTTTGGCATCCCTCAGGAGGCACCCCTTTGCAGCACCCCACATATGAACAGCTAAAGAATAAAGCCATAAATCTTCATCTGAATTGTGCATCAAGATCAACTGTTGAGCTTTGAAAATACAGAAACCTGGGTCATCTCTCACAATCACCAAATTGGAATATTCCAAAGCAGGGGCCCAGATGAAGGAATTAGTTTTTAAAACATTACGGGGGAGTATAATCTTCAGCCAAGTTTGAAAAGTCGCTGGAATAAATAGATGAAACATAGTTGTATTTTTGGAAAAGTGAGTTTCTAAATGATAAATGTTTTCCTTCTTACATATGGATGTGCCTTTTAGTTTGGAATTGCTTCTACGACGACAAATGAAGTCATTGCAGAAACTGAAAAACACACCTTCTGATGTAAATCTGTCTGGGGAAAAAAAAAAAAAAAAGGGGTTGGCTCAGTAAATAGGTACCAGGCAGACAGCCTGTCCTCCAAGGTTCTTTGCTATTCCCTGTGAATCCAAAGGGAGGCTCTTGCTTGAATCACCTACTTCTCAAAATATTAATGTGCCTAAGGATCTCCTGGAGTGGGTGGAGAAAGTTGTTAGATAAATCTAAGTGCTGTTTCGGTAGGTCTGAGATGGGGCCTGGATCATGCATTTCTGATGAACTCCTTGGTGGTGCTGCTACTGGTCCAGGGATCACATTGCATAGCTAGTTTAAGCCAGGGTTTAAACAACATTAATCCACCAGTTTTCAACAGCTGCATATTCTTGGCATTCAAAAACAGGTCTGTGTTCTCTGGTATTTGTTTTCCATTTACACCTGCTAAAAAATATTTTCTACCATCCATGAATTCTTTGTATAAGAAATAGAAGGAGAAGAAAAGAAATACAAACCTTTAATCACCTTACATGGAGAGATGAAGTATGGGATATATTCATGCTAGACCATTCATGATGTCAGCTTTTTGCTTGTGAATACAAGGAATGCTGTGTAATCAAGGAGATCAGATCAATTCCATTCCTAATAGAGCTGCTGTTGCTGCTGCTGCTAAGTCACATCAGTCATGTCCGACTCTGTGCAACCCCATAGACGGCGGCCCACCAGGCTCCCGTCCCTGGGATTCTCCAGGCAAGAATACTGGAGTGGGTTGCCATTTCCTTCCCCAATACATGAAAGTTAAAAGTGAAAGTGAAGTCACTCAGTCATGTCTGACTCTTAGCGACCCCACGGACTGCAGCCTACCAGGCTCCTCTGTCCATGGGATTTCCCATCTGGAGTGCAGTGCCATTGCCTTCTCTGCCTAATAGAGCTAGCCACATCCAATACATCTGCCCTCCAGGCTCAAGTCACTAAATGCCTTGTTTTTCTTCAGGGTTATTTATTAATTGTAGATGTTGTAGATGACTAATCAGTATGGCTGTCCAAAATTGATGTACATCATGGGGCTGTTTGCCTTCCTTTCAATGTATTATCGTTGGTGCAGCATTTCTAGGATGATAGGAATTTTTTTTCTTTTATAGTGAAGTGTGAATTTTTGGACTGAATTCTAACACTGAGTATGTGAATCCTTCTTAGAGATAACTGTGTTCCTATGTTTCCTCAAAGAGCATAAATATTTTAGTGAATGTTGTCACTGTGTTTGTCTTCATGCAGCCCAGTGAATGTCTGCACCCTTGAGTATGGAGGAAAAACTCTCTTTTTCACATATAAAAAGGCCTGTATTGCATTGAAAATTGTAAACCTTTCTCAAATCCTAATCTACTTTCTCTGCAATCCCATGGGAAATATTCACTGGGGAGAAATTACTCTCATCTTTATTGCTTCTATCTGCTCTTCTTCGTTAGCATGTAGATGCCAGCCTTCATTTATCAACATTTGCTGGGACTCTACCCATGCTAAGCAGGGTGCTCTGCCCATGGATATAGCCTTAACGGCCTGAGCTTTCAACCCTGCCCCTAAGTGGCTTGCCATCCATTTGGTCTCAATTTACACAAGACGCTGAGCAGAAAATTATCAAGTTAAAAGATGATAATATGTTTAGATTTTAAAATACTTTCAAGATTCATTGTCACTTTTGTTTTCATGCACATTTTGGGGGAGAAAAAGTGAAGAAAGAAACAATATAGGTTAGCAAGTAAGAGAGTATTCTGAAGGAGGAGATGAACTGTACTGGAATAGAGGTGCTGGAAATTCTAATAACCCACACCCTGAATCCGTGCTTCCTTTCTTCCACCAACGTTTACTGAACACATACTGCTGCTGCTGCTGCTAAGTCGCTTCAGTCGTGTCCGACTCTGTGTGACCCCATAGACGGAAGCCCACCAGGCTCCCCCGTCCCTGGGATTCTCCGAGCAAGAACACTGGAGTGGGTTGCCATTTCCTTCTCCAATGCATGAAAGTAAAAAGTGAAAGTGAAGTCGCTCAGTCGTGTCTGACTCTTAGCGACCCCATGGACTGCAGCCTACCAGGCTCCTCTGTCCATGGGATTTTCCAGGCAAGAGTACTGGAGTGGGGTGCCATTGCCTAGGTTCAACCAAAAAGACCATAATTTTATGACAACGGTATGTTCCAGATACAGTATCAAAATATTGTCTCATAAGAGGTTTCTGCAAACACTGAAATCTGTTCCCTCATTTGTAAGTACAGATAATATTTTCTTCTCCGTCCAAAGGCAGTGAGCTGAAAAGTGGTTTCTGGTTTTCTGTCTATGAAATAACCTCTGAGAAGTAAGGAGGACAGAGATGGGGAAAACTATGAGATGGAGCTTAAAATGACTTTCTCAGATAGTCTCAAAAGTGAAACCCAGCTCAACTAACACAAAATTGTAAATCAACTATACTCCAATAAAAATTAATTTTAAAAAAGTGAAACCCAATTTGCAGTTTCTTTCATCGAATATCAGATTCACGCCCCGCCCCCCTCCCCCCCACACACAACACACACAACAGATATCAGTTTTCCTTTTACCAGTTAACCAGTAATAGCTGGAACTGAAACATAGACCCACATGGCCATTTCCTCTATAAGCAATATATATCTATAATGTATATATATGAGCAATTATACACACACACACACACACACACACACACTATGCTAGTTAGATGTTTCTGCTTGTTCTTACTCCATAAAAACCAAGTAGGTTTGGGGTATAAGGCCATATACAACTTGGTGTCATGACACTACCTCTGAAACATTCCTTCCACCGGATGCTACCAGAAGACAACTAGTAGTTAATGTGCATAAGATTTTGAACCATGACTAGGCTCTGTCCTCTAATTCCCACTGGAATTTCCAAGAATGACTCTTGTCATATTGACTCTGTGGCCAACACAAAAGTGTTCAGTGACTTTGTAACTTTAGGCAAGATCCCTAAACTCTTTTCTCAGATTCTCATTTATAACATAGGAATAGAACTGTTTCAGGATTTAATGAGC
The DNA here is from genome assembly GCF_019923935.1 of Bubalus bubalis. NCBI lineage: Eukaryota > Metazoa > Chordata > Mammalia > Artiodactyla > Bovidae > Bubalus > Bubalus bubalis. Next base: position 27,954,633 of record NC_059181.1, read on the forward strand.
TCATGTACATGTAGTGCCTAGTAAATAGAGCAGTGCATTTTCAGCCCTCATTACATTTGTAATTATGACATTATTGAGTTTTATTACAGGGAAAATTTTACTGACCTGGAGAACAACAGAAGAGACATAATACCTCTATCCTTCATTATAGAAGACACATAAAAATAGATATTTCTCTGCAGATTTTCCTACTGTTAGGTATAAAAGTTAATAAATTAGAAAATTCATAACTACTTGAGCTTTCTGTGAAAACTTAGGGAATAATATACCTTAATTGGTGTTTTGATTCCAAGCAAAAGCAAAGCAAAACAAGAAAAGAAAACCAAAAAAAAAACCTCTTAGAAATAATTTAAAACTAAAATTTGCCTTTGAATACACTTCTTACCTAGCAGAAGTAGGCAAATTGATACAGATATTTCAATGGCTGTCACATGCCTGTCCTTGTCCCTAAAGCAAGTCAATCAGAGGCATGATATTAAAAGAAAATAGAGATGGTTACCAACTACATATAAAATCCTTGTTTTAGGGAACTACAGCCCTGTTGATGATGATGCATAAAGTACTTACTCTTCTCTTCTCATTGGCTGGCATGGTGCTTTATATCGACTTTGGGTCTTTTTACCCTTGTAACCTCTTTCTCTATAAAATCAATTTCCTTTGCCCGCTACTGAAAATCCATTTCCTGGATTTTGTCTTCAAACTCCATCCATTCTTTCATCTGTTCAGGGTAATGTATGTTTGTTACCAAGTGTGTAGCCAGATACACTCTTTTCTTTCAGGTCCTTAAACCCAGCAAATAATGTCTTAAAAGGACAGTACATTATGTTGCCACATATTATTTTTTCCTAGTCCACCTGTTCTCTTGGAACTTTCTGCTCATTTAATAATGCATCCAAAGCTTACCTATCCAGAGTTCATCCCAGTGATGCCAAAGCTCACCACTATTTTTAAATATTTCCCTCCACGTGGCATCTCTCCCTTTGGGCATAAATCACAAACTCACCCCTCATGTTCTCTACCTCATGAAAACATGACTGTGCCAGAAAGCCAATAGCCTTCATCAGCCTGGCTAATCTATGAATCTGAATTCTCTTGAAATTCATTAAAGTAAAACTAGCTAATTGAAAATGAATGTAAATACACCCAATGGGATCTTAAAACCTCATCTTTCAAAGTGATGTGCTTTACTCTTAATAGGGCTTTTATTTATTTAATTCCAGGCTCCCCTTGGTTTTTGTGACAGGGTTTGCAGAGGAAACAAACCCAAACGTCTTGTAAACTGTCAAACTGGATGCTCATCTCAGGGGAGCTCAGAGGGTATCACATTTTAAGTGTTATCTTTCTGGAGCTTGGGACGTGTCTGCTGACAGACGGCTCCCCTAGCAATGCAACGCTGTTCGGATAATTGCATAAGCTGAATTAGACAAAGTATTTTATTAAAATAACAACCGGATGGAACTTTGAAAGTACTTTCTTATGTTGTTGTTGTTTTTAATTTTTTCTTGAAGATTTAGATGTTAGGTTTTGTTACAGAAGTCATTTAAAAGATATTAATAGTGACTTTTCCTATTTCAAGTAGAAAAACTCAGAAAGAACTTGTGGCTCTTTTAACATTAATATGTGGCCAATAATAGAATCTTTCAGCCAAACCATGTTATATGCAAATTAGTACCATTCTTTTGTATTTGCAGATCTTATTTCTTCATAGTAATAGAAAATGCTGCCTGGCATTGTCTTATTAATCTTCATAATGAATGCTAAGGGGCTAGGTATGCAGTGTTTGGCATTATCCACATGTAATAGAGTTTTAAAAAGTGGGGCACAGGAAATAAAATAAGTCTAGCAACTTGTTAACACTCAAAGTGGAAGTTTAGCAGTGGAAATTAACTAATGTTACTAGAAAACCTCTTACTGTCTGTTACTTTTCATAAAGACAAAATTGCCTATGCCGTATTTGACACATGGTGGTTTTCCGGTTTGCATCAGACTATCTGTATGGATGTGTCTATGTGATGAATAAAATACGCAAGTATTTGATAGATTGGGACTATTTTGCCCTCTAGAGGCAGCTCAGTGGAAGAGGCAGAAACTATCATTCAGTGTTAAGGATTGAAAGATGGTAGGTCAATCTTTGGCAGGGCAATTTGCATGGTTCAAAGGCACCACCTCATTAGACTCCAGGTCTCGAAGTGGACTAGATCACAATGGGACAGGTAGAGCTCAAAGCCCTTGCTATAGCCACATACAGTGGTTAATGATAGCAGCAGAAGCTCAGGTTTTAACTTGGGTACTTCAACAGCCAGGGTGTCTGGGCCTGCCACCTAGTTCAGAATTCACTGTACTTTTTAGTTTACTGTAAGCTCTCAAAATATGCTAACTGAATGGATAAATGAAAATATTGCCAACTAATATGAGTTCTTTTGTTAGCAGAATGTATGATAGCCAAGTGAAAATATTTTTCCTTGTTGCATTCTTTTTACATGCACATGTGCAGATGAAAAAACAATTTCTTTTCCTTTTTTTTTTTTTAAAGCTAGCTTTCAACTTGCTACTTATTACATATTGGTCTATCATGTTCCTAAAATCCAATTACTCCTCTGATAGTTTTAAAAACTTGTTCCCAAGTGACATGCCATTTGATTTGCTGTATTATCTTTGAAGTAACATATTGAAGGAAAGAGGTGTGGACAGGGGTAAAGAGCAGCAGCAGAGTGTACATATTTGCTAAATGCCCTTTATATGTCAGACCATATACTTAGTACCTTGATTCTCACAACAAGAATACAATGAATTGTGCCATTATATAGATGACAAATCCAAGTCTTTAAGAAGTTAAGTAACTTACCAGGATCACATAACCACAGAACTGAGATGTGAATTTGTGTGCTCTGATGATTGAGTCAGATTATCTCATGACGCAGAACTAGGGATTGGCCTCAGCTTTGCTCAGTACTGTCAGATATGGAAGCTGGTGTTGCCAGATTCTCTACCTCACCACCACTTTGGAGCAAGGCAGTGATCGCATCCTAGATTTTGATTGTCATAAGATAGAAGGATGCCTGCTGGTGGTGGACAGAAGACTTATATTCATTCACAGACTTGAATGTGTTAAATGGTCACAGGCATCATCCTGTCCTATGAATTGTTGCCATTTAGAAATAAGGGAGGGGGGCGGGAAGTACCTATTCCTTTACAGTTTATAAAACCCAGTGAAGTTAAGGGATATCAATGGGTATACTCAAGCACACAGTACTTTTGTGTGGCAGAGTCTGAAATGGAATCCACATGCCTTGATGCTAACTGCAGTGCAATCCCCACCCTTCTACATGGCCTGAACTTCTTGTAGTTGTTGCTTGGCTGATAATACCTTTGAATAGAAAGTAAAAACCCGTTGGGTATTTTCCAGAATCTTTCATTTCAGTTACATTCTTAATCCATCAAATAAGACATTCTACATAAAGGCACATCTCTACATGATATGTTAATGAAGAATGGCAGGGAAAAATAAAATGAAACCCTTTCAGTGAAGGTTTTTCAAGCCAAACTCCAGCTGTTTGAAGAATGATAATACGATATCACACAACTGCCACTACTCCTAATTAATTGGCTTTGGAGGTTTTTAGATATTCACTGACATGCCTTTTACTTATGACTAAAAACGCTCACTAATGATCTAGAGCAGTGTTACAACACAGATAGCACATTGTCAAATGCTGCCATGGCTATAAACCTCTCATTTGCTCTCGATCTGTTAGGATGAACCACTGGAGAATTACAGATGCATTTATCACCGGCATTTTCCAAACAGCAAGGACATTTGTTGCTAACAGTCTCTGATGGGAAGGAGGAATTTGGGATTAAAGTTAAAGTTAGGTAACACACTTCTGGAACTAGAGAGGGTGTTGACTAGGGAACAAATGATATTACTTGACCATTGAGCCTGAATCATGTTTAATGAAGATGCCTTCTTTTACATTTAACCTTTTTCAATATAAATCCAACCTTTGTCCTAAAATTTCCTTCCTTCACTTAAGTGGACATCCCGTTTTATTTTTCCTCCTCTTATCTCTTACATAATGCGCCCTGCATCTTTGTACAGATTTGTCATATTCTTCTCTTGTATGGGAACTATTTATGTATCATACTTCCCTATGTACCCCTCTGTCCATTCTCTACCCTCTTCCTTAAGAAAACTGCATTTTCCGTGAAAGAAAGGCTCATGCAAATTTTGTGTGTGTGTGTGATCAGCCTCCAGCACTTATTACTGTTATATATTAATGGATCTGTCTTCTATTAGTGTCTCATTATATGAATGAAGAAATGAATTAATGGGGAGTGAATTAAATGAATGATATAAAGTAGGCCATCCCACCTTAAATTTTTCAGTTTGAATCAAAACCAACATCCTGCTAAAATATGTTTTATTTTTTTGTATAAAGGTGGTAGAATTATTAGCCAAATGTTTTGTTAGTATCTCATGCCAAAACTTCCACTTGTCAATGATTTATTTCAACAATAATTACCCAAAATCTCCAAGTGTAGGTATCAGATGTTGAATATTAGTGTCCTGGTGCTTGGGGAGCTTTTCCCAGGATTTTACATATGCTACTCAATGTGATTCCAGTTTCAGCATACAGATCTTTTATTTCCTATCAAGTCACTTAGCTGATTGGTTAAGCAAATAGAGTGTTCATAGCATTTCTTGAATATTCTACACATTATCTTAACAATTCCTACTTGGCTGCTCTATTAATATTCAGGTAGAGAGGAAAATTAGGGAAGGATGCCAATCCCACAAGTAAAACCAAAGTAGAAGTCATTCACAAGTATAATTTGCATCAGTCGTTTTCTCCTGTGTGGTTCAGTAATAGTGCTAAATATAATAGTACCAACTTGCATATGAAAAACAAAGAATTAGTCACCATTTTTTTTTCAAATGTAATATGCCATCAATTTCAAAACACATCACTATTTTATGAACCATGGAGGAAGGAAAAACTGCTGCTAAATTAAACAATGTAGGTTATTTTAAGCTATATTTTGATTTTCAGTTCAGTTCAGTTGCTCAGTCTTGTCCGACTCTTTGCGACCCATGAATCGCAGCACGCCAGGCCTCCTTGTCCATCACCAACTCCCGGAGTTCACCCAGACTCACGTCCATCAAGTCAGTGATGCCATCCAGCCATCTCATCCTCTGTCGTCCCCTTCTCCTCCTGCCCCCAATCCCTCCCAGCATCAGAGTCTTTTCCAATGAGTCAACTCTTCGCATGAGGTGCCAAAGTACTGGAGTTTCAGCTTTAGCATCATTCCTTCCAAAGAAATCCCAGGGCTGATCTCCTTCAGAATGGACTGGTTGGATCTCCTTGCAGTCCAAGGGACTCTCAAGAGTCTTCTCCAACACCACAGTTCAAAAGCATCAATTCTTCGGCACTCAACCTTCTTCACAGTCCAACTCTCACATCCATCCATGACCACAGGGAAAACCATAGCCTTGACTAGACAAACCTTTATTGGCAAAGTAATGTCTCTGCTTATGAATATGCTATCTAGGTTGGTCATAACTTTTCTTCCAAGGAGTAAGTGTCTTTTAATTTCATGGCTGCAGTCACCATCTGCAGTGATTTTGGAGCCCAAAAAATTAAAGTCTGACACTGTTTCCACTGTTTCCCCATCTATTTGCCATGAAATGATGGGACCAGATGCCATGATCTTCATTTTCTGAATGTTGAGCTTTAAGCCAACTTTTTCACTCTCCACTTTCACTTTCATCAAGAGGCTTTTTAGTTCCTCTTCACTTTCTGCCATAAGGGTGGTATCATCAGCATATCCGAGGTTATTGATATCTCTCCTGGCAATCTTGATTCCAGTTTATGCTTCATCCAGCCCAGTGTTTCTCATGATGTACTCTGCATAGAAGTTAAATAAGCAGGGTGACAATATACAGCCTTGACGAACTCCTTTTCCTATTTGGAACCAGTTTGTTGTTCCATGTCCAGTTCTAACTGTTGCTTCCTGACCTGCATACAGATTTCTCAAGAGGCAGGTCAGGTGGTCTGGTATTCCCATCTCTTTCAGAATTTTCCACACTTTATTGTGATCCACACAGTCAAAGGCTTTGGCATAGTCAATAAAGCAGACTTTCAATTAGCTACCAACAAAACATATTCCTTATATACCCTCTAAGTTGTAATGGTAGTCTAAGAGTATGAGTACAAATCTCAGCATACAATTATAATAACAAAGGTGAAGTAAGAAGGGTGTTGGAATAGGATGGTAAAGATGAGGGCATTTGGGCTTGCTGTTGTCTATTCCACACATAATTGACCTTCAGTCTTTCAACTGCAGGACAGCAAACTGACTGAGCCTACTCCTGTGATCCTTCATTATTACTTTCTTCTCAGCTTTGTCTCCCATATTTATCTTCATTTTTGCTATGAATGCAATGGATAGTACATACTACCATTCCCACCACTGCCTTCACTACTACTGCTATTACCCAATCATATATATTTAGCATTGTTATGTGCCTGGCAGTATTATGTTATATATATATATATATATATATATATATATATATATCCCACTCCAGTGTTCTTGCCTGGAGAATCCCAGGGATGGGGGAGCCTGGTGGGCTGCCGTCTATGGGGTCACACAGAGTTGGACACGACTGAAGTGACTTAGCAGCATATATATATATATTCTGATTATATATATAATCAAGATATATATTCATGCATTTACTGAAGTATAGAATATATTTCATTTACAATGCTTCTACTGTACAGGAAAGTGATTCAATTATACATATATATATATTCAGTTATACACATAAATATATGAATATATATATATGTACCTTTTCAGATTCTTTTCTGTTATAGGTTATTATAAGATGCTGAATATAGTTCACATATATTAATCAACTTAACTGATTTACTTTAAATAGCCTTTATATTTTCCTTTAAATTTAGCTTTACAGCAAAGTTGGAAATGTAGTACAGGGAATTCTCATACACTCTTCATCCATTTCCTCCAGATGTAAACATCTTACACAACTGTGTTACATTTGTTGAGATTGATAAATGAACGTTGATACATTACTATTAACTAAATTCTAGACTGCATTTGGATTTCACAAGTTTATTCACTCATGTCATTTATCTGTTCCAAATTCCATTCCATGACACTATGTTGAATTTAGTCATTATGTCTCTTTAAGCTCCTCTGATCAATGACAATTTCTCAGTCTTTCCTTGTTTGGCATGACTGTTACTCTTTTAATGAGTACTCATTGGCTATTTTGTAGAATGCCCCTCAATTTGGGTTGGCCTGCTGTTCTTTCTATGATTAGACTGGGATTATGGGTAACTCATTCACTTTTTCAACCTGTAAAATGATGCTTTTATGATTCTGTTTTACAGATGAGGTGACTGGGGCAGAGAGAAGTTGAGTAATTTGAGGCCAAGGGTTTGAATGCAGAAAGTCTTTTTGTAAACCCTGAACTCATAAATACTAGGTTATATTGAGTCAGGATTTATAAAGCAGAATCATTATGTCCTTCTTATTGTCTCTCTAATATTTGTTGGCTTCAGATTACTGTTAATCACAGATTAGCTGTGAAACAATAATAATTGTGCTTAACATGGTGCTGCTCACCACAGTATTTTTTATTAAGTTTCCAGACCATGTTCACTGTTAGCACAGCAATGACTTTTTTTAATGAAATCGGCTCTATTTTTTTAGTTGCATAAACACAATTCTGTGAACCTGAAGGGGATATGAAATCATAGGTTTTGGTTTTTTATTTCATAGGTTTTTTTTTTTTTTTAATTTCACTTCTCGAAGGAAATGCACTGGCACTCTGTGTCCCTTATTTTTAGGGAGAAAAAACTCTGAATTCTGCAAAGCAATCCTTATGCAGAAGAGGAGAACAGGGCTGCTCTAATAGTCCCCACAAGTTTGGGAATTGATGAAAAAGATAAGGCCGGTTTCCAAATGAACTTTTAAAATTTCTAGACAGCTCTCAGAGTTAGGCTGTAGAAAAAAAAAAAAAAAAGTAACATTGGAGAAAATTCCAAAAATGTGAGTTGAGCAGACTGTGTCTGTACATATGCTTATGCATGTTCTTTGGAAGCTCATCCTCTAGCATTTAGCTATACCAGAATTTCTATGCCAGTAACATTAAATGGAAATCCCTTCCTCTCAAACTGGAAACGGTCTTGTAGGTTAGCATGTGTATAAAAGTGCAAATGCCTTTCTTTGAATTTAAGACTTGAGGGAAGATAAAATATCTATGATATTTGTTCATTTACTGAGGAAAATATGAGAAATTACTCCAAAATGGTGTTACCAATTTAAATTAGCTATGTTTGTTTCTAATCTCACAGAGATTGAGTCCTTGCTGTGGGCAGGGCACTTTCCTTGGTGCTATGTCCTAGGTCACATGTTGCAGTTAGTACCGAATTTTCTGCTAAAAGGCTATAATGCTTGGAAAAGTATTTTTCAAGAGTAGCAAAGGGAATAGCCTCTCTGAGAAGACTATTGATGGTCTTGAGCTAAAGTATTGAAAGGCAAACTTCACAAACCACAAGAAAATGCCCACATTGGAAATCAAAAGTAGTTTGGTCAAGGATCACACAGCAGATGTCCTCATTGGGTGGGATATGGATTTGGTGAGGGTTGTTTTTATTTATTTATTTTTTTTTTGTGCTTTCCAATTCTAAAATCTTGAGATTTTTCTAATGTTAAGTTACCTGGTTGTAATCAGAAACCTCTGTCATCATTCAAAGATGTGGAAGTCAGACTCCCTGCTGGAAGTGTTAAAAAAATATACTTTGGAAGGATCAGTAAATAGCTTGACTCAGATTTTTCAGAAGTGCCACCTTCTCGGTGGCATGTGATGTTGCATCTGGGGCTGTAATGCCTGTGGCTGTGATTAGCTAACACTTGTCCAGCAGCTCATATTTTTAGGTTTCTCTCAGTAGTGCCAAGCAGTGGAAAACATTATTTGTTGGCCTAGTTTTCTCATTGCGTGTGTATAAAATGATACTGAGATTCCATGTCTGTAAATGAATGAGACTCTGTAGCTACCTGCCCTGTGTTCCCGTCATGTGAAAAGGAAGGAAATATATGTCTGGATTTAAATAGGATTCTAGTCCCTTTATTAAACTTTCATGAGGCTTTCATTCTGTGTTCTCGACGGGCTATATCACATCAAGCATGTTTATTTTTCTACTGTGTAAAATCAACCGAAACTCCTTATTTCTCTCTGCTAAACCTGTTTCTCCTCCAGTCGGCTCTGTGTCCCAGAAGGCTGTTCCATTTCCTTAGTTACTCAGAGCAAAAACCTCGGAGTTTATTCCTGACTCCTCTCTCCCTCATACAGCATGTCCAAATCAGCAAATCCCGTTAGCTTTATCTTCAAAATATCAATATGTCTAGAATCATATCACTTCTCATATCTCTGTTACTAGCATTCTGTTCCAAGCCAGCATCTTCTCTTTCTTGAATTATTTTAAGAACTTTCTCCCTAGCCTGCGTCCAGCTTTGCCAAACTGTGTTCTGTTGTTCTCTGAAAGTAGCCTCAGTGATTTTTTTAAAATGTATGTCAAGTCATCTCTCTCAACATCTCCCTCAGATCAAAATTCAAATTCCATGCCATACATAGAAAATTTATCTCCCTTTATCCACCTGACAACATCCATTCTGCTCTTTCTTTTCTCCACACCATCCACACCACACATTTTGCCGTGTTTGAACACACCATAACTCTCCCACTCAGAGCTTTTAAAGTCAGTTTTTTTTCTTCCAAAATGCTTCTCTCCAAGGTATCCATCCTCAAGGTTTGCTCCCTTAACTTTCTTCATGGCCTGTGTTCCTGATTCACTCATCAGAGAGGCCCTTCTTGATTACCTCAAACCAAGCCCACAACCTCCAACTCACTTCTCACTCTGTGTCATTACTATACTTTGATTGCATATCATTTACTACCACCTAACATATTATTTTATTTTCTGCCCCCCCCCCATTAGAATATAAGCTCCATGAGAGCAGAAAGGCATCTGTTTGTTTGTTTGCCTTATCACCGAAGTGTAGAATGGCACATATAGGAGATCGGTAATTACTAATTGAATGAATATAGTTTAAAGACACACTTTCATTAAATTGTACTAGGCCAAGTACATGTATAGATCAACTTTCAGTGGTATATAGAGCATGGCTTATATTTACACATATTCAAATCTGGTCTTCTAATGTATTTCATATTCCAAAACCATAAATATTTACTGCTATGAGAAGGAATGATGTCAATTATTTTACTTATATGGCATTTGAGAAACTACATGGAAATTGTACTATTTGTCAATTTTATTTTTTCTCTAGATCTAACAGGCTTTTTTTTTCCCCCCTTCTGGAACTTTCTCTTCAGTGCAGTTTTAAAAATTATTTTACTACAATTTTGAAAGTATTTTTGTTTTATAAAGTCTTACTAGTCTAGATCAGGGCCTATAATACTGTCTATATAATTCAGTATCTTCCAGAATGTGTTTTTCTTTGTCAAAGACTGTGGTTCATTATCATGGATGTCATGCATGCAGATTTAGAACGGAAACTGTTAGCTGTGTTCTTATTACTTGCTTCAATCATCATTGTCAAATGCGTATCAATAGAAATTGCAAAAACATTTAATGGTATTGGATTGATACTAACATTCTTTTCACAATGTAGTATTGACTGTGGTGCTAAAAATAGTAATTTCATTCAATAGAGAAAAAATAACATGGCCTAGATGAATGAAAAAAGATGATATGCCTTAGACTATTTTGAGTAGCAAAATATATTTTCCATGTTTTTTTTCACTTTTCTCAAAGCAACTGAAATTTGTAAGAGGATGATTTTTTAAAGTTATGTCCATGACTAAAATTAGAAAAATAATAAAGCTGATAATGATACATATTTTAAACTTAAAGACTCATTTTTGTGTGCACCCAATATGTAGTTTAGAAATGATTGTGCTATTAGATTGAATTTTTAACTTACTGGAAATTGGTGTTCTAATTTAGATGCATGTGTATGACTCCCATGTCTATTTTAGGATAGATTTAATCATAAAATGATTTACCTTGGGCAAATTAGAATAAACTCACTTGAGTAATTAATTTAGGTGTTTCAGGGAGTTAATTTAGATCACATAAATAAGAACCTTGTCTCAAGGAATCCTTTACTGTTCTGTATTGCTATTTGACCTAGACCCATTTTTTTTTTTCCATCCTAGAAGAAAATCTGTTGATAAGCTATGTGTCATTCATTAATGTTTAGTATATTTTCTTTATTATATTGAGTACTGTATTAGTGTCTATAGAAACTGATGCTTCAATATTGACATGAATTCATTAGAAATGAAATTTTGGTCAGTCCCTAGTTAGAATACTTGATGTCATATATATTTTTCAGGCTCACAGCTGAGAATAATTAATATTATTCTAGATTTGGGCCAATTTACACTCAGTCACAGACTGACAGAGAGGGAGACATCTTGTCAGTAATATGTGTGTTATGTATCACTATATATATATATAGTTATCTATAGTTGTTTCGGAGAAGGCAATGGCACCCCACTCCAGTACTCTTGTCTGGAAAATCCCATGGATGGAGGAGCCTGGTAGGCTGCAGTCCCTGGGGTCGCTAAGAGTCGGACACGACTGAGCCACTTCACTTTCACTTTTCACTTTCATGCATTGGAGAAGGAAATGGCAACCCACTCCAGTGTTCTTGCCTGGAGAATCCCAGGGATGGAGGAACCTGGTGGGCTGCCATCTCGGGGGTCGCACATAGTCGGACATGACTGAAGCAACTTAGCAGATAGTTGTTTAGAATATTAACAAGAGAGATTTGTGCATTATCATGTGCATTTTTCTATAGCTTGCAGTACCTGCAACCCTTCAGATCAGTAAAATCCTAGTGCTGATTAGGTTTAAATTTCTAATACAGGTGTTCATAGTATGTTCCCTTGTGTAATGCTGGGCACTTATATTAACTGAAGAGTAACTATTTATATCACCTGTTAATAGAATGCACATTGCTTTCACTAAATAATTCTTCTTTTCTTCATTTGTGGCCTGTTATCCATTATCAGACATGCGGAAACATTAATCGTCATGACAGTTTAAGCATTTTGAAGCTTAAAAATAACTCATTACTTGTTAGGCTGGGAAGGTATTTTAAAAACTCCAAACGCATGAGTAGGAAGTTTTATTTTTGCATTAAAAAATAAATTAGATGAAATTATCACATTAACTCTTTCAGGCAAGTAGGATTCATTTACCTAAATGTTCATGTTAGTATAGGAATTGTTACCCTACCAATCTGAAGATGTTAATTGAAGTTCCAAAAATTATACCCAGGGGGTAATTTCTGTCCTGGCAGCTGTGTGCATATTAGGACAATTAAAGTGCCAAAGGATTCTCATTTTATTTCTTTGTTATTATGTCTAAGGATATTGATTGCACATTATTGAGGTTTGTTCAGGATCCAGTGATTAAAATAAAAATGATGATCTCATCATGTTATTCACACAGCACATTTATCCATTTCTCTTTTGATTTATAACTTATTTTTACCTAATGCAGTTTAGTCAAGTCTCCTGGGCTCATGTAGTTTTTTAGTCTTTGATAATCTCTACTAATGGACTGCAAGGATAGGACTATAATCTAATGATATGGCTAACCCAGAGTCTTGGGAATGGATTATGATAGTTTGAAGCAGATCATGTTTGTTGACTGGTTCACATTTATTAAGCAGATTCTTGCTGGATGGGTAGTTCAGAGTGGCTGAGATTCAAATAGAGAGTTGGAGAGTATCAAAAGAGACAGTTTCTAGGAAGAGAAGTAGAAGTCCAATAAATATTTAAAATAAACACTGTGAATCAACATTTGGTGTTAACTGATAATTCTTAAAACTCTATTATCTAGTTAACTGTGATACAATTGCCTGTTAGTTAATCAGGATGACTGTGTATATGACCAGGACTTGTGAGTTACATTTATTACTGTCTTCCTGAATGTGACTGGCTAGTAAGGATGTTCTGTCCATGAAAAATGGCAGATCTAGTAATGCTAACATGAAAGAAATGTACACTCACACCATTCCTAGGTAAAATATCACATCTGTAATTGAAATGTCTATTTGGATGAAAGCAATATGAACTGCAGTTCTGTGTATGCATTTCCAAATATAGCAACCTTAAAAAATATTTTTTTTCCTTTGTGTTTCATGTTTAGTACTAGGAGAAAGTGATTTGTGCCTATTTAACATTCAAGTAAAATTAACATTTATCCTAGGGCATTCTAAGTACTACAGCCTGTCCCATTCATTAGAACATTGTGTACTTATCTGCAGAACGACTATCCTCAGAAGAGAATCTGTTGAATTTCTGCATCTTATCCAGTATCAATCACTTTGATTAGGGTCTCACTCCATGATCCAGGCAGCTTCTCTCCACAGCAGCTCCATATGTCTCCTGCAGCTGTTCCACTTTCTAGGCAGAACGTGACTCCCTTTGACTCATAGTTTGTGTCCCTGTCAAAAAGATAGTTGATAGCTCCTTTATTATTTTGATTTGCCAAGTCTCTTAGGGCTTGGGATATTACCGGTGGCGAATCCTGAATCTGATAACTGTAGAATGAAAGACACTGTGTCCATGAATGTTTTGATGGGTGGAATATTTTTACATCAGTAATGATGCTAAAGAGCTGTTTGAAGAGCAGGTATAGGGCAGAAACTTTGCTTATGAAAAAATTGCTCCAGAGAAGTTTTCATTGTGCAACTCAGTGATGAAAGGCTACCATCTTTTGTGTTTTATGTTAATGAGGGTTAGATTGCCTTTTCTCTTTTCTATGGTTGGTTTACAGTCTGCAGATTTTATATTAGAAAATATTTTTTCACGTTAGCATACTTGTGTTATTATATTATATGATGGAAAGGCAGAACAACTATTTTACATTAACTTTAGAGCCAACAGAATTTTTCTGTGTATTTTAGAATCTCTGCAATAGCAAAAATGTTAGCTGCGATATTTTCACTGTAATGAAAACATGTAGAATAAATAAAATGGGAGAAAACAGATTCAGAATACAAGAAACTTTCATTTCTATAAATGGCAACCTGATTCATTCATATCTAAAAATGCAGAGTTTTTGTGGATCTTAATGTAAAAAGATAAAGCAAACATCTTTGAAGAAATAGTACGGTATTACCTCCTGAAGCTTATTGAACAAACATTTTTGGGGAATGATGATAAAAGTTTTGAGCTCAAACTTTTAGGATTGCAACTGAAATTTCAAACATCTAGAAACTTGATTATCTTGTTGAAATAAAGATGTTGGGATATCTTAAACATAATTTGGTAAGATTTTAGTATTGAGCTTCTGTCTTTAATCAGAATATCTACCAAAATCAAAAGACACTAGTTTATATGCCATGCATCATCTAAATGAAACCTCAGTGCACCTGTGCATGGATTTGGGAGGGTTATATGAACATTTCCTATCACCAATAGCATGTATAGTCTTTAAAAGTAACAGGGAAAACAAATGTGTTTGAATCTTGATTTTAGTATGTTATACCCTTGAGTTTCAAATGGCTTGTTTGGTAGCAACTTTCCTTGTTTGTGGAAACCTAGAAGTAGTCTAAATATTACTTGATGATGTTTTATCTGAAAGGAAAAAACATTAGATGACTTCAATTTCCCATACAGATTTATACATTCAAGCTAATGTCTGGTTGTTGAAATGGAAGAAGGAAGAGGCAGATGAAATAATGTAGGTACAGACTTGATAGGAGGTGCAAATGAATAAGCCATTGGCCATTTGAGTTGTTAAGAACCATTGCACATTTTATTATAGCTATAATTCTTTGAGTTTGTGATGCCATATTCAGGTAGGAATACACACACATATTTTAAATAAATATAACCATCACAAGTAAGTCATTCTGGGATAAAGAAGATTGGTGCATACATACAATGGAATATTACTCAAACATAAAAAAGAACAAAATAATGTCATCTATAGCAACATGGATATATTAACACATGACCCATACACTTAAAAAGTTATCAGCCTCAGTAATCCTGGGAATATTTTAGTACTGTCTTTACCCTCAGTCTCTCTTATTTTCCCGACCATTGACCTATTCAGTTGGGCACCAAATCTTATGATTCCATCTGTTAATTTGTTCACATAATTAATTTCATTTATTCACATGTCTGTCCATTGCCATGACTTCTTAATGAGTAACATTCCATGGTGGTGTCAGATATTAGCAGTTAAGTGTCTACTGAATTAATGAGCATCAATGCTTTGAAGAATGCAAAGTAAATATTGATTAATATAGAGTAAAGGAAGGAAATTTCTAGGTGGTGGTACCAAAGAAACCTTTGTGATTGATATGAACTAAGTCTTTACCTCTTGAGTATTAGAAATTCTGAACATGAGAGTTGGGGCATATAGGTAACTTACATGCTGATATTATTTCTACTTTAAATGGTGAAATGAATATATTGAAATATATGTTCAGATTTAAAGTTTCAATCTATAATTTTCTTTTCTATACGCAAGAGATATTATTAATGGAAATTAAATTTTCTGTTTATTTATTATTAAAAGGAAGATTCCACTCCTAGAGGGACTGAAATATGTGTATCTTATTTCCCTCTCTCAGTCATCAACTATAACTCACCTATTGCCCTAACCACTTGCTTATATTTCTAAAATGTATCTAGAATATCTATTACTTTTATTTCTAATATTTCCCTCCCTTACCCTCCATTATCTTTCTTATTTCTATAGTACCTTATACACTGCTGCTGATGTCTCTTTTTAAAACACATATCTGTTCATATACTTACTAATGCTTGAAAAATTTTCATGATTTCCCATTAAGGAAAGTTATGACCAACCTAGACAGCATATTAAAAAACAGAGACATTACTTTGTCAACAAAGGTCCATCTAGTCAAGGCTATGGTTTTTCTAAAGGTCAGGTATGGATGTGAGAGTTGGACTGTAAAGAAAGCTGAGCGCTGAAGAATTGATGCTTTTGAACTGTGGTGTTGGAGAAGACTCTTGAGAGTCCCTTGGACTGCAAGGAGATCCAACCAGTCCATTCTCAAGGAGATAAGCCCTCGGTGTTCATAGGAACAAATGATGCTAAAGCTGAAACTCCAGGACTTTGGCCACCTCATGTGAAGAGTTGACTCATTGGAAAAGACTCTGATGCTGGGAGGGATTGGGGGCAGGAGGAGAACGGGACGACAGAGGATGAGATGGTTGGATGGCATCACTGACACAATGGACATGGGTTTGGGTGGACTCCAGGAGTTGGTGATGGACAGGGAGGCCTGGCGTGCTGCGGTTCATGGGGTCACAAAGAGTCGGACACGACTAAGCGACTGAACTGAACTGAGAGCATATAAGCTTCTTAAAAAGGCATTCAAAATTGTGCAGTCTGTCCCACACATACATGTTCATCATTTTCTCTGTCACTCCTCTTCATAGCCTTTCCAATCTATGTAACCCACATAATCATCAGAGTTTAGGAAGCCCAATCCTTGAATGGTATCTAGTTCAAGGAAACAGTCTGACATCCAAAGACTAAATAAAGTATTTCAATATTATTTTGTCTATCTCACAATGAAACACCAAGGTGTTGGGGGGAACTAATTCTAGTTCACAGTTAACATCTTGAATATTCTTGTCTACCATTTGTGTCTCCCCAGTGTCTGATCTTGATTGGAAGGGCAGTCTTTTATTCTCTCTTCCACAACAATTCTTCCCACTTTCTGAAACTCAGCAGTCATTGCTTTATTTTTCTTTTTTTTTCTTATCTTTTATTTATTTTTTTTAATTTTATTTTATTTTTAAACTTTACATAATTGTATTAGTTTTGCCAAATATCAAAATGAATCTGCCACAGGTATACATGCGTTCCCCCTGCCTCAGCATTTTAGTTGTAAATAAATTTAGCCCATTTGTTTTCTTTTGTATTTTATCTTCTTCACTCATTACTCAGTTTTTTTTTTTTTTTTTGGGTTGGTTGGTTGGTTTTTTTACAATTAAAGAAAAAAGCTTATAAGATGATTCAATAAGCAAAGCTCTTCTCTGTCAAAGTCAGGGAAATGGGAAAAAGTTTGAAATGCTCATTTTTAAATAACTTTTGTCCTCATTGCAAGCCTATATCACAGTTACTTATTGTATGCTACTGAGAAAATGTTTCTGCTTCCTTTTTCTCCCTTTTCTTTCTATATTCAAAATACAGTGTCTTTTCAGTTTAAATGCCCCAATTCCTCAAGTCAGAATTGTCTGTACCCTTCTCTATGTACTTTCAGATTTTTTGCCTGTTCTTCTGGTGCACTGTTTGCCTTTATGTCTGTTTCATCTCCTAGACAGTGAAATAAGTGCTGACTTGGATAGTGGTCTTATTTGTGTTGTCCCCAGTACTAAATAAAGTTCCTTTGACAAAGGGGAGGTTCTTATATGTGTTTGTCAAATTGCTTTCTTTTGAAGGACTATTATTTCAGAGGTGGGTTTTGGTAAATTCACAGGCAGTTATACTTTAGCCTGTCAATAAAAACCATGTAGTTTTGAATCAGTAACTGTATGCATTGAATGAATGAATCACTTATAAACCTTTATCACAGATTTCAGTATGAAATCTAATCATATCACTGGCATGATGCATTCAAAGTTATGATCAATGTATTTGACCAAAATAATTGTCTTTTCATATTTACAATTTTGTTGGAAGTAGTTGGGCCAACATTATAAAATCATGTCTTTAATTTGATCAGCTTTACCCACTGCATACATTTTCTTTATAAATGTGATTATAGATAAATTGCCTATTTTTTTGTATAAATGATAAATGTCTGCACGACTGTTGTTACAACCATTCTAAATTTTTTAATGTCATGTATAATGCCAAGGAGAAGGCAATGGCACCCCACTCCAGTACTCTTGCCTGGAAAATCCCATGGACGGAGAAGCCTGGTAGGCTGCAGTCCATGGGGTCGCACAGAGTTGGACACAACTGAGCGACTTCACTTTCACTTTTCACTTTCATGCATTGGAGAAAGAAATGGCAACCCACTCCAGTGTTCTTGCCTGGAGAATCCCAGGGACGGGGGAGCCTGGTGGGCTGCCGTCTATGGGTCTCACAGAGTCAGACACGACTGAAGCAACTTAGCAGCAGCAGCATAATGCCAAGATGACCATTATGTCTACTACTGTGGGCAGGAATCCCTTACAAGAAATGGAGTAGCCATCATGGTCAACAAAAAGTCTGAAATGCAGTACTTGGATGCAAACTCAAAAACGACAGAATGATGTCTGTTCGTTTCAAAGGTAAACCATTCAATATCACAGTAATCCAAGCTTATGCCACAGCCAGTAACGCTGAAGAAGCTGAAGTTGCACGGTTCTATGAAGACCTACAAGACCTTTTAGAACTAACACCCAAAAAAGATGTCCTTTTCATTGGAGGGGACTGGAATGCAAAAGTAGGAAGTCAAGAAACACCTGGGGTAACAGGCAAATTTGGCCTTGGAATATGGAATGAAGCAGGGCAAAGGCTAATAGAGTTTTGCCAAGAGAACACACTGGTCATAGCAAACACCCTCTTCCAACAACACAAGAGAAGACTCTACACATGGACATCACCAGATGGTCCACACTGAAATCAGATTGATTATATTCTTTGCAGGCAAAGATGGAGAAGCTCTATACAGTCAGCAAAAACAAGATTGGGAGCTGACTGTAGCTCAGATCATGAACTCCTTATTGTCAAATTTTAACTTAAATTGAAGAAAGTAGGCAAAAGCACTAGACCATTCAGGTATGACCTAAATCAAATCCCTTATGATTATACTGTGGAAGTGAGAAATAGATTTAAGGGACTAGATCTGATAGACAGAGTGCCTGATGAACTATGCACAGACGTTCGTGACATCATACAGGAGACAGGGATCAAGACCATCCCCATGGAAAAGAAATGCAAAAAAGCAAAATGGCTGTCTGGGGAGGCCTTACAAATAGCTGTGAAAAGAAGAGAAGTGAAAAGCAAAGGAGAAAAGGAAAGATATAAGCATCTGAATGCAGAGTTCCAAAGAATGGCAAAGAGAGATAAGAAAGCCTTCCTCAGCGATCAATGCAAAGAAATAGAGGAAAACAACAGAATGGGAAAGACTAGAGATCTCTTCAAGAAAATTAGAGATACCAAGGGAACATTTCATGCAAAGATGGGCTCGATAAAGACAGAAACGGTATGGGCCCAACAGAAGCAGAAAATATGAAGAAGAGGTGGCAAGAATACACAGAAGAGCTGTACAAAAAAGATCTTCATGACCCAGATAATCACTATGGTGTAATCACTGATCTAGAGCCAGAAATCCTGGAATGTGAAGTCAAGTGGGCCTTAGAAAGCATCACTACAAACAAAGCTAGTGGAGGTGATGGAATTCCAGTTGAGCTCTTTCAAATCCTGAAAGATGATGCTGTGAAAGTGCTGCACTCAATATGCCAGCAAATTTGGAAAACTCAGCAGTGGCCACAGGACTGAAAAAGGTCAGTTTTCACTCCAATCCCAAAGAAAGGCAATGCCAAAGAATGCTCAAACTACTGCACAATTGCGCTCATCTCACACGCAAGTAAAGTAATGCTCAAAATTCTCCAAGACAGGCTTCAGCAATACATGAACTGTGAACTTCCTGATGTTCAAGCTGGTTTTAGAAAAGGCAGAGGAACCAGAGATCAAATTGCCAACATCCACTGGATCAACAAAAAAGCAAGAGAGTTCCAGAAAATCATCCATATCTGCCTTATTGACTATGCCAAAGCCTTTGACTGTGTGGATCACAATAAACTGTGGAAAATTCTGAAAGAGATGGGAATACCAGACCACCTGACCTGCCTCTTGAGAAACCTATATGCAGGTCAGGAAGCAACAGTTAGAACTGGACATGGAACAGCAGACTGATTCCAAATAGGAAAAGGACTATGTCAAGGCTGTACATTGTCACCCTGCTTATTTAACTTATATGCAGAGTACATCATGAGAAATGCTGGGATGGAAGAAACACAAGCTGGAATCAAGATTGCCAGGAGAAATATCAATAACCTCAGATACGCAGATGTCACCACCCTTATGGCAGAAAGTGAAGAGGGACTAAAAAGCCTCTTGATGAAAGTGAAAGAGGAGAGTGAAAAAGTTGGCTTAAAGCTCAACATTCAGAAAACGAAGATCATGGCATCTGGTCCATCATTTCATGGCAAATAGATGGGGAAACAGTGGAAACAGTGTCAGACTTTAATTTTTTGGGCTCCAAAATCACTGCAGATGGTGACTGCAGCCATGAAATTAAAAGACACTTACTCCTTGGAAGGAAAGTTATGACTAACCTAGATAGCATATTCAAAAGCAGAGATATTACTTTGCCAACAAAGGTCTGTCTAATCAAGGCTATGGTTTTTCCAGTAGTCATGTATGAATGTGAGAGTTGGAGTGCGAAGAAAGCTGAGCGCCGAAGAATTGGTGCTTTTGAACTGTGGTGTTGGAGAAGACTCTTGAGAGTCCCTTGGACTGCAAGGAAATCCAACCGGTCCATTCTAAAGGAGGTCAGTCCTGGGTATTCATTGGAAGGACTGATGCTAAAGCTGAAACTCCAGTACTTTGGCCACCTCATGTGAAGAGTTGACTCATTGGAAAAGACTCTGATGCTGGAAGGGATTGGGGACAGGAGGAGAAGGGAATGACAGAGGATGAGATGGTTGGATGGCATCACTGACTCAATGGACATGGGTTTGGGTGGACTCTGGGAGTTGGTGATGAACATGGAGGCTTGGCGTTCTGTGGTTCATGGCATCGCAAAGAGTCGGACACAACTGAGCGACTGAACTGAACTGATAATGCTAAGACAACCAACAAAACTGTTTAAACATATTTTGAAAGTACTAAATTTGAAGTTTTGGATCTAAGATTATGAAAAAATTATATTAAAGTTAGTTTTTTTTAAGTAAAATACAATACAAAAACTTAAATAAAAGTTTTATTTAAAAATATTTTTGTCCATCTACTTTAGGAATTCTAACATCTGTATTATTATTGTACAGTAATTAGGCAAGGGAAGATGAAAGTGATATAAATATATTTTTAAGTATCTTGACTAGTCTCTATGGAAACTGTCCTTTTTCCTCATGTGGAAATATCTTTTTAAAAATACCTACTCCTAGATATAATGTAAAATTCCAAATTTAATTAAATTTACAAACTGATATTGTAAATATATGATAACCTAGACAGTTAAAATTTGGAGACAAACTATATGATATATTTAGACAAGCTAAAACAGAAATAAATATATAATTTTATATTAAGAAAAAAATAAAAGACTTTTATCAGTTCTAAACTTAGGTAATTCTGTATGAACTTTTGTCCCTTAATAAAATTAATTAAAATTACTTTGCCAAACTTGCTTAAAGAAGTAACACATGATTAATTCTTTGGACCCAACAGCATGAGTAACAAGATGGTGATGTATGAAAAGTTAAAGTCGATTTTTTATAAGTAGGGTATACTTAACAGTATTCAACTGATGAAACAGTGGTTATTCATGGTACTTACCTTCTGAGACAGTTTGGTAATGGCACATGTATTATTCTTTCTTGTCCTCAAATGGCCTCGAAGCTGTGGTTTATTCACTGTCCTTTTGGTTTCTTTCCCACCAATGTGAAGTAGCCCATTCTACTTTGAATTTCTTCACATCTCTTCTCTTCCTAGTTGCTGTGGTTTCCTAACCTCCTGGTGGTAGCCTTCATTCCTTAAAGCTTTGTTTTTTCTATATTTTCTTTGTCATTTGGACAACTACTGCAGAACACATTTTCTAAAATATTGCCCCTTTATTCCCATCACATGAACCTATCTGTGTAAACCCAAGTCAAACAGATTTATTTACTTGTCCAGGCCTATACTTGCAAAGCTGAGTATTGGCACAGAAAAATCATACAGCCATGAAGCAGTGCCAATGTATATTGTAGTCACAACCTTCATCTGTGTCTTCCATACAGTCAGCGACTGTAGGCTTCATTGGCGTTCTCCTGACTTGATCAGTATTTATCAATTAAATATGCAGTGTATTTTAATGTTAAAATGTTTGATAGTGCTTACTTATCAAATTAGGGCTTCCCTGTAGGCTCATTGGTAAAGAATCTGCCTGCCTATGCAAGAGACGCAAATTCTATCCCTCAGTTGAGAAGATCCCCTGGAGAAGGAAATGGCAACCCATTCCAGTATTCTTGCCTGGGAAATCCCATGGACAGAGGTTCCTGGTAGGCTACAGTCCATGGGCTCACAGAGTCAGGCACGACTTAGCAACTAAACAGCAACAACTTATAAAATTAACTATTTTTAATAGCTATTATATAAGGTTATTTTCACTTAGGATGAAATTTAAAAGACTGGCTTATTTCAGAGTGTGTCCCATAGTTTTATAATGGGAGGTAAGTATGTCAGCCGCTCTCCTCGTTAGTATAGTGGTGAGTATCCCCGCCTGTCATGAGGGAGACCAGGGGTTCGATTCCCTGATGCGGAAGCAGCATACCCTTTGGGCTTCCCTGGTGGCTCAGTGGGTAAAGAGTCTTCCTGCAGTGCAGAAGAACTGTGTTCTATCTCTGGCTTGGGAAGATCCCCTGGAGAAGGAAATGGCAAACCACTCCAGTATTCTTGCCTGGAGAATTCCATGGACAGAAGAGCCTGGTGGGCTACAGTCCATGAGGTCACAAAGAGTCGGACATGACTGAGTGACAAACACTTTCAAGAATGTCAAGTCCTTATATTGTATATATGAAAAGTTTTACTAGGGTGGTTCCTTTCAAATACATATAGGTTTAAATTAGTGTCTGAAGAAAGGTAATCCATGCTTTTAATTTTATTCAGTAATACAGTACTTTATTGATTATGTTAAATACTATATTCTAGCAATAAAAATACAGTATTTAACAAACACAATAGATAAATGTTTATTTAATACCAACTGAACCATTGAGCAATAATTCTGAAAGTGCTTTACAAACTATAAAACACTGTGCCAAACTATAAAGTGCTTTTACCAATCAATTTGGAAATCATAGCACCTGGTCTAATGAGCATGCTTGTTTTAAACTGAACAGATGCAGGGTGTGATGATATACCGCATTAAAGTTATGAGTAAATGGATTTCCTTGCAATTACAAGTCATATAGTCAAGGTAGTTAAGCTGTATATACTTCTGCCAATGAAGGAACTGTATAATTTCAGGTATTTTAAATTGTATTTATAAACTAGCCTTCAGAAAATGGATATGACACATAATGTATTTTGTTGATAGTATTGTGGTCGTTTTTCGGTTGTCATTTCAAACTCAAAGCTAAACTCTATACCAGAAAATAAAAATAAACCTAATCAAATTAATCTGTCCACAAAAATTCAGCATTATGGACCCAAGTACTAGAACTTTTTCAGTTTCAAAAAAGTTTAGAGATATAATAGGAGGAATTCTGAATATGAGTGATATATGATAAAAGGAAAAAAAATTATTCCCATTCCATAGTCTATAGTGTATATGTTTGTATGTAATTCTTACATGTACATACATACGTGTCTTGTATGTAATTCTTGAATTAATATATTTTCAGACAAGAGAATGGTATTGCACTAGAGTTGGCTGACAGCAGTGATATGGAACTGAATTTCAGGTGTACAAGGAAATTTCAATTTATCTCATTGGTTATAGGTAATTTGAATATTTTTTACTATAACAGTACAAATACAAAGTCAAACACAGGTATATTCTCCTAGAAAATAAACACTTCCTGAGTGGTGTTATGAATTGACACAGAATAGCCAGGCTTGCATTCTGTTTCCTGCAAAAGCCTTCTTTCCAAGTTGTATAATTTTTCTTAACACTGAAGAGTGCTATAATGAAATTTCTTCTGGAAAATTTATGTGTAATGATAAACACAAATCATTTAAAGAATGCTACAAGATAGAATATCATTAAATAGTACTGTCTCAGACCAGGTAAATGACTGCTTCTGTGATTCGGTGATGAGATGGTGTGATTCTAGAAGATGAATATTGCAATGTAAATCAAAAGCAAGATATGTAGAGACATTTTCTTAAAGTAATAATTAGCAGTACTTGGAGGTGTGCTTAATGTGAAGAAATAATAAAAGCAATAACATTTCAAACAATAAAAATTCATGCTGATTGGATTGTATGTTGCATAAATTCTCTTTACAACCCTATTATATTTTCCCTTGTATCAGTTTCATTTAGGATTTTTACCGTCTTTTTGTTTTGTTTCTATGAGCTTCCCCTTAACTTTTTCCTTCATTTTTGTCCTCTTATTATGATTTCTTTGACTCCAGATTCTTTTGTCATGTCCATGTATTTCAAGATGGCATCCGGATGTTTTCTAAAATACTCTTTAGTTTCTGTGGAAAAAAATTCAAAAGACCTGTTCACTTTCTAAGCTTCAGGATTAGTGTGTTAATATTAATTAGGAAAATTTCTATAGGCAATTTCTTGTACAACTCCCTGAGCCTTACTATGAAGACCCAGTATGTAGGCCCAGTGTTTGGTAGCAGCTTGTATGATTTGACTTTCTTCTCTTCTCTGTCTTCATAAGTGGAGATTGATGTACACAGTCTAAACTAGTTTCTGGTGGCTATTCAGTCTTTACCCAGTACTGCTTTTGGATGCATGTGGAGTTTATCCAAATAAAACTACAATATCCTCTAACCATACTAGAAAGAAGCAGTCTGTATTTATAGACATTTTCAGTTCAGTTCAGTTGCTCAGTCGTGTCCTACTCTGCAACCCCATGAACCGCAGCACGCCAGAAATTCTACCATAAACCTTTCTTATGGCAGTTTTGAAATGTATATAAAATAGAGAATAACAAATGAAGGCTCATACTCATAAGAAAATCTTGGTAATTACAAGCACTCTACCACTTTTTGCACTTTCTGTACAGGCTTTTTACATGTAAATATTGATCCCCAATATGCACTGTTCTAGATTCTCCTCTCTACACCCACATACACTGCTTTTCTGGAAATATGTACCAGTCTGAGCATGCTGTATGATCAACTGTCCACTTTTTCCTCCCAACTGTATTTTGATCTGTGAGTTACAATACTGAATCTGTGAAGGAAGAGAGAAGCTAATATGGAAAGGCCAAAGGGAAAAAAATATGACAGATTTTGGTAGTTCTAATGAACCAGGCAGTGCCTCTCTTACCTGCGATTTCACCTTTTCTGGTGTCTGTAACTCATGGTCAACTGTGGCATAAAAATATTAAATGGAAAATTCCACAAATAAATAATTCATAATTTTTAAATCATGTGCTGTTCCGAGTAGGGTGATGAAATTTATTGGTGTCCCACTCCATCCATTGATGCCAAGGGCATCAATCTTGCTTTTGTCTGGAGTATCCTGCCCATTAGTCACTTAACAGCACTGCCTTGGTTATCAGGTGGACTGTCATGGTATCGCAGCACTTGCATTCAAGTATCCCTTCTTTTTAATTAATAATGACCCCCAGAAGGAAGAGTAGTAATGCTGGCAGTTTGGTTATGCCAAAGAGAAGCCATAACGTGAAAGTTCTGGACTTAATACAGAAAAGAAAATCAAACCACATGATGAGATTTCTAAGATACACAGATGGAATGAATCTTCTGTCTGTGAAACTGTGAAGAAGGAAAAAAAATCCATTCGAGTTTTGCTGTCACTACCTTAAACTACAATCACTGCATAGTATATGATAACTGGTGAGTTAAGATGGAAATGTTATTAAATTTGTATGATCTTTTGAGAGAGCAAGAGAGACCAGATTCACATAACTTTCATTAGAGTTTATTCTTATAATTGTTCAATTATATTATTATTGTTGATAATCTCTTACTGTGTATAATTTATAAATTAAACTTTTTTATAAGTATGTATAGGAAAAAAAGTATTATTCGTAAGGTTCAGTACTCTCTTTGGTTTCAGGCATCCTCTAGTGGTCTTGGGAAGTATCCTCCTACTGTAAATGCCTAATTTATAGTTAGTGTAAGTAAGTATCGGTCACTCAGTCATGTCTGACCCTTTCCAACCCCACTGACTGTAGCCCGCCAGGCTCCTCTGTCCATGGAATTCTCCAGGTAAGAATACTGGTAGCCATTCCTTTCTCCAGGGGATCTTCCTGACCCAAAGATCAAACCTGGATTTCCCACATTGCAGGCAGACTCTTTACCATCTGAGCCATCAGAAGCAATGCTGTATAACACAGTAATAGAGCACCTTCTTGCAATATCATGGTAGTTTCTGACCAGAGGGCAAACTATGCATAGTCCAGAATTGTATGCAGTCAATTTAACCTAGTACATATTTTAGACAATGTAATTTCCCCCCAAATTTGATATTTTGTCCATATTGTGTTTTTATTTTTTTATTTTTTAAATTTTATTTTATTTTTAAACTTTACAAAATTGTATTAGTTTTTCCAAATATCAAAATGAATCTGCCACAGGTATACATGTTTTTAAAACCTAGTGATTTTTTAAAAAATGTATATATAAATAGGATAAGATAGGATTTCAGACATTGGTAATTTTTACAGTGTAAATGCCAGTTACTTTACAGGCCCATTTCCCTGTAATGTTGAAACTCCTGCCACAATCTGGCTTCCTACAGCCTACCCTACTGATTATTGAAATCTACTCAAAGAAAAATGAATGAATGGAGAAAGTATATACTCAGCCAGCTCCATGGACAATCATTACCCTACCCGCAAAAATAGGGCAGGAAAAAGGCACATTTAATCATTTTTGAAAGATAATTTTTACTGGATATAAGATTTTTGATTTATGCTTTCTTTTTCCAACACTTTGGATGTTTTCCCAGTGCCTTCTGGTCTTCATAGTTTCTATTGAAATGTGAATTGTTAATATATTGGAGTTCCTTTGTAAGTGATGAGTCATTTTCCTCTTGCTAGTTTCCAATTTTCTTTTTGTCTTTCAGCATTTTTATTATAATGTGTTTGGGTGTGGATCTCTGTGTTTTTCATACTTGGAGTTTGTTGAGCTTCCCAGATGTGTGGATTGATTTTTTTTTTTTTAATACCAAATTTGAGAAGTTTCAGCTACTGCTTCTTCAAATATTTTTTTCTTCTCCTTTCTTTACTTCTGATATTTCCATTACATGTAGATGTTGTGTGCTTATTGGTGTCCCAACTTTCTCTAAGGTTATTAATTTTCTCTCATTCAATTTTCTCTCTGTTCTTCTGATTGCATGCTCTCTGTTGATCTACTTAAAGTTTACTGATTCTTTCTTCTGCTAGTTCAAATCTACTATTGATTCACCCTAGCAAAATTTTAATTTCATTTATTGTAAGCTTTTAACTCCACAGTTTTCATTTGGCTGTTTATATTAATTTATTTCTCTTTATTGATATCTTTAATTGATGCAACATTGTCATCATTGCTTCCTCTACATTTCAAAATATATCAATATTGTCCTTTATTGTTTTCAACATAGTTATAATGGCTGCTTTGAGTACTATGTTAAATCTGACATTTATTCCTTTCCAAAGGCAATTACTGTTGCCCCGCTTTGTTTTCTGTTTATAGGACACATTTTTCTGCTTTTCTGTGTGTCTCTTAATTTTCTTGTTGTAAATTGGACATTTTTGATAATGTAGCACCTCTGAATAGTGACATTCCCTCCACACTCTCACATATACACACAGACACACACACTCTGGGGATCCTTGTTGCTATTTTATTGTTTATTTGTTTTGTGATTGGCTGGACTCTTTTAATGAAGTGTATTTCCCCCATAATATGAAGCTTCTGATACCACTTCTCAAGGGTGCAGCTTCAGACATGCACATAGGCACCTTGGATTGATAGAAGTTTCAGGAAGTCTCTGTTCATCTTTCTTTTTTCCTGATCTATTAAACTGTTTGTCTTTGCTGGTTTTAGACCCAGTTTTTAGGCTCCATTAATTGTCTGCTGATTGCTCTATTGTTTTGGAGGATACCTGGGGGTATAAATCACTCCACAGTCTTATTCCATTATACTCATGCTCCTGTGCAAGACAATTTTTAGGCACATCTTTGAATTATTGGGCTTCCCAGGTGGCTCAGTGGTAAAGAATCTGCCTGCCAATGAAGGAGACACAGGTTCGATCCCTGAGTAGGGATGATCCCCTGGAGTAGGAAATGGCAACCTGCTCCAGTATTCTTGCCTGGAAAATTTCATGGACAGAGGAGCCTGGTTGGTTACAGTCCGTGGGGTCACAAAGAGTTGGACACGACTGAGTGACTGAGCACTCATGCACTTTTAATGATTCCTCATCTCAGAGGGGCTTTTAGCTGTCTCTTTCCTTGATTCTGTCTGGTAAATTAGCTATCCCATGGTCTATCTAATTTTTCCTAATTGTCTCTCACCAGACTCTCCATTTATTTCAGGAGTACCCCTAGATTTGAACTCCCGCATACTCTCAGATAAAGTTTGTTCTAATGGAGAATGCTGGGTCTCTCTTACTGATTGATTCTTTCAACGGGCAAAATCTTTGCTTCCAAGCTGGGAACAGGGGAAGTAGGCTGATTGACTGACACACCTGCTTTACAGGCAACATGCTGGATAGGTTCTGTAGCCTCTGTCTTCTTAGCTTACCTCTGCCCTATGAATGAGATGTGGTGAGGGTGTTTGGCCCCAGCTCTGGTATTCTCAGCTTGGCCCTATGCGTGGGAGTCAAGTAAAGGAAGAGAAACCCTTGTTCTCTCAGTTACATTCATCAGGAATTTAGCCACTGCAACACGGACATTCAGCGGATGAGAAATGCTGATGTCCTGCTCCTGTTGTGAAGATACCATAGCCTTTGACTCGGGACTGGGGAGAGAGGGAGCCCTACTTTTTTGGCCACGCTTGCCCATATTTGAACTTTGATCACCCTGCTGAGATGTGAAAGGTGGAGGGAAGGAGGGGATAGATGATGATTCAAATATCACAGAGTGTTCCTGCTCTTATTGATATTTAGTAGAGTTTATTGAATAAATGTTCTTTTACTTGCTGTATTCTCTTAGGATAATTTGCTCTGTGCCCTTAGGACAATTTAAATAGTTGTTTTGTGTGTGTGTGTGTGTGTGTGTGTGTGTGTGTGTGTGTATTTTAATAATTTCTTACCAGTTCTAGTTGTTTCCTGAGGAATGAGACTATGCAACTCCTCATATTGCCATTCTGGAAGTAGAAGTCCTCCATGATTCATTTTCAAGCTCTTCTAGGCTCCTTGTTGCTTAAATATTTAAAACACTGAAGTGTTAAATATTTCTTTGTATGTTTCATGCTACTTGTAGGAAAAATAAAGCAAGATTTTCCAAACATCCATGACTCAGATTAAGAAATAGTACACACTCGAAACAAAGCATTAACGTCTTGGTGAAATGAGGCAAATGTTAGCTTCTCGATCATAAGTGGATGTGGGCTTGGTTGTTTAAGTGAAACAATATTTCTCTTTTTTGTGTATGTGAATGGATCAGAGCAATTTGCTATTGCAAACTCATAGACAATTTCTCATTGTTAAGCTAGAACGCTTTCATCATTGAAGTGTTCCACCAAACAGGTTATTTCATACCAGTTAAGAGCTTAGCTAGAATTCAAGATGAATGCAAATAACAATGTTTATAATGAAGATTGTGGGATACTAGGAACAACAATTTATATAATTTTCTCTCCTCATCCACTCTCACTCACATGGTGTTGGAATCAGACTACTTAGTTTTGAATCCTGGATTCACCACTATGTACTGAGGACTTTGAAATTGTTACCCCAAACTTTAGTTTCCCATTTAAAGAATTGAAGTGATAATAGAGCATCCTTTAGGGTTGTTATGAGGTTTATAGGCATTGATCATTCATACAAAGAAGTAAGCAATCCCTAATGTATAATAATAATACATATATGCATTAACAATGCCTGATGTATAAGTTTAACATAGTAGTAGAAGTAAGAAATCATAAGTCCAATTTAGTGAAATATAATCCTCTTAGCAACTTGATATAATCAATAAAAATTGAAGTCTACAAGCCTTTTTATTTAATGAGGTATAGATTGTAGTAATAGAGAAGAATTTTCTAACTGTTGTTATAATCACTGGTTTCATGTTATGAGATTTTCTTAAACATTATATATTTCTGTTAATACCTTCTCTATGAGAATATACAATATTTTTTATTAAATATTAGCCTAAAACACATAAAATTATTTTATCAATGTAGGCAAACTAAATAATGAAACTGGTGGTGACAGCCTTCTCTCTAGTCAGTCATATAATTTTTAAAGAACTCAAACTGTTTTGTGTACACCCACCATGTAGTACCTAATATGAAATGAATCTTCATGCGGGGCTTTCTTCTACATGTTATTCATTCAGTAGCCTTTACCCAATCTTCTATTGTACCAAGTGCTCCGTTAGGCATTTGGAAGGCTGAATTGATTTCTTCAGCTGAAACAAAGAGATAGCCATGAAAGCAAACCACTAGGATAAATTTTGATAAGTACTTTAGAGTCATACTCCAACATGTTGTAGAAACACAGAAAACAAAGACCCCTTAGGGAATCTTCAAAGAGGACAAGAAAGATCATTCATCTAAAGTTGTTTATAGATGCCAATAAAGACTTTTCCTGGTATGGTGAGATGCAGGAAGGCCATTTCTGGCACAGAGAACAACAGATGAAAGCATGAAATAATTAAAGTGCTTGTGTTGTTCAAAAGATTATGAAAATTTCAGATATTTGGAGAATCCAGTGAATGGGAAGGATAATAAGATGGGAGAGCAGGGGCAAGTAGAAGCCAGGTTGTGAAGAATTTCTATGCTGTTGAAGAGTTTGGACTGCATACTATAGGCAGAGGGAAGCCAGAGAGAATTTTAACCAGAAGGAGTGGCATGGTCAGTTAGGTCTTTAGAACAATAAGTCTGCCTGCATTGTGAATGATTGAAGGACATAGTGCTTAAGTTTCTATTGTAATGGTCTAGGTCAGGGTAGATCAGAGCTGGATAAAAATAACTAGATCCAAGACTGCTTTTCTGTTCTGTGCAATAGAGTTTTTCCTCCCTAATTCCCCTTCTTCCCCAGAAAATGCATTCAGTCTTGTTATGAAACTGTTAAAAGTATTAAGATTCAACCACCCAGGTTTTTTGGTTTTTTTTGTTTGTTTGTTTTTTGTTTTTTTGCTTAGCCTGCTTTAATGATGTCCATGTTGTAAGGGAAGCATATTCTAATTTGGGAAATATATATCAGATGCCTTTGAAATTATGCATTTTAGTGCAATGAAGAAATTGAAGTACATAGTGAAATGTTTTGAATTGTTACTGGTGATATTATCTACTACCTACATAATGTAATGTACATTTAGCAGAAATAAAATGACTTTTGTGTCTCTTCTGCCCTAATGATGAGAGACAAATGTTAAGTATTTAGGAGCTTAATCTAAAGTGTAGGTTGTTTTAAAGTGAGCTCTTTTCTTCCAAACAAAGAAATTAAATGAGAAAGTGACGTATACATATGATAATCACTTGTTTCGTAGTTGAGCTTTATATTGTGTTGGCCAAAAAGTTCATTTGGAATTTTCCCAAACAGACTTTTTGGCCAACTCAACCTATACTTTTATAAATGATTTCCAGTGGCTAGTCCTAATTTATTCATTTGCTATCTTCAGCTTCAGATTGTTGCAAAGTCACTAAATGGCACTAAACACACTCACCCACTATGCTTTGCTTTCTTCACATCTTTCTTACAGAAACCGCCCCCCCCATACACACAGACACACACCTGTACACCTATCTCCCTGACATTTTTTTTAGAGAAACCTATGATCTTCTATCATATAATTATATCAAGACATATTTTGTTACGGTAACTAATTTTTATTTTGAACCTTTGTACCCATGCTAAGGGGAGATTTTAAAATTGCTCTCTTTTCCTGAGCATTAACAGTAAGAGATCCAGCACCCATTACTGGTGTCGCTATCAAGTAAACACTTGGAGTGTGTAGATTTACAAGTAGGAATGGAATGTTATTAGAGATAATAGCTCTTAACTTTGCTCAAGAACAGATCACCCCATGACCATCTGGTCCCTTGTCAGTTCATTTCTCTTATAATTCAGAAATTAGTGTTTTTGAAGTACATGCGATGTGACCTGTGCCTAGAAGCTTTGCCATATATGGGGTTTTCTTGAAATTTGCTAATTCTTCTGTTATCTTTGGGACAAATACTTTTCATGCCTAGTGGGATAAAATACATTTATAGTCTTTATATCCTCATGTTTCCTGAAGATGGTTAGAATAAAAAAATATTTTTCATCCTGAAATGCTACTTTTAATTGTTAAAAACACTGAAATGATGTAGATTCCTTCTAAACTGAGTAGACTATTATCTGGATTATATTTTGCTTCAAGAGCCGTAATTTTATCTTTATTCTGTGAGCCTTAGAATGTTTATAATTTTCATCAAAGCAGCAGATATCAGCACTCTAATTAACACCTTCTACCATTCCTCTTCTGATACTTGAGAAGTTGGCTGTACTACAAATGAAACCGAGGCTGAGACACTAAAATGGGCCTGACACAGATGGACATCACTTGTCTTGCATGACCTTGGGTAATTACAGATTTTTGTGTGTGTAATTATTCCCCTGGATCCTGCTTCCTGTCTTCTGATGCCATGTTTTTGCATGTTCATTTCTCAAACCTGAGACATCATAAGCCAAAACTAGCAAGTGGTCACATAAGTCATGAGAATGAGATTGATGCAAGGAAATATGACAAGTTATGCGAACACTTCAGGGTTACTAATACTTTTGTTGTATACTTGGTACACTCTGGAAAATTAGTAGTTGATAATTTCTAAAGGTAGTGGAAAGTAAGCTATAAAAAAAGTAAAAATGTTGACTCTTGAAGATAATAATAGCTTAATGTTAATCAGGACTTTTACTTGTGTCTTCCTTTACTTTTCTGACTATATTTCCCCAAAATTCAGAGTCCTAGAGTTTTACAAAAAAGATTATTGTTTATCTCAGATATGATTAGAAATCAGTATCAGTTCATAAAATATACTTTGTTATGTAAACAACTGAAAATGTTAGAAGTCATATCATGAAGTGGTAAAGATTTGAGATACATGAAGACTGAGAATTAACTACTAAAACTTTTCAGGGCTTGAGAACTCCTATTAGAGAATCCTAGTGAAGTCTCCATCATAAGCAAGTCCTCCTTTGCATTGGTAGCGTTTATATTTGGACTGCAAGGAAGAGAACCTGGCTTGGCCTCCTATCTTAATACAGGAGAGCGAATATAACAGAAGGACATTGTGTCAGTCACAGGAGTTGTTTGTTGTACATCATAGGCCCTAAGGATGGACAGAAGGGCATTTCTAGACAGTGCAATATCAGAGTTTTATGAATAATCTCTGTAGAACCTTCTAACCAAGAGAAACCTGTTCTATTTTCCTTCTAAATTCCCAATGGAGTGCCTGATTGGCTAAGCTTAGGTCTTATACATACCCGTGGACTGATGTGTGGAAGCAGACACTGAGGCTGACGTGACTGCCAGGATCCCAGTCATTGAGAAAAGGCACTGCTTTTCTTTGCTTGCTAATTTGTTTTTCCTGCTGCTGAGCTACATGCCTGCCCGAGTCCTTTTATCCATTCCTGAAATGGAGCAGGAAACAGAAATTCTTCCCTGCTGAAACGAACACTTTGTCATTTTGTATTTTTAGGAATTTTTACACTGAAGCAAAAGATCATCCATAAAAACAAGCAAATGATGCTAATATGCTTTGTCATCTCAATTCCTCTCTTTGTTTGCTTTGTGAATCCCACTGGAATTGTTAGTTTATATCCCAGGAATCTACTTTTATTTAGATGAAGTTAATCTAAATAATTTACCTAGAGGTATATTTGGGTTGGTATCAATGTTGGAAATGATCAGATACTTGTTCTATTTCTAAATCTGGTTCCCAGCCATGTTTAAGAGTACCTTTTCATACACCCCCAAATTCCTGTTCTGGATCTGTGCAGTACTTCATTGAAGAAACATTTATTTAGGTCAGGCTTATCTGGTGGCTCAGTGGTAAAGAATCTGCCTGGCAATACAGGAGAAGTGGGTTTGATCCCTTGGTCAGAAAGATCCCCTGGAGAAGGAAATGGCAACCCTCTCCAGTATTCTTGCCTGGAAAGTCCCATGGATATAGGAGTCCATTGGGTCACACAGGAGTCAGACATGACTCAGTGACTGAGCAACAAAAACATCAAGAATGTGTCAGTCCAAATATGGTAGATTTTTTTTTAATCATATGTGCCAACTCCTGAATCAGTAGAGGCTTAAAGTGTTCTTTCCTTTGTGAGAAAGGAAAGAAGTGGAAGAACACTGGAACCAATTAATAGCATCTGTTGAGACTCATGAAGGGGATCATGGGTGCAGCTCCCACACACTTGCTTGTTCTGTTGTAGACACTGTAAGGGCTAAGATGACAAGTGTAATATGGTCATCCCTTCTGAAAATTATTATTATCTTGGTATCCCAGTTACTAAGTTCCCATAGTGTTCAAGGTGAGTGGAGATGAAGACTTAGATAGGACAGATACTCAAAAGGGAAGGAAAGTGAAAAGTGAAAGAAAGTGAAAGCTGCTCAGTCATGTCCAACTGTGACCCCATAGTCCATGGAACTCTCCAGGCCAGAATACTGAAATGGGTAGCCTTTTCCTTCTCCAAGGGATCTTCCCAACCCAGGGATCGAACCCACGTCTCCTGCATTGCAGGCGGATTCTTTACCAGCTGAGCCACAAGGGAAGGCCAAGAATACTGGTGTAGGTAGCCTGTCCTTTCTCCAGGGGATCTTCCCGACCCAGGAATCAAAGTGGGGTCTGTTGCATTGCAGGCAGATTATTTACCAACTGAGCTATCAGGGAAGCCCTGACATGGATAAGTGTAATATTTTCGTTGTTACAGCTGAAGAGATGCTATAGATACCCTGGCGCTGTAGGCACATTCTTTGGTCACTTCAACACTGAAGAATGGGAGCCACATCCTTTTGTTGTATTGTTTGCTTGAAGTACTTTTTATCCTTAGTCTGTGCTCCTCTTTTCTTTCCATTATCTTCAGTGTAGTTTTACAAGATATGAATGCTGTGTCTCACCAGCTTGGGAATCTGTTTGTTAAAGTCTTTTCTTTGCTCCCACCTAACTTCTTTTTATTTATTTTTAGTTTTATTTATTTATTTACTTTACAATATTGTATTGGTTTTGCCATACATTTACATGAATCTGCCATGGGTGTACATGTAGCTCCCATTCAGTAACCAGCTACAAGATAGATAGCTAATGTATTATTTACATTAATGTATTATTTACATGAATCTGCCATGGGTGTACATGTGGCTCCCATTCAGTAACCAGCTACAGGATAGATAGCTAATGTATTATTGACAAAAAAAAAGGTAGAACTATACTTGGCTCAAAGGGCCTAC
The DNA here is from genome assembly GCF_019923935.1 of Bubalus bubalis. Lineage (NCBI taxonomy): Eukaryota > Metazoa > Chordata > Mammalia > Artiodactyla > Bovidae > Bubalus > Bubalus bubalis. The sequence continues at coordinate 27,990,237 of NC_059181.1, forward strand.
CTTTCCCCACTTACATGAATTGTCTGACTCCTTATTAAAGAAAAAAAAAATTTTCTGTAGACTCTTTCCAACATTCGTTCAGGATATCAGTATTCCTTAACCATAAAAGGAAAACAGTAGTTACAGTTTTGTGATGGAGTCTCAAATTATTGACACTTTGCTGATAAATGAGTAGGGTAACATCGAGTCCTTTATTTTCAGAAATTGTTCTGACCTCCATTCCTACTGGGTCAGAGATAAACTAATTTTTCTATTATCTGATCTAAACCCATTCTAATCTGTATAATTCAAGCAGTCTCTTTAGCTTTAACTCAGTCTAATTTGAAGATAGCTTTCTATTGGAGACTCCTGTACTTCTGCCTAAAATAGCATCTGAAGTATGGAGAAGTGGCTCTTGTAACACTGTGTTGAAGACAGGAAACTAAACTCTTCCCTTTGAGCTGGTTCTGGGGAAATTAATGGCAGAAATCCACGTACTGGGTGCTCTGCTCATATGGGATGAATGAAATTGGCAGTTGATAAACTTCAGAATCCAAATTCTCTCAATTGATTAAGGTCTTACTAAAATCCTTGGCTTATTTAGCTACTGTAAACCCATCCCTAAAATTGTCTACCTTGTCTTCCAGCTTTCTCCAGGTACAGGCTGTTTCTCCACTGTAAGATTACCAGACCCTTGGGCTTAGTGGCTGGCATACAAAAACTGAGGAAGGCGTGGGAGGGCAAACGGAGTCACCTCTGTGCCTAATCGTGTCAGCCTGCTTCATAAGCTGAGTTATAGATTCCTGTATTTCCACAGTTTCCTTGCACAACAACTTTCTCTTAGTGTTCAAAATGGAGATAGAAAGGCCCTTACTGCTTCTCAAAATGTATGGAACATACTGCTTCCTCTTGACCAAAGCATAAGGAAGGGGATGTACAGATATGCATCTTTCTCACCTATATCTCTTTTCTGTCCTCTTTCCAGAAGCCTCCAGTAAAAAGAAAAAAAATAAAACTTATATTCTTAGTTTTCAAAAGTCTTAATCATATTACATTAACATTCAATAATAAAAATTATAAAACTTGTATTGTTTTTCTTTGTGGTATCTTTCATCTTTATCTTTTATTCACCCTCACTAAGGCTTCATTCTGTTACATTTGATTTATTGCAATAATTTTTAACATCTCTTACCTCTTTTTCTCTTCTCCCTTCAAACTATTTTCTATTCTGTTGACAGACTTTTCTACTGATCACTCTGCTTTGATTATACCATTTTTTCCCTTTAAGTTACTCTAGAATTATATGTTTTCATACCCAATATTTTCTTTAGGTCCTATCTCTGCTGAAACCTAAGACCCTTTTCTTCTTATTATAATTTCCTTAGGACTTATATCTAAATTGATTTCTTCCTCATGGCTCCTTTGTTTTGTCATAGTATCTCTTACTAATTAGACATCCATACATTGTCTGTTTCTTAGCCTTACACCACATGAGTGAAACTGACTCCCTGTGTAACTGCACTGGTGCAACAGGTTTGCTAGAGAATTGAGTCTATAGATCATATCTTGAAGTGACTTTGTAGGTTTTGTACTTACCTTTGCTCATAATTCAATTGTAAGCATCTTAAACAAAGAATCATGTTTTCAGGTTTTCAGTTTTCATAATCTCTAATAGGCAGTATTGAGCCTTAAATAGTTACTTTTTAAAACAAAATTGAGTTGCCAGTCCAGGTTCGATGCATGATACTGGATGCTTGGGGCTGGTGCACTGGGACAACCCAGAGGGATGGAATGGGGAGGGAGGAGGGAGGAGGGTTCAGGATGGGGAACACATGTATATCTGTGGCGGATTCATTTTGATATTTGGCAAAACTAATACAGTTATGTAAAGTTTAAAAATAAAATAAAATTTAAAAAATAAAAAAATTAAAAAATAAAAAAAAATAAAATAAATAAAACAAAATTGAGTAGGAATTTTAAAGTAAAAGCATATACAAAGACACACACAAAAACATGGGTTTGGATCATCAAAATATTGCTTTTTTTGTGCTGTTTTTTGGATTTATTTTTTGTGTTCTTGTTAATAAACATGTATTATTCTTATAATTTAAAATTGTGAATTCACCAGTACTGTAATTTAATTCCTCTGTGATATAAACAGACTGTGCAAAGTTTTCAGAAACACCAGTAAGTCTGCAGTTAATCTTAATGCAGTATTTCTTGAGCTCATTTCCAAGCATTTTAATCTGTTATTAACTTAAAATATTTGTAACATGCTGTTTCTCAACTGTGACCATGATTATTCCCTCATATTTATATTTCATCATTGAGGAGAAGCTCTCAGTTTCTCATTATTCACTTTTAAACTAAATCAACCTGACATGAATCTGATAAAATTAGAGTTGTTTAGAACAGATGGTTCATCAGAGATTTGAACCCAGGCAAGGTTTGGTAGATTCTGTAGATAATTAAGGCTTTTAGTTTCAATTAACAACCATGTTCCACTTCTCTTACAAAATTTTAAGGATTTAGACTTAACACTGCCTTTCAATTTATATATGAAAGAATTGGTTTGGCTGATGTCTTGATTCTTTCTAGTTGTTATGATTTGTGCTTATATAGTCAGTCTGCAAGATCCCTTAGGGAAATTTGTATACTTGAGTTAGTAGGGACTTATAAAAGTTAGGTTTCTCTGTAACATCCAGACATATTTAGGTATGGAAAACGCTTGGACTCTTAGACAATGAAGGTAATGAGCAATCTTTTTTTTGTAAGTCAGAAGTTCTGTAAACTATTAAATAGAAATACCTCATGAACTAAAATGAAGAAAACAAGAGAAATATACCTATTTGATTGAAGGGAGTAACTACTGTACTCAGAAATTTCTTTGGTTAAAAAAAAAAAGCAATGATCCTTTCCCTATGAAAGAATACATAATTGTCCACCCTTAGAATGAGATGTTCTTTAGCTCTAAACTAAACTGATGATTTTGAAGAAAATTCCAGGGGGGGAGAAAAAAAAAAAAACACTTCAGCAAATGTTGAAATAATGGCATAGGTTTACCATTTTCTCATCAAATTTAGACCAGCCTTGAGAGTACTGTAAGGGTAATGTTTTCTCAAGGATGAAATGTTCTGGTTCAGTTTCTCTATAGAAAAGGGATATAAGTGAGCCTGATATCTTAATATTTGGATACAGAGGTCATCTTCAATATGTGTTTTACTATTTCTAAAAAGAAGAATATAAATGCACTTATCCTTGAGTTAGGCAATACCCAGGGCTGATTCATAGAGGAAAAATTTGAGATCTGTCTATTTCAGGGCCCTTTCTCTCTTGGTGCACCTATAATAAAAAGGTCATGGTTCCTAATATCTTTTTAAAAATTATTCTTTCTAGAGTGTACTTGAAACTGTACATCTCAAATATAAATATTTTAGCAAATATCCCTAAATATACAGTTACTAAATAATTTCATCCATTAAAACATATTGCTTTTGCTTATATAAGAAATATTTCCTTCTCAAAAGAGCCTGCTGCTAAGTCACTTCAGTCGTGTCCGACTCTGTGCGACCCCATAGACGGCAGCCCACCAGGCTCCCCTGTCCCTGGGATTCTCCACGCAAGAACACTGGAGTGGGTTGCCATTTCCTTCTCCAATTCATGAAAGTGAAAAGTGAAATTGAAGTCACTCAGTCGTGTCCGACTCTTCACAACCCCACGGATTGCAGCCCACCAGGCTCCTCTGCCCATGGGATTTTCCAGGCAAGAGTACTGGAGGGGGGTGCCATTGCCTTCTCCACTCAAAAGAGCCTAATAAGACCAAAGAGGTTAAATCAGTTAGAATGATTAATTTAAAATCATATTGAAGTGTTACTCTTCCTTTCCTAATTCTCAAAGGAAAATACTTTATCTTTTTTCTTATTGTTTCCAGCTCTTTCTAACTCTGTTTTAATATTTGACATTAATACGGTATATTGTATGTAAGTGTTTTCCTTATCTTTTTACTCTTCTATACAACTCACCTTTATTCAAAAAATTATCTACGAAGATACCACAGGATGAAAGGTCAGAAAGATAAAAGAGAATTTCAATGTATGCCTAACTCTGAACAACTATGACCACCATCAAGGCATAAAGCCATGTGATTTCTGTCACAAATTCAGTATTTCTCCTAAGGTACACTGTACTATATTCTTATAGCTTAAGCAACTTTGCTTTATTTCTAATTACTGGCTAGAATTTTCTACCAGGAAAACTTTCCTTCCATCCCTTGTGAAATTTCAGCTTTATATTTGGAGCTCTAACCCGGATTGTTTTTCTGATAGATTTTCACTTCATTCATTCATTCACAGATATTGTTATTCACCTGTAGTAGGTCATAAACTTTACAAGTCATGGAAAATAGTAAAATCCATAGCATTATCTTTCCCTTGAAGCATGTTTTCATGGGAGAGGTCAGAAATATTTATTTAAATTACATTGTGATAAATTAGATTGTTTAAATGTATGAAAGGGAAATGAAAAGCAAAAAAGGAGAGAGACCGCTTATATCTGAGTTGTAGATTTAGAAAGACTTCATGGATAAGGTGATCCTGAAGGAATCTATGAGTATTCCTCAGCTCGTGGTGGCAGGGCAGAGAGGGGCACGAAGCATTCAAACAATGTGAAAAGAATTTGCAAAGGTACAACATGTTCTGAGTGTAAAATGGCTTTCTAAAACATGTTGGCTCCCGAAAGAAGTGTTGAGATAAGTGAATAAAGCAGTAAATATAGAGATGATCATGAATGGCCTTGAAGGCCACATGCAGGAATTTGGACTGTATCCTAAAATATTATGGAGAGCTACTGGAAGATTCTGAGCAGCTGCACAATTAGGTTATTCTAGTGTAAGTGTACAGAGTTGGCTGGGTGGAAAAAAAAAAAAAAAAACGAATGGAGAAAAAGACCAATTTGAAAGCTGTTGTAATAGTCCAGTGAGAAATGATAAGAATGCCTACCAAGTGAGTGGAGATAAAATGAAGAGTGCTAAGCCAGCCAGGATATATTGAGAGGCTCAGGTAGCCACTTTGATGGCTGATGGAGACAATACATGGTATTGGAGCAATTACAAGAGAAGACAAATCTAGGGAGGAATTAGTCCTGTTTAGTTTGAGGTGTGCTGCATTTGAAGTGCATAAGTAGAGGAGTGTTGAATATTTAGGATGAGAGGGTAGTGGTCATAGATCTGAAAGTCACTGAGGTATAGACTCTTGCTTGGGACAGTCTGAATATTCATTGGAAGGACTGACGTTGAAGCTGAAACTCCACTACTTTGGCCACCTAATGCAAAGAACTGACTCATTTGAAAAGACTGATGCTGGGAAAGATTGAAGGTGGGAGGAGATGGGGATGACAGAGGATGAGATGGTTGGATGGCACCACCAACTCAATGGACATGAGATTGAGTAAACTTTGGGAACTGGTGATGGACAGGGAGCCCTGGCGTGCTGCAGTCCATGGGGTCACAAAGAGTCAGACATGACTGAGTGACTGAACTGAATTGGGACAGTCTGAGCTTGGGAGTGGGAGGAGAGTCACGCTGGTGGGCTACAGTCCAAGGGGTGGCAAAGAGTTGGACTTGATTGAGTGACATACACACAGCATGTAAACAAAGAAAATTCATGGCCAAATGAAAGTGAAAGTTGCTCAGTCATGTCTGACTCTTTGCAACCCAATGGTTGCCAGATGAGATTCTGCAGAATTTCAGCATAATGAACAGCATGCAAAGAGAGAGGTTTTTCAATCATGGTTTTTAAATAGTTAAGGTGACTGAGTATACATAACTCATATTTCAACCATTTGCAAGGGGCCCCATCTCTTCATACACTTGGAGGTGGAATCCTAATCACATATGGTTATAACCAGATCGGTTTGGTTACCGATTTGGTTACCCACAGAAAAATAAGGCCATGACATATAAATGAAGGCCAAAAAAGTCACAAAGTCAATATCTCATAGATAAGCTATTTAGAAGCACATTTTGTTCTAGGAAGATTCAAACTGTTATTTTACTCATGATAACGATTTCCTTCTTATCAAAATTCCATGGAGAGATAATACATCATTGTTTATTTTATATTGAATATAGACCATGAAGATTAAAAATAATTCATGAATAAGGAAAATAGAAACTCTATATATGAGATCAAGGAATTAAGGTAACAATTCCTTGATCTTGTGGTCTGTTACATAAATATATGTGATTATAATTTCAAAAGCTGTGTTATTTACTCAGTAGTTTAACAGCTCCTTCATAAAACAGTCACTTTCAGAAAGCAGGAGATGTATAACAATACTTGCTAAAAGAGTAAGGATGAATATATTCCAGTGAATTTAAAATGTATTTTTATGAGCCAGACTTAAGGATTTAAAGATATACTTGCACTATTTTTACTTTCATACAAAACGGTACTGCTGCAGTATCACTCATTATTACCCAAGATCATATATGGCATACGTGAAGACTGTTGTGGTGAGCGGTCAGAATGAATTGGTGGTATACTCATCGGTTTTTCTGGGCCAAACTTGTTTTTTCCCCTGTTGTTCAAGTGCCGGTCATAGGAGGTACATGAGTGCTCTAACCAGAGATCTACAATTTGAGGAAGAAGGAAATTGTCATCCATCCATTCTGTCAATGAATATTTATTCAGGACCAAAAATGTGCTATTCATGGGGCTCACTTTTGAGTATCACAGAAATGAATGAAGCACGTGTCCTACCATTACATGTCACTCATCCGGTAGAGGAAGACAGATAAATAAGTGTGTGAATTAAGTCATAAGAGTCATTATATTGCACTGTTTCTGTGGAGTCATTGGCCATTGCTGTAAAATATTGAATGTTTTACAAGTGTTACAATAGAAATTTATATAGGGCACAATTTTATATGAGTGGTAGTGAAAAAGTTGTTTGGAATGAGCTAAGTTTTAATATGTTTTTTAGGCAATCAGTGATAGGTGAGTGTGTGTCTGGGGGGCACACACACATGTGAACATGCATATGTGTGTGCATGCATGTAGAGGGTGCATGATTCTAGAAAGATAGAATGGTGTGAGAAAGGCTGAGAGGTTTGAATCTTAGCATAGAAGTAATTATTTATGTCTAGAATGCTGCAAAGGATAAGGCCAGGATAAAACACAAATGCCTAACCATGAGGAACATTTTGTACCATATCGTTAAGTGTTTTGCTGTGCTTTTGTAAGTAGAGGGCTGTTCAAAGTGCACGAAGTAAGGTGACCTACTTTTTTATTTTAGAGAGATGATTCTAGCAATAATGTGAAGGAAATCACACCATCAGCATATGAATAATAAATTAATAATAGCCAACATTTATTCTTCTCATGCTTACAACAACCCTGTGAAGTAGGTATTATCACATGCCTTAGACTGAAATCTATGATTGATTTTTATCATAAAGCAACAATTACCGTATCATAAGATGACTATTTGAAATGGAAAATCAAAGGGCAATGAACAATCTGAGAAAAATGAGATTTTTCCATTTCTTTCCAGTTTGCATCTTTAATGCAGTTATTCATTTCATATGAAGATAACAGACAAGGAGGAACAAGATGGTTCCTAGCTTTTTGGCTTAGATGTATGGTGATGTTATTCACTGAGAAAATTGGGCAAGAGGAATGCATTTGGAGAGAAGATAATAATTTAAATTGGGATATTTGATTATGTATTGCCAGAGAATATTAACTGAAGATATTTCAGAGGAAGTTGGATACATGAATCTGAAGCTTAGAATAAAGATGTGGGTTGGACACATGGATTTTACAATTATCAGAACAGAGGCAATAGTGAAATTATCTCCAGAGGATATGATTTGAAAAGGAGATTAAGCAAAGACATCCAGTGGCATTCATATTGGTATTTCAGTGATCAGCAGAGGAGAAAGCACCGTAAGAAAACAATGAGAAGGAATAGATGAGGTAGAAAAGGAAAAAAGAAAAAGCACGTTTTATCTAAATGTAAAGAAGGTGAATTCAAGAAGGCCATTGTTAAAAAGGCTAAGTGTTCCATAGAAGTCAAGTATGATGAAAAGTCCATTGGAATCAAGTCATAAGCAATTGTACTGAGAGCATGTTTAGAAAAGATTTGCAAACAGATGAAAGGCAACTTGAGGAGACTGTGCCTAGACCAGTCAATTATGACCAATTCTTCTAAGAACTTTCAGAATGAAGGAAACAGGGGTGGTGTTCAGGGTCCTTTTTTTTTTTTTTTTTTTTTTTTTAGGTTTTTTATTGTGTGGCTCAGGTTTTGTTTTCTGTTGTAAATATTTAAACATATTTATACACAGTAGTGGCTTCCCTGGTGACTCAGCAGTAAAGAACCCGCCTGCAATGCAGGAGATGCAGATTTGAACCCTGGGTCAGGAATTCCAATCCCTTGGTGAAGGAAATGAAAACCCACTCCAGTATTCTTGCCTGGGAAATCCGTGGACAGGAGCCTGGTGGGCTGCAGTCTATGGGGTAGCAAAGAGTAGGACATGGCTTAGCTACTAAGGCACCACCACCATACACAGTAGAGGAAAGGGTGTTTATACACAGTAGAATTAGCAGGAAAAAAAAGAGGGGAATCAGATTAACAATAAAGAAGTGGCTTTGATCCATGAATGAGATAACGAGTTCATCCTTGTGTGAAGCAGGAAGGAGGAAGGATGGATGGAATGGTGAGTTCTGATATAAATGCAGGTAAATGGCACCCCACTCTAGTACTCTTGCCTGGAAAATCCCATGGATGGAGGAGCCTGGTAGGCTGCAGTCCATGGGGTTGCTAAGAGTCGGACATGACTGAGCGACTTCACTTGCACTTTTCACTTTCATGCATTGGAAAAGGAAATGGCAACCCACTCCAGTATTCTTGACTGGAGAGTCCCAGGGACGGGGGAGCCTGGTGGGCTGCCGTCTATGGGGTCACACAGAGTCGGATACGACTGAAGCGACTTAGCAGCAGCAGCAGCAGAAAGTCCATAACCTAATTTTTCATGTCAAATCACAAACAAAGACATTTAAAACTGTCACTAAAAAAACTTTAAAATGTGCTTACATTGCACTAAAAAAATACTGTGTTTTGTGTTTCAGTTATCATTCTTGAGAGCAATACTTTCTGTCTTGAATGCCCTGCCTAATTAGTATTTGAGTTAATGTGTATTGTCCAAGGGACCAGCATGATTTTGCTTCCTAGGAAAGGACATTAAAATGTGTTAGTTATTTCTGACCAATATGGCTCACTTTTTAAGGAAGTTGTTCATTTCTTGAATCATAGCTTATCTTTGGGCTGTTTCAGAGAATGTACGATAGTGCAGCGATTAGAAATGACACACATATTGAAAAGATTATTGCTCTGGTTTTAAAGTGTTTAGTTCTGATTTTGGAAACTTCATCTGCCTATGAAAATTTTCAAACTTCTGTCTTATGCTTACCACATAGGAAGTGAATCTAGTATACCATTGAGGCCTTCTGCTGGTAATGACTATGTCCTGACTCTGGCTTGAGGAATCCAAAGAGGAGGCAGAGAATCTGGTGTGGATATCCTAAGTACAGGCTACCTGTTCATAATAAACCCTTTCAGAAGCATTCCTTTGTATGAGCTCCCTTAACAGGTCTTTTTATAGGACAGGCTCTGAAATGGAATTTCTGTAGTTTCACCAAACTTTAAATTCTTGATTATTATGCTATCATCAATGTGTTCATAATAGAATATTACTAAAAAACCATTAACATGAATTTTTGAAAACACGTTGATTTGACAATGTCACACTCATATATAACATTTTGAATATGAGTCTTCCTATGAACCCATTGTTAGAAGTAGTTAATTGAAGTTTATTTGGAAATAATGGTGTAATAATCCAGCTTTGATTTTTACTACAATATTTTGACTATACATAACGTCCCCATACATAAAGGGTAACTGCATAATCTTTTTTTCTGGTTCAGATATTATGCAGAAAATCCAAAATAACATTTTTATTACGTTTAAAAATATGAGGACATTTACAAAGAAGCTGCTGTAGTTTTTGCTGGGTTTAACCAAGTAAAATATGTGCCCAATAAACTTTTACAGAATAAAGTAGACTCTGATAAAAAGTTACTTTGGGGCAAACTGGCCATATTGGAATTGTTACCTATCACTCAGCTGAAACCGCATCATTGTCTGGCTTTGGGCAACCATGCACCCTAAATGGAAAATTCTGTGATCCATTCACGGCTTACTGCTGAAGGGCTCTAGAGTCTGTCCAGGTCAAATCAAATCCCCAAAGAACATGAGATTTTGGTGAGTTTGCTTTTACCTACACCTGGAATCCTGCTCTGTCATGTGTAAAGATTGTGGCAGGTGTCGTGAGTCAGTACACAGCCGTATACATGGCTGTATGAAGGTCTACATAATAATGTTTTTATCATGATGTTTCTGTGTACATATGGGAATAAATATCTGTCTGAATTCTCAAAGCCTCAGCATCTGGGACTAAATTAAACTGAAAGAGAATGTAACATGCTCTTTATTTTTATACTGTTGAATACATATATATGTGTGTGTGTATACTGTTTATATATATATATGTGTGTGTGTATAGTGTTTATATATATATGTGTGTGTGTGTATACTGTTTATATATATATGTGTGTGTGTATATATATATATATATATGTGACAGTTATGTGTAAAGCTATCTCTGTACATCTAACAGTGCTAAGTCTTCTATAGATATGGATGAAAATGGCTCTCATATAATCACTGCCCTTATATTTGTAAATGCTCGTATGTAATTTTCTTTGGGAAGGTTTTAGGTTTGCATTTGTTTAGTAACATGAAAATCAATGAAAAGAAACTGGAAAGTATTTAGGGTGTGGCAACATTGGGAATGATAGAAATATTATTAGAAAAGCTTGTATTGATTTCTGTATGTACTAGTGATGCATGTATTCAAATTTAACCTCCTGAGAATCCCAGGGAATAAAACTCTAAAGATCAGAGTATGCACAGCCTCTTGGACAAATAGGGCTTCCCAGGTGGCATTAGTGATAAAGAACCTGCCTGCCAATGCAGGAATCATAAGAGACATGGGTTCGATCCCTGGGTCGGGAAGATACCCTGGGGGAGGGCATGACAATCCACTCCAGTATTCTTGACTGGAGAATCCCATGGACAGAGGATCCTGGTGGGCTACACTCCATAGGGTCACACAGAATCAGACACAACTGAATCGACTTAACATGCACACACTTGGACAAATAGGGCTTGCATTTGCAAGCTCTGATAATAAAAGAGGCAGCCCTCCCATCTTGGTTGTACAAACTGGAAACCCATTTAGCTTGCAGTTATAAGAGATCATGATGCTGTAATAAATCCCTAAACATATTCATCAAAGTGAGGGGCTGCCCAAGTTAAATATAGAAGCATGTCCTTGGAGAGTCAGAATTTGATTGTTTGGCATGCTTTTAGTCAGCACTCCCTGTGTGTGCAGTGGTGGCCAATGTGGTTTGCTTGAAAGTTGACCTGCCTTGCCACCAATCAGCTGAGAGAACTTGGGAAGACCTCTTAATCTCTCCTGGTACTACAGCAACCTATGAGAAGAGAGACTTGGAGTAAGTGATTTCCAGTGTTCTTAATGTGTAATGATTTGATTAGTCTAGTACTAGGAGCAAAGTAAAGGAAACGATAATGCTGTCCTGTGGTGGGTATATATAGGGAGTGATTCAGATAGAGATTACATATAGCAAACAGCCTAAGAATTTCTTTTTCAAGAAATAACTGACAAAAATTATATGAAAGTAAAGAGTTACACAGATAAAACCTTCCAAGGTAGTGCTTATGTCTTCAGAGAGCAAAAGAGACCAGACAGACTTATATTGTTGAGAAACAGGTAGCCAAGCAACTGCCTGAAAAGCCACCAAAGGGAGCCCTCTTCAAAGGGATGGGCGCATTGCTGTGATAATCCTGGGTTTAGCCTTTGACAGGCTGCATCTCAGCGCTCGCTTCTGTTTGAGCTATTATGTGCTGACTTCAGCATGGGAGCACTGAAACTGGGGCATGACTGCACATTTCATTACCAACTCTGCCCTCCCAAAACCTGGGAAAATAATACTTAAAAAAAAAAAAACACCTATATCTGTCAATCCTATAAAAGGGGTATATACAATAGATAATCAACTTATCTCATCAGATTATCCATTAATAGAAGAAAATCTAGAATGAAACAGTCTTTGGATTAGTAAATCTATGATTTTTATCAATGAAATAAAACTAACTGCTAAAACATTTTAACAACCAGTGAGCTTGTTAGGCTAAGTATAACCAAACAATCACATTTTATAAAAATGACTGAACCCAGGTTCCAAAATAAAGAGATCTGCTTTGGAAAACATGCAATTAAAGGCAACAAAAGAATCAAGCCCTTATTCAGCCTAAGACTTTTAAATCAATATAATGTTATTTTAGAATATTCATACATGAGAATTTGTACTTTTGCATTAGCTTAATGAACACCTAGGGAGTCTGAACAGTTAAGTTATATAACTAAAGTTAGTACAGATAATGAAGGTTTATTTGTGTATTGTGCAGTATTATCTGGTGTTCTAATGAAAGTCAGAGGTCATGTATTTTTTCAATAAGCATAGTTTGAGATTCCACTTAATTAAAAGCATACATTGATAAATAAGGACCCTGCCCTTGACACACATAATTTTAGTTATAAAGTAATATAATTCTATTAGAATAGACTAATAGAATTATCAGATATCAGATCAGATCAGATCAGTCGCTCAGTCGTGTCCGACTCTTTGCGACCCCATGAATCCCAGCACGCCAGGCCTCCCTGTCTATCAACAACTCCCGGAGTTCACCCAGACTCACGTCCATCGAGTCATTGATGCCATCCAGCCATCTCATCCTCTGTCGTCCCCTTCTCCCCCCAATCCCTCCCAGCATCAGAGTCTTTTCCAATGAGTCAACTCTTCGCATGAGGTGACCAAAGTACTGGAGTTTCAGCTTTAGCATCATTCCTTCCAAAGAAATCCCAGGGCTGATCTTCAGAATGGACTGGTTGGATCTCCTTGCAGTCCAAGGGACTCTCAAGAGTCTTCTCCAACATCGCATGTGGTTCAAAAGCATCAATTCTTCGGCGCTCACCTTCTTCACAGTCCAACTCTCACATCCATACATGACCACAGGAAAAACCATAGCCTTGACTAGACGGACCTTTGTTGGCAAAGTAATGTCTCTGCTTTTGAATATGCTATCTAGGTTGGTCATAACTTTCCTTCCAAGGAGTAAGCATCTTTTAATTTCATGGCTGCAGTCACCATCTGCAGTGATTTTGGAGCCCAGAAAAATAAAGTCTGACGCTGTTTCACTGTTTCCCCATCTATTTTCCATGAAGTGATGGGACCAGATGCCACGATCTTAGTTTTTTGAATGTTGAGCTTTAAGCCAACTTTTTCATTCCTCTCTTTTACTTTCATCAAGAGGCCTTTGAGTTCCTCTTCACTTTCTGCCATAAGGGTGGTGTCATCTGCAAATCTGAGGTTATTGATATTTCTCCTGGCAATCTTGATTCCAGCTTGTGTTTCTTCCAGTCCAGCGTTTCTCATGATGTACTCTGCATATAAGTTAAATAAACAGGGTGACAATATACAGCCTTGACGTACTCCTTTTCCTATTTGGAACCAGTCTGTTGTTCCATGTCCACTTCTAACTGTTGCTTCCTGACCTGCATACAGATTTCTCAAGAGGCAGATCAGGTGGTCTGGTATTCCCATCTCTTTCAGAATTTTCCACAGTTTATTGTGATCCACACAGTCAAAGGCTTTGGCATAGTCAAAAAAGCAGAAATAGATGCTTTTCTGGAACTCTCTTGCTTTTTCCATGATCCAGTGGATTTTGGCAATTTGATCTCTGGTTCCTCTGCCTTTTCTAAAACCAGCTTGAACATCAGGAAGTTCACGGTTCACATATTGCTGAAGCCTGGCTTGGAGAATTTTGAGCATTACTTTACTAGCGTGTGAGATGAGTGCAATTGTGTGGTAGTTTGAGCATTCTTTGGCATTGCCTTTCTTTGGGATTGGAATGAAAACTGACCTTTTCCAGTCCTGTGGCCACTGCTGAGTTTTCCAAATTTGCTGGCATATTGAGTGCAGCACTTTCACAGCATCATCTTTCAGGATTTGGAATAGCTCAACTGGAATTCCATCACCTCCACTAGCCTTGTTCGTAGTGATGCTTTCTAAGGCCCACTTGACTTCATATTCCAGGATGTCTGGCTCTAGGTCAGTGATCACACCATCGTGATTATCTGGGTCATGAAGATCTTTTTTGTACAGTTCTTCTGTGTATTTTTGCCATCTCTTCTTAATATCTTCTGCTTCTGTTAGGTCCATCCCATTTCTGTCCTTTATTGAGCCCATCTTTGCATGAAATGTTCCTTTGGTATCTCTGATTTTCTTGAAGAGATCCCTAGTCTTTCCCATTCTGTTGTTTTCCTCTATTTCTTTGCACTGATCGCTGAAGAAGGCTTTCTTATCTCTTCTTGCTATTTTTGGAACTCTGCATTCAGATCTTTATATCTTTCCTTTTCTCCTTTGCTTTTCATGTCTCTTCTTTTCACAGCTATTTGTAAGGCCTCCCCAGACAGCCATTTTGCTTTTTTGCATTTCTTTTCCATGGGGATGGTCTTGATCCCTGTCTCCTGTACAATGTCACGAATCTCAGTCCATAGTTCATCAGGCACTCTATCAGATCTAGGCCCTTAAATCTATTTCTCACTTCCACTGTATAAGCATAAGGGATTTGATTTAGGTCATACCTGAATGGTCTAGTTGTTTTCCCTACTTTCTTCAATTTAAATCTGAATTTGGCAATAAGGAGTTCATGGTCTGAGCCACAGTCAGCTCCTGGTCTTGTTTTTGCTGACTGTATAGAGCTTCTCCCTCTTTGGCTGCAAAGAATATAATCAATCTGATTTCGGTGTTGACCATCTGGTGATGTCCATGTGTAGAGTCTTCTCTTGTGTTGTTGGAAAAGGGTGTTTGTTATGACCAGTGCATTTTCTTGGCAAAACTCTATTAGTCTTTGCCCTGCTTCATTCCATATTCCAAGGCCAAATTTGCCTGTTACCCCAGGTGTTTCTTGACTTCCTACTTTTGCATTCCAGTCCCGTATATTGAAAAGGACATCTCTTTTGGGTGTTAGTTCTAAAAGGTCTTGTAGGTCTTCATAGAACCATTCAACTTCAGCTTCTTCAGCATTACTGGTTGGGGCATAGACTTGGATTACTGTGGTATTGAATGGTTTGCCTTGGAAACGAACAGAGATCATTCTGTCATTTTTGAGATTGCATCCAAGTACTGCATTTTGGACTCTTTTGTTGACCATGATGGCCACTCCATTTCTTCTGAGGGATTCCTGCCCGCAGTAGTAGATATAATGGTCATCTGAGTTAAATTCACCCATTCCAGTCCATTTCAGTTCGCTGATTCCTAGAATGTCAACATTCACTCTTGCCATCTCTTATTTGACCACTTCCAATTTGCCTTGATTCATGGACCTGACATTCCAGGTTCCTATGTAATATTGCTCTTTACAGCATCGGACCTTGCTTCTATCACCAGTCACATCCACAGCTGGGTATTCTTTTTGCTTTGGCTCCATCCCTTCATTCTTTCTGGAGTTATTTCTCCCCTGATCTCCAGTTGCATATTGGGCAACTACTGACCTGGGGAGTTTCTCTTTCAGTATCCTATCATTTTGCCTTTTCATACTGTTCATGGGGTTCTCAAGGCAAGAATACTGAAGTGGTTTGCCATTCCCTTCTCCAGTGGACCACATTCTGTCAAATCTCTGCACCATGACCCGCCCGTCTTGGGTTGCCCCACGGGCATGGCTTACTTTCACTGAGTTAGACAAGGCTGTGGTCCTAGTGTGATTAGATTGACTAGTTTTCTGTGAGTATGGTTTCAGTGTGTTTGCCCTCTGATGCCCTCTTGCAACACCTACTGTCTTACTTGGGTTTCTCTTACCTTGGGCGTGGGGTATCTCTTCACGGCTGCTCCAGCAAAGCGCAGCCATTGCTCCTTACCTTGGACGAGGGGTATCTCTTCACAACCGCCCTTCCTGACCTTCAACGTGGGATAGCTCCTCTAGGCCCTCCTGCGCCCACGCAGCCACGGCTCCTTGGACGTGGAATAGAAGTTAAAAATGAAAACTATTCATAGATATACTAAGGTCTAATATTGTATTCTATAGAACTTGGAGGAATTTCAGAATCAATCTAGGTAAGCCAGATGTGATTTGGTCAGTTGAGTGAAAGGGTGGAATTACAAGTGGGCAGTCAGGAATCTTGCTTGTTAAAGAGCTTATAGCAGTAGTGGTGAGGATGATGATGGTAATAATGAGAAAAAATAGAAGAAGGAAGAGAAAAGAAGAATATTAACTCATAATACTATAGAGCTTACTGTGTGCTAAATATTTTTTCTAAAAGTTTTGCATATATAAACTGAGTTAATCTGCAGAATAATCCTTTGAAACACAGTTTAAGTTCAAATGCTTTCCTTCTGAGATTCTGGGATTTTGGTACATGTAGGCAAAGGGTGCCTATGCAGCCAGCACACAATAAGAACCATAGGTGCAGAGTCTCTATTGAGTTTCCTTGTCAAATTTTACGTGCGTGCAAAAACAAGATTTTTACATCTCGTTTCTTAGGGCTTGGGGGCATCCTGTGTGAGTCTACTGAGAGAGATCTCTTGTTACCTTACACTGGGATTCCCCTTGATTTTGCCCATGTTCCCTTTCCCTTTGCTGATTTTGCTTTGTGGCCTTCCACTCTAATAAACTGTATGACTTTTAAAAAAATCAAGAGAGATGTGTATCATTATTAGTCCAGTTTTCAGTTCAGTTCAGTTCAGTCACTCAGTCATGTCCAACTCTTTGTGACCCCATGGACTGCAGCATGCCAGGGTTCCCTGTTCATCACCAAATCCCGGAGCTTACTCAAATTCATGTCCATAGAGTCAGTGATACCATCCGACCATCTCATCCTCTGTGATCCCCTTCTCCTCCCGCCTTCAATCTTTCCCAGCAGTAGGGTCTTTTCAAATGAATCAGTTATATGCAACAGGTGGCCAAAGTATTGGAGTTTCAGCTTCAGCATCAGACCTTCCAATGAATATTCAGGACTTATTTCCTGTGGGATGGACTGGTTGGATCTCCTTGCAGTCCAAGGGGCTCTCAAGAGTCTTCTCCAACACCACAGTTCAAAAGCATCAATTCTTTGGCACTCAGTTTTCTTTATAGTCCAACTGTCACATCCATACATGACTACTGGAAAAACCATAGCTTTGACTAGACAAAATTTTGTTGTCAAAGTAATGTCTCTGTTTTTTAATATGCTGTCCAGGTTGGTCATAGCTTTTCTTCAAAGGGGCAACCATATTTTAACTTCATGGCTGCAGTCACCATCTGCAGTGATTTTGGAGCCCAAGAAAATAAAGTTTGTCACTGTTTTCATTGTTTCACCATCTGTTTGCCATGAAGTGATGGGACCAGATGCCACGGTCTTAGTTTTCTGAATGTTGAGTTTTAAGCCAACTTTTTCACTCTCCTCTTTCACTTTCATCAAGAGGCTCTTTAGTTCTTTTTCACTTTCTGCCAGAAGGGTGGTGTCATCTGCATATATGAGTTTATTGATATTCCTCATGGCAACCTTGATTCCAGCTTGTGGTTCCTCCAGCCCAGCATTTCTCATGATGTACTCTGCATATATGGTAAATAAGCTGGGTGACAGTGTACAGCCTTGATATGCTCCTTTCCCAATTTGGAACCAGTCTGTTGTTCCATGTCCAGTTCTAACTATTGCTTCTTGATCTGCATACAGATTTCTCAGGAGGCAGGTCAGGTGGTCTGATATTCCCATCTCTTTAAGAATTTTCCATAATTTTTTGTAACTGTTTGAGTTGACTCATTGGAAAAGACTCTGATGCTGGGAGGGATTGGGGGCAGGAGGAAAAGGGGACAACAGAGGATGAGATGGCTGGATGGCATCACCGACTCGATGGACGTGAGTCTGAGTGAACTCCAGGAGATGGTGATGGACAAGGAGTCCTGGTGTGCTGCGATTCATGGGGTCGCAAAGAGTCAGACATGACTGAGTGACTGAACTGAACTGAACTGAGTTTTACAGTTAGGGATATTTGGGGACTGAGGAGCTAGCCTGTCCCTGACCACCCAGGCAATAAGTGAGTTCAGTTCAGTTCAGTCGCTCAGTCGTCTCCAACTCTTTGTGACCCCATGAATCACAGCACGCCAGGCATCCCTGTCCATCACCAACTCCTGGGGTTCACCCAGACTCACGTCCATCGAGTCAGTGATGCCATCCAGCCATATCATCCTCTGTCGTCCCCTTCTCCTCCTGCCCCCAATCCCTCCCAGCATCAGAGTCTTTTCCAATGAGTCAACTCTTCTCATGAGGTGGCCAAAGTACTGGAGTTTCATGTTTAGCATCATTCCTTCCAAATAAGTGAGTGGTTGCTGTTAAAATCGGGGTTTGCCCATGGAACATGAACATGGATGTTCCAGAGAAGGACTGAGAAGCGCTGGTGGTTTATTTCACTCCAGTATCTACAGTAGCCAGATAGAAATGTAGATGATTTGATCCATAAAAGGATGGGTAGACAGTGGGGCAATCTGGAGAGGATGGATGGTAAACTCGAGAACTTACAGCCCATCTGACTGTGGACCTCTAGCAATCCTGTCCCCATGTTATCAAATCATCCAAGTTTGTAGTCTCAAATCTGGATTCATAAGTGAAACCTCCAGAGTATTAAGTATTTGGAAAATGAAACTTCCCAATTATTAAATATTTGGCAGTTAATTAAAGTTTTTTTTAATGATAAAATGTTAGATGTGCTCCAGAGCACCATCAATCACAGAGTTCCCATGGGAGCCACCAGGGCACCGTTCCATCCTTATACAGAGCCATTGACTGACTTTCCCAAGTTTCCAGTAGTCTAAACTCGGAACAAAATAAACAGTAGTTAAAAAGCACTTTCACTCAATATTAATAGTCCTAATTGCTTAGTGGGTTGATTTCAGTGCTAAAATATTTGTTTTAAGAACAAACACAGGAGCATGAAACATCAAAGTTCAGCCACATATTTTCAGTTTGGTGCCTTAGCTCTTATGCTCCATCATTGTGAGTATCCCTGGGTTTACTCTGATTAACTTCTCATGAGCTGTAGCTGTAGTCCATTTGTATCTTATATAAGTTTATGAAGACCACTGGAAAAAAAGAAAAGTCTTATTTCCAAAGAATAAGTTAGAAAGCCCTGTTAGAAACCCATATGACAGCATTAAATCCTTTTATCTGACAATCTTGAAGTAGAATTTAGGCTCATATTTCTGACAGTATCAAATGTCATGAACTGTTTCAAGAGAGTTGACACATATACTGGGTGTTTTCTTGCTTGCTCTCCTGCTTATGTTCTTGTTTGTTGCTCCATTCCTTCCTGTTTCCCTTTTGTCCCCATCCAGTTTACTCGTATTCTCTGTTTTCTGGATTCTTAATATTATCCTTGACCTCTGATGCAATCATAACTTGATTGTTTTGGCACCATGTGCTACTTTACAACAAAAGGATTGAAATTATAAAAACATATGGACAAGATAAAACATGTCTTTGATAGAGTGATATAAATGGTGAAGAGTGTCAGCACCATGCCTTGTGGGGAATATGTAAATAAATTATGAGAAAAAGAATATCTACAGGAAATAGGATAGCAGTTTTGAAATATTTAGAAGGTCAGCAATGAAAATCTAGTGTTTAGCTTGTTTGAAAGCTTATTCTAACTTGGAAAGTGTGGAAGTTATGGGAGGTAGATTTTAGTTTAATAAATAAAATTATCTATCTGCAAAGATACCTAAAAGTATAGTAGACACCTTAGAAAATAGTTAAGAATCTCATCAGGTTCCTGAATTGCCAGCAGAAGTAATTGACCTCTAAATGTGTGCTCAGCCTCAAGAAGTCTAAAGAAAATCTGTTAGTATAAAGCAATACCATTATTTAAGATGATTCCTATGATATAGAGAGGATATCATTTTATCTAATCTAACTATAAATATCAAAACAGATTACATCATAAGTTGACATTAATAGAAACTCAAAGTTTGTTGGTATTCAGGATGGGGAACACATGTATACCTGTGGCAGATTCATTTTGATATATGGCAAAACCAATACAATATTGTAAAGTTAAATAAAATAAAATGTAAAAAAATCTTATAAAAAATAAAAAGAACAAATCAAAGCAGAAAAAAAAATGTTACATTCTTTTGTCATATTGAGCCTATTTTCTCAATACATTGGTAAACAAATAATTGAGTAACAAAACTGGAGAAAAGTTAAGAAAACCTCAAAATGTTTCCAGAACTAGTCCCCTCTGCCATATATTTTCACATTATAAGTTAAAGAGATGATGATCTTATTTTTAAGTTCAAAAAGTCTCTATAGCACTTTCTCCTTGCTTGAGTTTTCCATAAAGCTATGAAAATATATGCATATTATATCTGCTTTTCAGCACTCTCTACTTAGTAATAGTTTCTTCAAAATATATTGGCCTCACTTTATTAACCAATGATGATCAAAAGGTGGTGATGGTTTTATAGGAAACTCAGAAAATTTAAGATTACTCCAGAAAAAAAAAGTTTTTAAGTTATGTGGTTAATATTGAGTCATTTCTTCGCATTAACTCTACAGATCTGGCTTCAGGTGTAATACCAAGTGACTGGGAATTAAATGTTGATATTTAAGTGATTTTTATTGCATATTTATGTGAACACTAGGCTATTGTAGAAAATTCTAATAATGGTCTTCAGAAGAAGCAGATCTTAAATAACTCCCAGTTAACACATAATGCTTTACAAATGAAATGGAAATAAATCCCCAGTTATATTTAATGCAACAAAGGGTTACAGGATATCCTTATGAAGAAATAACATAGACTACATTGTAATCTTGGTCTGTGGCCCTGAAAATTTTAGTTGCTACTGTTATTCTCTACAGACTTCACCGTAGCATGCTTCACTGTTCACCAGTTGTCAGGGAAAAATATTTGTACCCCGGAGAAAATAAGACCAGTCTTACCTGTAAGCAAATTGATATTGATGCCTTTTGTCCTAGAAATGCACCTTCATTTTATTAATGTTCTGATTTGGATCACTGCTTTAACTGGTTATTTTTTTCTGGTTATTTTGCCTGGGGAGGGAGCAGAGAAGAGGAGAGCAGTGGGGTAAAGTAGAAACAAAATACTGTTGGATTTAGGGCCTGTAGACATAGCTTGAATCACTGGAAAGCAGATTTTCATTTAACGTTGAAATCTTTTCCTCTGGTTTCTTCATAGTCATTATTACTTTTTCTATTTGCAAGCAGATAAATGTGAGTGTACATATACATATAAAGGGCAGCTTCTTTCTACCTTTCTGCATTCCATGTTTTGCCTTAAGTGGACAGTGAACTGCTCTGCTGGAAAAATGAGGGAAAGCTGACATGACTGAGGTTAGCATGCACAAAACAAATGGTTTGGCTTTGTTTTTTGAGATCTTTTTCTTACTCATTTCATCCCAGGGAGATGGAAGCCTTTGCATGGCTTAAGTTTTGAGCCTAGATGTCAACCTGACTAGAGGGTATGACAAGTACAACTGTAATGAAGTGTCCTGCAAGTGATCTCAATTCTACTGCCTTCTGGAACATTCTGGGGTGTGTGTCTCAAGCTCCTTATTTTTCTTTTTTCCCCCGCAATCTGTTTAAGCTCTTTTACTGTTTAGTATTAATGCCTGTTGATCAGGGAACAAGATGGTTTGGAATATGATTTTCTTAAAGCTGGTTTGAAAGCTTAGAAGAAATAGAAGTTTTGTTTAAAACATTTTTTTGAAATTCAGAAATTTTCTTAGTATTTCTTTGCCTGTCCCTCATTACCCTAGATTATAGAAAACTGCCCACCCCAAATTAAAATCATAGGAAGAAAACAGTTCAAGTGGGAGAAGTCTTTATATACTCTTTAATAAAGCTCAAACTGAGAGGAAAACTTTTACATTTAATTAATGAGACTTCAATCCTTTAAAGGTTTGATGACTTATGAAACTTCTGTACTTATATAATCTGATTCCATCTCTAGGGATGAAAAAAAGACATTTTGCTTTCATTAAAGGAAAAATGACCGAAAACGTTGACCATACATTTGCTATTAAGGGTAACTATATTTAATTCAACAGAAATCGGTTTTTTACCAAGTTTAAATGACCTGCAGCATTATAGATTTGGCTGCCGTTCTTTCAGTCAGAAACCAGGCTGTGGAAAGCCAGAACGTTCCTGTACATCCTAGTACAAAGATTGTGCTTAGGGTTTAAATAAAATGAAAAGAATAAGGTGGAAAATTAGAATATGTTGAAGGTTGAAAGATTTATCCTGTGACTTTTACATAACTCAGGAAGGAAATAACCCAATTCCTCTTCACTTTTAGTGGAAAAGCAAGTCAAAACCATAGAGGCTGAGAACTTTCTCTACAAGGATTTTCAAACGATTTATATAAAGATGTTGGGGAAATTCACAAAGACCTGGATAATGTTGGAAAAACCTCATGTTTTGAAGGCAGGACAGAGCTACCTGATACAACAATGCCATCTATCGGCTTCCAAGGAATGGCACTGACCATAGCTTGGTTTGAATGTCTGAAAAGGGGAAAGTTGAGCAGTTTGGAACTTGTGAATAGAAGCTCATTAAAGGAACATGTGCTGTTTCTCATGCGCTTTGCTCTTGAATGAGAAACTATATATGATGTGTATACTCCACACATATAAACATAATGCGTATGAATATGCTTACATCCAGTAAACAGCTCTCTCCTCTATGCTAAATGATGAGTTTTTATCATCTTATTTTTAGAGTAGCTGGGCTTTGCCTACCTAGTGACTTGCAGATGTCATAAGGGAGGATTTGTTTTTATTTTAATGGACAGCACTCTCTTTTTTTTCAGTATGTTGCTTAAGTCTTAGTTTCCTACCCCCTGCCCATTTCCATAGTTGTGATTTGTAGGCTGACTTAGAAAAAGCATAGAGGACAGAACCATCTCTTGAACCGGATCAATTTTATATTGAGATATTATAACTAAGCATGTGAAAGAGAGTTTTTGGCTACTTTGAGGAAAGAATAAAACATTTGATTGTGGGTGTTTTAGTTTATTTGCCTATAAAGTTCATTAAAACTCATGTCTTTTAAAATCAGTTGTAAAAACAGGTGATCATTTTGGAAGATAGCATCTCGATTATAAAATAAACACATGCCTGACATTTACATGATTCAGAAGTATACAGGGAGTATGCATATTATTTCAAATAATATTAATATTAAGGGGCTCAAGTAGTACAATAACCTAATAAACACTGAGGATACCAAATTTGTCCATCTAAAATGTAGCTAGAATTTAATGAAGTAATTAATTCTCAATAATTTTTGTTCTTGAATAATATTGAGAAAGTGCCAAAGAATAAGGTTCTTGACATGCAGTAAATTAGATGTGATTTTCCTTCATTTCCTGAACAATGGCAAATATATATATATATATATAAGAAAATAATTGGTGCAAGGAATTCTTGTGTTATATTTAATTTTATGTCAATAGTTGTATATGCATAATAGAATTTTTGAACGATCATTGTAGATAAAAAAATCTGCACTGAAAAGGTAACATTTTTATTTAAATAATTCGCTTCTCCTCATTTGCATCAATTTGATCACTTACTTTAGCTTTTGTGGGTTCTAGGTGGCACTTCAGCTGACTCCTACTGATTAGTAATTTGGCTAATTG
Organism: Bubalus bubalis; assembly: GCF_019923935.1. Lineage (NCBI taxonomy): Eukaryota > Metazoa > Chordata > Mammalia > Artiodactyla > Bovidae > Bubalus > Bubalus bubalis. The sequence continues at coordinate 28,014,116 of NC_059181.1, forward strand.
ATTGTCAAATTGTAATTATTGCTACGTAGCATAAGTGTTTACTTGAGGGTAGTAAAGACTATCTATGTCTTTCTCATTTAAAATAGTTACACTAATAAGACTCTATTCAAACAGACACATTTATTAGCATACTGTGGCTCATTTGAAAGAATAATTGAGTTATAAAATAGGAACCTATTGTATTGTTTCTACCAGCCCAAGTAAAAACACAAAATAGCATGTTACTTCTGAAACTTGAGTCCTGTAAACTGTAGCATGTTTATGTTGGCTATGTTGATTACTACCTGTGCTTTACATACTTAATATCTTTCCTTAAATTGACTCTTTTTTACTAAAATATATTTTTAAAGGAAGTTTATTATAAAAACTAGAGTTCCTACCAAGAGTAGGTAAACAGTTTAAAAAATGGGGAAAGTCATAATATTGTTGTGTTATTTAATATAGTAAGTAAACTGTTATTACATCTAATTAATTTACCAAAAGTGAAATAACTTTTTCAGGAAGAAAAATTCAAGTATTTTTCATCAGTCAGCAATAATGCCATATTTGGCTTAATTCATGATAGTGTCGGAGAAGGCGATGGCAACCCACTCCGGTACTCTTGCCTGGAATCTCCCATGGACGGAGGAGCCTGGTGGGCTGCAGTCCATGCGGTCGCTAAGAGTTGGACATGACTGAGTGACTTCCCTTTCACTTTTCACTTTCATGCATTGGAGAAGGAATGGCAACCCACTCCAGTGTTCTTGCCTGGAGAATCTCAGGGACGGGGGAGCCTGGTGGGCTGCCGTCTATGGGGTCACACAGAGTTGGACATGACAGACACGACTTAGCAGCAGCAGCAGCATGATAAAGTATGGTTCTTGGGATTAACAGGAAGTTTCTATCTTTTAGTTCTTATGTTAACTAGTAGTGAGAATCACAACTTGCATATGTGAGTTTTCGGGAAGGTAAACATCATTTAATTCGTTTTTCCTAAGCATGTTGTAAGTGACTTTGATTCAACAAATCTTTTTCTTTTGCATTAAGAATCCATTTGAAGAACAGGTCAATTGTACTTCAAAAACAAAACAAACAAAAAGAACCTATTTGAAAAACATCTGCTCTTAACAAAAGAATCTGGATTAGTGCTCATTGCTGCTATGTTGCTTAGAAAGTACTTTAAAATTTTATATCAAAGTGTTTAACCATCTCTTCATACTGTACAGTATAGTTTCAGTAGCGTCCTCAGATGATTCCATAACCAGGTCAATCAGGTTACCTTGGCTATCAATAATTGTTGGTGAATTGAACATATGAATATTAAGAAGACATGTTCTCAGTTTGCTGGCAGAGCTAATGCAGAGTGATCACCTTCTAGAAGGGAAGATTTATTATGTCAGGCACTATGCTAAATGTGTCATATTAGGTATTTAACCTCACTGCCACCTTCCTATGTGCATGATAAGTCACTTCAGGTGTGTCTGACTCTGTGACCCCATGGACTGTAGCCTGCCAGCCTCCTCTGTCCATGCAATTCTCTAGGCAAGAGTACTGGTGTGGGTTGTCATGCCCTCCTCCAGAGGATCTTCCTGACCCAGGGATTGAACCCTGGTCTGTTATGTCTCCTGCATTGGCAAGCGGGTTCTTTACCAAAGCTACCTTTCTATGTGGGTACTATTGTTATTCCCATTTTGTAGCTAATAGGCTGAGGGCCAGACAGGTGACGTGATTTGACTAAAGTCTCCTAGTTATGACCATTTAAAATTGTGATAGCAATGAATTCTCTGAAAATGTTTAAGTATGTATTTCATTTCTGAAAACTACAGTGAATGCCTATCCATTAACTATGGCATTGTGGTCACTGGGGGTTTTCTTAGTTGGAACTTAGTAGACAGCTTCTTGGTTTTCTTATGCATGTCTAGGTTTTTAAAAATTCTATTTCAGAGAAATGTGTATTTCTTGAGAACTTTTAGAAAATACATATAAGATAAAATAAATAAAACAATTATTAATCTCATTGCCTAGAGATAACCACTTTTAAGATTCTTTTGTGTTTATGTCTTTCTTCTTTCCCATTGATTTTAAATTTTGGTTAAATGAGAGCACCATTTCTTTTTTATGGGTTTTTCTTTGAGGGAGCAATTTCCTTTATCTTAGTCGAGAATTTCATATTCATTCCTCTTAAAGATCCTTATTTCTTGTGGGTCATGTTATTGTTTTTTATGTGTAGTATAGACAGAGTACTTTTGCTTCTCCAAGTAGCAAATTGTATATTCAACAACATGTGATGCTATTTTGCATGCAAAGAATGTAAATGTTTTATTTTTTCACCTTCAAAGACTTATCTTTTCTCTCCCCCTAAGTTTTAGGAGGATTCTGATTTTCCCTTTCTTTCCAGGTTGCTCTTGTTAACAGGTAGAGTCATAGTAGAGAAGGCTGTTTTCACATATAAGTCACTTGATGGTAGTCTTTGCAAATTCAGAGGTTCTGTCTTCAAAGTTTTGCATTGGTACAATTCAGTGGTTTTCAAAACTGATTGGATAAATGAATCACTAAAAGGGTTAGCATTTTAGGGAATTCCCTGGTGGTCCCGTGGTCAGGACTCCACTCTCACTGATGAGAGCGTGGGTTCATGACCTGATTGGGGAACTAAGATCTCTCAAACTGAGCAGTGAAGTCAAAATAACTGGGGTGGTGATATGGTTTAGCATCTTAAATAGCAAATTTCCAAACCTCACCTAAGCCAGAGTCTAGAAGATATTCCGGATGTTTCATGATTGAGCGCTTCCTGATTGAACGTACTCCTGCCCACATTCTATCATAGGACCTGGCACACAATAGGCTTGATAAATGTATGTTTTATTTATTTATTTTGGCTGTGCTGGATCTTCTACATGACACTTCTCTAGGTGGAGTCTTACTACTCAAACTATGATCCATGGAGCAGCAAATTGGACATCACTTGTGAACTTGTTAGAAATGCCAAACCTCAGGACCTTCCCCAGACCTTGAATCAGAATCTCCCATTCAACAAGATCTCCACATCACTGGAATGCACCTGAAAGTGTAAGAAACACTGTATTAGAATACATTTTCTATGTAATAAAGTAGCATTTAAAAAAAGAGTTTACAAAACAATATTAGTTATTTCTTATTTAATGGGGAAAAATTGCTAAAACGGTGTTACCTTTTTTTCCTTTTACAACTAAGGCTCTGTGAGGACAGAGTTATTCTTCTTAAGTGTTTAATAATATTCTTGAAACTTTAAAATACTATGGTATTAGCTATTATTCTAGGAATTTTTTTTATTTATTAATTTAATCACTAAGTATTGAAAACATTAAAATTTGTTTTACATATACAAACTGAGGGCCCAGGTAAAAACAAAGATTCAGATATATCCCTCAACATCTGCAGGTCAAATTTTATTATGTTTATGTTTGGATCATATAACAGTATACTGAGTGTTAATAATCATTATTTTAGGTAGTGATTGTGGAAAGTTTATAATTATGCAAGTTAGCACTAAATATTTCAACAATATTACTGGGTCGCAAATCTGTAATTCTCATTCTCAGAAGAGGGGACTGAAGCCAAGTTTCATAAGCTTATCAGTGGCAGAACAGGGATATAAAGCCAAGCCCATTAGATGCTAGAACTTATATTTTTAAAATTTGTGTTATACTTCCCCCCTTAGTGTTTAATGTACAATTAGGTTCATTAGATGAAGCAGCAATTAAAAAACCTTACATCATAATAGCAGATTCTCATCTAGGAGTTTGGGATGGACATGTACACACTGCTATATTTAAAATAGATAACCAAAGAGGACCTACTACACAGCACCGGGAACTCTGCTTAATACTGTGTAATAACCTAAATGGGGAAAGAATTTGAACAATAGATACATGTATATGTATAACTGAATCACTTTGTTATATACCTAAAATTAACACAACATCATTAATCAACATTATTATTTTATTGTATAAAATAAAAATTAAGAAGAATAGACATCTGTGAAGTTTTCACAAGGAAAGATTGGTATTCTTTCAATTATCACAGTGATATCAGTAATTTCCCTTTATTTTAGTCTTTTAACATTAGACATGTTGTTGTTGTTCATTCCCTCAGTCGTGTCAGACTCTTTGTGACTCAACATTCAAAAACTCTTTGCAACCCCATGGATTGCAGCATGCCAGGCTATCCCTGTCCTTCACCATCTCCCAGAGCTTGCTCAAACTCATGTCCATTGAGTCAGTGATGCCATCCAACCATCTCGTCCTCTCTTGTCCCTTTCTCCTCCTGCCTTCAATCTTTCCCAGCATCAGGGTCTTTTCTAATGAGTGGGCTCTTGCATCAGGTGGCCAAAGTATTGGAGTTTCAGCTTTAGCATCAGTCCTTCCAATGAATATTCAGGACTGATTTCCTTTAGGATGGACTGGTTTAATCTCCTTGCAGTCCAAGGGACTCTCAAGAATCTTCTCCAACACCACAGTTCAAAAGCATGAATTCTTTGGCGCTCATCTTTCTTTACAGTCCAACTCTCACATCCATACATAGCTACTGGGAAACTCATAGCTTTGACTAGACAGACCTTTGTTGGCAAAATAATGTCTCCACTTTTTAATATGCTGTCTGGGTTGGTCATAGCTCTTCTTCCAAGGAGCAAGGGTCTTTTAATTTCATGGCTGAAGTCACCATCTGCAGTGATTTTGGAGCCCCAAAAACTAAAGTCTGTCAGTGTTTCTATTGTTTACCCATCTATTTGCCATGAAGTGATGGGACCAGATGCCATGATCTTAGTTTTCTGAATGTTGAGTTTTAAGCCAACTTTTTCACTTTCCTCTTTGACTTTCATGAAGAGCTCTTCAGTTCCTCTTCACTTTCTTTCATAAGGGTGGTGTCATCCACATATCTGAGGTTATTGTTATTTCTCGTGGCAATCTGGATTCTGGCTTTTGCTTCATCCAGCCCAGCATTTCACATGATGTACTCTGCATATAAGTTAAATAAGCAGGGTGACAATAAACAGCCTTGTCGTACTCCTTTCCCATTTTGGAACCAGTCCATTGTTCCATGTCCGGTTCTAACTGTTGCTTCTTGACCTGCATACATGTTTCTCAGGAGGCATGTAAAGTAGTCTGGTATGCCAATTTCTTGAAGAATTTTCCACAATTTGTTGTGATCCACATAGTCAAAGGCTTTAGCATAGTCAATGAAGCAGAAGTAGGTGTTTTTTTCTGGAATTTTCTTGCTTTTTGTATGAGCCAATGGATGTTGGCAATTTTATCTCTCGTTCCTCTGCCTTTTCTAAATCCAGCCTGAACATCTAGAAGGTCACGGTTCATGTGCTGTTGAAGTCTACCATGGAGAATTTTGAGCATTACATTAGACTTAATCCTTCTTTCATTTCTCAAAACCTCTAAACATTTCACTAATGTATTACCATGTATTAATATATTTTAAAATAGCTTTGTAATTATTTGTGTATTAGTTTTTATTCCTCCTCGTATGACATTAGAGTTAGTCCCTTAGTTCTAGAATTCAGCTCCCTGGATTATTGTCAGGGTTTCAGCATTTACAAGATATGTGACAAAAAATCCATATTAACCTCTACTTCAGTGATCTCGTTTTTAAAATGGGAATATACAAGAGCATCTGTCTCACAATTTTGCTTGAGGATTATGTTGGATGATTTATGTAAATTGCTTAACATATTTCTGTACAAAAATAAGCACTCATATCTATTAATATTATTAGATTTTAATGTCTTGAGAATAAAGATTTTATCATATACATCCTTGTATATACCAGTTCTGGTATATGGTGGTTATTTTGAGGACTGAGTTTGGCTGTAAGCATCAGAAAACCTGTCAGTAGCTTAAACTGATAAAGATATATTTTTCTCATATAAAAGGAGATCCAGAAGCATGCATTTGAGTACTGATGTGCTAATACACCACTAAGATTTCAAATTTTTTCTGTCTTTCTGAAGCACCATTTTTTAGTCTGTGCATTTTATCCTCATGTTCACAGAACTGCTGCAGTAAGCCAGATACTGTGTTCATATTCCAGAAAAATGGGAGGTTTGGTGGGCAAGAAAGGGCAAAAAAGAAATAAAAATGTAAGGTGGGGAATGCTTGCTGAATCTATCCATGGTAAAATCTTTCCTTATATTCCTAACAAAGGATTTCTGCTTGCATCTTCTTGGCAAGAAATCAAGTTATCTAGCTACCTTTAGCTACAGGAAAGCCTAGGAAGGTAAATATTTTAGCTTTGTAGCTCCTAAGTAAAGCAAAACCATGGAGAAGAAGAGGCTGAATGCCTTCAAGGTAACTGATCCAAAAGATCTACTATAATATACATTGATCATTCAGTGTACCAAAGAAAAAAGTCAGTATGTAACCCTTTAAATAAAATGCATCAAGCCTTTTTATATAAAGTAATTCCACATATATATTTAAATATGATGATCCCCTTTATCCAGTATTTCGCCACTAAAGTGTTTGAAGTAAGGAATGCAACTTTACATCGATAGTTTACTTTGGCAGCATTGTCATGGTGACGGGGGAGGGGGGAGAATTGTCCCTAGAACAGACCCTGAAAAAAACTGCTTTTAGCAAATACTTAGAGGTGTTTCTGCTGCTACAGATAATCATAGGCATTGCCAGAAATTAAAATGTGTAAAGGATAAATACAAATCTTTCCCCTTCTCTGCAATGTTGGAGAGATTTCTTTTTTAACCTCCATAGTCTAGTTGTTTATAGCTTCTTTCTTTGCAGTGTCTGTGACAGCTCAGTTATCACTGTTTCCATCTGTGTAACCACTCAGACTTCTGTCAATTGTAGATGTGTGATTTCAGGAAATTGTTACCTGATCTCTTTGTCTTTAACCAGTCCTCCTTGAACTCATCCATTTATAAGGCTGCTGTATGCTTCTTATCCCAGCCTCAGTTATCTTCCATGGATTTTTTTTTTTTAATCGTGAAGGCCCTCCACAAGCTCTGCCCACTGTAAGTTGATTCAACTCTTCTCCTTTCCATGCCTTAGTATGCTCACATTCATGAAAACTCTCACCTTTTTGTCTCCACAGAAAGTCTTTCAGCTTACAGCATAAAATCTTCCTTCCCCAATAGATTGTAATCTCCTTGAGAGCCCACTCTAAATTCTTTAATCCCATAAATTCTATGTTTAGCAAAAGGTCTGTGTATTTGTGCATGTGTGCGTGTGAGCTGCTCAGTCATGTCTGACTCTTTGCAATCCCATGGACTGTAGCTCGCCAGGTTCCTCTGTCCATGAAATTCTCCAGGCAAGAATACTGGAGTTGGTTGTCATTCCCTTCTCCAGGGGATCTTCCCAAACCAGGGATCGCACCCAGGTCTCCTGCACTGTGGGCAGATTCTTTACTGTCTGAGCCACCAGGGATGTTCCCAAAGTATTTGCTAGTTCATCACTGAATGAATCAACCAGTCAAGAAAGACATGTGGACAAGGAACTCAATTTTAGGGGGACTGTTTCACTTTTACTCCCTTGGGTGAAAACTGAATGCTCGTGATTTGTTCTTTTAAGTGAACATCTAGTTATTCAGGGGCATCCCTGGTATCTCAGTTGGTAAAGAATCTGCCTGTGGTGCAGGGGACCCGGGTTCAATCCCTGGGTTAGAAGATCTCCTGGAGAAGGAAATGGCAAACTACTCCAGTATCCTTGCCTGGAAAACCCCATGGACAGAGGAGCCTGGTGGGCTGTAGTCCATGGGGTTGTGAAGAGTTGGGCAGGACTGAGCGACTAACATTTTCACTTTCTTTCTAGTGATTCAAGTTAACTCTGAATGAATTTGTTTTTCATCTTAAATAAGAGTAAGTTCCTTCCATAGTCAGGTAATCATTTTCAGTGATCTGTAGCATTTCCCAAAAAGTTAGAATCTTTGTGAGTGTTTGAATCTTAAATTATTGTTTGTTCTCTCTTGGCTCAAAGATCTCACTCTTTGGAATTACAAAACCCTTTCTCTTGTTGCTGAAAGCATTTAATGTATGCAAACTTACATTTGGCTTGAAAGCATTTTTAAAAATAAACTTTTCAAATTGGAATGTTCTTACTGAATTCAAGCTTTTATGATGCTGTTTGATTTGGCATATGTTCCTTGTGATATCTGCATTGAAAACACTTTGCATTTGAGAGACTTTCCCTGCCTTATTGGGACATTTCAACTCAATTTATAGTTATCAGGAGGAAAAGAAAGAAAACATTTCCATCCAAAAGAGATTTCAGTAGAATTTAGCAGTAAGGACTTTAGAACAGCATCAACCTTGAACCTTTGCCCACTTTTTAAAAACAAAGCAACATTACAAGATTATTTCTTCCTTTTTTAAGGATCCACAGAAGGAGGGTTCTTTCTAGCCTCCTTGAAACTTTAGTAGTCTTCTAGATTTTCAAGTCTTCTAGAAAAGTATTCAATAAATTTCTTTCTCTCTTACCTTATCCAATTGCACTCAGAATAAGACCAAATTTATTTCATGATTCCTTAATTCTACAGTGTTGACCATTGGTTGTATTCTCAGATCCTTCACAGAGAACCTGTGTCTATCAGGATGCATTTGGCTTCACATAATAGTCAATTCTTAGAGGTTTAGACCATGAGGATTGTTACTATTTACTTACAGGGAGTTTGAGGGGTAGATATCCCCATAGTTAGAAACATATATCATGGTTAGAGGGCCCCCTGATTTTTCACAAATGGAAGACATCTGTAAAATTAGCATGTAACTTAGTCTTACCAAGTCCCCAGAAACTCCCTTTTTGCTCTGTTGTAATCATTAACCTGCAAAGGCTCCCGCTGTTTAGGCTTCTGAAAATAGGTTATTTTTTCTCCTTTTTGTACCTTTTATAAATGATACCATACATGATGTACTCCTTAGTGTCTGACTAACTCCTTAGTGTCATGTCTTTTTCAACATGATGCTTGTGAGATTGATCCCATGTTGTTGCATGTACCTGAAGATTGTAGTCATTACTGTGTACATATATTTTCAATTTTGTAAATATATTTTCCAATCAGGGAGGAAATATAAAGTGGAATATGTATGCAACTAATTGTATTCAATTGCAAATAAGGATGTAAAAACCAGGAGAGGGAGAGTATATTTATACTAGGTCACAAAAGAACATTCAGAAAAGCAAACAAGTATACCTTGGGTGTATTGTGCTGTGTGCTAAGTCACTCAGTTGTGTCCAAATCTTTCCAACCCTATGGACTGTATGTAGCCCGCCTGGGTCCTCTGTTCATGGGGATTCTCCAGGCAAGAATACTGGAACGGTTTGCCATGCCCTCGTCCAGGGATCTTCCCAACCCAGGGATTGAACCCAGGTCTCCCACATTGCAGGCAGGTTCTTTACCGTCTGAACCACCAGGGAAGCCCATTAGGTGTATTAGAGAGTTAAAAAGGATAAACCCAGGTTTTTGAAAAGTGGCCTAGCCGCCCCCCACCCCCTTGTAAAGAATCATGTAAGTAATTGAGGGAAAAAAAAAGAATACTTGTCATTTCAGAAAGCATGCCTATTCTCTCTTTTTTTTTTTTTGATAGAAAGTAACATCCACATGAAAATTAAACTTGGAGCAGATCATGGGAGATAACTCTAGCCACCTAAACCCTGGTTTTTTTTTCCTTCTTTTTACATTTTTTTCTATATTATCAAAGTATTTATAGCTATATTCAAATTTCTTATATTTCAATTTTTAATAATATTGATTTGTTTCAGGATATCTGATCTTGTTATAAGAAACATCAAAGATTTTGATGTAATTTTTGGTCAATTTTATACCTACCAATTCCATATTGTGTAGAAGAATGAAGTGGGGCTGTCTCTTGCTTATGATCCTTTCTGGGACTGTAGGAGATATTGACTTGAAGTAGAAAATGGTGGTTCATGTTTAAATTGATTTAGCTAAAATTTTTCAAAAACGAATCCTAGTTCAGTGGTATTCTTTCAGTTTATTTCTCACTGTCAAAAGTCTCCTTCAATGTCATTTTAAGTGAAAAAGTCACATGGTGTATTGAAACATTGGCTTGAAAAAACTGTAGCTGTGTGCTTTGATGAGAAGGGAAAATAATTTCCAATATTAGATTAGACCGAAAAGAAATATAAAAGAGAGGTTTACTGGAAGATCTCTGCCTTTTATCCTTTTAAGGTTTCATGCAACTGTTATAAGACTATTCTGTTTTGTCTAAGATGTTCCTTTAAGTGACTTTCTAAGCCTCAAGGCATTTATCTGAGGCTTTATACTCTTGGGCTATATTGTCAGAAATCTTTGTTTAAAAAAGCCTTTAATAAAATTCTTGAACTTTGAATTTAGGCCACAATAACAATAGCAACAAAATACTTAATATTGCTGCCTTTCTTTATGTAATAATCAACTCCTCTTCTGCTCTCCTTTATGTTGGTGAGCCATTTTCCTGAATCTTTTTCTAAAATGAGGTTAAAGAATAATGTGACATAAATCTTATATGTGTACCCTGATTTTTAAAGCAGCTTCATTTTTACTTTTGTTGGTCTAAATATAGAAATGACCTCCTCCTACGCCCCTCTCCTCAATTAGCTGCCAATGGTCTGGAACCTAACGATTTTACCTCATGTTATTCTATTTGTTTATAATCCTATATTCAACATTGTACTGAAGTCTGTTAAACATTGATAAGCTGGTTTTTATGCAGCAGGTCCTCAGAGAGCATTGCACTAAAATGCTGTAAAGACTGGATTAGGTTTAGGTATTGTAAGGTGGTTTTGAGACATTTTCCTAGTGTCTGTTCTTGCAAAGGTGCCAAATCAACTTGGCCTTGATTTAATATTGTAAAATCGCAATGCTGAGCTGACTTGGAGCTTCACATACTTTAGAATGAGTCTTTCTAGCAGTGATTTCACAAATAGTTCTTTTTTTTTTTTAAGTCCTGCGGAATGCAGTGCACACATGGGAGATTATTGAGTGGTTGCTGTGAGACATTGAGTTCTTTGCCAACATCTCAAGTTCCTTTCATTGCTATTCTAGTTATACCTTCTTCTTATCAGTTGCCAGGATTATCAGTTATCAGTTGCCAGGATTCTAACAGCCTCATCTGATACTGTTTTTATTTAGTAAGGAGAGTTATATTGTGCTTAATTTCTTCTGAGTTGTACATAATTAAAATCATCCCGCATTCTAGAGATAACCAATATTAACATCTGTGAGTATATCTTTCCCACATATTATGCTTTATATACATAGACATCTATTTTGAAAATTAAAAGAGTATGATGCAGATCATTTTATAACTCACTTTAACACTGTTTTTGATATATAATATCTCATACACAGATCATAATATACATGCATATTGTATATATATTATAATAATGTATATGTAAGGTATAAATAATAATAAACATACTCCATAACCATCACCTAACTTCCAGAATGATGCTGATACTTTGAAGTACCATGTATCCCTGTGAAACAGTAGTCTTCTCTCTCATGCAAGGATAATTAGTCTTTCTTAATTATGTATTTATCATCTTCTTAATTGAAAAAAGTTCCAGTATATGTACTTGTGTACACACACACACATATATATATATATATACACACATGTTCATGTACACTGAGTAGTTTTTGTGTGGTTTTCAACTGTATATAAATACTGTAATGCATGTAATCTTTTCTGACTCATTTGTAATTCAACATTTTCTCTGAGGTTCCTCACATGGGCAAGCACAGCTGTAGTTCCATCCTTTTGACTGCTATTTATATAACACTTTGTAGTTATGCTCTTGCTGATGGGAAGTGGCTTTATCTCAGGGTTGTTCTAATAAACTGTACTCCTGAGAAAATTATTGTTTATGTCTCCTGGTGAACATGAGCAAGAATGTCTTCAGTGCCAGTGACTAGGAATGTAATTGATGGGTCAACTTATATGGACACAAACTTCAAGATGATACAATATTATTTTCTAAAATGTCTCACAAAAACCCCTAAAACCATTAGTGTGTAGAAGCTCACATATTTCCACACTTTTACTAACTCTTAGTATTATATAAAGACTTGATAAAATGCTGTCTCATTTAATTTAGATTTCTCTGATTAATAGTGATGTTGAATAACATTTTACATTTATTGCTCCAGTCTTTTGTGTGAGGTAACTATCTATCTCTCATATTCTGTATAATGATTTTTGTCAGCTTAGGGTTGATTATTAATCTTTTCTCTGTTTGTAGGTTGTATTTTCACCTTATTGGTATATTTTAAAAATCGGAACCTCTTACTTTTCATATAGTCATATTTGTTAATCTTTTCCTTATAGTTTGTCTTTGAGTTTCATTTAAAGAATTCTTCCCTACCATGAGATCACACAAATATTCTCTAGTATTTTCTTCAATCATTAAAAATTAATTTCTTCTGAGTTGTACATAATTAAAATCATCCTGCATTCTAGAGATAACCAATATTAACATCTGTGAGTATATCTTTCCCACATATTATGCTTTCTATACATAGACATCTATTTTGAAAATTAAAACAGTATGATGCAGATAATTTTATAACTCACTTTAAACACTGTTTTTGATATATAATATCTTTACCCCCTTAAATCTATAATCCATCAGGAATTCAGTCCTTTAATGGTGTGAGAGAGTGATTTGAAGTTTTTTCCAGTACGAGTAATCATTTATCTGAACACTGTATCTTGAATAATATATTTTATCCACACTGAGTTGCAATAGTAATCTGTGTCCTATGTCAAATATTTTATAATAAAGTGTGAAAGTGTTAGTCACTCTGTCATGTTCAAATCTTTGCAACTTCATGGACAGTAGCCCACCAGACTCCTCTGTCTATGGAATTATCCTGGCAAGAATACTGGAGTAGGTTGCCATTCCCTTCTCCAGGAGATCTTTCCGACCGGGTTTCCTGCATTGCAGGCGGATTCTTTACCATCAGAGACACCATGGAAGCCCATAATAAAGTCAGTTGCTATGAAAAAAACTAGTCCCCCCCAAATTCAGATACCTCATACTATGCAACTGGCTTCAGTCAATATTCAAAACCCAAGCTCCTTCCCTCTTATGTCTCTACCATCCACTAGGACATTATGTAGTCTTATGTATCCAGCTTAAAGATAGAGGAAGAACGCATTGAAAATGCATGCCAACTTCCGAAACAACTTGGTCAGAAAATGATCATACTGCCACTTATGTCCCTCTCGCCAAAACTACTCATGTGGCCACTCGTAAATGAAAAGGGTGCAGAGACATACGCCCAGAGGCGTTGCTTCTTTCTTGAAGAGTGTGATCTTTGTAGTGCTCAGTTAGCTTTGTTGTTTCATTCAGTTATGTCTGACTCTTTGAGACCCCAAGGATTGCTGCACGCCAAGCTTCCCTGTCCTTCACTGCCTCCTGGAGTTTGTTCGGAGTCATGCTGTATCAGGTTTCTTTTTGTGCATATTACCTATGCTGTACATTGCATTCTTATAACTTAGTTATTTCATACTTAGTGGTTTATACCTCTTAATCCCCTTCGTCTATTTTGCTCCTCCTCCTCACCGCTCTCACCCCGGCAGCCACAAGTGTGTTCTCTATGTGAGTCTGTTTCTATTATTTTCATTATTTGTTCATTTGTTTTATTTTATAGATTTCACATATAAGTGATAACATACAATATTTCAATGAGCTAAGCATAATGTCCAACTTCACAACCCAGGTAATCACAATGGTGTGATCACTCACCTAGAACCAGACATCCTTAAATGTGAAGTCAAGTGGGCCTTAGGAAGCATCACTACGAACAAAGCTAGTGGAGGTGATGGAATTCCAGTTGAGCTATTTCAAATCCTAAAAGATGATGCTGTGAAAGTGCTGCACTCAATATGTCAGCAAATTTGGAAAACTCAGCAGTGGCCACGGGACTGGAAAAGGCCAGTTTTCATTCCAATCCCCAAGAAAGGCAATGCCAAAGAATGCTCAAACTATCGCATAGTTGCACTCATCTCACATGCTAGTAAAGTAATGCTCAAAATTCTCCAAGCCAGGCTTCAACAATACACGAACCCTGAACTTCCAGATGTTCAAGCTGGTTTTAGAAAAGGCAGAGGAACCAGAGATCAAATTGCCAACGTCTGCTGGATCACTGAAAAAGCAAGAGAGTTCCAGAAAAACATCTATTTCTGCTTTATTGACTATGCCAAAGCTTTTGACTGTGTGGATCACAAGAAACCAGATCACCTGACCTGCCTCTTGAGAAACCTGTATGCAGGTCAGGAAGCAACAGTTAGAACTGGAAATGGAACAACAGACTGATTCCAAATAGGAAAAGGAGTATGTCAAGGCTGTATATTGTCACCCTGCTTATTTAACTTATATGCAGAGTACATCATGAGAAACGCTGAGCTGGATGAAGCACAAGCTGGGGTCAAGATTGCCAGGAGAAATATCAATAACCTCAGATATGCAGATGATACCACCTTGATGGCAGAAAGTGAAGAACTAAAGAGCCTCTTGATGAAAGTGAAAGAGGAGAGTGAAAAAGTTGGCTTAAAGCTCAACATTCAGAAAACTAAGATCATGGCATCTGGTCCCATCCTTCATGGCAAATAGATGGGGAAACAGTGGAAACAGTGGCTGACTTTATTTTGAGGGGCTCCAAAATCACTGCAAATGGTGATTGCAGCTGCAAAATTAAAAGACACTCCTTGGAAGAAAAGCTATGACCACTCTGGACAGCATATTAAAAAGCAGAGACATTGCTTTGTCAACAAAGGTCCGTCTAGTCAAGGCTATGGTTTTTCCATTAGTCATGTATGGATGTTAAGATTTGGACTATAAAGAAAGCTGACTGCTGAAGAATTGATGCTTTTGAACTGTGGTGTTGGAGCCGACTCTTGAGAGTCCCTTGAATTGCAAGGAATCCAACCAGTCCATCCTAAAGGAGGTCAGTCCTGAGTGTTCATTGAAGGGACTGATGTTGAAGCTGAAACTCCAATACTTTGGCCACCTGATTGAAGAACTGACTCATTGGAATAGTCCCTGATGCTGGGAAAAGTTGAGGGCAGGAGGAGAAGGGGACAACAGAGGATGAGATGGTTGGATGGCATCACTGACTCAATGGACATGAGTTTGGGTAAACTCCATTAGCTGGTGATGGACAGGGAGGCCTGGTGTGCTGTGGTTCATGAGGTTGCAAAGAGTCAGACATGACTAAGTGACTGAACTGAACTGAATGTCCAACTATTATGTTGCAAATCACAAATTTTTTTTTCCTTTTTGTGGCTGAGTAGTATTCAATTATGTGTGTGTGTATATTTATATGTTATATCACATTATATTTAAAGCGCTCTCTCTCTCTCTCTCTCTCTATATATATATATATATATATATATATATAATATTTTCTTTATCCATTCATCTGTTGATGGGCACTTAGATTGTCTCCATGTCTTGACAATTATATGTAATGCTGCCATGAATACTGGGGTGCATATATCTTTTTGAATTAGTGTTTTTGGTTTCTTCTGATAATTACTGGCTGTGAAATTGCTAGATCACATGCTAGTTCTGTTTTTGAGTATTTGAGGAACCACCATACTGTTGTTCTCCATAGTGGTTGTCCCAATTTACATTCCTACCATACCAGCAGTGCATGTGGATTCCTTTTTCTCTGCAATTTTTATCTCTTGTCTTTTTAATGGTATTCATTCTGACAGGTGTGAGGTGATATCTCACTGAGATTTTGAATTGCATTTCCCTGGTGATTATTGATGTTGAATGTCTTTTTATGTGTCTGGCCATCTTGTGACTCAGCTGGTAAGGAATCTACCTGCAATGTGGAAGACCTGGGTTCAATCCCTGGGTTGGGAAGATCCCCTGGAGAAGGGAAAGGCTACCCACTCCAGTATTCTGGCCTGGAGAATTCCATGGACTGTATAGTCCATGGGGTCACAAAGAGTTGGACACAACTGAGTGACTTTCACTTCACTTCACATCTTATATTCCTCCTTTGGAAAAATGGCTATTCAGATCCTCATCCTGTTTTGTTCAATTGGGTTGCATTTTTTGTTTGTACATTGAGTTGTATTAATTCCTTATCTATTTCAGATATCAACCCCTTATTGGATATATCATTTGAAAATATCTTCTCCCATTTAGAAGGTTGCCTTTTCATTTTGCTGATGGTTTGTTTCTCTGTGTAAAAGTTTTAAGCTTGACTATGTATATACATTAAAAATATCTTTTAAAATCTCTTTTATGAATATATGCATACCTCTTCCCTTTATTTTGTTATCTTTTCTTTTGCCCTGATCAATTTTCCATGCAGGTTTAAAATTTTATTATTCTCTTCAAGTCTTGCCTATTTTGAGATTCTCTGTTAATTTCTGTTTCTATTTTTGTACTTTTTAAAAATTTATACTTTGATAGAATTTGTTTATTTCTTTCTCTGACTGTTTTATGATCTATATTTAGGTTAATTTCTCTGTAAATATTAACAAAAATTCCTCCAAGTACCTCAAGTGTTTTATTTCCAAGTATATTTAATTTTCCATTATGATTTCTTCTTTGACCCTTAATTATTTATAATGTTTTAAAATTTCTAGATGTATTTTCTAATTTTCTTTTTGTTATTTATAACTTTATTGTGTTGTGTGATGTCAGATTTTTGAAATTTGATGAGATTCTCTTTATTGAACAGTGCATGACAACCTTTTGTAGCTGTTTTATATGAGCTTAAAAAGAGTATTTAGACACATATTTGGGAATATGGTTTTTACATGTTTATGTAATCAGGCTTATTAACTGGATTGATGGGAATTTCTGTGTGTGTGTTGAAATCTACCACTAAGCTTGTAGATATGAACATTTATCCTATAATTCTTTCAGGCCCCTTTACCCTTCCCATATATGGAGACAATTTTAAGAAAGTCAAAGTTTAGAATAGTTTTATTCACCTTGAGATTGATCCTTTTACTATGTAGTGACCCTTTTTCTTGCTGCTGCTGCTGCTAAGTTGCTTCAGTCGTGTCTGACTCTCTGTGACCCCATAGATGGCAGCCCACTAGGCTCCCCCGTCCCTGGGATTCTCCAGGCAAGAACACTGGAGTGGGTTGCCATTGCCTTCTCCAATGCATGAAGGTGAAAAGTGAAAGTGAAGTCACTCAGTCATGTCCGACTCTTAGCGACCCCATGGACTGCAGCCTACCAGGCTCCTCTGTCCATGGGATTTTCCAGGCAAGAGTACTGGAGTGGGTCGCCACTGCCTTCCCCATCTGCAATTCCCCATATTCAGTTTCAACCCCACTGTGGGTAGTGTAGTACTATAATATTTACTGTTGAAAAAAAAATCCAAATAGAAGTGGAGTTGCACAGTTTTAGGCTTTGTTATTCAAGGGTTAACTGTACTTGAATTTACATGTAATATAGTATTTTCTGCTATTTCGTTGCTTTGTCTTTGTTCCTTATTTCCCTTTCTTTACTGTATTCTTTTGGATTGTGTGAGCTTATATTCTTGTTCTAATTTTCCTTCTTGTATTTGGAATTTATGCACTCTTTTTTATTATTTTATTGGTTACCCTTAAAATTTTACTCTGGATTGTTTCAGAAGCTGAAAAGTAATCATCTAGTTTTTCCTTCCAACCAAAGTAAGAACCTTTATGATCCATCACCTTCTTCTCATTTTACCTGCTCTCTTCAGCTGGTATTTTGTTCTATTTCATACACTTTAATCTTCAGTTTTAAATATTACAGATATGTCTATAAGATTAGATTTACTCACATATTTACCATATTTTGTGTACCATTAATAGAAAGCTTAGATTGGAATGGAGATTTCATCCAGTAGAGAGGGGAAATTATGGACATATTTGATCTGAGGAAAGACGTGACCAAAGTGATATTTTAGGGAGATGAATACCATGCAGTCAAGAAAAGAACGCAAGGAGGAAGAGATGAGAAATAGAAGCACAGATAAAAGATATTTCAACAGTTATAGCAGTTTGAAGGAACGATCTGTGCTAGTGGGATGGTTAAGGAGAACACATAAAATTAACAACTGGTTTGATGTGAAGTGGTGATGAAAAAAGGTGATGATAAGGTTTTTGAATCCAGATTATTAAATGGTTGGCAGAAATATCAGCAAGTAGGAAAGTCAAAGGGAATAGCTTCTTTGAGGAGATAGAAATAGCAATGCCCATAGCATATACTGATGATGCATATTCCTCACAGAGTTCCACCTAAAACAGAGTACTTGGGAGATAATTACAACAGAGGAAACAGACATTATAGACATAAATGTATACATGCAGTAAATGGAGACAGATATACGAGTCAGTGAATGTGCCCAATCAAATGAAAGTGCTTTGTGTCAGACTTGTCATAGATTCACCCCAAAGATGTTCACATTTGGAAAACCCAAGAGTCAGCACTGGATATATAGAATTCGGTAATTGAGAATTCAGTCTTGTGGAGTATCATTTGCATATGATGTTGAGATAGGTATTTCCTATCTATATTATCTCATGTAATAATCTAATGATGTGGTGGTAGAGTCTCAGTGGAGAAAACGGTTTTGAAAAGAACAATGTGTTCAGTGGTGTCAAATGATGCAGAAGTGATAAGAGGAGAATGAAAATTAAAGAAGAAGGATTGTGTCATTAGAATGTAATTGATAAATTGGGCAGAGAATCAGTTCAGATTAAAAGAGATGGAAGCACAACTGAAAGAACTTGATATAAGAATGAATCCTGTGCAAGGGAATCCAGAAATACAAGCAAGATTTAATAATTCACTGGTGAAGAGTTACAGCAAGGCTGCAAGAAGGTGCTTTTCATTTAACATAGTCGCAGATGAGCATCCTATCTATATATAATCACCACTTAACCAATGTATTTGGAAGGAAAAACTGTATGTTCAGAGTTTGAAAAAATAGGATCCAGAGGGAAAGACAGAGACGCTATTGAAAGTTACTGAATTGATAAATTCTGTGATTTAAAGCTTCCAACAATATCTATAAGAAACACTGCCTCATGAAATTGCACAGATAAAGCATAAGCTTTGGATGCTTTTTGATTTTTTGTACATGTTTTTAAATGTACAGTACGTATAGGGAAATAAGACAAGCACTGATAAAGTATTACTTAAGAAATGGCAACTTGCTATCAATAACAATTGGCATTTAGTATTTAAAAGGCCCAAGAAAGAAGAATTTGGATACAAGATAGATTTTCACCTGAAAACATGAGTATGTAGGTACATAGAAGAGATATTCTTGATACAGAATTTTATAGTTCGTCTCAGATGTGAGTAGCCTTTTTATCTTTAGCTTTCAAAACATATCTTCTGCAATCATAATGCCAAACACTCCATGCAAATCTCACATGACTATTATTTTTGTTCACTTAAATGTGTATGTATCTACTGACTTTTAAGATCCCCAAAATGCTTTTCTCCAGGTTGATTACTCTCGGTATCTCAGCATTGCAGTAGTTCCTGGAAGTGATTTCACTAGCAAGATAAAAATTTGTTGACACATGTAAATAACTTTACAACAAGGGATAGACTCAAATATCAACAATTGCAAAATGGTCTATCATGCCATTTTTTTTGCTTTTTTTTACACTTTAATCTGAAGTCTAAATGATTGTCTTAGTAGGACATATTTGCATGTGTATTGCTTTTCTGCATAAGTACTGAATGACTAAAACGTGATTTCTATATGTTTAAAGAAATGAAGTAGCAGTGAGATATTGAGGATAATACTAGAAATATTTATTGATCACTTACTACATGCTAAGCTGTGATCAAAACACTGTATCAGTTCAGTTCAGTCACTCAGTCATGTCGACTCTTTGCGACCCCATGGACTATAGCATGCCAGGCCTCCCTGTCCATCACCAACTCCCGGAGTTAACTCAAACTCATATCCATTGAGTCAGTGATGCCATCCAGCCGTCTCATCCTCTGCCATCCCCTTTTCCTCCCATCTTAAATCTTTCCCAGATTCAGGGTCTTTTCAAATGAGTCCGTTCTTCACATCAGGTAGCCAAAGTATTGGAGTTTCAGCTTCAACATCAGTCCTTCCAATGAATATTCAGGACTGATTTGCTTAAGGATGGGTTGGTTAGATCTCCTTGCAGTCCAAGGGACTCTCAAGAGTCTTCTCCAACACCACAGTTCAAAAGCATCACTTCTTTCGTGCTCAGCTTTCTTTATAGTCCAACTCTCACATCCATACATGACTACTGAAAAACCATAGCCTTGACTAGATGGACTTTTGTTGGCAAAGTAATGAATCTGCTTTTTAATATGCTGACTAGGTTGGTCATAATTTTCCTTCCCAGAAGTAAGCATCTTTTAATTTCATGTCTTCAGTCACAATCTGAAGTGATTTTGGAACCCCCCCCCAAAAAAAATCTGCCACTGTTTCTCCAACTATTTCCCATGAAGTGATGGGACTAGATGCCATGATCTCAGTTTTCTGAAGATTGAGCTTTTTTTTTTTTTTAGTTTGTTTCATTAACTTTCTTTTTTTTATTTTTTATATTTTTATTTTTTTTAATTTTATTTTTTTTAATTTAATTTTATTTTTAAACTTACATAATTCTATTAGTTTTGCCAAATATCAAAATGAATCCGCCACAGGTATACATGTGTTCCCCATCTTTTAAACTTTAAGCCAATGTTTTCACTGTCCTCTCTTACTTTCTTCAAGAGGCTCTTTAGTTTTTCTTTGCTTTCTGCCATAAAGGTTATTGATATTTCTCACAGCAGTCTTGATCCCAGTTTGTGCTTCATCCAGCCCAGCATGTCTCATGATGTACTCTGCATATAAGTTAAATAAGCAAGGTGACAATATACAGCCTTGATGTACTCCTTTTCCTATTTGGAACCAGTCTGTTGTTCCATGACAGTTCTAACTGTTGCTTCTTGACATGCATACAGATTTCTCAAGAGGCAGGTCAGGTGGTCTGGTATTCCCATTTCTTTCAGAATTTTCCACTGTTTCTTGTGAGCCACACAGTCAAAGGCTTTGGCATAGTCAATAAAGCAGAAATAGATATTTTTCTGGAACACTCTTGCTTTTTTGACAATCCAACAGATGTTGGCAATTTAACCTCTGGTTCTTCTGCCTTTTCTAAAACCAGCTTAAACATCTGGAAGTTCAGGGTTCGTGTATTTTTGAAGCCTGGCTTGGAGAATTTTGAGCATTACTTTACTAGCATGTGAGATGAGTGCAACTATGCGATAGTTTGAGCATTCTTTGGCATTGCCTTTCTTTGGGATTGGAATGAAAACTTGTCTTTTCCAGTCCCGTGGCCACTACTGAGTTTTTCCAAATTTGCTGACATATTGAGTGCAGCACTTTCACAGCATCATCTTTTAGGATTTGAAATAGCTCAACTGGAATTCCATCACCTCCACTAGCTTTGTTCGTAGTGATGCTTCCTAAGGCCCACTTGACTTCACATTTCAGGATGTCTGGCTCTAGGTGTGTGATCACACCATCATGATTATCTGGTCATGAAGATCTTTTCTGTACAGTTCTTCTGTGTATTCTTGCCACCTCTTCTTAATGTTCCTGCTTCTGTTAGGTCCATACCATTTCTGTCCTTTATTGTGCCCATCTTTGCATGAAATGTTCCCTTGGTATCTCTAATTTTCTTGAAGAGATTTCTAGTCTTTCCCATTCTGTTTGTTTTCCTCTATTTCTTTGCACTGATCACTGAGGAGGGCTTTCTTATCTCTCCTTGCTATTCAGTATCATTATATAAAACACTTGGTTCATCCTATGGAAAAGACAGCATTATTCCTATTTTATAGAATGGGAAGTCGCTGTCCGACTCTTTGTGACCCCATGGACTGTAGCCTACCAAGCTCCTCTGTCCATGGGATTTTCCAGGCAATAGTACTGGAGTGGATTGTCATTTCCTTCTCCAGGGGATCTTCCTGACCCAGGGATCAAACCTGGGTCTCCAGTGTTGTAGACAGACGCTTTGCCATCTGAGCCACCAGGGAAGTCAGAAAGGAGGGTGATGAAAGAGGCACAGAGAAGTTCAAATAATTTGCTTATGATAACTAAGCCAGGAAGCTCTGATGCTGAAATTCTAAGCCATGCATGCCCACCCCACCATATACATTCTAATCAACAGATTCTATTGTGATTTTATATTAGCTGAAATCCAGAGATGCAGAAGTTTTAAGAACGGTTCCTATCCCCACCCATTTCTATTTTTAAATAAAAATAAATCTATAAATTTCCTCTCCTATGATTATATCTTAACAAAATTTTCATGTAAGCCAAGTGTATCATGTTATACTAAGTTGTAAAAATAAGTTAAACTCTAGTGTATACATATGTATATAGTTTGGAATCATATACTTATTATGCTCAGATTGTAGGCAGCATTATTTGAGAAGTTATGATTTAAGTGGAATTTTTTTAAATGGATTAGTTTTGAAGAAAACTGTAAAATTGTCAAGACATTTTACATATGTTGACCTAGGCTTGCAACAAGCTTGGAATCAATATTGCAGGGAGAAATATCAAAAACCTCAGATATACAGATGACACCACCCTAATGGCAGAAAGTCCTGCATAATTGCACTCATCTCTCACGCTAGTAAAGTGATGCTTCAAATTCTACAAGCCAGGCTTCAGCAATACGTGAACCATGAACTTCCTGATGTTCAAGCTGGTTTTAGAAAATGCAGAGGAACCAGAGATCAAATTGCTAACATCTGCAGGATGATTGAGCAAGCAAGAGAGTTCCAGAAAAAACATCTATTTATGTTTTATTGACTATGCCAAAGCCTTTGACTGTGTGGATCACAAGAAACTGTGGAAAATTCTTCAAGAGATGGGCATACCAGACCACCTGACCTGCCTCTTGAGAAACCTGTATGCAGGTCAGGAAGCAACAGTTAGAACTGGACATGGAACAACAGATTGGTTCCAAATAGGGAAAGGAGTACATCAAGGCTGTATATTGTCACCCTGCTTATTTAACTTATATGCAGAGTACATTATGAGAAATGCTGGGCTGGAGGAAGCACCAGCTGGAATCAAGATTGCCGGGAGAAATATCAGTAACTTCAGATATGCAGATAATACCACCCTTATGGCAGAAAGTGAAGAAGAACTAAAGAGTCTCTTGATGAAAGTGAAAGTGGAGAGTGAAAAAGTTGGCTTAAAGCTCAACACTCAGAAAACTAAGATCATGGCATCCAGTCCCATCACTTCATAGCAAATAGATGGGGAAACAGTGGATGCCTTTATTTTTCTGGGCTCCAAAATCACTGCAGATGGTGATTGCAGCCATGAAATTAAAGGACGCTTGCTCCTTGGAAGAAAAGCTATGGCCAACCTAGACAGCATATTAAAATGCAGAGCCATTATGTTGCCAACAAAATTCTGACTAGTCCAAGCTATGGTTTTTCCAGTAGTCATGGATGTGAGAGTTGGACCATAAAGAAAGCTGAGCACCAAAGAAGTGATGCTTTTGAACTGTGGTGTTGGAGAAGATTCTTGAGAGTCCCTTGACCTGCAAGGAGATCAAACCAGTCAGTCCTAATGGGAATCAATCCTGAATATTCATTGGAAGGACGGTTGCTAAAGCTGAAGCTCCAATACTTGGCCACCTGATGGGGAGAACTGACTCCTTGGAAAAGACCCTGATGCTAGGAAAGATTGAAGGTGTGAGGAGAAGGGGACAAGAGAGTATGAGATGGTTGGATGGCATCACTGACTCAATGGACATGAGTTTGATCAAGCTCCGGGAGTTGGTGATGGACAGGAAAGCCTGGCATGCTGCAGTCCATGGGGCTGCAAAGAGTCAGATAGGACTTAGCAACTGAACTGAAATGATAAAAAGTTCTTGTAACTTTGAATGTACACATGTATATTATATCATTGTGTGAATGAATTTGTATTTTCTAGTTAGTTCACAGTAGATTCTTTAAAGTATATAGATCAAGAGTCAATAACCGTTATGTTTAGATATTCGAAGTATATATGTTAATCCAAAAATAAGAAAATCATTTCTATAAGAAACAACCCAATTCTGAGTCCTTGAGACCATTTAAAATAGTATTTTGTATTTAACCATAAATATAAGTAAATGTATTAAATATATACTAAATACAGTAAAAGTACACATGTATATATAGAAAAACATATATATATATATATAAGATGAATAAACATG
This sequence comes from Bubalus bubalis, assembly GCF_019923935.1. Classification (NCBI taxonomy): domain Eukaryota; kingdom Metazoa; phylum Chordata; class Mammalia; order Artiodactyla; family Bovidae; genus Bubalus; species Bubalus bubalis. The sequence continues at coordinate 28,038,312 of NC_059181.1, forward strand.
TGTTTAACATATTTAAATAATAAAAGAACACTGGGCAGAGATTATGGGTACATTTATTTCATTCTATATTCTTCACATATCCAGAGGTGAGAGCCATCTTTTCGTCAAGGTCCTTTATGGGCCAAAATCCTCAGAATCAACAGACCATTTTATAGTCACACTGAAAAGAGACTTAGCCAACAGTTAGGTAGATTTCCAGTTCATGGAATTGCAAGAAAGGAGCTTAATAGTCACTACTCAGTCATGACAACAAGTAGAAAGATCAATAAATTGGGGGAAAAAACCATGACTCTTTGTAGAAACCATTAGAAGTGAAGTCACAAGGTAACGACATGCTTCCAAAGTTCGACAAATAGGCAGATATAGAGAATACGAGCTTTCCCAGGTAGAGACCCACGAGAAGAAACCTCCACTGGAACCAGTGCTGCAGTAGGAAAATAAGCTGCAATTAACAAATTATGGGAGACTCAATGTAGGCAAATCTGAGTTAACAACTCCAGCAGGGCTCTGTCTTGGGGGCTCCCAAGCTTTTGTGACTTTTACCTCTAGGATCACTACCTCATGGTGAATATCGGAGAAAACCTCCCCCCTGTGATTTTGGCAAGGGGAAGGGAAAACTATTTCAAAAGATTTCTGGACATTTTGTTATTCATTTTTTTCTTTTTTGTTGTCTTTTTTTGTTTGTTTGTTTTTTGTTATTCTTAATAAAGCCTGCCCTCAGGAGCCAAACGGAAATACGAAACTCTAGTCCCTTCTGGCCGTGCAGTTCCACCTAGGATGGGTTAGGGAGAACAATCTGAGGTATACTGGTGAAGTTCACAGTGTAGAAGGTCACTGAAAGACTGAAATTTGTAAGAGTGTAGAATAATTCTCTTTCATGATAACACTACATCTCTCATATAACTACTACTCTTTCCGTAGTAGTAGTAGTAGCAGTAACTACTGTTACTCAAAGATAACACTACTCTTTCATTTTAACACTACACTACTAAAGGCCCGTTTACCACAGTTCCTTTCATTCCCTTTCATTCCCTGTAAACACAAATGCAAGGCTTACTGAAGGGCAAAATAAAAAACATGTTTTAAGGAGACTAAACAAGCACCAGAACCAGAGACAAATGACAGGGATGTTGGAATTATTAGGCCAGTCTTAAAACACACACACACACACACACACACACACACACACTACGATTAATATGCTAAGGACTTTAATGGAAAAGTAAGCAACTTATAAGAACAGATAGGTAATGTAAGAAGAGAGACGGAAATTCTAATAAAGAATCCAAAAAATGTGCTAACATTGAAAAATGCTTTTCATGGACTTACTAGTATACTGTACACAGATGAGAAAGGAATCTTTGAGCTTGAGGGTGAGACAGAAGAAACTTTCAAAGATGAAAAGTGAAGAGAAAAAAGACTGGTGGGAAAAACAGAACAATATCCAAGAACTGTGTATAACTATCAAAGGTGTAGCATACTTGTAATGCAAATACCAAAAGGAGAAGAAAGAAAAGAAATGAAGAAATAATAACTAGGAATCTCCTTTAAATTAATTCCAGACACCAAACCAAGATGAAGAAGCTCAAACGTCAACAGGCAGGATAAAGGCCAACAAAATTACACCTAGTCATATTATTTTCAAACTTCACTAAATCAAGGATGAATAAAAATCAGGAAAGAAACCAGGGGAACTGACGTTTTACCTAGAGAGGAGCAAGTATAAGGATGAATCCATCTTTGCCTCAGAAACTTTTCAAAAAATTGAAGAGAACGAAATACTCATTCTGTGAAGCCGGCATTACCTTGATACTAAAGCCAGACAGAGACATTAGAAGAAAAGAAAACTACAGATCAATATCACTTACAAACATAGATGGAAAAAGCCTCAACAAAATATTAGCAACTTTAATCCAGCAATGTTATAAAAAGAATTATACGTGGTCTCCAAGTGCCATTTATCCCAGGCATGAAAGGCTAGTTCAACATTTGAAAAACTTTTAATGTAATCCATCACATCAACAAGCTGATGAAGAAAAAGCACATGATGATATTAGTGGATGAATAAAATTGATTTCACAACATTTAACATCCATTTAAGATAAAACTAGGAATAGAGAGGTAGTTCCTCAACTTGATAAAGAGTATCTACAAATAACCTACAACTAATATCAAATTTAATGATAAGATTTGGGAGAATGGCATTGAAACATGTAAAATATCATGTATGAAACGAGTTGCCAGTCCAGGTTCGATGCACGATACTGGGTGCTTGGGGCTGGTGCACTGGGACGACCCAGAGGGATGGTATGGGGAGGGAGGAGGGAGGAGGGTTCAGGGTGGGAAACACATGTATATACCTGTGGCGGATTCATTTTGATGTTTGGCAAAACTAATACAATTATGTAAAATTTAAAAATAAAATAAAATTAAAAAAAAATAAAGAAAAAAAAAAAAAAAGAAACTGAACAATTTCCTGCTAAGATCAAGAACAAGGCAAAGATGTCCTCTCTCACTACTGTTTTTTAACACCATACTCTAAGTATTAGCTAGTGTAATAAGACCCAAAAGAAATAAAAAGTATTAGGGTTAGAAAGGAAGAAACAAAATAAACTGTTCACAGATTACATGGTTGTCTACACATAGAAAAGCCAAAAGATTCAATAAAAAAATACCTCCTGAAACTAATAAGTGATAATAGCAAGGTTGCAGGATATAAGGTTAATATGCTAAAGTAATTTGCTTTCTGATATACCAGCAATTGATGAATGGAATTTGAAATTAAAAATGCATTACCATTTAAATTGGTACCATCAAAATGAAATTCTTTGTATAAACTTTAAAAACATGTATGAGATCTATATGAGGAAAATATAAAATTCTGATATCAAAGAACAGTTAAATAAATTCTTGTTTATAGATAGGAATTTTCAAATTGCCAACATTTGCTGGATCATAGAAAAAGCAAGAGAGTTCCAGAAAAACATCTATTTCTGCTTTATTGACTATGCCAAAGCCTTTGACTGTGTGGATTACAATAAACTGTGGAAAATTCTTCAAGAGATGGGAATACCAGACCACCTGATCTGCCTCTTGAGAAATCTGTATGCAGGTCAGGAAGCAACAGTTAGAACTGGACATGGAACAACAGACTGGTTCCAAATAGGAAAAGGAGTTCGTCAAGGCTGTATATTGTCACCCTGTTTATTTAACTTATATGCAGAGTACATCATGAGAAATGCTGGACTGGAAGAAACACAAGCTGGAATCAAGATTGCCAGGAGAAATATCAATAACCTCAGATATGCAGATGACACCACCCTTATGGCAGAAAGTGAAGAGGAACTCAAAAGCCTCTTGATGAAAGTGAAAGTGGAGAGTGAAAAGTTGGCTTAAAGCTCAACATTCAGAAAACGAAGATCATAGCATCCGGTCCCACCACTTCATGGGAAATATGGGGAAACAGTGGAAACAGTGTCAGACTTTATTTTTTGGGGCTCCAAAATCACTGCAGATGGTGACTGCAGCCATGAAATTAAAAGATGCTTACTCCTTGGAAGGAAAGTTATGACCAACCTAGATAGCATATTCAAAAGCAGAGACATTACTTTGCCAACAAAGGTTAATCTAGTCAAGGCTATGGTTTTTCCAGTGGTCATGTATGGATGTGAGAGTTGGACTGTGAAGAAGGCTGAGCGCTGAAGAATTGATGCTTTTGAACTGTGGTGTTGGAGAAGACTCTTGAGAGTCCCTTGGACTGCAAGGAGATCCAACCAGTCCATTCTGAAGGAGATCAGCCTTGGGATTTCTTTGGAAGGAATGATGCTAAAGCTGAAACTCCAGTACTTTGGCCACCTCATGCGAAAAGTTGACTCATTGGAAAAGACTCTGATGCTGGCAGGGATTGGGGGCAGGAGGAGAAGGGGACGACAGAGGATGAGATGGCTGGATGGCATCACTGACTCGATGGACGTGAGTCTGTGTGAACTCCCGGAGTTGATGAGGGACAGGGAGGCCTGGCGTGCTGCGATTCATGGGGTCGCAAAGAGTCAGACACGACTGAGCGACTGATCTGATCTGATAGATAGGAAGATTCAATATTGTCAACGTGTCAGTTCTTTGCAACTTGGTATTTAGATTCAGTGCAGTTCCAATAAAATTTCAGTGAGCTATTTTGTGAATATCAACAAACTGATTCCAAAGTGGAATATGGAAAGTCAAATATCCAGAATAGATAACTCAGTATAGAAGGGGAAAAACAAAGTCACAGAACTGACACTACCCAACTACAGGGATTACTGTAAAGCTACAGCAATGAAGACACTGTGATATTAGAGAAAAAATAGACACATTGATCAATGGAACAGAACAGAGAGCCTAGAAATGGACTGACGTTAATATAGTCAATGAATCTTTTACCAAGGAGCAAAGTCAATCTGTGGACCAAAGATCTTTTAACAAATGGTGCTGTAACAACTTCACATCTACATACCAAAAAAAGTGAGTCTAGACACATACCTAACACTCTCCACAAAATGCACTCCAAATGGAGCATGCTGCTGCTGCTGCTAAGGCGCTTCAGTTGTGTCCGACTCTGTGCAACCCCATAGACGGCAGCCCACCAGGCTCCCCGTCCCTGGGATTCTCAAGGCAAGAACACTGGAGTGGGTTGCTATTTCCTTCTAAATGGAGTATAGTGTGTTAGTCTCTCAGTCTTGCCCGACTCTTTGCGACCCCATGGACTGCAGCCCACCAGGCTCCTCTGTCCATGAGATTTTCCAGGAAAGGATACTGGAGCGAGTTGCCTTTTCCTTCTCCAGGGGATCTTTCCAACCCAGGGATCGAACCCTGGTCTCCTGCACTGCAGGCATATTCTTTACTGACTGAGCTATATAGACCTATGTAAATCACAGAACTATAAAACTGCTTTACATGACACACAGGAAAACCTAGAATACCTTGTGTATATCAGTGTTTTTTTTAAATACAACTCCAGAGCCTTTACTACTGGAAAAAAAAAAATACTGTATCTATTTGGAGAAATGACTGACTCCAGGTATAGAACAGGAAATAATCAAGATAAAACCTAGGACGTATGCCATTCCAGAAAGCAGGAAACCTGCGAAAGGGGTTCACAATGGCCAGCTGTAGAAATAAAAAGTTTAAAAGATGGATATCTTCAATGAAATTACATATATAAAATATGTTTAAATAAATTCCTAAGAACACTTAACCCCCCAAAAAAATATGTGAGTCTTTGAAGAATGCAAGAGAACCAAATTATTAGCCTTTCCACTAGTAAGTAAAGATGAGAATTAAAGTAATTATAGTTTCCTTCCAGTCCAGACAATACTTTAGGGTAAACAAATAGGCTATGAAGAATAATTCTTAGCTTGGGCGCTCTCCCCTATCTTCAAATCCAGTAAAGTCAAATATCTCTGACCCTTCTTTCTATAATCACATGTCCCTGTGATCCTAAGTGAGAAAGGGACTCCAGTTTAAAGACTCGTTATTAGGTTGGGCCAGCCTGGATAATCCAAGGTGATGTCCTCATCTCATCTCAGTTTATTAACCTTAATCACATCTGCAAAGTCCGTTTTACCATGTAAAATTGTATATTCAGAGGTTTCCAGAATTAGAATATGAACATCTGCATACCACATACATCCATCCAGTTACTTCTAGTTTGCTACTGCTAAGTCACTTCACTCGTGTCCGACTCTGTGCGACCCCATGGACTGCAGCCTTCCAGGCTCCTCTGTCCATGGGATTTTCCAGGCAAGAGTACTGGAGTGGGGTGCCATTGCCTTCTCTGTACTTCCAGTTTGCAATCTAATTTATAGAGACTTGATGTTTGCCAGCATAGATGATATTTAATACTTTAAAGTACCCTGTGAACTTTGTTATACTAACATTAAAGACATAGAGGGGAAAGTGCATTACCACAGGTTATTTAACTGAAGTAACTTATCTCTATTTTTGTACAATAATTACAAAGTACTTATTCAATAAGAAAGAACTATTCATTTTTTAAATTAGGGAACTATTGTTTCTTTAACTTTTATTAGAAATATGACCCATTGTGAAGTGGACCATCATGATTTAAACTCTTGTTAGTATAAGAAAATTTCCATTTCTGATTAGAAAGCAATATGTGTCTCTTATGATGTGTATTAACAGATTAGATTAAATACTATCTTCTACTTGTTAGAGTTAACTTCCATGAATATTCCACAATAAATACTCTGAAAAATTAATTCACTTGGGTTAAAATGTTTTTTGGCTTTTAAACTGTCTCTTGCTTGGCTGTACATTGGGTGTTCTTCTACTCCATCATGAGCCTAAAGGGAAGTTGTTGTATGTTTCTGTTTCCTAAGATTCCTAAAAAAAGCGCCATGAGGTATTCATTTTCCAAAGTTTGGTGATACCTATGACTTTAAGATTAGCAAAGGCAAAAACAAAGGTAGCAGTTAATAACAGTAGGGAGGTTAAATGGTGTCAGGATTAAGGAATAACACAAAGTAGAATCATTGCAAGAGACTACTGGTTGCAGAGCCTCCTGGTGTTTGATATTGCTCTGACTTGACGCTTGGATCTTTACTCTGACATTATGCTGAAGGACATGCTCAGAAAGAGCTTTCTTTTCTTACCATCTAGCCATGCCCTTGGGCTAAGCACAAGAAATTTCTAAGGAGCAATGTAAAAATAGAAGAGCAGTCAGTATTGGGAGTATATATGTACTTTCACATTTCAGATTTACAAATGCAAATGGATCAGGTCAATTGTAGAATAGAACATTTTTAGAGTCGTTTTATGTTCAGGAAACAAAAAGAAAAGAAAGATCCTCGAAAATTTAATTAGATTAGAAGGAAATACAGATGGCTAACAAACAATGAAAAGATGCTCAACATCACTCATCAGAGAAATGCAAATCAAAACCACTATGAGGTACCATTTCACACCAGTCAGAATGGCTGCGATCCAAAAGTCTACAAGTAATAAATGCTGGAGAGGGTGTGGAGAAAAGGGAACCCTCTTACATTGTTGGTGGGAATGCAAACTAGTACAGCCACTATGGAGAACAGTGTGGAGATTCCTTAAAAAACTGGAAATAGAACTGCCTTATGATCCAGCAATCCCACTGCTGGGCATACACACTGAGGAAACCAGAAGGGAAAGAGACACGTGTACCCCATTGTTCATCGCAGCACTGTTTATAATAGCCAGGACATGGAAGCAACCTAGATGTCCATCAGCAGATGAATGGATAAGAAAGCTGTGGTACATATACACAATGGAGTATTACTCAGCCATTAAAAAGAATACATTTGAATCAGTTCTAATGAGGTGGATGAAACTGGAGCCTATTATACAGAGTGAAGCCAGCCAGAAAGAAAAACACCAATACAGTATACTAACGCATATATATGGAATTTAGAAAGATGGTAACAATAACCCTGTGTACGAGACAGCAAAAGAGACACTGATGTATAGAACAGTCTTATGGACTCTGTGGGAGAGGGAGAGGGTGGGAAGATTTGGGAGAATGACATTGAAACATGTAAAAGATCATGTATGAAACGAGTTGCCAGTCTAGGTTCGATGCACGATACTGTATGCTTGGGGCTGGTGCACTGGGACGACCCAGAGGGATGGTATGGGGAGGGAGTGGGGAGGAGGGTTCAGGATGGGGAACACATGTATACCTGTGGCGGATTCATTTGGATGTTTGGCAAAACTAATACAATTATGTAAAGTTTAAAAATAAAATAAAATTAAAAAAAGAAGGAAACTTTGTAAACAGATTAAAATAAAATTTGGTATTAAGAGATTCAGATGATACATATGAAAATATTCAACTGTAAAACATGGTTAAGATGTCTCTGTGATAAATGTCATTATGACATAGTCCATAGTAAATTGTGGGCAATGTGTATTGATGTGATTTTATGGGATATCTCATTTCTTTTGGCTATGTCTTTATAGCATTACTTTTACTTATAACATGCCAATGAAGAGCAACTATATCAAGCAAGGAAGAGAAAATGTGGTACTTTTATAGTGATATTGCTAATAGATTTTAAAATCATTTAAGTTTTATTTTGGAGCTGGGCTTTCTAGCATAGCAGCCACTGGCCACATGTGGTTGTTAAACACTTGAGATATGGTTAGTCTGAACTGAAATGTGCTGTCAGTGTGAAACACACACTGAATTTCAAACACTTAATATGAAAAAGAAGTAAAATACTATATTTTAATAATGATTGCATTTTGAAATGGTAGTCTTTTGGATGTATTGCATTAAATACATATATTCTGAAAATAAATTTCAGCTATTATTTTCCCTATATGAATGTGACCACAGGAACATTTAAAAACTATATATGTGGCTCACATATATATATGTGACTTGCATAGTATTTGTGATAAACAGTGTTGTTCCAGACTTTCCTAATCACTGCACTATTCATCCTCCATTGTTTTGGGGGATGGAATTTTAATTTACAAGTTGGTGATAAAACTACAGAAATATAAATAAATATACTTTATGGTAAAATATTAAAATACTAAAGTTATCATTTCAAACATTTTTTTGAATTTTATTTTTCAGTCAGGATGTGGGAGAGAATTGGCCCAAAAGATATTTATAAACTGTCCACCAATCAAAAGTGAGATTTTTAAAAAATACTGGAGCTCTATGTGTTAGAGCCTGCCCTGAAGCCTATATTACTCAGAAAAATCTGTCACTAATAATTAATACTTCTCACATAGATCGTAGGACATCATTTGCTATAATAGACTCCCTCTGAGAAAGTAAATTGCATAGAAAAGATTTAACATGGAATAAATGATATACTTTGCTCATTTTTTTAGAGCATGTGAAAGAAAACTTACTGTAATCACCCTATGGCCCTAAAATAGGCTGTGTATCCAACCTATATAGCCTACATCTAACATGAAGACTTGCTGAGAAGGATTGGTAAAAGAACGGCACTTGCTGGAAAAGGTTTTGTAGGTTAACCCACAGATTGGCAATTGAAATTGTTACTCTTACAAAAGTAATGATTGAAACTGGAACATCAATGTAATTGGCAAGCCACATGTCACCATTTTTTCTGGGGATAAAACAAATAATTCCCATTAAAAAAAAAAGCAGAAAGCCTATAAAGAATAAGAAAGTGATGATAAAGTAAAACTAACTGTAAAATTAAATAGGCATTTATTATAAAAATTTGGTGTGTGTGCATGTGCTCAGTCATGTCCAACTCTTTGTGATGCTGGGGACTGTAGCCTGCCAGGCTCCTCTCTCTGTCCCTGGAATTTTCCAGGCAAGGATCTGGAGTGGGTTGCCATTTTTTGCTCCAGGGGATCTTCCTGACCCAGGGATGGAACCTGTGTCTCCTGCATTGCAGGTGAATTCTTTACCACTGGGCCACCTGACTGAGTGATAATTAGGCCTAACAGATATATTGTTCACAAAAAGTACATTGAGACAGGAATAGTGTACCTTGTACTACTGTATCTCCAAAACCTATCCCAGGACTCAGCATTTTGTAGAAGGAAAATAATGAACCAATTACTAGTATTATATGTGTAGATAAAATATCAACAGACAAGATTGGGAATAGAGAAGACAGAGAAAAAGATTGTGATTCTTATGCTCCTCTAAAAATGATCAGGATTTATTCCTCATGTCTTTTAGCTTCCCAGGACTCAGCATTTTGTAGAAGGAAAATAATGAACCAATTACTAGTATTATATGTGTAGATAAAATATCAACAGACAAGATTGGGAATAGAGAAGACAGAGAAAAAGATTGTGATTCTTATGCTCCTCTAAAAATGATCAGGATTTATTCCTCATGTCTTTTAGCTTTTCCAACATGAATTCTTCTACCCTTTGCTTGCCTTCTTTAACCAACCTTCTTTTAAAGTGCCTTGGGTTGAGTAGCATATTTTTATAAAATGGCCCTCTGTGCCATTTCTGAGAATCATAGGTCAAATTAGTCAGACTGCTGTTCTAACAATGATAATTAGATTCACCCCCTACCAAAATCTGCAGTTAATTGGTGGAATTTCAAGCTTTGTGCATTTCATTTGTTATAAGCATCATATGGAGAAAATACAAAGGCTGTCCTAAGTAAATGACTTTCAAAATTGACTATTAAAGGCTTTCCTTTAGCCAGAAAGAGTCATGGCCAGCTTAATGTACGTCTTTAAATGGATTGCTTATTGTGTTCATCATTATTATATTATACATTCCCCTAACTGCATATGATAAATGTACTCTTTATGCTGAATATTATGCTAGTCTGCATTTTGAGTTTAGGAAACACCTTAGGATGAATGTGAACAAGAAATAAACGTGAACAGATTCAGGAAATGTCTCTGTAGTCGCTTATTCACCATTTGTTATTTGGCATGAGGTTTGGGCTGTGCAATACATGGTCATCTTACTCCACGGAACAGAACACTAGGATTTCAGAGACTTGTGATTTGTTCTGTTCTCTCTGCCATCATTTTGCTGTGTATTTACCTGGTAAGGAATGGAAAGGCAGACAGGGTTTAGATCAGCAAAATGGTACTCAGTCAGAAAGACCTTTCAGAAACATATATGGGCTTCCTTTTAAATAAATTTCTAAAATATTTTTTAAAAGAGTCAGGTTAGTTACTTAGCATTAATAGAGCAAGATGACTGAGAGTTTAGATTTGGAGAGTTGCAACATAACCATTTAGTTCTCAAATATACCATGTGTGCAATATGAATAATTCTACCTATGATTTGGTGTTGGAAGAAGAATTAAAGGTAATCCATATAATTAACTTAATGGAGTGCTTGGCAATATTTAATGCTCAGTTTGTTGTTAGAGTGGCTGCTTCTAGGAACAGGTATTAATAATTTTACAATATAATGACACAGACACAGACTGTCAAGAGCAAATGGAATGGTTTGTGATTCAGTTTTTTTTTCCACATACGGCTTTGTGAGTTGAGTGCCCATTTTAGTTGAAAATATGTTTTTTGCAGAGAGATAATTTCTAGAGGTGATTAAAAGTTTGATTATAACTACTCTTGGGTTTCATAATTTAAAAACATTTTCACAAAGTCTGTGATTAATTTTTCTCATTTAAAATTTTTATTCTCAATAATGTGTTGCATTAAATATAATTAGAATTTCATAAGGTATCTTGGGAGTTACACTTTCACATATTAAGCTGTGCAGGAAAAGTTAAATTTCATAGCTGGTCAAGAACTCAGAGCAAAATGAAAAAATAAGAAGATAGTGAAGCATGGTTCATGGTCCTTAAAAGACCTTTTAATGTGGTTAGTTATTTTCTAATGACTGCGAGTCACAAATTGAATGCCCACCTATGAACAGACCCTAAATTAACAATTTAGAAATGGAAAAGTGACATAAAATTAAATGAAACTTTTACCATCACCACTTTTCTTAGGGTCATTTGTTGATTAAATCATATCCTGTGCTTGCTGCTTGTCTTACTGCATCAATCACCCATGAATTTAAATTAGAGGCATTTTGAAAATATAATTAGTAAGTGATTGCTTGTATCTATTGAGTAGTAAATTTATATTTTTATAGTACCTCAGCTATAGTGTGAACCTTTGAATAATTCATTTCTCACATGAAATAGGCAAATTACAAATATCTAGCAAGTTGTAATTCTGGATAATGGTTCTTTAAAGGATGAAGAACAATAGCTAAGCTGTACCTTCAGTCATGCATGGCAATATGTAATTACTATCTGTGGTTCTTCAAGATCAACTTAATCTCTAATATGTAATTCAAACACCTGTTGAACTATACCATATAATACATGGATAATTCAAATGACTCATTTCATAACATGATGCTGTTTTTTACAGACACTGTTTTTAAAGCAATTTGAAAGTTAGGTTTATTATCCTACAATTCGGTGGTCGAAGTGGTGGTGGTTTTGTTTTCCTCCTCCTCTTTCTTCTTCTTCTTCATCATTAGCATCATCTAAACTTACTGCTGCTGCTAAGTCACTTCAGTCGTGTCCGACTCTGTGTGACCCCATAGACGGCAGCCCACCAGGCTCCCCCATCCCTGGGATTCTCCAGGCAAGAACACTGGAGTGGGTTGCCATTTCCTTCTCCAATTCTAAACTTACTAGATATAGACAAAATACTTTCCCACACAGTGTCCACTTTAGTAGTCTTAAACCTGTAGAAGCATTAAAATCACCTGGATGGCTTGTCAAAACACATAATTCTGGGCATCACCACCAGATTTTCTAATTCAGTAGATATGAAACCAGCCTTTAGAAATATTCAAGTGAGGCCAATGCTGGTAGTCCAGGGACCACATTTTAAGAATTACTGCTGTAGCAAATGCCTCTCTCTCCTTATCTGTCGCCTATCTTTTAAATATACAATATCACTGTTCTTAGCCTCACTGTATCCCAATCTCTGTGGGCTTCCCAAAATAGATCACTAGCCTTGATCTTTTGAGTGTCAATCCAATCTAGGAACTACTATTTTTCATCTCCACTTGGAATTCCTACAGGCTTCTTAAATTTAACCTGCCCAAATTGGAACTTGTAGGTCAATGTCCACCAAGATTTTTTCACACAGTAATCATCAGGTTTTCATGAAGAGCTTATTTGCATGTTATCTTAGTCATTTCAGGCAACCGTAAGAAAATATCACAGACTGTATGGATTAAATGACAAACGTCTATTTCTCACAAATCTGGAGTCTGAGAAATCCAAAATCAAGATGCTGGGAGATTTGGTGTATACCGAATTTGGTGTATTCCTCTCTGGTCTTGAAGATGTCCTACTTGCTGTGTCCTCACATGACACAGAGAAAAAGAGCAACCTCTCTGGTCTCTTCTTTCTGCACTAATTCCATCATGAGGGCCTCACCACCTGAGTTTTTCTAAATCTAATTACCTCACCCCCAATAATAAAAAAATCAAGGCCTTACCCCCCACACAATCATTTTGAAGACTCAGGCTTAAACATGTGAATTTTGAGGGACACAATCTATAGCATATGGTCTTAAATAATCTCCCCACAAAATATTTATAGTTCCAAAGGGAAAATAATAACCATTTTATAGTAAATATACATTGGAGAAATTTAACAACACCTTGAATTTGGTAATAAAAAATACCATCACCAAGGAAGGCCAGTGAACACTGTGTGCTCACAGATGAGAGGCCCTCAGCCTACAACATTGCCTCATAGCCATTTGACCATAACTCATACCCATGGCCTAGCACATAAGGCCCCTGTTTAACTTTCTGGCCTCTCTTTTCTCCTCTTCCCACCTCCCACTTACCAAACTCACAGTGAAGAACCTGCCAGGTTCTCTCTTGCTTTAGGTTTTTTTTTTTTTTTTTAATTGTTGTTACTTCCTTTTCTTGGCTCACCCTTCCTCCCCCCTAAGCACCTTTTGTCTCTTTACTTAGCTAAAATCAACTGGTCCTTCAAGACTGAAATTATATTACCTTCTGGGAAGGCTTCACTGCTGATTCCCCTTTCATGGATAGTTTAGCATCTCTATTCTACTTATGGCCCTCATAGCACTTATTACACTGTATTGTTATAATTTCCTGCTCACTTATTTATATCTTTTATTTGACAGTGAGTTCTTGAAGGGTGGGAACTCTTATTCATCTTTGTTTCCTCCATTTCCAGGACAGTATTAGTTAAGAAATAACTTCTTAATGAGAATGTTAAATAAATGAATAGATGGGGAAATTTTTTAATGTCCTACATGAATGATTAATTCTTCCTTTTTATTTTGTGGAATACCAAGTCAAGAAAAGAACAATAATATTTAATTTTATATTTGGCACTCTGTACTGGAGAGAGAGAGTTGAATCAGTCGCATGTTCTTTATCTCATTTGCAGTTCAAAACCACTACTTCTGTGGCCCTTTTCTGCTCTGCTGTCTAAGGTGGTTTACAAATATTAAGGAAAATATAGTTTACTTTCATTAAAAATTTTCTTATATGAATGTTTTAGATATGTATAACTAATTTATTACTGAATTGCTTTTATTTAAATAACAGGCATAAATGTTAATACTCATGATTTTGTGTTTGTGTATTTAGGGATAATTAATAGGGGATGACTAAAATTACATGTATAATAAAATTTTATATCTAGGTTGTGGAATTAATCTTCTCTTCCATCTTTCTAACTTTTCTATAGTTAATGTAAATTAGCTTCTATAAAGAAATAACTGAGGATTTTTAATAGTCAAGTTTACTGTTAATGTGATTGTCTAAATAAAAAAACATGCTTCCTATTTTTCTGTGATGGGGAAGATTTTCAGACTAACCATCATTACATCTGTAAAGTGGATTGATTCACAATTCTGATTCAGATATAAAGTGGCTATAGGATGAATTATTAAAAAAATCATCAGGACAAATTTACTAACCACTCCAAGCTCTGATATATTTACTAGAGAATGATAGAGGGAGACTGCCCTTCTGAGAGCTTCTTTTATTTGCAAGCATTAAGGAAGAAACAGTGGGTTTAAAAGTACCTCAACATAATAAAAACTATATATGACAAACCCACAGCAAACATTATCCTAAATGGTGAAAAATTGAGAGCATTTCCCCTAAAGTCAGGAACAAGGCAAGGGTGCCCACTCTCACCACTACTATTCAACATAGTTTTGGACGTTTTGGCCACAGCAATCAGAGCAAAAAAAGAAATAAAAGGAATCCAGATTGGAAAAGAAGAAGTAAAACTCTGTTTGCAGATGACATGATCCTCTACGTAGAAAACCCTAAAGACTGTACCAGAAAATTAGTAGAGCTAATCAATGAATATAGTAAAGTTGCAGGATATAAAATTAACACACAGAAATCCCTTGCATTCCTATACACTAACAATGAGAAAACAGAAAGAGAAATTAAGGGAACAATTCCATTCACCATTGCAATGAAAAGAATAAAATATGTAGGAATGTATCTACCTAAATAAACAAAAGACCTACGTATAGAAAACTATAAAACACTGGTGAAAGAAATCAAAGAGGACACCAATAGATGGAGAAATATACCATGTTCATGGATTGGAATAATCAATATAGTGAAAATGAGTATACTACCCAAAGCAATCTATAGATTCAATGCAATCCCTATCAAGCAAACAACGGTATTTTTCACCGAACTAGAACAAATAATTTCACAATTTGTATGGAAATACAAGAAACCTTGAATAGCCAAAGCAATTTTGAGAAAGAAGAATGGAAATGGAGGAATCAACCTGCCTGACTTTAGGCTGTAATACACAGCTATAGTCATCAAGACAGTATGGTACTGGCACAAAGACAGAAATATAGATCAATGGAACAAAATAGAAAGCCCAGAGATAAATCCACTCACCTATGGACACCTTGTCTTTGACAAAGGAGGCAAGAATATACAATGGAGAAAAGACAATCTCTTTAACCAGTGGTGCTGGGAAAACTGGTCAACCACTTGTAAAAGAATGAAACTAGAATACTTTCTAACACCATACACAAAAATAAACTCAAAATGGATTAAAAATCTAAATGTAAGACCAGAAACTATAAAACTCCTAGAGGAAAACAGGCAAAATACTCTCCGACATAAATCACAGCAAGATCCTCTGTGGCCCACCTCCAAGAGTAATGGAAATAAAAGCAAAAATAAACAAATGGGACCTAATTAAGCTTAAAAGCTTTTGCACAATGAAGGAAACTGTAAGCAAAGTGAAAATACAGCCTTCACAATGGGAGAGAATAATATCAAAAAAAGCCACTGACAATTAATCTCACAAATATACAAGCAGCTCCTGCAGCTCAATTCCAGAAAAATAAACAACCCAATCAAAAAATGGGCCAAAGAACTACACAGACATTTCTCCAAAGAAGACATACAGATGGCTAACAAACACATGAAAAGATGCTCAACATCACTCATTATCAGAGAAATGCAAACCAAAACCACAATGAGGTACTATTTCACGCCAGTCAGAATGGCTGCGATCCAAAAGTCTACAAGCAATAAATGCTGGAGAGGGTGTGGAGAAAAGGGAACCCTCTTACACTGTTGGTGGGAATGCAAACTAGTACAGCCACTATGGAGAACAGTGTGGAGATTCCTTAAAAAACTGGAAATAGAATTGCCATATGACCCAGCAATCCCACTGCTGGGCATACACACTGAGGAAACCAGAACTGAAAGAGACACGTGTACCCCAGTGTTCATCGCAGCGCTGTTTACAATAGCCAGGACATGGAAGCAACCTAGATGTCCATCAGCAGATGAATGGATAAGAAAGCTGTGGTACATATACACAATGGAATATTACTCAGCCATTAAAAGAATACATTTGAATCAGTTCTAATGAGGTGGATGAAACTGGAGCCTATTATACAGAGTGAAGTAAGCCAGAAAGAAAAAAACCAATACAGTATACTAAGACATATATATGGAATTTAGAAAGATGGTAACAATAACCCTGTGTACGAGACAGCAAAAGAGACATAGATGTATAGAACAGTCTTTTGGAGCCTGTGGGAGAAGGCGAGGTGGGATGATCTGAGAGAATAGCATTGAAACATGTATATTATCATATGTGAAACAGATCACCAGTCTGGGTTCGATGCCTGAGACAGGGTGCTCAGGGCTGGTGCACTGGGATGACCCAGAGGGATGGGATAGGGAGAGAGGAGGGAGGGGGGTTCAGGATGGGGAACACATGTAAACCCATGTGTTTACATGGGTTTCATGTCAATGTATGGCAAAAACCAGTAACTAGACTCCAAATAAAATAAATAAATGAAAAAAATAAAATAAAAGTACTAATAATCCCAAACATAGCAGTGTGCTCTTTTGATTTGTGTACTTAAATGCTGATAAATCATGAGAGGGATAAGTGTTGGCTCATCCATTATTATTTCATTTGGAAGGTGATCTGTAGTTGGATTCTTTTTCTAATTCTTGAATACATTTGCCCTTTATCCTTACTTGTCTATGTTGATCCAGTGGCAAAATACTGTTAATGAGTTGAGGCACTGTTACTTATCAGCTGACTAAGAAAATAGCCAAATTATTATAAATTTCATATTTGATTTAAGTATGGAGGAGATCACTGTTTATCTAGCTAAACATTCTGCAGTTTCAGAACTCCAGGCTATTTGACTCTTCATATAATTAAACACTGCCCTTCTTTTAACCATGACACTTGATAGTGACATTCAGTCAATGTTCCAGCACCATGATTCAACCTCTGGGACTCAGGTGTAGTTTCCAGATACATCTGGCATTCACCATCATATATGACCTATATCAACTGTACTTTTCCCTATTCACTAGAGAAAAGCAAAAGACCCATTATCTGTACAGCATTTAGAGGAATGCACTCTTCACAGGTACTGGATGGATGTTAATTTCCTTTCCCTTTCCCACTCTGCCCCCTTTACCTGCTTTGCTTACTTAGATTCTTTAAAAAATTACTTACTTGGCTACCAGTGTTTTAAAACACATTTTATTCTGAAAATGTCAAAGCATTAATAACACAGATTTGTTAACTGAAATTTACCCTATCTTGGCAGTAATTAAGGATTGAGCCTGTTAGTCGTATGTACCATTCCATTGGAGTCTGTGTTGATTAAGAGCAAGAGTTTGACTGTGGTTGTATCAGCCACTGCTGAGAAGAAAGCAGTGTTCTTTATGCATATTCAGGTGCTGAGTGATACGTTCGTGCATTTCACATTACATATATTTAGTTGCCCAGTGCCAACTTGGTGCAGTAAATCTCCGTGCAAAGCTCTTGCCATTTTTCATAGGAGCAGAAAAAAAAATATATGGTGTTTCATTTTATTGAATAAATTTGAATTCATGAAAGGCTTTGAATTGTGCACTCTCTAGTTCATATGCCTGTATACACTGGCTAAATGAATACACTAACCGTCCTGAGCAGACTAATCAAAGAATCTTGTCTAATAATTTGGAAATATGATTTCTGTCTCTTTACCTTGCTTTAGTGTAATACTTCCCCTAAAGTCTGAGGAAGGTCATTTTGGGCTCATGTCCATTAAAATTTCTCATTTTTTTTTTTTTAAAGAAAGAAGGCAAACCTAATTGGTTGTTGTTTTAACCTTTCAAACTCTTTGAACTGGTGATGCAGCATTATAAGGGTTCAGGAGTGGTTCTGGCTCTCAAATTCGGTGGCCATCAGTCACCTGGAGAACTGGGTAAGAATCCCAAAGGCTTAGAAACTAATCTACTCCAGGGTGCGGGATTCTGGTCCATACTAGAATTTGAGAACCACTTCTCTGGGTATTCAAACAAAAAAGATCTATTATTTGATCAAATAGAAGCTCAGGGAGCTTGAGTTATTCAATGTGTCCACTGTTCTTGACTCCAGTGGCTGTGATAGAGCTTCATGAACTCCCCTGGGCTTTACTGGAGGAAGAGTGTGCAAGAAGCAGCGCTCCTAGTATCTGCAGTCCCCAAATCCCCAACTGTCTCAAAATGATACTTTCTCTAAATCTGATGCCAAAGTTCATTTGAGGGTAACTTGAGCTAAACATACTTATTCCCTGAAGTTTTAGTATTTATATGTTTAAGTGCAGAAATATTTGTATGTTTAAATCTAGGGTGCTTCCGTAGGGCATCCTGGGGACTTTTCAAAATATTTGGTATATACATACTGTATTAATTTCAAATATTCAAAAAGATTGTTTTTTCAACATAGCTTGGTCCCAAAAGTTTCAGATAAAGATAACGCACGCACAGATAAAGATAACGCACAGTGTGCGTGCGTCTTAATAATAAACACTGTGCACCTTCTGAAGAACTGGCTTCTTTTTGTCCCATGGACTCTGCAAATGACTTTGCTGGCCGTGATTCCCTGTAAGTGCAGGGGCCAGAGAGCTCTAAGCCCAACCACTGGTCTTCCATAATTAAGAGCTCTATAATGTTATTCCACCCTGATGTTGGAAACGATCAAAGGCAGGAGGAGAAGGGGATGACAGAGGACTAGATGGTTGCATGGCATCACCGGCTCAATGGGCATGAGTTTGAGCAAGCTCCTGGAGCTGGTGATGGACAGGGGATCCTGGCGTGCTGTAGTCCATGGGTTTGCAAAGAGTCAGACATGACTGAGTGACTGAACAACAATGTTATTCTACATTCATTGCTAACTCTCTCTTTTTAAATTTATCTTGATATCACCATCCATCTTATTATTACTATTATTGCTGCTATTATCATCATTGATTATAATGATTTTGCTGAATGCATTTTGTAGTCTGACTTTTTAGGATTGGTTTGAATGTGCATGAATTAATTAGTTCTTCCTAAGATCCCCTGAAGAAGGTAATGGCAACCCACTTCAGTATTGTTGCCTGGAGAATTCCATGGACAGATGAGCCTTGTGAGCTATAGTCCATGGGGTTGCAAAGAGTCAGGTAAGGACTGAGTGACTAACACTTAGCTGGATAGATAGACTGGTAATGTAGACACATACTCTGATTACTGGTCCTGGGACATTGTCTTTTAGAAAGATTGGGCATAACTGGCATCATTGCCTCTCTCTGTACCCCCATAATAAAATACCTTTAATTCTGAAAGTAAGTTTACTGGTGTAATAATGAACATCTTATTTCCTGCTAGATCAGATACCTGGTAGATGGCAGACCAAATGTTAGCAATTTCACACTCTGCTTACCTGAGTAACTTTCCAAGAGCATCCACCTACAAAAACCACTTAAATCCCTCCAGTCTGGAGAACCACAGACTTTTACATTGTGCTTCTTTTGTGGCTCAGATGGTAAAGAATCCGCCTGCCAATGCAGGAGATGCAGGTTTGATCCCTGGGTTGGGAAGATCCCCTTGAGAAAGACATGGCTATCCACTCCAGTATTATTGCCTGGAGAATTCCATGGGCAGAGGAGCCTTGCAGGCTATAGTCCTTGAGGTCACAAAGAATCAGACAGGACTGAGCAACTAACAATTTTCTAATTGAAACAGTTATTTCTGCACTGAGTGGTTATATGAAAAGTGACACACCCTCAAAAGCAATGTCAGCCCCTCTGGGGAATACAAGGATCCCAAAGACAACCCGTACTCAGTGATATCTTCATGTCCCAGATCACTAGCTTGGAGCATGAAGAGGAAAACAAGTGACAAATCACTGAGTTCTCCCTCAGGTCTTGACTTATCAGCCTGGAATGCAAATAATTCTGATTTCATATTTTAGAAGTTATGCTTTCCTTAAAAGAGTAATATATTTTTAGAGCAGTTTTGGGTCTACTGAAAAATTGGACAGTAAATGAAGAGGGTTCTTGTAGACATCCTTTCCCTCCACCCCCGGTTTCCCCATTAACATCTTGCATTAATATGGTGAATTTATCACAATAGGAACTAATGTTGATGTGTTATTTTTAAATTTTTATTGAAGAATAGTTGATTTGTAATATATATATACTTGTGTGTGTGTGTGTGTATATATATATATATATATATTTACAAATATATTGCATTTGTATATTTGTATATTTCAATGCCCTAAAAATCCTCTATGCTTCCTTCTTCTTCTCTCGCCCAACCCACCCCAACTTCTGGTAACCACTGATCTTTTTATTGTCTCCATAGTTTTGCCTTTTCCAGTATGTCATATAGTTGGAATAGTACAGACAAGCATTTCAGACAAGCTGTTTCTCTTTATGCATTTACATTTCCTCAGTATCTTGTCATGGCTTAATTATGTTTATCATTAAATAATATTACATTGCAAGGATGTACCACAGAGTACTTATACATTCACATGTTGAAGGGCATCCTGGTTGCTTCCAATTTTTAGCAGTTATGACTACAGCTGCTACAAGTATTTGCGTGCAGGTTGTTTGTGTACATAAATTTTCATTTTGGTAAATGCTTAGGAATGTGTTTTTGAATAGTAATGTTATGTTTTTCTTTGTAAGAAAATGTCAAACTATCTTCCAAAGTGACTGTACCATTTTACATTCCCACTAGCAATGAAAGAATTTCCTGTTACTCCACATCTTCACCAGCATTTGGTGTTATTATTTTGGGGGATTTTTTTTTTTAACATGCATTTATTAAGTGCTTACTCCCTGGGGTTACAATAAGAAATACTTTACTGAGACATTAAGGAAATCAGGATGTTCTATTCAAGGAATTAGACACACCTAAAATAATTATAATAGAGGAAAAGTATTATACTACAGAACAGAATGAGTGAGGAGTGATTAACTGTGTGTTGGGAGATTATAATACTAACAGTTATATAAAACAGCAATATATTAAAGTAAAACCACAAATTTTAAATACATCTTCTACCTTCTGTGAGCTTCCCAGGTGGCTCAGTGGTAAAGAATCCACCTGCCAATACAAGAGATGCAGGAGACCTGAGTTTGATCCCTGGGTGGGGAAGAACCCCTGGAGGAGAAAATGGCAGCCCATTTCAGTATTCTTGCCTGGAGAATCCCATGGACAGAGGAACCTGGCTATGTACAGTCCATGGGGTTGCAAAGAATTGAACATGACTGAGCATGCATATACCTTCTTTAATGCTGGTAATTATGCAAGATGAGTGAATAAAATGGAAATTTATGTGAATTTTGAATGGATTATGTATGTGCCTACAAATTTCAGAGGTTGATGAAATTGCAGCTTTTTTTTTAATTTTATTTTATTTCACTTTACAATATTGTATTGGTTTTGCCATATATCAAAATGAATCTGCCACAGGTATACATGTGTTCTAATACAATGGAGTATTACTCAGCCATTAAAAAGAATACATTTGAATCAGTTCTAATGAGGTGGATGAAACTGCAGCTTTGTTTTGCCTTTAAAATTTTTACTAAATTTGTTTTGCTTTTTTCCACCCTTTTGTGTGTGTGTATTGCTTTTTTTTTTTTTTTTTGGAGTATGATTGCTTTACAATATTGTGTTAGTTTCTGCTGTACAACCTGTGGGGAATTAAGCCAGTCTAATAGGTGTGCCATGATTCACTTTTGCATGTGTGCTCTGTCACTCAGTCGTGCTCCATTACTCAGTTGTGCCCAGTCACTCTTTGTGACCCCATGAACTGCAGCCCTGCACGCTCCTCTGTCCATGAGATTTTCTTTCTTTTTTTTTTTTTTAGAAATTTCTCATTTTTAATTTCCAATACAGTCAATGCATATGGGTATAACTCATATAAACAAATGTTCAGTGGCGTCTTCAATAATTTTTTTTTAATTTTATTTTATTTTTAAACTTTACAATATTGTATTAGTTTTGCCAAATATTGAAATGAATCCGCCACAGGTATACATGTGTTCCCCATCTTGAACCCTCCTCCCTCCTCCCTCCCCATACCATCCCTCTGGGTGGTCCCAGTGCGCCAGCCCCAAGCATCCAGTATCGTGCATCGAACCTGGACTGGCGACTCGTTTCATACATGATATTATACATATTTTAATGCCATTCTCCCAAATCTTCCCACCCTCTCCCTCTCCAACAGAGTCCATAAGACTGTTCTATACATCAGTGTCTCTTTTGCTGTCTCATACACAGGGTTATTGTTACCATCTTTCTAAATTCCATATATATGTCTTAGTATACTGTATTGGTTTTTTTCTTTCTGGCTTACTTCACTCTGTATAATAGGCTCCAGTTTCATCCATCTCATTAGAACTGATTCAAATGTATTCTTTTTAATGGCTGAGTAATACTCCATTTTGTATATGTACCATAGCTTTCTTATCCATTCATCTGCTGATGGACATCTAGGTTGCTTTCATGTCCTGGCTATTATATACAGTGCTGTGATGAACATTGGGGTACACGTGTCTCTTTCCCTTCTGGTTTCCTCAGTGTGTATGCCCAGCAGTGGGATTGCTGGATCATAAGGCAGTACAGCCACTATTCCATGAGATTTTCTAGGCAAGAATACTAGAGTGAGTTGCCATTTCCTCCTCCAGAGGATCTTCCCGACCCAGCGATCGAACCTGCGTCTCCCGCATTAGCAGGTGAATTCTTTACCAGTGTGCCACCTGGGAAGCCATGCTTCACATTTAACATTCAACAAATAGCAATATTAAGCTCACAACACGTATTTCCACTATTTAACAAATTTATGCCATCATGGTTATATAACATCATTGTCCTGCTTCTTTTTTCTACCCATCTTGGATCACTCTAGAGTTCACTGTTCTCTCTTCTCTCAACAAGTCTGTGGGTGACCATGCTTGTCTTGATAGTTCACTCTGCTCCCACATTCACTTTAAGTTCCTGTGTTGGCCTCTTTTGTGTCTAGCAAGATGGTGTTCCTTTCTCTCCACTCAGGACTCAAAGAGTGGCATCAAGAAGTCAATGAGTCCTACTCTAATTCCATTTTCCAACATGAGTCTCTTAACTTAGGTTTATTTGGTAATGCTTATCTAATTCTCTGGGTCTACTGCCTATGTTTTGTTGTTATGGAGAATTTCAAACATACAAAAAAATAAGTAAGGAATTATGTACCAATCACATATTTCAACAGTCACCAAAATCACTAACCCGTAGCCAGTCCTGCCCTGTCCTCTCCCCTATTCAGTTTTCCTACTGTTGTATTATTTTGTAGCAAATCCCAGACAGCATCATATTATTTCATATATAGATACAAGTATCTTTTTAACATAAAGTGATTATCTCACCTAAATAATACAGCAATTTATTTTTAAAACAATTATAGAAACAATTTTCAAATTTAAATTAGGATCCAATAAAGTCCATGAATCATGATTGGTTCAACTATATTTTGTCTTTTTTAATTGATAGGTTTCCATTCCATCTTTTTGCCCCCTTGCAGATTTTTGGTGAGGAGTCAAAGAAATCTGTCCTATAAAATTTGCTATAATCTGATTTTTTACTGAGTACATCCCTGAAATGTAGTTTAATGTGCTTCTCTGTACTCTCTATTTCCTGTAAATCAGTAGAACATTTATACAAGTTTTATTTTGACATGGCTACTATAACTTAATTTTTGCTTTGTGTTAATGCCAGTGCTTTACTAGTTCTCTCCTAACCTACCCCTGCAGGGCATAACAGCATATCCATTTGTGCTAATTCTGAAATCTGTAATAAAGTTTTAGATGAATTATGTAAAGACTTTCACAGTGTTGGACATTCAGTTAATGAGATAGCTGGACTAGAACCCTGGACTCCAGACAGTTAAATCAAATTCTCCTTCCCTCTAAGCATTCTGTTAGCTTTATGAAAGTAAATTTTAAATTTCCTACAGCAGCAAATTGAGGAGTCCATTTGCAGAATGTTCTCTTTTGCTGTGTAACATGGTTGTAGTAAAAAAAAAAATACTTTAGTACTGTCACTACATAATCATATAGCTTGGTAATTAAAATGTCTGGGCTCTTCACTTATAAATAGGCATGATGATTAGGGTACTTCCTGTGTGATCCGGAAGAAGTTTCCAAGCCTAATTTCTCTTCCTGTCAGGTGTGCTTTCTTTCAGTAAGGACTTTTGGAATTGTTTTGATTATTCAGTAAAGATAATGTTGAAAAGATAATGTAGAAAATGCCTAGTACAATGTGTGGGGTGTAATAGTAAGTGCTCAGTAATATTGGGGTCTATAGGCAAGGGAAGAATTGTTAGGAGAAAACTGAGGCAGAGATAGGGAGAGGAGATTGGCCTAATATATAGCTGGAAAGTGCTGAATATATATTTGTAACATAATAAGAACTTGTATCTGAACTGACCCTGTTCGGTAGCCCTTAATTTGTGGAAGTAGGAACCTTATTAGATCTAGGCTATGATGAGTTGAATCTCAAGTTGATGATCACACTCATATCGTCAATGGTACAACAGCCATAAAGTCTGTTGGGCTGCTCCGGGCTGCTTACTGCTAACCTTGGTCTCAGCCAGACAACGATTATTTGCTTTGTTTAAAAAAATTATACACACACACATGCATACACACATATATGCATATGCATCTGGGGGGAAGGGGTTCATCGCCAAAACATGTCACATAGGTTTCTTTTTTTCTCCTCTGCACATATGTCATAATGTTGATACATACAGTATGTTTAAGGCATAATTCTTGGGGGTAAAATGTAAGTAATGGAAATAACATGTACTACCATTTGGGTAAAAATTACAAAGGTGCTTCATACAGATTTTTTTTTCCCTATCTGAACCACACTTATCAAGTGGTAACATAGCAGAATAAAGCTTAAAGTGTTCTAAAATTTTCTTTAGATTTTCTTCTTTCTTCATTAAATTTCACCTGAGTAGGCAGTGGATATATGAAGGTGCTAAAGCTGAAACTCCAGTACTTTGGCCACCTCATGTGAAGAGTTGACTCATTGGAAAAGACTCTGATGCTGGGACAGATTGGGGGCAGGAGGAGAAGGGGACGACTGAGGATGGGATGGCTGGATGGCATCACTGACTCGATGGACGTGAGTCTCAGTGAACTCCGGGAGTTGGTGATGGACAGGGAGGCCTGGCGTGCTGCGATTCATGGGGTTGTAGAGTCGGACACAACTGAGCAACTGAACTGAACTGAACTGATATGTAATTACTTTACTCTTCCTCTTACTTGAAGCTTCCCTTAGTACGTCTTCTACTTTAAAGTGAGGATATTTCAACTTTAAATATCTGTTCTATTTAATGACTGTTTACTTTTTGTTAATTAACATATCTAAAATTCTAAATTGTTTGAAAAAGAAATAATTTCTCCTCTGTAACTTCTTAAATGTCGTATGTATGATTAGCAAATGCAGCAGCTGTTGGCTTGCCAGAACTAAAAGTTAAAATGTATGATAATGTTGATGTAATTTGTGACCTTTTATAAAGTCACTTTGCCCTTTGAAATTAAGTGTGCCAGAATCAACCTAGTATATTGAATAGCTTAACCTAGTATTTTTGTTGACTTTTAACAAGAACTCTATAAAGCAAGTGTGCGGTATTATATATTTTAGCTTTTGGCACTTTCAATAAAAATCACTGAAGCAGTTTTAATTTGTACATGTAACTCTTCCTTAACATTTAAATACGTATTTTCCTTCATGTGCTTCCATTCCTTATGACTTCACATTTTCAAGTGCATACACACAAGAAGCTGAATCCATAAGCTCTCAGGTTTTCCTTGAGATAACCAGAATGCATTAAAACATCCCTTCAGCCATTGTTCCTTCCAAAGCTGATTCAGCCCTTTTCAAAGTAATCTTTGATTTTGCAATAAGAGAACTTGTCATCCTTCAGTGCATGATGTCAGAATGACAGTAGAGATTTCGCTAGGAGAAATATGTCAGTGGTTAAATCTTGCTGGTCCACAAATAACTCTCCAGTTGCTAAATTGCATTTTAGCATCACCTACAAGTATTTAATAGGAGAACTGACAGTTGAAGACTGAGTAAAACTGTATCAATTTCCTGAGGTAACTGGATAATGCCAGATTAACATTTAAGAGACATTCACAAGAATATCGGAGAATTAAGAAAAGTTGAAATGTCATCACTTAATCTTTAATATTTTTAACATTTTAACTTACTTTGGTGTTTAAATTATTAAGGCTGTGTTGAATAATAACAATGAAAATTTTTCCATCAGCATCATGTTGGAGCCTTTTAAGCACAATGAGGAGAATCATTTCTCAGTCTGGCATTGGCTCCAGTCTCAACAGAGTGTAGAGGAACTCTGGAAAGGGTGTTAAGTGTTTTCCAAGTGAGTCTGATTGCCCATGTCTTGCAGACAGCTACAGAAGGGCAGGCATCAGTGGTAGTGTTCTGTGGTAAGCCATTTCCCCAGAGTCCATGTGCAGGATGAGGGAGAGGAAAACGGAGACATTGGAAAATCCTGGAGTCACAGGGGAAGTCCTTTTAAACTATCTTTTAGCCTTCAGAGAATGTTTTATGGAGCATGATAATAGCTGGGAGAGAAGAATGATAGGTGGAAAGGGAAGAGGAATTGTTTGAAGACTAACTAATGAGAAAAATAATAGAAAATGGTAGAACATTAGATCAGGCGTAGTAAACAGAAGAATAAAATTATATTTTTTAATAGAACTCAGTAATATGCAGCTCTGTATACTCTTTTTTTTTCCTGGCTTTAGCTTATGCTTTCATATTTGCTGTTCATTTATCTTGATTTCCCTGGTCGTCTTCTTATGTTACTGAATATATTTTTGTAAGACAGTTGTATTAGTGAGCTTCTGCATAAACAATGATAACATATAACTCCCAGATCTCAGTACCTTTTAGTGGCATTGCCTAACGTCTCTCTCATGTTACATGCCATGTAGCAGCTGTGGCAGTGTTCTGTGTGTCTTCACTCTTGGATCCATGATAAAAGAATAACCACTGTACAGAACATGGCATTTACATGGCATAGGGAAAAGAACAATGGTGAAAACATGAAATGGATTAAAAAATCTGTGCTTGGGCATGAGTTGAAAAAATAAAATAATCTACTAAAATCATTTCTGGAATAGGTGTAGTATATAGCATTCAGTTCAGTTTAGTCGCTCAATCGTGTCCGACTCTTTGCGACCCCATGAACTGCAGCATGCCAGGCCTCCCTGTCCATCACCAACTCCCAGAGTCCCCCCCAAACCCATATCCATTGAGTCGGTGATGCCATCCAACCATTTCATCCTCTGTCCTCCCCTTCTCCTCCTGCTCTCAATCTTTCCTAGCATCAGAGTCTTTTCCAATGAGTCATCTCTTCGCATCAGGTGGCCAAAGTATTGGAGTTTCAGCTTCAACATCAGTCCTTCCAATGAACACCCAGGACTGATCTCCTTTAGGATGGACTGGTTGGATCTCCTTGCAGTCCAAGGGACTCTCAAGAGTCTTATCCAACACCACAGTTCAAAAGCATCACTTCTTTCGTGCTCAGCTTTCTTTATAGTCCAACTCTCACATCCATACATGACCACTGAAAAAACCATAGCCTTGAGTAGACGGACCTTTGTTGGCAAAGTAATGTCTCTGCTTTTGAATATGCTGTCTAGGTTGGTCATAACTTTCCTTCCAAGGAGTAAGCGTCTTTTAATTTCATTGCTGCAATCACCATC
The DNA here is from genome assembly GCF_019923935.1 of Bubalus bubalis. Taxonomy (NCBI): domain Eukaryota; kingdom Metazoa; phylum Chordata; class Mammalia; order Artiodactyla; family Bovidae; genus Bubalus; species Bubalus bubalis. The sequence goes on from NC_059181.1 coordinate 28,066,388, forward strand.
TGTAGTGATTTTGGAGCCCAGAAAAATAAAGGCAGCCACTGTTTCCACCGTTTACCCATCTATTTGCCATGAAGTGATGGGACTGGATGCCATGATCTTCGTTTTCTGAATGTTGAGCTTTAAGCCAACTTTTTCACTCTTCTCTTTCACTTTCATCAAGAGGCTCTTTAGTTCTTCTTCACTCTCTGCCATAAGGGTGGTGTCATCTGAATATTAACTTTCAACTAATGTATGTAAAGGGATATTATTAAGGTGGAAACTTAGTAAACAGTGGTAAGGATGCTTTAATTCATTAAATTTTTATTTAACATCTGTGATAAGAAGACACTAGAAAGAAGCAAAGGTTAATAAGTACCTGTAGGCTACATTTAGCATGCTCTGATTTAAATAAGGAATACAGTAAAATATATAAAACCAACATACATGTGTCCATGGACAAGTGCTTTCTTCAGGAGTTAAAGAAGTGCTATTTTACCAAAAGTGTGAGTTAGATAAATTGTCAACCACCGAATTCTGGAAATTTGGGGATAGTTTCTGTGTGAGAATCTGTTAAACGATGGTAGTAGTAAAGATGATAAAGTAACACATGGCTTTTGTTGAGCATTTACTATATATCAATACTTTAAAAATCTTAATGTAGTTTCACAATAAATAGTTAACATGTACAATTATTATCATTTTACAGATAAGAATACGAAGACATAAACACATATTGAGAGACTATTATTTATAAGGCTTGCTGAGCGTGGGGTGATTAAGTGAAACACAGTGATTCAGTTAGCTTAAAATTGTTATGATTAATATTTATATGTGTGTGTTTAAAACTTAGAAAAGTTTCTGTGCTTGCTTTCTTGGAATACTATGAATGTTGCCATACTGTAAGCTCAAAAGAAATCTTCCAACAGATGCAATCAAAAGCTATTTGCAACACGATCTCAATAAAACTTAGAGTAGAATCAATTGATAAATTGCTACATTTCTTTATAAGAATTGTTGAAGAAAAATCAACATCTGGACTATTACTGATGTGAAGAAAAATTTTGGTACCCTTTACTTTCATTCTTATCATTAAAGCAAAGTTTTCATTTTTTATTGAGTCTGTCTTCACTCTGCCTATATCCTTTACATGAGTGAGGGGTATTATTTTGAAGGGAAAAAAATGTAAGGAGACAAAGATTTCTACAAAATGCTTTGTTAATGAGAAAAATTGGGGCATTGTATCTTCTATGTGAAAAATGTAATTGTCAGGAAAAACTGTGGTACAAATGATCAATATTCACTTATGTATTTATTAACTTAGGTCTTTTTATAGGTATTCCATTGTTGTAAAGCAGTATATGCTTTTCTACTGTGTAAGTGTTATATCGCTATTGTTTTAAAAGGACTAATTTCTATGTTTGGAACATATAATGAATTTGAAATGTGCATACAGAAAGACAGCAGACAGTCATTATCTACTAAATTAACAAAACTGTTAGAGGATATGCTATTGCACATACTGAAACAGTAGGGTGAAGAGACGTTATTTCTAGTAGCTTCTACAGATTTTTAGTTTTGCATTAAAATATTAATCATAATAACATTTAAACACAAACAAACAAAAAAAACCCTTGTATGACTCCTGTTTCAGCCAGAACAAGAGACCTTAAAATAATGTTTTGATTTATATATTATTTCAGTTGCCTTTGTTTGGCAAAACTAATAGTGTTTCAGGTTTAAAAGTAAAATAAAATTAAAAAAAAAAAAAGAAAGAGTATGAATGAACAGTATTTATTTATTATTTACTTTTTCACTGCTTAACTGTTTGTTTTATTGACATGAAGAAAGAACCATTGGATGAATAGTATTTAATTTGTCAGGTTTGATTTATACCATGTGAAAATCATTAAATTATTTGGGATAATTTATCTAGTAATCTTATCTCTTTAAAATGTAATTTTTATTGAGATAATAATTAACTGAAAAATAGACAGGGTTCTCTTATACAAAGCACGCAAAAGGACACAGCATCATTTGTGTGATAATTTTGCCACCAGCTGGAATTTCAACCTAGTTATGAGAATACATCAGACAAATCCAAATTGAGGGATATACTACAAAATAACTGACCAGGATTTTAAAAAGTTTCAAGGTCAGGAAAGGCAAGGAAAACCCTGGAACTGTCACAGGTTGGAGGAGACTAAGATATGATATCTAGTAAAATGAGGGATCAGTTGGACCATACATCAGAAAAGAACCTTAGTGGTTCTAAGTGAAATTTCTGGTGAAATTTGAATAAGATCTGCACATCAGTTCATCATGCTGTATGAACTATGATTTTCTGGTGTTAATCATTCTTTTGTGGTTATATAAAATATGAACAATAGGGGAAGCTGGATGAATCCTCTATTCCACAGAGGAATGCATATGGATGTTGTAACGGTATTTAACTAAAATATTAAATATCTGGGAGAGTCCTTGTAAGCATAATTATGTCCACAAACTTAGTGTCTACTATGTAAGGCATCCTACAATGCACGTGAAAGATAAAACTGGAGAAAACTTAATTTTTACTGTTTTTTTATGAAGACATTTTAACAAGTACCAATGATGTCATTTGCTAAACTGTGAAATTATGCAATATCTGAACACAAATGTTGAAAGACAAAAATAGTCCCAGTGTCTGATAGGATGATCAAAGAGAGTATTTAAATCTGAGACTCGGATGCAGAATTTAGAAGATCTATAGAAACAACATCTTATTCTAGTTTGGGGGCTTGGGGGGAACAATGGTATATTGATATGATTCTGGAGACTAATAAGTCATACTTAGAGTTCTTAGGTATGAATATAGGGAAATAAGTCTGGAATTAATCCAATTATGGCAAAATTTAATGCCATATAAAGGCATTTAGTTTTCATTTTGGAGTCAGTCTTTTTTTTTTTTTTAATTTTATTTTATTTTTAAACTTTACATAACTGTATTAGTTTTGCCAAATATCAAAATGAATCCGCCACAGGTATACATGTGTTCCCCATCCTGAACCCTCCTCCCTCCTCCCTCCCCATTCCATCCCTCTGGGTCGTCCCAGTGCACCAGCCCTAAGCATCCAGTATCATGCATCGAACCTGGACTGGCAACTCGTTTCATACATGATATTTTACAAGTTTCAATGCCATTCTCCCAAATCTTCCCACCCTCTCCCTCTCCCACAGAGTCCATAAGACTGTTCTATACATCAGTGTCTCTTTTGCTGTCTCGTACACAGGGTTATCGTTACCATCTTTCTAAATTCCATATATATGCGTTAGTATACTGTATTGGTGTTTTTCTTTCTGGCTTACTTCACTCTGTATAATAGGCTCCAGTTTCATCCACCTCATTAGAACTGATTCAAATGTATTCTTTTTAATGGCTGAATAATACTCCATTGTGTATATGTACCACAGCTTTCTTATCCATTCATCTGCTGATGGACATCTAGGTTGCTTCCATGTCCTGGCTATTATAAACAGTGCTGCGATGAACATTGGGGTACTCGTGTCTCTTTCCCTTCTGGTTTCCTCAGTGTGTATGCCCAGCAGTGGGATTGCTGGATCATAAGGCAGGTCTATTTCCAGTTTTTTAAGGAATCTCCACACTGTTCTCCATAGTGGCTGTACTAGTTTGCATTCCCACCAACAATGTAAGAGGGTTCCCTTTTCTCCACACCCTCTCCAGCATTTATTACTTGTAGACTTTTGGATCGCAGCCATTCTGACTGGTGTGAAATGGTACCTCATAGTGGTTTTGATTTGCATTTCTCTGATAATGAGTGATGTTGAGCATCTTTTCATGTGTTTGTTAGCCATCTGTATGTCTTCTTTGGAGAAATGTCTATTTAGTTCTTTGGCCCATTTTTGATTGGGTCATTTATTTTTCTGGAGTTGAGCTGTAGGAGTTGCTTGTATATTCTGGAGATTAATTGTTTGTCAGTTGCTTCATTTGCTATTATCTTCTCCCATTCCGAAGGCTGTCTTTTCACCTTGCTAATAGTTTCCTTTGATGTGCAGAAGCTTTTAAGGTTAATTAGGTCCCATTTGTTTATTTTTGCTTTTATTTCCAATATTCTGGGAGGTGGGTCATAGAGGATCCTGCTGTGATGTATGTCAGAGAGTGTTTTGCCTATGTTCTCCTCTAGGAGTTTTATAGTTTCTGGTCTTACGTTTAGATCTTTAATCCATTTTGAGTTTATTTTTGTGTATGGTGTTAGAAAGTGTTCTAGTTTCATTCTTTTACAAGTGGTTGACCAGAGTTCCCAGCAGTCTTAATTGATCAAAGGATTTTGATTGAGTAAGCCTCGTGATTAGTTCTGTGCCTCAGAAAGTCAATGGTGGCATGAAGTGAAAATTAGAGTGAGGCAAGATGGGTAGCCAGGAAACTAGAGAGTAGAAAGTGGTGGTCATTCCAACCCACCAAATGCATGTGCCCAACTGCCTGCTGGACTCGCAATACGTATCTCAACCTCATCCTCATGTGTTGAAAACCAAGCTCTTAATCACCGTCCCCCAGCACCAAACCATCTATCATACCACTCCTTCCCCATATTGCTTAACTGCATAATTATTTTTCCTAGGAACTCAAGACAGACAGTTTGATGTAATTTTTGATACCTTTCTTTTCCTCTCTCTCTCACCCACCATTTGATCCCTAAGAATTCCTACTCTCTCTGCCTTCAAAACATATTCAAAATGTGACCATTTCTCACCAACTCCACCACAAGCATCTTGGCCCATCATATTTCACCAGGATGAATGCAAGAACCCTCTGACTTCTTTCTTCTACCTGGCTCTTGCTCATTTTATTCTAAACTCAGCTGGTGAAGAGAGCCTGTTAAAACAGATAAGTGCTTCCTATTTCTTGGCTCAAAAAAAAAACCTCCGAAGACCTGTGATCTGACTATGAGAAAAAGCGAAAATACCAAATTGCAAAGGTCGATAAGGCCCCACAAACTCTTGATCTGGGCTGATCTCCTCCCCTCCCATTCTCCCTCTTGTTTGCTCTCTTCAGCAACACTCACCTTCTTGCTCTTCCACAAACACTTCAGGAACGTCCTTGCCTCTGGGACTTGGCCCTCACTGCTTTCTCTAACTGAACTCTTCCAAAAATTTTTTTTTAATATATTTCACTCCTTCAGGCCTTGAATCAAATCACTATAATTAAGGCATTTCCAGGCCACTCTAAAATTTGAAACCAACTCCCAGCCCCATTCTCCTTCCCTCATTTTCTCTTGAACAGTTATCAACATCACACTTTCTACAGTTTTTACTTACGTAAATTTTGTTTTTTCACTCTCATACACTTATCCATTTAGAATGCAAACTCCATTAAGGCAACAAGTTTTGCTTTTTTTTAGTCAACTAAATACTGTATTATAAATCAGTATTTGTTGAATGAATTTAATAAAAAGTATGATCTAGAATCATCCTTGCTTTTCTTATCGATGTACTCATTGAACAAAATATTTTGAACACTGTTTATGTGCTTGGACTTGGGCCTAAGATTACATTGCTTTTTAGGATCTCTAGGTTCCTGGGAACAGTCATGAGAAAAATACATTTATAGTGCAGTGTTATAAGAGGAAAGGTAAAATCTGGATTTTTGCTCTCTAGTTTTAGCAATAAAATATATCCTCTAATCTTTTATTCTGCCAGAACTATTCTGTAGAAGCAGCCAAGCAAATTTGTTAACTGGTTTTGCAGAAGTGACCCATAACTAACAAGAAAAAAATCAAAGCTGTGATCTTTAGTTCTGCTTGAAATTTTAATTATAAACTCACCATGTTTTTTTGTTTTTTTTGTTTTTTTTGTTTTTTTGTTTTTTTTTTTTCCCAGTTTAGATGGTTTTCTATAAGGGAGGTCACAATCCCCACCAAGCAGCCAGTGCAAGGAAGTTTGGCACAATTCTTTGTGGTTCTTCAGGCTGAAGTTCTAGCAGTTTCTTCCCATAAGAAGATTCTCCTAGAGTGTGGGAGACATAGAATAAGAATACGATGGCAGTGATTGTTCTCTTTTATTGTCTTCTGAATCAATCCACAGCCCAACGAATCTGAGAAGTAACAAAATTGAGTGTTATTGGTTGTGGTCACATTCTTATTGCAACATAAGCATTTGAAATTTCTTGAGCATTTTAAGGTAGAAATTTTATGTTTTATTTGCAGGTCAGAATTATTCTGATTTAAGTAAAAATGCTCACACACAAAATTTGTATACCAGTTAGAATTTATGTCTATATTAATAAGTAAATCTTTGGTTTAGGATTCTTGGTCACGGTTTTCTAGAGGATTGAGTTTGTGTGGCGTAAGTATGTTTCGTTGCCAAGATTGGGGTGATATTACCAGAATGACCAAAACTAAGGCGAATTTCCCATTTATAAGTATAATGGTTGTACCCTCTCCACCTCAGAGAGGAGAAATGCCTGGACAGATTCATCATTGCTATGCTTTCTTGCTATAATTTTTTCTCTTCTACTTTCTGCACAAGTTCTGTAGGCCCTGTGACTTCATCAATCATAAGTTGTTTTATTATTTCAGAATAATAAGACTGTAGATCATAGTTATACTCAAAAGGCTTTCATACTGCTCTACCACATCCAGAGAATATTTCTTCAAAGAGGCCAATTAGTATTTTTGATTAATCTTACCAACATAGAAAAATAGATATTAAGTGTTACTGATGTATATTGCAGCTCTGATAGAAGTCTCTAGAAGTCTGTGATCACTGCCAATGGAGCAGAACTTTCCAGGGGCAATGCAGTACTGTTTTTATATTCAGTAATGATAAGTCAGACAACAAATGGGAGGTACCTTTTAATTAATTACCCGACACTAGAATTTTGTGAGAGATTTTTATAATGCTATTCAGTATTTCAGTTACCACTTTGTTTTAGAGTTCGTGTCAGAGAGTGTATACCCTCCACACATGTAATCTGTATATACACACATGTACAGATTGACATGAATGTATGTAAATCTGTGTGATATACAAAATATGAATAATGTTTGTAAAGTGTACATAATGGGAGAAGGCAATGGCACCCCACTCCAGTACTCTTGCCTGGAAAATCCCATGGACCGAGGAGCCTGGTAGGCTGCAGTCCATGGGGTTGCTGAGTCGGACACGACTGAGCGACTTCCCTTTCACTTTTCACTTTCATGTATTGGAGGAGGAAATGGCAACCCACTGCAGTGTTCTTGCCTGGAGAATCCCAGGGACGGCGGGGCCTGGTGGGCTGCCGTCTATGGGGTCGCACAGAGTCGGACACGACTGAAGCGACTTAGCAGTAGCAGCAGCAATGTATGTATAACATAGATATGCTCATACATAAATACATATACACACATATATTCTATATGTAGTATTTATGATTCTATATAATCTCTGGAAGTTATAAGGGCTCTCAAGATTTTCCAAATATTTTGTTTTGGTGACTGTTTGGGTTTTTTGTAGAATTATGAGTTTGTAGATAACTGATCATTCCTCTATTCTCATCAGATAAGGGAGCATTTCAGTGACACACAGTCAGCAGAGCATGCATAGTGTCACATGAGCTCACTGTTGCCACCTCAGTTGTCAAGGTAAAGACATCATCTCCTTAGAAAAGACAAAATAAAATCACTCCAGTTCAGTCACTCAGTTGTGTCCAACTCTTTGTGACCCCATGGACTGTAGCACACCAAGCATCCCTGTCCATCACCAACTCCTGGAGCTTGCTCAAACTCATGTCCATCGAGTTGGTGATGCCATCCAACCATCTCATCCTCTGTCATCCCCTTCTCCTCACACCTTCAATCTTTCCCAGCATCAGGGTCTTTTCCAGTGAGTCAGTTCTTTGCATCAAGTGGCCAAGTCACTTCTGTGTAGTTAAAACAGACTTCAGTCATTAAGCAAAAATGTTTTACTCAATATCTAAATGGTTTAAACACTGGGTTTCTCATATGGTCCCTTCAGACTCAAAGAGTTGTTCTTTGTTTTTGAAGAATATTATTTATTAAATCAATAAAAACACTTTTACTCTCTTACCAGGACACCTCCCCATAGCAACAGAAAGCATATATTTTAAACCATCATATTCCCTTTTGTCTGTATGAGTCAAAAAAAATCTTTAGGGTTACTAACCTCTTCCAGCAACCTGAGATCAGTTGTACAGTGGATAAACACGAATGGGGTTACTCCAGGCTTATGACTTTCTGAAGCATTTGTGGTGGTTTTATTTATTATAAGTTTAGATCTAATTTTCTCATGAAAAAAAAAAAGCAGGCTGTATAGTTCCAGGTACCTGGATAATTCCAAATTTGTTTTGATGTAATCATTTAATTTCAGATGCTTACAGCTGTCTCATTCCTATCAATCCAGCACTCTAAAATTTTGCCCTGCTTGATAATCATTTGTCTCTGTGATTTCTTTACCACAGCTTTACTTAGGATCAGAACAAAGAATCCACTTAGATTAGAAGATACCAAACTATGAAGGTAATTTTATGTGATAAAATATTTTGTAGACTCCTCCCAGGATAATTTGGAATAGGAAATGGCAACCCACTGCAGTAGTCTTGCCTGGGAAATCCAATGGACACAGAAGTCTTGCAGGCTACAGTCCATGAGGTCAGAAAGAGTTGGACACAATCGAGCACGCACTCATGCATGCACAGGATAATTATGATACATGGAGTTGCTGCTGCTGCTGCTGCTAAGTTGCTTCTGTTGTGTCCTACTCTGTGCAACCCCATAGATGGCAGCCCACCAGGCTCGCCCACCCCTGGGATTCTCCAGGCAAGAACACTGGAGTGGGTTGCCATTTCCTTCTCCAATGCATGAAAGTGAAAAGTGAAAGTGAAGTTGCTCAGTCGTGTCCGACTCTTCACGACCCCATGGACTGCAGCCTTCCAGGCTCCTCCGTCCATGGGATTTTCCAGGCAAGAGTACTGGAGTGGGGTGCCATTGCCTTCTCCGGATACATGGAGTAGCCACTGGTAAAAGTGTCATAGTGAAGAATCTAATATGCTTTATTACTGCATCATATACGTATGTTTAGAAAATATGAATACATGTTATATATCTAATCCATTTGGATTTTCTGAATCCTTTCAATAATTAGGATGCTATCTCAGAGGTCTCTTTCTTTTTTTTTTTTAATTTTATTTTATTTTTAAACTTTACAATTTGAAATGACTGATATCAGATGGGTGACATGTGATATCCTATGACCTACCCTATTTGACATTTGGCATACTTACTGAAGAAATGTTATACAACATGAAAATGAAAAAGACCTGCTCTTATCACCAATTGTCGCATTACCTGTTTTCTCTCTGGACTCATAGTAGACCAAGAATTTTTGAAATAGGGAAATAAATGTGACCAATGGACATAGAATCATAAGAAAATTTCAGATTTGAAAGGGATCTGAGCAACTATGTAGCACATCTTTCCTTTTTCTTTTCTTTTAAAGCAACAGTCTAAAGCATTTATGTAACTTGTTGCAGTCACACTAGTTGATGGCAAAGCAAGGCCTAAACCTCGTTTATACAAACTTTGAAAGCATTTTGATGTATAGCAAAAACTATAGCAGTATCAGGTAATTCAGGTGCAAAACTGTCCAAAAGATGGAGATGCATGTGGGCTCAGTTGTGTCTGACTCCGTGTGACCTTATGGACTACAGCCCTCCAGAATCCTCTGTTCATGGAATTTTCTAGGCAAGAATACTGGAGTGGGTTTCCTCTTCCAGGGGATCTTCTTGACCCAGGGATTGAACCTATATCTCTTGCGTCTCCTGCATTGGAAGGTGGATTCTTTACCATTGAACCACCAGGGGGGCGGGGGTGGAGTTGTAGAGGTTTAAATTGCCACACAAGCTGGGGAGTCATTGATTATAATGTATTTTTAAACATTCTTAGAGGCATAAGCATGTGGTAGAAGCAGAAAGGAAAGTAAATTGTGGTGGAATGAATGTTGGATTTAGGGTCAGACTTGCTCTTTTAAGTCTCAGGGCTACCAACAATTCGATATGTGGCCTGTGGCATATCCCTTAAATATCTCTGACCCCGCTATTCCTTTTCTGTAAAAATAGCAATAATAATGCATTCTCTGCCTAACACTTGAAGAGAATCAAAGTTGTTATTCAAATATACATTGTTAATCTGTATATGCTGCCAAGTCGCTTCAGTCATGTCCAACTCTGTGCGACCCCATGAACTGCAGCCTACCAGGCTCCTCCATCCATGGGATTTTCCGGGCAACAGTACTGGGGTGGGGTGCCATTGCCTTCTCCCAATCTGTATATAGTTGGAGGTAAAGAAGCAATCCAGTTCAATCCAAATTTGTTGTACTTTTCTTTTCCACACATTGTGCAAAGCCTTAGGAATACAGTACTAAACAAAAAAGACATGATCATAACTTAAGGATTTTTCATTCTGGTAAAATGTCTACTTGGGTAGGGTATTGTATAATTTACCAGGAATTTTCTTATTCATTATCTTGATTGAGTTTAACAATAGTTCTAATATTAGGCTATTAGGCAGGCAGGATAGATCAAGTAATAATACTAATTAAACAATAACAAGTAACATTTCTAGTCCTTGAATGTAAAAGAAGAATTTTACATTGTTTAAATACAGCTATGTGGTGGAGTAGAATGAAGGCCAAGATGGGGGAAACGGGAACCATAACACTAGAAGTAAATAAAACATCTTGGCCTTCCTTTCTGTGCAATGATAAGCATCTTAGAGCCATATGATCAAAGTAAACTCTTTTCAGTAGGTAAAAGTAGATATTTTTATTCTGATATTATAAATTGAGAGAATAAATCTTTATATATATATATATGATTTTTTTAATTTAAAAATTTCAATAATGCAAATGTATCTATATACAAAACAGAAACAGACTCACAGACGTAGAAAACAAGTCCATGGCCACCAAAGGGGAAAAGGGAGGAGAGGGATAAATTAGGAGTATGGGATTAACAGACACAAACTACTATATATAAAATAGATGAGCAACAAGGGATTTACTGCATAGCACAGGGAGCTGTATTCAACATCTTGTACTAACCTATAATGGAAAAGAATCTGAAAAGTATTTGTGTGTGTTCCTTTTTTAAAAAATTATTTATTTTTAATTGAAGGATGATTGCTTTACAATACTGTGTTCTTTTCTGCCATACTTTAACATGAATCAGCCATAGGTATACATGTTTCCCCTCCCTTTTGAACCTCCCCCCATCCCACTCATCTAGGTTGTCAAAGACCCCTTGTTTGAGTTCCCTAAGTCATACAACAAATTCCCAGTGGCCATCTATTTTACATATGGTAGTGTATATGTTTCCATGTTAGTCTCTTTGTTCATTCCACCCTTTCCTTCCTCCCCCTGCCCACATCCATAATTCTTTTCTCTACGTCTGCATCTCTACTGCTGCCCTGCAAATAGGTTCATCAGTATCCACTTTCTAGAATTCCTATATATTTATGTTAATATACAATATTTGTTTTTCTAACTTACTTCACTCTGTATAATAGGCTCTGGATTCTTCCATCTCATTAAAACTGACTCAAATGTGTTCCTTTTATGGGTGAGTAATATTCTTTTGTATATATAAATGACAGCTTCTTTATCCATTCATTTGTCGATGGACATCTAGGTTGCTAGCTATTGTAAATAGTGCTGCAGTGAACACTGGGGTACATGTGTCTTTTTCAGTTTTGGTTTCCTTAGGGTATATGCCTAGGAGAGGGATTGCTGGGCCATATGGTTGTTTCATTCCTAGTTTTTTAAAGGAATCTCCATACTGTCTTCCATAGTGGCTGTATCAATTTCCATTCCCACCAATAGTACAAGAGGGTTCCCTTTTCTCCATACCCCCTCCAGCATTTATTGTTTGTGAATTTTTTGATGATCACCATTCTGACCAGTGTGAAATGATATAAAATTGTAGTTTTGATTTGCATTTCTCTAATAATGAGCTGCTGCTGCTGCTGCTAAGTTGCTTCAGTCGTGTCTGATCCTGTGCGACCCCATAGATGGCAGCCCACCAGGCTCCCCCGTCCCTGGGATTCTCCAGGCAAGAACACTGGAGTGGGTTGCCATTTCCTTCTCCAATGCATGAAAGTGAAAAGTGAAAGTGAAGTCACTCAGTCCTGTCCGACTCTTTGCGACCCCATGGACTGCAGCCTACCAGGTTCCTCTGTCCATGGGATTTTCCAGGCAAGAGTACTGGAGTGGGTTGCCATTTCCTTCTCCAATGCATGAAAGTGAAAAGTGAAAGTGAAGTCACTCAGTCCTGTCCAACTCTTTGCGACCGCATGGACTGCAGCCTACCAGGCTCCTCTGTCCATGGGCTTTTCCAGGCAAGAGTACTGGGTTGCCATTGCCTTCTCCATAATAATGAACACTGTTGAGCATCTTTTCTTGTGTTAGCCATCTATATGTCTTCTTTGGAGAAATGTCTGTTTAGGTCTTTTGCCCACTTTTTGATTGGGTTGTTTGTTTTTCTAGTACTGACTTATATAAGCTGCTTGTATATTTTGGAAATTAATCCTTTGTCAGTTGTTTCATTTGCTATCATTTTCTCCCATTCTGAGGGTTGACAGATTGCAGTGTAAAATCACCACATGACCTGCCCAAATGGCACACGTAATAAGTGGAAAAGCAAGGATTTGCATCCGGAGCATTCTGCTTCCAAAGCCTTGGTTATCATAATGGTACCAGGCTCCTCCCACTACCCCTAGATGCTGACCAAATCTAGGATATGAAGTAGGAGCTTCAGCACTGAAAACAAATTAAACTGTCCTATTCAGCAGCATCTCACCAACTACTATCCTTTCTGAGTCTGCCCTGCCTGTAGGATTTGAAATCCTACCTAGCTCATTGGGCTTAAAATCAAAGTTGAGTCATCATTATTTGTCACCCCATATGAAATATGTTTCAAATTCCTGTCTGTTCCAGCTTCACAGTTTTTTTAGTCCTGCTGCTTCTGTGTGGTTTCGTCCTGGCTAATTCTTCTTGTCGTTGTTGCCAAAGCTCCAAACTGGAAGCCCTGGGTGGATCCTTCACCTCCTGGATGCAGCTGTCTTAGTTTGGATCTTCCCAGGCACAGATCATGAGAGAACACTTCAAGTGCCGGAGATTATTTGAAGCATGTTCCCCAGACCCACCAGTCAGAGAATGGGGCGTGAGACGGGAAAAAGAAGTCAACCAATGAAGGGTGTGCTATCATGAAAGTCATCGCTGGGGAGGGCCCTAGCAGCCATTGTGCAACATCAGTCTCAGTGTTGTTTTATCTGAGGGTCACAGGAGCTTCATTCATTTGCCAACTTCCATCAGCCATCAACTTAGGGCTATTCCTGAGGAGCCTTAATTTTTCAGTTCTTTCTGCTTATAGGATGAGTGGAAAGAGCCATTCAGGCAACCAGGCAAAGCCCTAGGTCTGACAGTTGAAAGTCAGGCCAGAGTGCACAGAAAAGATACCAGCCAGAAGATGTCTGAGACCCCAAACCCATCTGCTCCCCCAGTCTACTTACTGTTCCTGAAGTACTCCTAGCATATGACTCTGCTATAGGAAGCCACATTAGGCTGCTCATAGAACACTTTGTGGGCTTCCTGGTAGCTCAGCTGGTAAAGAATCCACCTGCAATGTGGGAGACCTGGGTTCGATTCCTAGGTTGGGAAGATCCCCTGGAGAAGGGCATAGCTACCCACTCCAGCATTCTGGCCTGGAGAATTCCATGAACTGTATAGTCCATGGGGGTCACAAAAAGTCGGACTCGACTGAGTAACTTTCACTTTCACATGAATTAATTTGCTAATTCCTATCTGTTTCACTTTCACAGTATTTTTAGTCTTGCTGCTTCTGCATGGCTTTGCCCTGGCTAATTCTTTTAGTCGTTGTTGTCAAAGCTCCAAACTGGCAGCCCTGGGTAGGGCATGCTGTGGGCATTTGTGATTATATACTATCTTACTTAATATCATAGCTTCATATCACCTACTGGCACAGTGTCCTGTGTATAATAAAAGTTTAATCAATGTTTGTGGACTCATTGTTTGAATGCATACCAACTTGTGAACTTTTCATTGTTTGTTGTTCAATCAAAACAGAAAACAGAATAATTCTAAATAAGGAACTCCCTGAAATAACTGCATACAAAGTAGATTTGTTTCTAGCAATTAATTCATAGTATCCACTTGAATAATAGAGATCAGTTTGGTTAATTACAGTATTTAGTACTTACAAGTAACTTTCCATTATGAGGGTATGATACCTTATATTTCTTAGAGTAAAATAATATTTGGTCTTTGTATAAGTTTCCTGTTGCTGCTATAACAAATGAACACTAACTTAAACAACACCAATATATTATATTCTCATTCTGCAAGTTATGTGTCCACAAGGCACCTTGCTGGGCTAAAATAGAAATATTCCTTTTTGGAGGCTCTAGAAGAAAATATGTTTTCTTGCCTTTTCTAGCTTCTAGAGGTTGCATCTATTCCTTGACCCTCAGTACTCTTCCATCTTAAAAGTCAGCAATGACCTTGTTAAGTCTCTCGCAGTGTTTCACCCTGACATCCCTCTTCTTCTTCCGTCATATTTAAAACCCTTGTTAATTACATTGGGACCACCTGGATAATCTAGGCACATCTTCAGATTATCAACTTGGATGATTAGCACCCCTAATTGCATCTATTATCTTATTAATAATTCCTCTTTGTCATGTAAGGTAACATATTCACAAGTTCAGGGGATTGGGATATAGATGTCTTTGGGAGGCCATTATTTGCTCGCCACATTTGGGATGTCTCACTTTTTCCCAGTAACTCAATAAAATAATCCTATTCATTTGAATTTATCAAGTAAAATATTTAAGATGTTATCCAAAGGCCCTTGATACGAGATATTGAATTATGATTTTAACAGATGGGCTCTCATGTATCATAAAGCAATATGGATATTTCATTTTTAAAGAAGAAAGTTCATTTAGATAATTAGAACTTCTGTGAGTGTATGCATAATAATGTTGCTACCTGAGGTACAGCTGTTGACCTACTTTTAGCATTTCCTAGATAAACTTGTCATTTTTTTCATTATCATAGCTAATTATAAAGTAAATTACCCTGACCACATTGAACAAATTAAGTCCTTTAATTTACAGTGATCTATCATAGAGCATGGCTATTATATTTGTACATGATTTCAGGAGTTCCCTGGTGGCTTAGTGGTTAGGACTCTGGACTTTCACTGTAGTTGTCCAGGTCCAAGCATGGCCAAGAAAGGAAAACAAAACAAGTGTGCCTGATTTCATTGTTGGTTAAGGGACATTAGAAGGATAGGCTCCTCATTGTTGGATGGAGACCTTACACAGTAATTCAGAAATTGAATCATAGGGTAAGCATGTAATAACTGAACACAAGGAATTATACACTATAAAACAATTAGAGAGAAAACTTGAAAGAAATCCCCTAGAAACTCTTTTTTTTTTTTTTTCCTTCTCAGTAGAAATAGCATTTGTTAGGTCTTGCATACTCATCTATTCCAGGGGATTTACTTTCTATCATCTCTGTGCACTTCTCCCACCAAGGCTTTACACACATGCGGTTTCTATGGTGCCCACCTGGCTCTTCATCTTCTGGTCTTTGCTCATGATTCAGATATTTCTAGTTCTCTCAATCAAGAAAGGGGAGTTGGTGACTTCTTAACCCAGTTTTTTTTTCTTTTCATTTCTTGGAATCAAAATTCTTACTAGTTAATCTGGAAAATTAATCCGTGAAAAGTAATAAGAGTTTATCTTCTACGTATTTGTCTTCTACAACAATACAAAGAATGCTTATTACCAGTTGCCTTCAGAGAAGTGTGGTTGTAAAATGATTAAGCTTAGTTTTTTAACCAAAGAGACTAGAACTTAAACAGTAATATTAGTGTGTTTTTGTTTTCAAAGCAGTCATTTTGAGAAGACAAGTTCTTATTCCAGTGGCCCTGAAGTTAATGAAATAGACTTCACCTGTTCACCTGCTCCTGCTAAGTCACTTCAGTCCTGTCTGACTCTGTGCGACCCCATAGGTGGCAGCCCACCAGGCTCCCCTGTCCCTGGGATTCTCCAGGAAAGAACACTGGAGTGGGTTGCCATTTTCTTCTCCAATGCATGAAGGTGAAAAGAGAAAGTGAAGTCGCTCAGTCGTGTCTGACTCTTAGCGACCCCATGGACTGCAGCCTACCAGGCTCCTCTGTCCATGGGATTTTCCAGGCAAGAGTACTGGAGTGGGGTGCCATTGCCTTCTCCAACCTGTTCACTTAGTTGGTGCCAAAAGAGTTCTTCATTTCGTAAATTCTATCCATTTTTGCAACAATGTCAAATGCTTTCTGAGAAGAGGTGTGCTATAAATACATATATGTAAAATAAAATCCACTCTTAATTGGCCATGAGTTCAAAATTTTTATTAAGTCAAAATTAACTGAAGGAAGCATTGTTTGCTTTTAGACTTGGACCCTCTATAGTGAAAGTTCTGCTGTTAAGTCCATTCTTCCATGACTGGCTAAAAGCGCAATTTAACAGGAGCCCTCAGGTACATTCATTGTCTTCATTAACTGCCTTTGTTTGAAACACTATTCATATCACAATATGCCCACCAAAAAGAAGTAGATGATTTTACTGATGCTGATTTTTGAGTTATAAACATATTGTAGAGATTTCTTATTAAATTTGGCTTAGTCATATTTCTTACAGGACTTCCCTAACGGCTCAGTGGTAAAGATCCTGCCTGCCAATACAGGAGATGCAGGTTCAATCCCGGGGTTGGGAAGATTCCCTAGAAAAGGAAATGGCAACCCCCTCAAGTATTCTTGCCTGGAAAATTCCATGGACAGAGAAGCTTAGCAGGCTACAGTCCATGGGGTCACAAAGAGTTGGAGACAACTTAGTGACTCAGCAAGCATGAACATATTTCTCATGAGCCTTTCTTTTAAATATGAAATTGCACATTAAATATAGTAATTTCAAATATGCATGCATTTGAGTGTATTGTGTTTCTTGCAAGCAAGGATTTTGTTATATTCTACCCTCACTCTAACATGACATTAGTAGTTACTATTTCAGAGCATGTATTATATTTCTAGCTCCTTCTTAGTCATTATTTTATTTTTGCTTTTATTTTTCTAACATCTGTTAGCATAATGTGATGGACACACACAAAGAATTAATTGTAAATCAATACTTGATTAACATGTACATTAATATATAGATCCTCAGTAGCATCTGAGAGTGCTATATTTTAACCATCTTATCCGCCAATTCATTACACTGTGAAACTAGTTCCACACTGGACATTTACAGGAATCACCGAGGTTTGAAAGCCTTATTCCTTAGTAACTAGTATCTCTCATATCATCTGCAGTTATAGCCTCTAGAACATGCCCAGTTAAAAGTCATCACATTTATGGACGTTCAGTGACATGCACATCAGGCATTTATACATTTTCTTGTATAGTTTCTTCTAATCTGCTTGAGATTTACCAATCAGGACTCATTCTTACCATGCTCATATAGCATTATAATGTATTTGATATGCTGCCTTTGTTTCTGGCAGATTAGAACTGGAAATTTAACCACATATCACATTCTAATGCAGAAGGTCAAAAATGTTCTTTACATAAAATCCCTTTACCTAAAATCATTAAGATATGGGATCTTGAAGAGTATATTTGGGGATTAATTTTGTTATTAAGATGACAAGATTTGATTATGACCTCAAGACTTGATAGTTAAGATGGGGTGAAGGTAAAGGTCCTTGGTGTTGAGCTGAAGAGAACTGAGAAGCCAGGGTGTGAGACTGAAGACCTCTGTGTATGTTGAAACAATCAAAATGTAGATGGGAGGATGGAACAGTGACTCAGGCTCTACAGCTCTTACTAAAGGAGAGGACATGCCAGGGAGGTCCACACAGGGCTCTAGCTTTGAGGGAAGGTAGGTGATGGGGTCTGATGGCATCAACTTTAAAACACCTGAGTTTATCTGAGGACGAAGAGGACAGTTAATTTGGAAGAAAGCACCTCTATCTCCACTTTCTAATCTTTATTGTCATAATTCATTTAAATATTCTGAAATATTTGAACAAATCTATTCAATGGTAAGACAGAAAACCAAAAAATACAGTCAACACATGAATTTCTAAATGTTGTCATGTTTGTCTAGGTTTGTCCAATACCATTTCTGATCAGCGGTGAGTTTAACTGGGGTTTGTGATAAATCAAGAAAAAGCACAATGCTTGTTTTACTATAGGGAATAATAGAAGGGGTGTTAATAAGTCTTAATATAGAGAATGGCTAGGTGCATTTTTTAGTGGATTATTATTGGCAGAATCTTTTTTGATAACATAGCAGAAATGGATGTGAATTCTAAGTCTTCCATTTTTTATTAGTTGCATGATCTTGGTCATATTCGTTTACTTCACTATGCCTCAGATTTATCTCCTAGGACATTAGTACACCAATAACACCTACCTCTCAGGATTGTAGTCAGAGTTAAATAATATGATGCACATGAAGAGTTTAGTAGATTGCCTGGTATGGTAAATGCTTAATAAAGGTTACCTGTCATTGTTTTTATTATAATTATATTAAATTGCATTTTAAGAAAAAAAATTAGTTTTCCTAGTAGGTTAATATGAAGAGTTAAAAGATTTAAGTCAAAAGGGTAACACATTCAGTTATTTTTTGAAATAAAGATATGCAATATTATAATGACCCAAGTCCCATGTGCTAGAAGAAAGAGAATAAATAAAGGATTAAAAGCAGAACATTTGTGCCCTTGACTTTAATTTCTTACTTTGGCCCTGATCTTTTGGTCATTTAGCATGATCCCAAGGGATTTTTCTTCTTATTTCATTTAAAAATGCTACACTTTTAAAAAGAATTTCTGCCCCCCTCGCCTCACTCCCACTTTAAAAGACTCTTAGGTATTTCTTGCAAACACTTGAACTTTGTCTAATTTAGGATGACACGGGAAAGGATACTTTGTGTCCCAAACTCAGCTCTCTCAATCACTGGAAAATAATGCTGATTGCCGACTACTTAGGGTTATTTCATTTATCAGTTAGCTAGCTTTGATCCTTATGTAGAAAATATGCACGTTTAATTTGGTAATGATGTTTACCAATATTGCAATCTGTGTTGTCAGTTTTTATTGAAAAAATTTCTCTAAGTGGGCCTTAAGGGAACCTCATCACACTTGGCACACATCTTTTAGAAATCTCTGTTTTTCTGTTGCTCTTTCAACTCAAAAATGCCTATTTCAGAGAATGAACACCATCTTCTCCTATCTGTGTGATCTCAAGTCACTTAATCCCTTACTTCATTTTCTGATCTGTAAGAACAGAGTAAAAATGTGGGCTTCACAGATTTATCCTTGGGATTTTACCTAGATAATGCATTTTGAAATACTTCTAGAGTGCCTACCACAGAGAAAGTGACAATCTAGTCCCTTCCAAAAGTATAACTCAATTAGTTACTTAACCACTAACATTATAATTAGAAGTTAATAAAATTAGTTGTGTAGCATTGTTTCGATGATGTGAACATTCCCAGTGTTCACTGGATGAGTTATGTCGCATATCTGTAGTTTATAATTCAATTTATGTGGAAATTCTTTTCTAGCTCTCCTCTACAAGTATTCAATCTACAGCTTGTGACACAGTGTACATGATTTTGGGTAGATGGTGGCTAAGTGCATTATATAAAAGATGTATTATTTACCAGGTCAAAGGTCAATGTGTTCATAATTTAATATGCCAAGGGTCAGACAGTCCAGAAATGTCTGCGAATTTCTGAAGTGACGTACATTTCTGAAATAAAACTGCCATTTTATAATGGATAGCACTTCAACTGGGTAGCCAAGCATACTTATAAGATTTACGTGGCATAGCTCATCAGTGAGGCCCTCCATAAATCTACTCTGGGACAAATTTCCAGATTCCATTTATAAGTACCTCAACATTCTTTTCTCTTTAAATAAGTCTTTCTCAAGAAAATTATCACAGTATTGCTCTCGGGACTGAATGTCCTTATGTGGTAGACTATTACATTTTCTGAAAGATTGCTTATTAATTTGGTAAATGTGATGGAGTCATTTATCTATTTTAGTTTTCTTGGATATGTTAATAGCAAAATTACTGTCATCTTTATACTGAGGTAGAGGTGAAAGTAACTTTACTATGATAGGGACACTGCATCTCATTTTTCTTAATGAATAATATATTATTGTTGTAAAATTTGTTCATTAGCTATGGCAGTTTTATTCTGTTTTAATCCTGAAGATGGTTTTTATGTTTTATTTTATAATATTGTATTCCATTGAAATATTTTCTTTAAAGCATTGTCAATGGATTTCTTCATTTTACTTAAACTGATAGTAAGAATATATTGATGATAATACTAATAATAGCAGCTAGCATTTTCTTAATGTGTACCATTTCTAAGTACCAAGGCATTATTTACATACCTGATTTCATATAAAAAAAATCCTGTGAAGTCAGTAGTATCTCATTTTACAGATATCCAATATTAAGGCTAAGCTGCTGCTACTGCTGCTAAGTTGCTTCAGTCGTGTCCGACTCTGTGCGACCCCATAGACGGCAGCCCACCAGGCTCCCCTGTCCCTGGGATTTTCCAGGCAAGAACACTGGAGTGGGTTGCCATTTCCTTCTCCAGTGCATGAAAGTGAAAAGTGAAAGTGAAGTCGCTCAGTCATGTCTGACTCCTAGCAACCCCATGGACTGCAGCCTACCAGGCTCCTCCATCCATGGGATTTTCCAGGCAAGAGTACTGGAGTGGGGTGCCATTGCCTTCTCCTAAGGCTAAGCTAGGAGACCAAATTTCCATTAAAAATCTTGTAATGAATGTATTCCTTGGTTCATTTATCTATGCAACAAATTTTATGGACTGCCTGCCATGTACCAAAGGCTTCCCAGGTGGGTCAGTGGTAAAGAATCCACCTGCAAATGTAGGAGACGCAGGTTCAATTCTTGTTTCAGGAAGGTCCCCTGGAGAAGGAAATGGAAACCCACTGGAGTATTCTTGCCTGAGAAATCCCATGGAGAGAGGAGCCTGGTGGGCTGCAGTCCATGGGGTTGCAAAGAGTCGGACATGACTGAACAACTAAACAACAACCACCGTGTACCAAAGGACCTTGAATAGAGCATTTAATATTATAGGCATAACCCCTGCCTCAGAGCACTTCTAGTCCTTGAGAAAATTTAGAAGTTAGCCAAGACCTTACAAAAAAGTGTGATAAGTATTTTGCTATAGCTGGTGGAAGTTTTTAAATGAATATCAAGGAGACCTAGCCTGGAAGGAGAGGGCAAGAGTAGCCTGTGCAGGAAATAATTAGTCAGGTCAGTGGAGGTGCTAAGTGAAGCTATGGAGTGGTTCAATAAGCTAGACATGATTCAGGGGAGAAGGTCTTGTATAGTGAATTCACTAAACCATTGTAAGAAAATTAACTCATATTCTAAGAGCAGGCATAACTATAGAAAGGCTATGTTACTGGAACCATAATCCAGGAAATAATCTTAAATTGTAATTTCACATTGTTTGATGATTATTGAAGCCAATATATTTTGAATAAATGTTTCTTATTTCTGGGTTAACATGACTTCCCCAACTGACCTTTCACAAATATCATTAGGCTTACCTTTTATTCAATAAATAAATGAAAATGCTAACTTTTTTGCACTTTGCAGGAGCTTTCTTCTAAATGTGAAAATTTTGTCTGACTGATGAAATGAAAAAATCCCACTTGCCTCTCTACATGCTGTAGTGGAATCAGTTGTGAAGTTTAGGTTCAGTTCACAAAGACCTGTTTAATTCCTGTAGAGCACCATACACTCGGTGTGTCAGGTAGTGGTCTGCAAACATTTCTGATCATGCAATCATATTGGTCAAAATATTTTGGGGCAAGCAGTATTTATCTATTAACAAGGAATTACTATGCATAATTATATTAATTAGGGCTTCTCTTGTAGCTCAGCTGGTAAAGAATCCGCCTGAAATGTGGGAGACCTGGGTTTTATCCCTGGGTTGGGAAGATCCCCTGGAGTACAGCATAGTAATCCACTCCAGTATTCTTGCCTGGAGAATCCCCATGGACAGAGGAGCCTGGTGGGCTATAGTTCATGGGGTTGCAAAGAGTCGGACATGACTGAGTGACTAAGCACAGCACTATATTAATATATAATGCACATTAGAAATCTAAATAACATAGAAAATTAAAGAGTGAAAGTGAAAGTGAAGTCGCTCAGTAGTGTCTGACTCTTTGCGACCCCATGGACTGTAGCCTACCAGGCTCCTCTGTCCATGAAATTTTCCAGGCAAGAATACTGGAGTGGGTTGCCATTTCCTTCTCCAGGGGATCTTCCCAACCCAGGAATCGAACCCAGGTCTCCTGCATTGTAGGCAGATGCTTTTGCCATCTGAGCCACCGGGAAATTAAAGAGTAGGATAAAAATAAATTGAAAATGAAGTTGTAGATTTTCTTCTCATGGCCAAGTTGAACAAGTGTTGAGTATCACCCAGAGAATGGGAACTTGATTTGCTTATCATCACACTGAGCGAGACAGAGATGAACCATCTGTTAACGTCTACCTTCAAGGAAGTAGAAAATGATAATAAGACAAGTTCACCACAACAGAATGCTATGTTTTGTGGCATTTGAAATTGGAGTCTTTATGCAGTTCAAAGTCAGATTGGTGCTTTGGGGACTAATGTAGTTGTACAGTGGGGCTAAGGAAAGGGGCAATGGGCAAGAAAAACAGAAAGGCAGATTAGTGGTGCTTTGGAGCAGGGGTGCCCACCCTCCGGGATCTAATGCCTGATGACCTGAGGTGGGGCGCATGTAGTAGTAATAGAATACTGTGCACAATAAATGTAATGCATGCACTTGAACCACACCCAAGCCATCCCACCCACCCTTTGTGGAAAAATTGTCCTCCACGAAACTGGTCCCTGGTACCACAAAAGCTGGGGATTGCTGCTTTAGAGCAGGACTTCTCAAAAGTTAAAAGTGCCTGAATCAGAGATCTGAGCTGAGGCCCGGGAATCTGCATTTCTAATAAACTCCAAGGTGATGCTGCCATTGCTGGTATGCAGATCACACTTGTGAATAGCCAGGCTTTAAAGGACTTTCATGTATCAGCTGAGAAGTTTTGTATTTAGTATGGGAGGCAGTTGGTGGCTTCTGAAGGTGTTCCAACTAGGGACAACATGATCAAGTTCAACTCCAGGTAAATTCATTTAGCAATAATTTATAGATTAGAAAGGAGCAGGGTGCAACCAGAGGTCTAGAGATAAGTCTGGAGGCAATTACAATAGTACAGGGTGAGAGGTACTCGCCTTTGAAGTAGGACACTTCCAGTGGAAACAGGAAGGAGAAGATAAAATTTGAAGGACAGAGTAGAAGTAGAAGCAACCTGAGAAGACAGATAACGAACTAACACAGGTATAACATATAAAACAAATTAAATCAAGGGCACGAACTAACACAGGTATAATATATAAAACAAATTAAATCAAGGGTTAGAGAAACTAATAAATCTGACCTGTTCATTGAGTAATTTGGAAATTTGAATTTTCATAAATTTGAATACATACACATAAATTATGTGTTGAACTAACCACAGGAAGATGTCTAGTAGAAAAGATCACAAAATAAAATCAAAATGCTGGAAGTGGACAACTGGTTGGAATGTGTTTATCTTCTCTGATCTTTATTTCCAGAAGAAAATGCTTATCCTGGCAGTACATGTCCAAACAGGTTGAATAAATCTCAATGATTGTAAATAGTGCTTTATCCATCCTGAGCAAATATTTCCTCTTCATTGGCCTCCAGATGAAAAACATGAGTGCCCACATAAAAATCCCTGAAGTTTTTGAAGCGTTAAAGAAGCCAGTGGAGGTGACAGGGAGAAATGTATTTTCTTTGTATGCTCTGAATTTCTGTAGCTGTTTTCTGCTGTTTGGCATGTCTTCCTTTGTGACCTGACTTTAATGCTGCACACACTATCAGTCAGAGAGACCACTGCATTCATTCCCCTTGTATGTGTTTAGGTCTGGCTTCTACTGGATGATAAGTTCCTTGACAGCCAAGGCTGTGGCTTACTTATTTTGTATCCATGGATCCCAGCAGAGATGTTGCATAAACTGTTTTGAGTGAATGAGTTATCCCAGAACCTGAAACAGAAGTGAGCACAGGGAAAATTTTCTTTAAAAATGAATGAATAAGTGGGTGAGTGAAACAGCAACTGTTGACTTAGTCCTTAGAGTGGCCATTTTCCAGATTCTGTTTTCTTTATTGTGA
Source organism: Bubalus bubalis (assembly GCF_019923935.1). Taxonomy (NCBI): domain Eukaryota; kingdom Metazoa; phylum Chordata; class Mammalia; order Artiodactyla; family Bovidae; genus Bubalus; species Bubalus bubalis. Next base: position 28,090,739 of record NC_059181.1, read on the forward strand.
GATAAGTACCCATCTTACACAGCCCAAAGTTTGCAACCAATATTTCACTCATCCATGCACACATTCTTTAAGTAGATTTTGCTTATATGGTGACTTTGAAATCAGAAGGCTAAATCTAAATTTTATTTAGGTCAAAATTAATGTGCTTTGCATTATACTATAGTTTAAATATGTTTTCTTTACATCAGATCAATTTGCCATTTTTCACCCCGACTTTTTCATCATTGTTTCAAGCCTCCCATTTTTCTTTTTAATAAATGGTTTCTTTATACTATTATTGTTGTGTATGTGTGTTAGGAAAACCACTAACTACATTGGTGGGCATTTTGTTACTAGCTTCAGTAGTGTGATGTGGAAATCTGTATCGGTGAGCATTAACATGGTCAGACAAAGGATTTTAGCTCTCAGTTCTTTCTGCACTGGGTATGTGAAGCCTCTGACTTGTATTGACTGTGGTTAGGTCAACAGGAGATACATATTTTAAACTCACAACTGCCCCATAGTTTTTATTGAAAGGCACCTTACATTCAGGTTGGTTTTTGTATCTGAAACCTGAAAATGTTAGTTACTCATGCTGCTGTATTGTTTTCAAACTTTCTAGGATTCTAGCACATTTTTTAAAACTTAGTTTTCTCTATTTTTTAAATGGTTGCATTTTCGGTGATCATAGATAGGAGCAGAGCTTTGGAGACCATCCAGCTGAATCCTTCTGTGATAGGGATGGTAAAATAAAAAGTTGATTAAGTCACTTTGCAAAGGACACATAGCTGGTTATTGACAAAAATGGAGCAAAAATGAAAAATCTCCAAATCCCAAGCACTGTGATTTTCTCTTATGCTGTACTACATCATTAAAGGATTTTATCATTTCTCTGTGGCCAACAGAGAAGTTATGTTTAATGTTCAAATCTGTTTCATAGTTAATATTCGTTGGATCTGTTGGAAACCTAGATATGATCAAAGCAAAAGACAAGCACTTCTTATAAGACAGGATGTGACTTTAATTTGGATTGGAATCTCTTGAAACCCTCCCAGTTTATTGGTGTCCCCAAAGACTTACCAAATTTCTAGATTCACTGTTCTAAGGTTTGTCAGTAAGAGCAATATTTACTCTTGCGATATTTTAGTTCTAAATTGTTTCCCTATACACTTTCTGTGTATAACAATAATGTTGGATCTTCTTGGAAATGTTATTGCTCAGTTCAGCATGAGAGTTTGTTGATCTAAATACAAATTCTGAAAATTGGTGTATGATTTGTGCTATCATACATTTTTGCACTGGAGGGCAGTCACTGGTATGTAGAATGTAACTTCTGTTGAGGCTCATAGTCTACAGTATTTCTCAGGATAATGACAGATAATGCAAGGCTAGTGCACATGGTTTTTTTTTTTAATGCCTTCATTCTTGGCAGTAACAGATTGAATGAGGCAACCTTTTACACAGCCTATTTCATTCAGTTCTCAAAGGAGGCTATCATGCAATATGTCATTGACTTTAATTCTACCTACTTACTGTCATAGAGTAATCTTAATGGCTTGAAGAAGCCAGGGCCTCTTAAATCTCCTTCGAATCTATGCTTCTCTCCATTTCCATTACCAACAACCTATTTCAAACCATCACAACCTGAACAGTTGCAATTGCATCCACTTTTGCCCTGTTCAGCCCATTGTTTACTCAGCATGCAAGGTCATGTATAAAAATACAAATCTGATCCATTTATTCTCTGGCCTAAAACCAGTCAGTAACTTCCCATGGCTCCCTGATTCTTACTATGTCCAGAAGACAACTGCATGTTTTTCTTCTCCCATCTTCCTCCTGTCCATCTCTCCTCTCCCTCTAGTTTCCTCAGATTCTACCATCCATGAAAGCACATGCTTTGACTTTGTCACCTCTGACATGCTTTGGCCTTTGTGTATGCTGTTTATCCTCTCTGCAAAATATTTTTTGCCCATTTATTGGCAGTGCTTCAGCAAATTATCTCCTTTTCATGCATGAATTTCAGATTCAATGTCATTTTTCTTAGGTAAGCTTTTTCTCACTTATGAAACTTCAGCTTTGTAGCAATAGTCACAGATACATTTAATTGTCAGTAATTTATTATAAATTTGTATTATAATTATTTTTTATTTTTATGCTAAATATGGCCAAATATCCTTTATTCACCATTGCATCACAAGATACTAGCATAACTTTTAAATATGATGGGTTTTCAGTAATATTTCTTGAGTGATTGTTTATCAAAGCTCAATTTCCTACTAGATTTGATGAATCTGATGTTGATAAGCATGTTGTGAGAGAGTGGTCTTCAACATGGTGTTTTGAATTTTAAGGGAACCCAAAAAAGTGTATTAGTAAGGAAATATTGGACCATAAAATTTTATTTTATCATTAAAAAATTTTGGTGCCTATTTTATAGTTCACATAAAATCTTGAGTTTATATGGGCTTCCCAGGTGGCGCTAGTGGGAAGGAATCCACCTGCCAATGCAGGAGACACACAGATCAGTCCTTGGGTCGAGAAGATTCCCTGGAGGAAGAAACAGCAACCCACTCTGGTATTCTTGCTGGGAAAATACCACAAATAGAAGAACCTGGTGGACTACAGTCTATGGGGTCACAAAGAACCAGACACAACTGAGCGCAGCACAGCACATCACAGCACACTGAGTTTATAAGTATACAATACGGAGAGAAATGTATATTCCCTGTTCCCTTTTTCTTTCCTTTCATTGTCTTTTCTTTCTTTCTTTCCTATTTTCTTTTTTAAACTATTACATGATCAAAAATTCTGGAGGCTACTGTGTAGAAGAGCTTGATTTGTTTTTTACTTAATATATGTTTACCTTCTATTTAATAAGCAGAGATGGGCATATCTTTTAAATTGCATTTTCCTTGGCCTAAAATTCTACCCTATTATTTAAAAACTGCTCCATTATAATTTGCTTAAAAAAACATTTATTTTCCTTCCCAAATGAAGGGTAGTGGAAAAAAACAGTAACAGTTTCATATTAATGAGTCAATATTTAAAACATGATTTTGATACCATGTTACTCTTATTATTGCTCTGTTGTCTTACCTAATCTGTGCTCTATGTGCCAGCACCTGTAAGCGGCTTCATATAGGGTAAATAAGACATTTCAAATTAAATGTAAAATTCCCCACTTCGCCTACGTTATCAAGAGTAGAGTAAAATGAAATAGACCAAGAAATGAACTTACTGGCAAATGCCCAAATGGATTATTAGATGTGACGGTACGAATTTATCTAAATATCACATTTACCTCTGATTTTTTAAATTGAAATCTCAATCAAAGGGTGTTTTTGGGCTACTTTTATATTCCTGTGGCTGTTTTATTTCTTTTTAATTTTCTAATGGATTCTGTAGGCATTGTCTTAAGCTATAGTCATTGTCTCACTATAGAGGTTATTTTATTCTCATTTTGTGATGTCATTGTTTTAAAGAACAACAACAAAAATCATTTCTAATGATAATATTATAGCAGCTTTTTTTTTTGCGTTTCTTCTGTAAATTAGAGTTTGGGGAACCTCCTTAAATACAATTTAAGCCAAAATCTCATGGGAAATTGGGGACAGAAAAATTCATAAGAATAAAAATAACAATAAATTTTGAATGACTCTCCCTTGAAAGAATAGATGGTCATTTAGTTAAAAAAGCAATTTCAAACTACCTGGTAGAATTTAATTTAATTATTCTTACCAGATTTCTAAAAGAATATTCATTGTTGCCTCCCTTAAGTTTAATGAAAATAATTACCAAATCTCTCTGTTATCTAGAAATTGAGTAAATAAACTGGTTCATTAACTTGAAAACATTATCAGGGTTCCAAAGTTTCACAAATGGAATTTTACATATTTAAATGAAGCAATATAAGGGAAGAAAATACGTGATAAAATAGTTCTATTTAATGTCTGCATGTGGTCCATGGCAAAACCGAATGTCACTTTGAAACTTTATTCCTATAATAATACTGATTAAACTATAAATGAAACTAAATTACTCCTGGAAGTCCTTCTTATGAACTTTAGGTTTCAATTTAAACGATGTTTTCCATGTAGCCTGGAGCAGCTATCTGACTATAAAATAGAAATTCTATAATGAATGTGCTAAATTTATACCCTAATATTAGAGCAAAATTCTGCACAGATTACATACAATTCAATAAAGATAATGCTGATTCTTACATGGAAATAAAATATTTTACATTGTGGATATTCATATTTTATGTTATCCACAATGATCTTTTTCCTTTTTCAAGTCAACTTGCTACAGAATCCATCTTTCTAAAATATTTTTAAAATTCAGTTCATATAGAAGTGACTTTCCCTAGAAATATATGCCTATCTGAAAATAGCCAGTATTTCTTGGCATTTTCTCATGCAATGCTGTACAGGACCTTCCTTATCTGACAAGAAGAAAAAACTAGACATCAACTTTTCATCTTATTATTCATCAGAAAGACACAGAGTAGATATGTTTTCCAATTTGGCAAAGGCTAGATAGGAAGTTAGGAAGTTAGGAAGTTGAGGCTGGTATTGAAGTGACTTGCAACTCTGATTTTTCTTTTTCAGTTTAGAAGTTCTACATACCTATATAATTTTGGATTATACAAATATTCCCAGCACTGCTTGATGAATTATTTGGAAGTGTTCTTTAGTAGGAAAATGGGAAATGTAGTTAGCAAATATGCAACATATATGTAGAATAGAAGTGATTGGTACGCAATGTTTATAGCAATTTAGGAAAGTAAATAGAAAAATCACTGTACGTTATGAAGAAGTAATGCATAACATTCCAACCTCCTGATAGTATTTCTTGAAAGTCAGTATGATCATATAATTACTTCTGGTATTAGAGATACATATTTTAGTTTTATTTGAACTGAGATAACCTCAGGAAAATGTTATTAATAAGAATTACCCTTTCTCCTAGCCATTGTACTACATGCTTTAAGGACACAAAACTATGGGTGATTATTAAGTCATTGGTGAGAAATTACATTTAACTAAGGATGACTATGATTTGAATTTTCTATGGATCATGGTTTACTCATTTTTACTGAATGTTGTATCCATTATACTGAAGTCATAGGGTAAAATCGAAAGAGCATGTATGCTAGAATTAAAATTCAGGTCTGTGTGGATGATGTGAACTACTCTGGATCTTAATTTTTTTCACATGTCAAATGGGTATTAGACTTTCTGCTTTCCCAGCAAGTGGTAGGAATGGTATCATGATTGTCATAAAGTCAAAAAATTTAAATCATGTACCCACAGTATCTAGAGAATTCAAAATTCTAAGTTAAAATCAATTCAATTGCCTTTATGTGAGTATGATAAAAAGAAACATTTCATAAGGAAAATGATGAAATCAGAGTGAAGATAAAGTCTATAGGTATAAGTGAGCACTATCAATAATTATGGAATGCATAAATAGAGGTAAAGTTAGTGAAAATTTGGGAAATAAAGTGTTCAATCAGTAATTTATTAGGCATGCAAAATTAAGACTGCAGACATACAAAAATAATTATCTGAGAGCAAACTAAATATCACATCTATGTTTCTAAATGTCAGTACAAATGGCAAATAGAGGAAGAGGGAAAAAAACATTTATTTTGCTTTCAGCATAGCACTGAATGCTTTTGAATGTTTATTGTGTGTGTGTTTTGTGGGTAAAATAGCATCTTCTTAACTGAGAAAATATAAATTTGTGTTCAAATAGTGCTTTTCAAGTTGTTTTAAATTTCTTACCAAATTCTAAATAATGATTCATTTTGCCAATAATAACCTCAAGATGTATTTAATAACTCAAGGTTTTTTTCAACCATTCAACTAGTTTGACTAAATTCAGCTTAATAGCACACATGTGGTTCCTTTTACATCAAGAAAATTACTACGTTTTCCTTTTCAAAAGGTTAAGTTTGCTGTATGACTGAAATTTTTCAAGTTTAAACTCTCTTTAATACTCTATAAGTACATCTAAAGCCTAGTTATAGAATTTGTTTCTAAAGGGAATTGTGTGATCTTAAACTATATCCATGGCTTTCAGTTCAGTACTTATAGCAATGATTCTAAGTGTAGTTCCTGGGCCAGAAACAATAGAATACTATGGGAACTTGTTGAAGATGTAAATTCTTGTTCTCCTCTAGGTGGTTCTCATTTCTGGCACTTTAATGTCATAAAGCAGTGATGACAGCAGTGAAGTATAACGTGAGGCAAAGCATCTTTTTAGAGAAGAGCAATGAGTCTTATGTGACTGATTAACAACAAGCCCAAGGAGTTGAGGAATCATGTTAAGGATGATTGGCATCACTGGAAAACTATTGGATAACTGTCTTTAAGATCTCACTTAAAGGATGGAGAATCAGGACCACGTAGGGAGGCAGTGAAAAAAGAACTAGTGAATTTGACACAAGAGTATTTATTTGGCCACAGATTGACAAGGGAAATTGTTGTGTCACACACACACATATAGTCATATTTCTTGCAGAACAAGGAGGTCATGGGTTTGCTGGTAAACCCACCCACGGCAACTGGCTTGAGGTACTTTTTATCTCAAAAGAGTCTCATATTCCAGAGTATTTAGTAATCCCCTGAATAATTATTTCAATTGCAAATTCCTGAGCCACTTCCTGAGAGATTGTGACTTAAAAAGTCCAAAGACCACAGTTAAAAAAACTGTGCTAAAGGGATTTTGGGGCTCCAAAATCACTGCAAATGGTGACTGCAGCCATGAAATGAAAAGACACTTACTCCTTGGGAGGAAAGTTATGACCAACCTAGACAGCATATTAAAAAGCAGAGACATTACTTTGCCAACAAAGGTCCATCTAGTCAAGGCTATGGTTTTTCTAGTAGTCATGTATGGATGTGAGAGTTGGAGTATAAAGAAAGCTGAGCACTGAAGAATGGATGCTTTTGAATTGTGGTGTTGCAGAAGATTCTTGAGAGTCGTTTGGAGTGCAAGGAGATCCAACCAGTCCATCCTAAAGGAGATCAGTCCTGGGTATTCATTGGAAGGACTGATGCTGAAGCTGAAACTCCAATACTTTGGCCACCTGATGCAAAGAACTGACTCATTTGAAAAGACCCTGATGCTGGGAAAGATTGAAGGCATGAGGAGAAGGGGACAAGAGAGGATGAGATGGTTGGATGGCATCACCGACTCAATGGACATGAGTATGAGTAAACTCCGGGAGTTGGTGATGGACAGGGAGGCCTGGCGTGCTGCAGTCCATAGGGTCACAAAGAATAGGACACAACTGAGCAACTGAACTGAAAGTGTTTTGGGTAGGCAGAGGGTTTTACTCAAATTCCCTATGGAAATCAGTATTATGCATTGTGGTAAAAAGTAACTATTCAAAATATAAATAAGAATTATAAATATTTAAATAAAAATATTCTGAAGAAAACTTTCTATCTTAGCTCTTTATTCCATATGTGGGGAATTCCTCTTGTCACTTTCTAGTTTCATCCACTTAATGAATGAAACAGAATCAGTACCTGAGGACTTTCTATATTGTTAAGAATAATGAATAAATAGCTCTCCCTGCCTCGTTTTCTAGTGTTCTGTTTTATGAAAGAACAGAAAATTCCTACCTTATGTCTACTAACTCTAAGTGAAGTCTTTCCAGATTGGTTTGATTTTTGATTGATCTAATTACATTTTCCTTATTATCGCTAATGGTGATTACAAGGCCATTCTTTCCTTATTATTGATAATGATGATTACAAGTCCACTCTATTCTTATAAATTTGCTCAAGCAAGGTAGCTGAGGCTATTTCAATTATTTTCAAGCTATGAGAGTAAATTGATGGCTGAGAGATATACTGCAAATTTTAAACTATAATGACATATACTCTGTTTACAAAATGGTTTCAGTGTGTGTGACAATAACCAGTAGCCACATGTCACTTAGAGCCAAAGGGGAAATATATATGTTAAGAGGAAAAATGAAATATATGAAAGATATTTTAAAATGCATGTGATTTTTAGATTAAATAGATTATATATGAAGGCATAGAAATTATAGTCATATCAAATGAAAACTTCTAAACTAAAGTAAGACATAATAACCATCTTTACATGGGAAGTTGGCAAACAGTAAATGACTTTGTTTAGTATTTTACTGTCATTTAAAACTCACAAAGCTTCAGAAATACATTTATAGTAAGTGTGGTTTTAATGATATAGAATATTGGATATTTTACTCTGGTAAAGTACAGGAAACAACTTCTCTGTTGAAAATGCATGTAAGAGTTGATTTATTTAAATTGTGGTGGGTTTATTTACTAAATTCAGTTGACGAGGTTCTGTACTATGTATAAGGAGGCATGAAAAAATCCAGGAATCTCAGCTTATGTACCAAGACTTGATGTTCAAAATTAATACAAGTTGTCATATTGTACTTAAAATGTTCTACGATAATTAATTTTTAAAGAAAAATGGTGATCCTTTTGTCATAGTGACAAGTCACTATACTTATTTGTGTTTTGAATTTGGGTTTGTTTGTTTTTTCACTGCCTTATTACAAAACACAGTATGTCATATAAAATATATATATCCAAGTGCTTTGGAAAGCCTACCAAGTGAGTTATGAGTGGGATGAGCTTAATCAGTTTATTATTTCTTAAGCTTTGTAGCTACAAGTAAAAGCAAAATGCAATTCAGTAATTGAAAATGCCACATATTGTACCCTGGAGTTTTCCATGCAGAAGGAGAAATAGAAAAATTATAGCTACTAGAATTTGGAAACTATATGTGAACAGCTTATTTTAATAAGATTCCAGTGTATGTTCCATGTAGAAATGAGAACATTAAATTTTTTTCTTGAAATAGTATATTGCCTCATATAATGCTTTTCTTTATCGTCATAATTCTAAAACTTTAGCCTGCATCAGAATTCCCTGGAAGGCTAGAGAAACCCAATTTTCTGGGCCCCAGACCTGGAATTTCTGATTCTGTAGATCCCAGGTAGCATCTGATAATTTGCTTTTCTAACCAGTCCCCAAATGATGCTGATACTGCTGGTACAGGGACCACACTTTGGAAACCATTGTCCTGCTGCTGCTGCTGCTAAGTCACTTCAGTCGTGTCTGACTCTGTGCGACCCCATAGACGGCAGCTCACCAGGCTCCCCCGTCCCTGGGATTCTCCAGGCAAGAACACTGGAGTGGGTTGCCATTTCCTTCTCCAACGCATGAAAGTGAGAAGTGAAAGTGAAGTCCCTCAGTCGTGTCCAACTTTTAGCGACCCCATGGACTGCAGCCTACCAGGCTCCTCCGTCCATGGGATTTTCCAGGCAAGAGTACTGGAGTGGGGTGCCATTACCATCGTCCTGCTGCTGCTAAGTCGCTTCAGTCGTGTCCGACTCTGTGCAACCCCATAGACGGCAGCCCACCAGGCTCCCCCATCCCTGGGATTCTCCAGGCAAGAATACTGGAGTGGGTTGCCATTTCCTTCTCCAACCATCGTCCTAGTCTTTCACAAATAAGTGTGAAACCTCAAAAAATGGCAGCTTCAAAGGGATTCCTCAACCGTTATAAATATATTTATTATGAATCATTACCTTTAATTTTTAATGGAAAATCTTGAGCTTTTATGGTAGTTACTGAAAGAACTTCTGTTACATTTGATTTTTTTTTTCCTTCTCTGGCAATTTAACTAGGTAAATGATCCATGCTTACTTAAATCTGATGATCATATCAGGGCTTGCAGAGGCACTACAGATCTTTCTTTTCTATGTGATGAATAGGCGTTAGTTTGAAAATGTGCACACTTTCTGCTGCATTGCTATTGTCCCCCTCTATCAAAGTCATCAATCTTTTGGCTAGTGTATGTCTTCAGATTTCTGTCATTGACAAGCAGAAGGAGACTGGACAGTGATTCAAATGATGTTGAGGAAGTCCAGAAAGCATTCCATTTCAGAACTGCAGAATGATTCACCATTTTCTTCTTTGGGTTTGGATTTAATGGTTTTGATAGTTCCTGAGTCATCAGTCTTTTCAGCATCTTTACTGTCTTTACAATTAAATTGAAGGCTGGCACTAGAGGAAGTAGGGCTCTGTCAAGGAGAATGCATCTCCACTTGCCTGAAAAGAGAGATGACTGTACAGCCAAATAAGCTGAATTCTGCTTCAGTGGAGATGAAGAAAAAGAGGAAACGCAATTCTACCAATTGGAGAACATTCCAAGATGCCTGGCATATTGCTGGCTATCTGGCTAAGGGGGGGCTTTCTCTTTTCTTTTGGAAAGAACAAAGTTGTTTTGCCTTAAATCACTTGTTTTACTGACTCATTATGATGATTTATTGAATGGTCATTTCAGTACATTCAGAATTAAAATAGATTTAATTCTTTCTTTTTTAAGATTTAATTCTTAACAAATGATTTTTCCTTGCTACAGTTACACTGTACTTTTCTCACACATTCTAGTGCTGTCTCCAGTTGAATATACCTTTTTTGTTGTTGTTGTTAACTGCAAAATTTTCACCAAATGATTATATTCTTTTACAGAGCAGAAGTGGTTAATTTTTTAATTTGAAATATATTTACTTTTCTTAAATATGGCAGTCAACTGTTCACACATAAAAACAGATTCGCACAAAGCACATCATTTAAAAGAATTGCATTGTTTAACTGAAAAAAAAAAAAAAAACACCCTCTTCCTAAAAAGTCTGTTTTATATTTTTCAGTTCAGTTCAGTCACTCAGTCATGTCCGACTCTTTGCAACCCCATGAACTGCAGCACGCCAGGCCTCCCAGTCCATCACCAACTCCCAGAGTCTACCCAAACCCATGTCCATCAAGTCGATGATGCCATACAACCATCTCATCCTCTGTTGTCCCCTTCTTCTCCTGCCCTCAATTTTTCCCAGCATTAGGGTCTTTTCCAGTGAGTCAGCTCTTCGCATCAGGTGCCCAAAGTATTGGAGTTTCAGCTTCAACATCAGTCCTTCCAATGAACATCCAGGACTGATCTCCTTTAGGATGGATTGGTTGGATCTCCTTGCTGTCCAAGGGACTCTCAAGAGTCTTATCCAACACCACAGTTCAAAAGCATCAATTCTGAGGTGCTCAGCTTTCTTTATAGTCCAACTCTCACATCCATACATGACCACTGGAAAAACCATAGCCTTGACTAGATGGACCTTTGTTGGCAAAGTAGTGTCTCTGCTTTTGAATATGCTGTCTAGGTTGGTCATAACTTTCCTTCCAGGAGTACGTGTCTTTTAATTTCATGGCTGCAGTCACCATCTGCAGTGATTTTGGAGCCCAGAAAAATAAAGTCAGCCACTGTTTCCACTGTTTCCCCATCTATTTCCCATGAAGTGATGGGACTAGATGCCATGATCTTAGTTTTCTGAATGTTGAGCTTTAAGCCAACTTTTTCACTCTCCTCTTTCACTTTCATCAGGAGGCTCTTTAGTTTCTATTTTTGCATGTTCTAAAATAGTTAGTGTAGTAGTCACAATAATGATCCCTCAGAGATGTCAAATCCCCAGCACCGGAACTGTCTTACCTTACATGACCAAAGAGAGTTTGCAGATATGATTAAGTTAAATATTTGAGATGGAGAGGTTACCCTGGATTATCTAGGAGGGCCTAATATAATCACAAGAGTCCTTGTAAGAGGCATGCAAGAAAGTCTGACACAGAGTCAGAGAAGGAGCTCTGTGTAAGTAAGGCTTTAGTAATCATTGTTATTGTTTAATGCATGCCAAATTGGAAGAGAATATGTTGTGACTTTCCCCTTCTTTTTTAGCAACGTCAAACCATGAATGCAATTCTTTTCTTTGCTTTCAGTATGGAGTCTTTATTGACTTCCCAGATGCCTCAGCGGTAAAGAATCCACCTGCAACGCAGGGATGCAGCAGGAGCCTTGAGTTCAATCCCGGGGTCAGGAAGACCCCCTGGAGAAGGACATGACAACCCACTCCAGTATTCTTGCCTGGGAAATCCCATTGACAGAGGAGCCTGGCACAGTCCATTGGGTCACAAAAGAGTTGGACATGACTAAGCGACTAAACAACAACAGAGGGTCTTTATTAGACTGAGTAAGAGAAGAATGATGTTTTTATATCACTGCTGAGTAGAAGAGTGGTTCTCAAATTTTATTTTGCCCCAGAATCACATGGAACACTAGCTAAAACTGAAGAGTTTCTGATTCAATTAGGTCCAGGTGGGATCCACAAATTTGCATTTCTAACACATTCTCTGGTTGAGGCTGCTAAAGATCTGGGATACTTTGACATTTTTGAGATACTTTGAGAACTAATGGACTGTGTAATCCACTCCTGAGCACTAGTGGTCCAGAATAGCACTTCATCTTCGAAGGTGATGAAAAAAACATGTCTCTTTTGGGCTTTGATCAAGTGAACAACAATAAAACAATTCATATTCATTTTTGCTCACTCTCTCTTGCTCTCTTACTCTCAAAAAATGTTTCTTAAAAATCTCATTCAGTAGCACATATTACAATGGGGAACTCCACATAGAACAATGATTGTCAGTGCAATCAGAACTATTGTCTTTAAGAAAGGAAAAAAAGTGAGCAACAAAGGGTAATGTTTTGCATGAAGAACCTCTGAAAACCTGCAGATATATCTAAGGTTTATTTTTACATATTTTAATCCTCTTGCATCTCTTTGAGATAGGTAAGATTTAAGTATTGTTTATCCTTCCTTTTCAAGAAGAAGAGATTGTTATTTTTATTTTTTGAGGGAGCAGTGGGACCTCAATTAGGCTGTTTTCCCTTGTTTCTAAATCTTGTGCTCTTTCATTTGATCCACTTTACCTACTACAAGCCTATTTCTTTTCTTGTATTTTGCTATATTGCTTAGAATTTAAATGTTACTGTGGAGTCTGAGAATCTTGTAACTTTATATGTGCATATGTATGTGTGCGTATCAAATTGTGTGAAGCAAAATAAGGGAGGCTTAATTCATTGTGTGTGTGTGTGTGTGTGTGTGTGTGTGTGTGTATCTGTGTTTTCATTTTGTTTCCTTCTTTGGACAAACGTTATTACTAAACACAAACCAGAAAACCCCAAAACCTTCCATATTGCATTTCCACTGTGCGAGCTGCTTAAATTCTGTGGAGTAGGTTAAGTGAAAGTCACTCAGATGTGTCCGACTCTTTGCAACCCTGTGGACTTATACAGTCCATGGCATTCTCCAGGCCAGAATACTGGAGTGGGTAGCCTTTTCCTTCTCCAGGGGATCTTCCCAACCCAGGGATCAAACCCAGGTCTCCCTCATTGCAGACGAGTTCTTTACCAGCTGTGCCACAAGGGAAGCCCATGAAATAGGTTACATGGTGATTAAATACATGAGCTCTGCAAGCAGATGTGCTTTCGGAGCCTTGCTTTGTCACTTGCTAACATGTGAACTAAAGGAGGTTAATTAAGATCCTTTAGTCTCAATTTCCTCACCTGTAGTGAAAACTATACTAGTCCTATACTAGGGTTCTGATGAAGATTCAGTGAAATAAAATTAAGGCTCAGCATATTTCGTGTTTAAAAAAATTATTCATTGCTTTCTCAGCTGTTTATTTAATACTATGTTCTCGCTAGTATTTGTACAGTAGCACTGTTGTGGTTTATAGAAGCTCAAAATGCATCTTTTGACTCTGAGAATAGTTTACTTCAGAATCTTGGCCAAAGATATTACATATTAGGTAATATAGCTAGGGAATACATCTAGGCAATACTGTCACTGTTGCACATAGATGTGGATGTTAAGCCCCTAACTCTTCATTTTGAAAGGTACTTTTTCTACTTGTATTTTGAACACCTTGATCATTAGGCTGAAGTTCATTGATGTTGCAAACTTTAGATAGAATTCGGTAGAATCATATATTGACTCATTCAATCAAGGAATAATAATACAATGCCAATTTTGTACCACATATTCTTTTAGGGGGATTTAGCAATGAAACAAGCAAAGAAGAAAATTCTGCCCCTATGACACTTATATTCTAGTGGATTGACTGCTCTCAGATGTACATAAAATAAATAATTGCAATTATATTTATTTAACTAAGTCAATTTTATCCTTTTCAGATTTTTGACAAAATGTTCCTTTTTAAATTTTCATACTGTAAAGCAGTTGCAACTGAAGAAAAATTGCATTCATTTTTTGCAATTTATCTGGACTCTTCACCATTTTTAATGTTAACTGTAAGTGATTTTTGAAAGTTAAACTTTCAAACACAGATATTGAGTTTTTAATTGATGTTATCAACATCAACCATTTTTGTCTCAGCATCCATCATCTTGCTTTAAATAGGGCTCAGATTTTCCTCCTGGAATCCACCAGGGCCTTGACTTACCTGCATCAAGTATTCCTAGATCCTTGGATTGGCCATGAACCTCCAGACTTGGACCTAAGCTGCTCAATATAGTCATTCCCCAAGCCTCATTGATTAGTTTGGAGATGAACGTATATGTGCCTTAGATTGATCAGTGAGGATTGGTGGAGTTTACCTCCCTGATTTTGTTTGAGTGATAGGAAATCCAGCTGGATTTGAAACTGACGGGCTGTGAAACTAGAATTTCTGGTATTTATATAATGTGAGAATGAAGTCACTCAGGAAGGAAAGCAGAACTGAGCCAAGCCCAGAGACAGTGAAACTGAATCTGGCACCTTGCTTTATGCCTCTTGATTTAAACTAGACCCACCCATGGGCTTTTCCATTATATAACATTCAGAACAGAAAATTTTGTGTTGGTTGATTTGCAGACAGGTGTATAGCACTGGTAATTCCATTCCAGAAGTGGCAGAGCTAAGGTGATTGGATTTTCTAAAATGGTGAAGAGGCCTTTGTAAAATTGCAAATGAAGCCAGCATCTTTTTTTGAATTGCACATAGTTAAAAGAAAAATCAATATATATTAAACTTTAAAAACTATTTTGCATGTTTGTATTAAATGGATTTAGGCTCTAGGTTCATGTAACTAGAAACAATTCTTTTCACTTTTGTAAGTGTCCAGAGGAGCATTCTAAAGTCATGCAAATAGTGGGACGATGCTTTGTCATTTGGGAATGGTAAAGGGAATGGCTACCCACTCAAATATTCTTGCTGGAGAATTCCATGGACAGAGGAGCCTGGCAGGCTACAGTCCATGGGATTGCAAAGAGTTGGACACGACCGAACTACTAACACTTTCACTTTCATATATTCCAAAGATGTCCATGTCCTGATGCTCAGAACCTGTGAATATATATGACAAAAGAGACCTTGCAGGTGCGATTGAATTAATGATCTTATGATGGAGACGTTATCCTGGATTATCAGAGTGGGCCTGTTGCATTCACAGGGTAATCTTATACGAGGGAGGAAAAGAGGGTCAGCGTCAGAGATGTGGTGAAAGGAGAGAGATGTCAGAGTGATGCAGAACCATGAGACAAGGAATGTGGGAAACTTCTAGAAAGTGGCGAAGGCATAAAAACGGATTCTTTTCTATAGCCTCCAAAAGGAATACAGCCCTGCCTATCTGTTGAAGACTTCTGATCTCCAGAACAGTAAAATAATAAATCTGTGCTGTTTTAAGTCACTAGGTTTATGGTTAGTTTTCACAACAGCAGTAGGAGGCTAATACATGTTTTAAATACTGAATGTCAGTATTGTCTTCCAGTCAGAGTCACAACAAAAAGAAATCAAATCTTTCTAAAATGTGTACTGTGGAAATATCTTGTTCTGGTTTCTCCCTCTTGTAAATTATCAGTTCACCCTGATCTGGGCTAATGTAGACCTCTACCATTTTCCCATTCTTCACATCTCCATATTTCTGATCCAGCCTCCCCACTCTGGATTGCCAGTGTTATTTTCTTTCAAATCTACATCTCGTTCTGTAAGTCGTTTGCCTGAGCATTTTCATGGCCTCTGAGATATCTATGGAATAAAGTACAAGCAGGATAATGCCTTTAACAAAGCTCTCCACGATCTACTTCTTCATTATCTTTCCAAATATTCCCCTCATCACACTTTTATCTCTTCTCACACCCCATAGTCCAAACTGTCATCCCCAGTACATGGGAGACTATTTTCAAGTTTCTGTCTCTTTGCTTAAGCTTTTCCCACTGTCTGATATGCCTTCCTCCCTTCTCCTTTACCCCATTCCCGGTAAAAAAAAAATCTTTTTTACCCCTCATTTCCAGACTCAAATTGTTTTCAAGATTTTCACTCAGTGAAACTTTGTTATTCTTCTAATTAGAACTGATCATGTTTTTTAGCCTCCCATTTCAGCCTGTATATACTTTTGTTATAAAATACACACCATCACCCTGGCTTGTTCGCGCCTCTAGTTCCCATTTCTAGACCATGAGTGCCTAAGCAGCAGCTATGGTATTTTAATAGTCTGTGTTTCAAGCAACTAATAAATTATTTCAGAGGGTAGTGCCTAATAAAGATTTGATGAATTAATTAAATTAACCAGTGTTCATCAGAGCCCATATGATGACATTTGATTGAAAGTTGATATTTAAATTATTATTAGGTTAAGGTTTGTTTTCTGCAAAGCACCACCTAACATACCCCTGTAGAATTAAATTGAGCCATTTGAATTATGTGGTCTTCATAGGGACAGTGATCCTATTCTTTTCCAAGTTTTTTGATGAACACTATATGAAAATGATGGAGAAGGCAATGGCACCCCACTCCAGTACTCTTGCCTGGAAAATCCCATGGGCAGAGGAGCCTGGTAGGCTGCAGTCCATGGGGTCGCTAAGAGTCGGACACGACTGAGCAACTTCACTTTCACTTTCCACTTTCATGCATTGGAGAAGGAAATGGCAACCCACTCCAGTGTTCTTGCCTGGAGAATCCCAGGGACAGGGGAGCCCGGTGGGCTGCCGTCTATGGGGTCACACAGAGTCAGACACGACTGAAGTGACTTAGCAGCATATGAAAATGATGGGCTTCCCTGGTGGCTCAGAGGTTAAAGCCTCTGCCTGGAATGCAGGAGACCCGGGTTCTGTCCCTGGGTCAGGAAGATCCCCTGGAGAAGGAAATGGCACCCCAGTCCAGTACTCTTGCCTGGAGAATCCCATGGAGGGAGGAGCCTGGTAGGCTACAGTCCATGGGGTTGCAAAGAGTTGGACACGACTGAGCGACTTCACTTTCATATGAAAATGCAAATAAAATAATGTTCTCATGTCAAAATGATTTATACAGATCACTTTCTATTATTCCACTGAACTTAATGCAGAAGAAAATTTTGTTAGGCTATATAAGATGTATTATGGTGTTCCCAGAACCATGATGACTTTTATTGTTCCATGAAGGTCTCAAAAAGTACTCATGGAGTTAATTGTATACTGTTAGAAATCTGTCATTTTTACCACTTTTAATGATATTTTTAAAATGATCATGTGTAATTTGTGATTTAAAAAAATATATTTTTAGATGTCAAGGCAATAAGAGCTTTTTGTCAAGTGAGTCACTATGTAAACCTTTGCATTTGTCATTCATACAATTACAGACTATTTAACAGACTGGAAATATTACTTAGAGCTCTGTTCTTAAATAGGCATGATGGTAAATTTCTAATGTGTCTGTATTCTATTTTGGTTTCTGACAAAATAACTTAATGGCATGGACTCTTAATGTGACTTTATCCCTACCTTGCTGTATGATCTTGAGGGAAATTGTTTACCTGTGTTAGGTTTCCCTTTCTTTAACTCTAAAACTGAATACTGATATTGGTAATCTCAAAGGGTTGTTATGAATATCAAATGAAAATTCAGGTAAAGCACTTATCACAATGACTGACTCAAAGTAAATTCTTGATAAAGATTAGTGTAATTATCATTGTTAGCCCTGGCTTCCTATTGCTTTATTGTTTCTAATTTAATACTCTTCACTTAGGATACATTCTATGAATAATGCTGACTCCTTACTACTGTAAGTCATAAGGCATAATTAAACTATAAACCTTCTTCTCAGGGTGATTTACAATGTAACAGAGGGAGATATTACTACATCTATGACTAATTATAAGGAAGACTATGATTAATTGCTTGAGAAGGTAAAATGGGTGTGTAAGAAAGGAGAAACGACCTTCACCAGCTGGGCTCAGATATCAAGGTGGTGGCAACGAAAGGCTCTATTTTATTTTTAAAGTATTTTTAAGTATTTTAAAATGGGTCTTATTTTGACTATGGCGATAAAGAGGTATTCCAGGCAAGGAACAGGAAATGACTATTAAGATGGAGAATGGGGGGACTTAAAATAAATAGGTCTAGTTTTAGTCCAAATGGTCACCCTACTGTTAGTTTTAGCATTTTTGCCACCTGAGTCTCTTAAAAAAACCTCACTGTTAATAGGCTTTTTCTTATCAGACTGCAGTAAACTCTTAAAATTTATTTTCAAGTTGCTATGTGGAAATGTTTGTTTTCGTTCACAAAAATTTATGACACAAAATATAATGATGCTATAAAAATGAATGATTAGCATATCTGCTGTTTAAAAAACTAGGTACATGCAGCAGAGTTGAAAGGCCATAACAAAAATAGTGGAATGAAATAATTATACATGCGGCCTCAAATGGCTTCTTTGCAACCAAGTTGGACAGGATGCCAGGCCAGTATGATTGGTTTTGCAGAAATGAAATATTAGGATGCCAGAAAACAGTCTGACTCCATGCGTCTAATCTTTTAGTCAAGTCTGTGACAAAGGCTAGGGACTCTACAAAGTGGCCTCTATAAAAAGGGAAAAACAGAGAGAATGTAAGGAAGAGGAGGGGGAATGACAATGATATTTGTCATCCCCTTCCCTGTTCCCATTGTTGTGGTATTATGTTACCATGGTAACCTGAAAAAGAAACTCTGTCTTCAAACTGACACATTCTAATAAGGTTTAATATTATCTTTAATATATATTTGTCTTATGACTAATAAGTATAACAATAATAGTAGTTGTTGATCAATTGATGAATATATGACAGATACTATATTAGGTATTTGGATACATGATGTACACTGCTATGTAGATTTTTTTAAAATATTCATTTCGTAGGCAAGGAAGTTGAGACAACAAATAAATGACAGAATTTGAAGGTTATACTGGATGACAGAAAAGCATTGGCCACTATTCTACACTGTGGGGCCTAGCATGGTACTTGGCTTATATATTGAAGAGTGAATGAATATTGTATGAAAACATTTACTGATCTTTGCAACCCTCTCCTAAGAATTGTGACAGAGTCTGAGCAGACTGAGATTTGATCCTATTTACAGGCTAACGTGATGGCTTGCCATAGCTTTATGGTTACTGGCAGAAGACGTGGACTCCGGAGTCAGAGACTAAGGGCCTTTTTACTCATAGCGATAGCTTTTCGCCAAACCCCAGTTCCCTCATTGTGGCGTGATGAGCGCCCACTGACACCTGCTTGCACAGCGAGTTCCATTACGGGAGGTGAACGCTGTATTAAGAAAAAACAAATATTTTACACTGAACAGTAAGCACATGTCTGCCCATTGCTCTGCAGGGAGACACTGTTCTTATCTTTTGAGGATATTGACTATACCAATATCTTTAAAAAGATAGTCTAAGAAAAAGGACCTCTGTTCACAAGCTTTACAGAAATGTGAGGAACCCATGGAGAAGGTCTCTCAACACCTTTCATTTGCATAAATGTATTCTTAGGAACATAACATGGTCATCTATGCCCCTAATTTTCTGTCCTCATACATTTTTTTCCTATCTTTTAAAAATAAATATTCATTTATTTATTTGACTGTTCCAGGTCTTAGTGGCAGGATGCAGGATCTAGTTCCCTGACCAGGAATTGAACAAGAGCCCCCCTGCATTGAGAACAGAATCTTAGCCACTGGACCACCAGGGAAGTCACAGTCCTCATCCTTTTTGGCTGACATGCCAGTTTGCTTCCTTATGGGAAACTCTAGCTGCAGTACTGGCATACTGACATTGGCCAGCCTGAAACCGGGAGGAAACCCTATATTGTACTGCACACAAGGGACCATGGCCATTTCTGATGTGGTGGTCTAACCTGCCCTCTAGAGCCCTGCTCTCTGGTGTAGTGTAAAACCAATTAGGTAAGTTCCCATACACATTCCTGTCTTTGTACATAGGAAGTCAGTGCAAAGGAAGGGATGGATCCTCTAGCTTGGGTGGAAACTAGAGCAGTTTTTCCAGGAGCCTGCACTGCTTACTGCCTCCAGGCATGTGATTGGACTCATTCTTCTTCTATAGAATTCCCTCTATTTCTTTACAATAAACTTCCGTTCCTTTAAACCTTCTCTTAAAGTCTCCTCCTTTGTGACTCTGAGGAATTTGAATGGCAGGATAGCACTATATTTATCTTCCTAATTTTAAAAGCATTTAATTACTAATAATTACCGTCAATGTGTTTTTTTCCCCCCTAGTGCACATTAAAAACTTTGAATCCCATTTTCTATAATAATTTAAATCAATCTGGAGGGACAGAGAGTAGTTAATTATCTATAATTTCTCAAAATAGAAATGCTGAAATTATTGAATTGAAACAGAAATCTAGTGGAGAATAAAACTGAAAAAAAAAATAGAATTGTGTGACAAAGAGGGGTATAGCAAAATTTAAATTTCCTTAAAAGTTGAAAAAGCTGTTTATTACTATAATTGAGTTTAAAAATACTCTAGTTGAATCAGTATTCCATGGCATGTTTCCTAAAGCACTGTTTTTCCACTGAAACTTAAAGAATATTGCTTGTGAAGTATTATTACTGTAATGGGTTTAATATGCAATTGTGAGCCACAAGAAGGGAACAATTGGGAAATGTGTTGGTTTTTTTTCCTTTTAGCTCCTTTCAGGACCAGTTGAGTTTAGATAGTCCGTGTATTTCACTTGTCAAACAAGTCTACCTTCTTTCGAATTTCTGTACAAAACAACTTCTTTGACATGAAGACAAAGCAAAATAGACCATGTGTATATACATTTTCCAATGAGCAATCATGTAAAGGGCATGACTTTCTGCCTGTATGTTTGCATTTATTGAAGAGGATTAAATATATTTAGCTTCCTTGCTTATTTATATAACTAATTCTAGAGTACATTAGCTGTTAAGGTTATTATTTAATATTAGGTTGACCAAAAGTTTCATTCGAATTTTTCTGTAAAATCTTTCAACTTTTTGACCAACCCAATAGTTATAAGGATTAAATAAACAAGCACTTATATAATACAATCGTAACTCAACTTTACCTCCTACTTTTGTTTTAAGAGTATGGCGCTATTGTTCCTCAGTTTCTCCATGAAACGTAGTATACAGCTGGTAACCCTTTGGACCACCTTCAGAAGGCCAAAGACCCTCCTCTCAGTAATTCATGTGTCCAATAATAATCTAAAACTCTAAATGTATTTAAAGTACTGTCTTCCCGATTCCTGGGTTGGGAAGACCCCTGGAGAAGGAAATGGCAACCCACTCCAGCATTCTTGCCTGGAGAATCCCATGGACAGAGGAGCCTGGCAGGCTGTAGTCCATGGTGTCACAAAGAGTCAGACACGACTGAGCAACAAACACTTTCATACTTTCCTTCTCCATATCTCCTCCATTCCCTAGTGTGTCCCAGTTACAAGCTGGAAGGTGTGGATTGTTTTCTTATTTCTCTGCCATGCATTAAAAAAAAATTATTAGCCTATGGTTGATTTACAATGTTGTATTAGTTTCAGGTGTACAGTAAAGTGAATCAGTCATGCATACACATATGTTGTTGTTGTTCAGTCACCCAGCCATGTCTGACTCTTTATGACCCCATGAACTGCAGCACACCAGGCCTCCCTGTCCATTAGCAACTCCTGGAACTTGCTCAAACTCATGTCCATTGAGTCAGTGATAACATCCAACCATCTCATCCTCTGATGCCCTCTTCTCCTTCTGCCCTCAATCTTTCCCGGCATCAGGGACTTTTCCAATGAGTCATCTGTTCAGATGACTAAAATACTGGAGCTTCAGCTTCAACATCATTCCTTCCAATGAGTATTCAAGGTTGATTTCCCTTAAGATTGACTGGTTTCATCTTGTAGTCCAAGGTACCACAGTTCGAAGGCATCAGTTCTTTGATGTTCTGCCTTCTTTACGGTCCAGCTCTGACAACCATGTGTGACCACTGGGAAGACCATAGGCTTGACTATATGGCCCTTTGTCAGCAGAGTAATGTCTCTGCTTTTCAACACACTGTTTAGGTTTGTCATCGCTTTCCTGCCAAGAAGCAATCGTCTTCTGATTTCATGGCTGCAGTCACCATCTGCCCAAGAAGAGGAAATCTGTCACTCCTTCCACCTTTTCCCCTTCTATTTGCCATGCAGTAACAGGGCTGGATGTCATGATCTTAGTTGTTGTTTTTTTTTTTTAATATTTAGTTTAAGCCAGCTCTTTCACTCTCCTCCTTCACTCTCATCAAGAGGCTCTTTCTGCCATTACAGTGGTATCATCCACATATCTGAGGTTGTTGATGTTTCTCCCGCTGATCTTGATTCTAGCTTGTAACTCATCCAGCCTGGTGTTTCTCATGATGTGCTCAGCGTATAGGTTAAACAAACAGGGTGACAGCAAACAGCCCTATTAATCCTTTCTCCATCTTGAACCAATCAGTTTTTTCATACAGGGTTCTAACTGTTGCTTCTTGACCTGCATACAGGTTTCTCAGGAGACAGGTAAGATGGTCTGGTATTCCCATCTCCTTAAGAGCTTTCCACAGTTATGATCCACACAAAGGCTTTATAGCACAGTTAATGAAACAGAGGTAGATTTCTTTCTGGAATTTCCTTGCTTTCTCTTTGTATGCATATATCCACTCTTTTTTTGTTTTTAGATTATTTTCCTATATCAGCCATTAGGGGGTATTGAGTAGAGTTCCCTGGGCTGTACAGTAGATTCCTTTAGTTATTGCCATGTGCTTTTATATATTTTTCAATGTCTTGCCAACTTGGTTTTGGATTCCTCACAGTTAGCATGCAGGGAGGGAAAGGAGCTGAGTGGAGCAGTAGATGTTTACTTCTTGGGCATTGTGGTGATGGTCCACAGACTCCTTCAGAGAGCACTTACCTGCCCCTTTGTGCCACCTTGCACCTGTGGCTTCTATCCCTGGGCAAAGTAGCTCCCTTTTAGCTTATTCCAGTCTTCTCTCCAGCCTTATGGCATTCAGTAGGTCTCCTCAGATCTTCCTGCTGAGGTCTGTAGCCTTCCCAGAAATTTCTCTTGTTTAAGACCTAAGAGGAACCCACACCATTTCTTTATCACACACAGCCCACCTCTTTGCCATTCATGTTCCAATAAAATTTGGAATCAGCGCAAAGTCAGCTCTCTTTAACTTGACTGTGTATCGCCCTAGCTGACCAGTCTGCTCAGCTGTCAGTCAGTCAGTAGTGTATTCTTTTATTGTTTTCCCCCACCACTTGTAGAGTGAAGGTTTTCTCTTGATTCAGGATAAAGATGAAAATATTTCCAGCCACTCCACAGGGGGCAGGACTCCAAGGCATACAGATAAGTGGTTCCAAAATTTCTTTCTTCAACTTTTTATACCTTCACTCCCTCATATATGTGAGTAGTTAAGAGACATAGCAGATGAAATATGTTTTGTTCTTCAACTGAAACTTAAAATTTAAATCCTATTATATAATTCTTTAGGATTTATATATTATCTCTTAAAAGCACATACTTACTGAAACAAGGCATCTGAGTTTTATACCATGCATTTGGTGGACCAAAATTTCTTTCCAGTGAACTCATTTACTAGATGAAGTGATTTTCTAATGCATAAGCATTTACCTAAGACTTTGAATTCTTATTTACAAGTAACTAGTTGCTATCATTTCCTTTGTAATGTAGTATAAAGAACTAAAAGCTAGAAAACAAAAGATTGCAGTTGATCCTTGAATGACACAAGTTTGAAGTTATAATTTTTATCATAAGGAGAAATGATTAGAAAACTGTTTGTAAAGAAAGTTATCTAGACAAGATAAATAATACATTAAATACATGGAATATTAACAGCAATAACTATATAAATGTAAAATACTTAGCTTCAGAAATAGTCCTCATGCTAGTCAAAAACGATGATTATATTTGGTTGCATGGTCTATATTTATATGATAGCATCTGTGAAAGGTAGCATGCTGACAAACATTTCTCCTATTAAGCACAGCTATAAGGAAATTTGAGTGCCTGAAAAATAATTTTTTCGTTTTGTTTGTTTCTAGCTCACTTTGCTATAGCAATCCTTGCTACATGAATGTCATTGATAATCAGATTTTCCATTTCAAATTTTGTATGAGTTTTTTTTTCCAATTGTCAACAGTGTTAATATTGACAAGTAGAAACTTAAAGGTAAATTGAACTACTAAAATGCATTAGTATTTCCTACTAATTATTTGAATTGCTAGTGATTAAACTAAGTGTTGTTTTGTTTAACACAAACTCTCAGAACTCCCACACTGCCATCTTCTAAAACAAAACTTTCTGTTCTTTAATTTATAAAGCCATTTTCCTCAATAGAAAGTGTGACAGAAAATAGAGCATTAAATAACCATTTCATTTAAGATTTTAAAAGACAGCCTTGTAGGAAAAAAAAAATACAGGGAAACATACATGTATCAGAAATCTAGGAAAACTTGTTCCTTTATGGAAAGACAAGCCAATTAAAATATAGAATTCTTTTATAAAATACAGTGTATTAAAAGATAAGCATGGGCTGGAGGTATAGGACAAGGGATTTAGTTTGATATGGTAGAATAAAACAACCCATGTCTTGATTGTGGTGTGGTTTCATGAAGCTATGCATATAATAAATTTGTATAGAATTACATACACAAACACACGCACATATGAATCAATATATGTAAAAATTCGCAAAACCTGAATAAGGTCTATAGATTATCCTAATGTCAATTTTATCGATATTATCCTAGAATTATATCAGATGTTGCTATTGAGGAAATTGGGTGAAAAGTACAACGGACCTTTCCATATTATTTTACAAGTTCTTTTGAATTTGTAATTATTTAAAAATAAAAAGTTAAAAAGAATAACCTCTTGAATGTTTTAAAGTTTCCTGCACTTAAGCAAAGTCACAGTTTATTTCCCTTAATAGATCTGAGTGAGATTTGCTAAAATTAAATAATAACCTGAGATATTAGTTACAACTAATATCTAATACAACTAATATTATATTAGTATCAAATATACTAAAACTGATTGAAGGAGCATTTTTAAAAAAATCACTGAACCTGAATATTATGAATCAACTATGAAAGAGAAATATTACCATACACAAATAGGAAAAAGTTTATGATTATTTAAAAAATAAGTGCTTCATTTCTTCATGAACAATTTCATTTATATTTGTGTCATTGTTAGGAAAAATCTTTCTGTTTACAGACTCCAATTTAAAAAAAAGTCTTTAGCACAAAAGAACTTCTACAACTAATTAAAAGATCATCTTTATGTTTATTGGCTATCTAAAGCAAATAAGATTTTGAGATTCAAATTTATTCATTTACAAATATCTAATATGTACCTGACATGTGCCAGTCACTATTATAGATGTTGGTGGTATAGCATTTGGGGGGGAAAATCATGTTCTTAGGAGTTTTCTTTCTATTCTGGGGAGATGGGAATATAAATATATATATTTCAAACAAAATATTTAAAATAAAGATATTTGATCTATAAAATTTTCTTGAAAGGCATTACTATTTAATAAATATTGGTGAAGTAAAGTGAAGTGAAAGTCACTCAGTCATGTCTGACTCTTTGCAACCCCATGGACTTATACAGTCCATGGAATTCTCCAGGCCAGAAAACTGGAGTGGGTAACCTTTCCCTTCTCCAAGGGATCTTCCCAACCCAGGGATCAAACCCAGGTCTCCTGCATTGCAGGTGGATTCTTTACCAGCTGAGCCACAAGGGAAGCCCAAATATGGGTGAGGAATTACTTAATTATGAAATTATAGTAATAACACTTAATATTACTTCTTCAGGGACTTTCCAGTTGGTCCAGTGCTAAAGAATCTGCCTTCCAATGCAGGGAATTCTGGTTCAATCCCTGGTCGGGGAGCTAAGATCCAACATACTATGGGGAAACTAAGCTTGCATGCCATAATTAAGACCTTAGGCCACCAAAAAAAAAAAAAAATAGTAGTTCTTCAAAGTGAGTTTTACTTAATTGAGTTATTTAATTTACTTTCATTTTGTTAAATAAAATTGAAGAAAAAATTCATATTAGGTCAAGTCTGAAGGTTGCCTGAAAGTTCTTGATTTCTACTTAGAAATGTAGACATCGTCTTCAAGGCAAGTGTCTTATTGTAACCAAGGCTTGGTTTAGAAAAAAATGACCTAGAATTTTTTTTCCAGTTTTTTTATGTGTCTGTTTCTCTTTGGGGACCTATCTCAGGTTTTCTGGGGGGGGGGGGCGAAGAATTAGTATGTGTGACTTCATGCTGCTGCTGCTGCCAAGTCACTTCAGTCGTGTCCAACTGTGTGACCCCATAGACGGCAGCCCACCAGGTTCCCCCATCCCTGGGATTCTCCAGGCAAGAACACTGGAGTGGGTTGCCATTTCCTTCTCCAATGCGTGAAAGTGAAAAGTGAAAGTGAAGTCGCTCAGTCATGTCCGACTCTTTGAGACCCCATGGATGGCAGCCTACCAGGCTCCTCTGCCCATGGGATTTTCCAGGCAATAGTCCTGGAGTGGGGTACCATTGCCTTGCCCAACTCCAAACCCCGTTGTCAGCCCACATTATCATGAAAGTCAGGTCTGGTTTTGTTGAATGCATCACTACCCAGTGGTACAAATGGCCCACCAAAATCTTTGCACTCTCCACCTATGCCGATGCCTCCTCCCTTTTCAGCAACCATTCTTAGAAAGGTGCTGATCTTTGGAATATTTCCTGTAACCTGGCATATGAGTGACTTTCTAAGTTTTAAAATGGGCAATTTGGACCATCAGTAAATGCATGATATTACCGATTTTTGACTTTGTGCTTTCATAATTTTTAGAGAGATGTTCCCATGGAAATTCCTCAGTATGGATAGATGATTTTTCAATAACTAAAAAAAAGAAAGAAGAAAACCTGCTTCACGTGACACCATGTAAATCCTTTGGAATTTAGATGCAGGCTTAGGGCAAATAAGACAGTGTCTCAAATTCAGGTGCCCAGTGAATATTCATTTAGCTGTAGAAAAATAATAGTAAAGTTTTGACTTTTATAAGCTTGAGTTTCTACCCACTGTAATTACTCTGGGGATGGCATGAAGGATGACTGCTACAGCTGCTGCTAAGTCACTTCAGTCATGTCCGACTCTGTGCGACCCCATAGACGGCAGCCCACCAGGCTCCCCCGTCCCTGGGATTCTCCAGGCAAGAACACTGGAGTGGGTTGCCATTTCCTTCTCCAATGCATGAAAGTGAAAAGTGAAAGGGAAGTCCCTCAGTCGTGTCCGACTCTTCGAGACCCCATGGACTGCAGCCCACCAGGCTCCTCCGTCCATGGGACTTTCCAGGCAAGAGTACTGGAGTGGGGTGCCATGAAGGATGACTAGGAGAAGATAAAATTGGAGACAGAGACTGATAAAGAAGTCCTCAAATATTGCAGGTCAAAAACAGAGATGAATTACATTAAACGAAGTAGCTGGAGACAGATGCAACATTCTCAGTAGCTAGTTGGATGTAGCAAATGAGAAAGAGAGTTTAGAATAATTTGTAGGTTATTGGAATGGTTTATTAATTTCATTATAGAAGTAGGAGATTATTAGAAGTAGGAAAATTATGATAATAATGGGGAATAAAGGAGAAGGAACAAATATATTCACTTTGGGAAGTACTGAGTTTAAGATGCCTTAAGTACATGCAAGTAGAGAGGTTCAGGAGGAAGCCAAATGTAAGGATTTGGAGTTTAGGAGTTAAAGCTCAACTGTAGTTACAGATTTGGGAATAATCAAGAGTATTAGGGACTTTCCTGGTGGTCCAGTGGTTAAGACTTCATGTTTCCAAGGAAGGGAATTCGGGTTTGATTCCTGGACTGGAAACTAAGATCCCACATGCCTTGTGGCACACTCTACTCCCCAAAAGATGATGTATTAAATGGTTGAAACTTGAACATACAGAATACGTGCTAAGTCCTTTCACCCGTGTCCAACTCTGTGACACTATGGACTATAACCCGCAAAGCTTCTCTGTCCATGAGATTCTCCAGGCAAGAATACTGGAGTGGGTTGCCATTCCCTTCTTCAGCAGATCTTCCCAATCCAGGGATTGAACCCAGGTCTCCTGCACTGCAGGCAGGTTCTTTCCCACTAGCACCACCTGGGAAGCCCATAAAAGTACATAATACGATTTAAAAAAAAAAAAAAAAAAGGTTTGAGGACAGAAGCCCAGGGTCAGTAAATCCTGGGAGGGGCGTCCTGTGAAATATAAGAGGGTTCCAAGTAAGTGAAGCCAGAGATAGAAAAGACGTAATAAAAAAATAGGATAGAAGAAAGTGAAAAAAAGAAAGTGTCATAGCAAAATCCATAGGAAGAGCATTTCACAGACTACTGAATGGACAAGGGTAGGAGATGATCTGATAGCCCTTACCAGTCCACTGCTTTTTCCTCATGAAATGTTAATCAGGCAAATCAATTGAGCTATAAGAGTAACCTGACAGAAGTGGATATTTAACACATTTCTTGTGTATAAAGCAGCTTAGATGAGTAAAATTTGTAATGAGATACTATTTTGAGTGTTAATATTTTTTTTATGCTAAAGGATTTACTTATTTTAGAACTGAGACTTCACAGACACTGCATTTGTGTAGTTTATTGTATCAAAGAGTGTAAACCAGGAATTTTAAAAGTTAAAAAAGATTTTTTGATCTGTATTCATTAGAGGTCAAATTATTATTATTATTATTATTTTTAGAGGTCAAATTATTATATCAAGAAGATTTTGCTATGTACATTAAACCGAAGTACATTATAGGAATACTGTTTTCATTTTAGTCTCCCTAGAAGTAAATAATGATGTCCAAAAGATGACAGTTTATTTATCTGAGATAAAAATAGTCTTGATGGAATGCTGGCATTTCTAAAACACAGTCATGATCATGCTTCTACTCTTTTCTTTTGGCTCTTGTGGTACAATATTTTGGTGTGTGACTTGGATAAAGATAGAAGGCTTGTTTATTAAATTTATGGATTATGCAAAGCAAACTAGCAGAATGAAGATTTATAAAATACCCTCAGACTAAAAGAAAGTGCCAGTGTAACAAGCTGAAAATTAATAAGGATACACAGAGTTCTCCACGCAGGCCACAGTAATGAGCTGCACAAATGAAGAATAAAGAAGATACAGCTGGATTCGGCAAACAAGACTTTAGGGAGTTTATGCACCAGTAAGCTCAGTGTAAGTTGACACTTTGATGTGACTGTTAAGAAGGCAATGACAATTGTTGGTCACCTTAACATAAATATATTACCTGGGTCAGTATTTTCAAAGTGTGGCCAATGGCATCAGAGTGACCTAGAAGTGTACATTCCAGGACCCAACACGCTGTTCATGGAAACTGTTCACGGAAACGTAACCTCTAAGGTTGGGGCCCAGAAATCTGCATTAAAAAAACCTTCCTAGGCAGTTCTTATGTAAATTAAATTTTATCCATTGAAATAGACTGAGGGCAATTATGATACTATTCTGTTTTCTACTGTTTTATCATTCCAAGATAATTGTATTCTATTCTTGTTCTTATACTTTAAGAGAAATGTGAAATGTACCCTGCATTCAGGAAAAAAGCAACTATTAGGAAAAGAGGGAGCTAAATCATGTCTAAGAGTAACGTATGGAGAGAACATCTTTGCTTATACAAGAGAAGGCTCCCAGGGGCCTTCATGAATTTGTTACATAATTGAACAATATGTGAATTAGAGTTATTTATTTGGCTGTTATTCATGAATATGCAATAAATATCCATTAGCAGTTAACAAATTGTTGTGAAGATCAAATAGAAACATGGCAAAATGTTTGTTATATAGTAATATAAAAATTAAGGTATAAAAGTATACAAATACTTTTATTACTAATGTCAAAAACCAAGATGCCTATTAAAGAATAACAGAAAATGCACCACAGTGATGAGTGATTTTGTTTGATAAATGTTGTTATAACCACCTTTATTTTTGCAAAATATTCTCTTTTTGTGAATATTCTCTCATATAGTTAAATTACTTTTCAGCATTAATTTTAAAAAACACGGAAATTACCCATTACATCAAAGAATAAACTATACTCTAGATGATGAAAAATATTATGATCTTTCCTAAAATAGGCAGATGCAACAAATGATCATATGAAAGGAGTTGGAAGTGCGTTCAGCCTAGACTTAGGAAAATTATTTCTGGATCTCAACAGACTGTCATAAAATTCAATTGCTAAATCATATGTTCCAAGTTTTACTTTTAAAATATTGCTGAAGCAAGTGCGATTGATACTTTTTCACTCCATTTCCTTTCATTAAGCATCTACTGCTTGCTCAGGACATGCATATAGCTTCTTGCTGTATTAATCTAAGTTTCTAAGCCTATGCATTAAAGAAATAACATTCTAAGTTTTAAGTTGAAGGTTTAGAATATAGAATTGAGAGTAAAATGCTTATTTAAAAGAAACCAAACTCTAACAATTGAAGAAGCAACTCTGTATTATAATAAAGAAAACATTCCCTGAAAATTGTACTGCTTTACATTGCCCAGATTTTATCATTGCCATTGTGCTCCTGGGCAGAGCCATTCAAAGGCTCATTTTGGCTAAAACTATCCACTTGAGGGTGGGGGTGGTTCCTCTACTCTGGCCTAACCCCAGCTCGATTGCATTTGGTATCTCATACTCCGACTAGGGGCTTAGCATTTTCCAGTCAGAAAAAAAACGATGCAGCAATAAATTTCAACTCTATGGAATGATCAGTCTTCCTAATAATACATTATTTGGCATCTTTGAATATATGACTTGCAAATGGTTCATCTGAAATTTTAACAGGTTATTTTTCTCAATTCAAAATCATATTGAAAAGTAAAGAGAAAACTGCCACAGTTGAACATTTGTGGGTTCACCAGTGAAGCACTACTTTTTTCCCAATAAAATAATGTTTTACCGTAAATTTGTGTGTGTTAACAGTGATACTTTATAGTGCATCTGAGCAAGATATAATATCTAAAGCTATGATAATTACTTATTCTACTGTAAAAGCAAGTAAGCTCTTATTAATACTTATATATTCATACTATTAAGCTCATATTAATATTACTATGTAATATGAGAGTTTGTGCTGGATGTATCATATACTGCATGTAGATTTTTCACTCTTTATTTTGCCTAGTTTACAATGTATGGTATTTGATTAGGAGGAGAATGCAAAACAAGGAAAAATAAAAATAAATCTCTTTCCATTTGATAGTTTCCATTTGTAGAATCTATAATTCAGTCTTAAATCCTGTTTCATTTCACAGTATGAATCTTCTGATATTTATAAGCCTTATACTTTATCAAGTACTTTGCAAATATAATTAACCATATCTTCAACTTAATACAGTTTTCATTAAATTTTTATTTATTTATTTGTTTTATATTTTCCATTGACCTTTCTCAGAATTGAATTTTTTAATTTCTAAAATGAAATATATTTTGGTAACTGTCTTTTTCACTATAGCTGGTTCTGTACATGTTGGAGAATTTTGACAATTTTTATAGTTGTTGTAACACTTCTGTAAAAATATAACAAGTCTGTAATTTATCTTAAGACAATTTATGTTATCCATCTTTAAGAACTGATATTCTTTATCCCCAGGCAAGATTGATTGGGGGAAGGGACAGTTAAGGAGTTTGGGATGGACGTGTACACACTGCTATGTTTAAAATGGATACCAACAAAGACCTACTGTATGACACAGGGAACTCTGCTCAGTGTTATGTTGCAGCCTGGATGGGAAGGGAGTGGGGGGGAGAATGGACAGGTATATGTATGGCTGAGTTGCTTTGCTGTGCCCCTGAAACTATCACAACATTGTTAATTGGCTTACTCAAATATAAAATAAAAGGTTTAAAAAAATGTAATATAAATAATCCCTCCCAGAAAGACCTCCATTTCAGTAACACAATTTAGAAAACAATTGTGCGTATGCAAATATCATGGCACCATTGTCAAACTAGCACTTTTATTTTTCTTTCTTTATTGGACATATTTATAGGCAGTTCAACTTGCAGCAAACTATTTTCACTTTAGTTACAATTTCTTTTTCATTAATTTTTATAGTTTTCTATGATACAGTGTGATTATTAAAATTCCCCTCTTCCTGCAAAAGACAACTTTGCATGGGGCACTTGTTAAAAACAGCAAAACAGTAAACTTCCTCTAACGCAGTAGGAGAGAACAACTTCAGTATAAGGTGGAGTTCCTTTATATTAAATGGAAGAAAGTAGGGGAAACCACTAGACCATAAAGTTCCAGTTCAGTACAGTTCAGTCTCTCAGTCGTGTCCGACTCTTTGTGACCCCACGGACTGCAGCACGCAGGACTCCCTGTCCATCACCAACTCCTGGAGGTTACTCAAACTCATGTCCGTTGAGTCGGTAATGCCTTCCAACCATCTCATCCTCTGTCGTTCCCTTCTCTTCCTGACTTCAATCTTTCCTGACATCAGGGTCTTTTCAAATGAGTCAGTTCTTTGCATCAGGTGGCCAAAGTATTGAAGTTTCAGCTTCAGCATCAGTCCTTCCAATGAGTATTCAGGACTGATTTCCTTTAGGATGGACTGGTTGGATCTCCTTGCAGTCCAAGGAACTCTCAAGAGTCTTCTCCAACACCAAAGTTCAAAAGCATCAATTGTTATGACCTAAATCAAATCCCTTATGATTATACAGTGGAAGTGACGAATAGATTTAAGGGATTAGATCTGATAGAGTGCCTGAAGAACTATGGACAAGGTTCATAACATTGTACAGGAGGCAGGGATCAAGATCATCTCCAAGGAAAAGAAATGAAAAATGGCAAAATGGTTGTCTGAGGAGGCCTTACAAATAGCTGTGAATAGAAGACAAGCAAAAGGCAAAAGAGAAAAGGAAAGATATACCCATTTGAATGCAGAGTTCCAAAGAATAGCAAGGAAGAAAAAGAAAGCCTTCCTTAGTGATCAATGCAAAGAGGAAAACAACAGAATGGGAAAGACTAGAGATGTCTTCAAGAAAACTAGAGATACCAAGGGAACATTTCATGCAAAGATGGGCACAATAAAGGACAGAAATGGCATGGACCTAACAGAAGCAGAAGATATTAAGAAGAGGTGGCAAGAATACACAGAAGAACTATAAAAAAAAAGATCTTCATGACTCAGATAATCACGATGGTATGATCACTCACCTAAAGCCAGACATGCTGGAGTCTGAAATCAAGTGGACCTTAGGAAGCATCACTACAAACAAAGCTCATGGAGATGATGGAATTCCAGTTGAACTATTTCAAATCCTAAAAGATGATGCTGTGAAAGTGCTGCACTCAATGTGCCAGCAAATTTGAAAAACTCAGCAGTGGCCACAGGACTGGAAAAGGTCAGTTTTCATTCCAATCCCAAAGAAAGGCAATTTCAAAGAATGCTCAAACTACTGCACAATTGCACTCATCTCACATGCTAGTAAAGTCATGCTCAAAATTCTCCAAGACAGGCTTCAACAGGATGTGAACTGTGAACTTCCAGATGTTCAAGCTGGATTTAGAAAAGGCAGAGGAACCAGATATCAAGTTGCCAACATCTGTTGGATCATTTAAAAAGCAAGCGAGTTCGAGAAAAACATCTACTTCTGCTTTATTGACAACGTCAAAGCCTTTGACTTTGTGGACCACCACAAACTGGAAAATTCTTAAAGAGATGGAATACCAGACCACCTGACCTGCCTTTTGAGAAATCTATATGCAGTTCAAGAAGCAATAGTTAGAACTGGACATGGAATAATGGACTGGTTCCAAATAGGGAAAGGAGTACATCAAGGCTGTATATTGTCACCCTGCTTTTTTAACTTATATGCAGAGTACATCATGAGAAATGCTGGGCTGGATGAAGCACAAGCTGGGATCAAGATTTCTGGGAGAAATATCAATAACCTCAGATATGCAGATAACACCACCCTTATGGCAGAAAACGAAGAAGAACTAAAGAACCTCTTGATGAAAGTGTAAGAGGAGGGTGAAAAAGCTGGCTTAATACTCAATATTCAGAAAACTAAGATCATGGCATCTGGTCCCATCACTTCATGGCAAATAGATGGGGAAACAATGGATACAGTGACAGACAATTTTCTTGGGCTTCACAACAACTGCAGATGATTTTGTGACTGCAGCCATGAAATTAAAAGGAGCTTGCTCCTTGGAATAAAAGCTATGATAAACCTAGACATCATATTAAAAAGCAGAAATGTTATTTTGCTGACAAAGGTCCATCTAATCAAAGCTATGATTTTTCCATTCGTCATGTGTGGATGTGAGAGTTGGACCATAAAGAAAGCTGAGTGCCAAAGAATTGATGCTTTTGAACTGTGGTATTGGAGAAGACTCTTGAGAGTCCCTTGGACTGCAAGGAGATCCAACTAGTCCATCCTAAAGAAATCAGTCCTGAATATTCATTGGAAGGACTGATGCTCCTTCCAATATTGTATTGTATTGCTCCTTTCAGTATTGTTCAAGCTCCAATACTTTGGCAACCTGATTCAAAGAACTGACTCACTGGAAAAGACCCTGATGCTGGGAAAGATTGAAGGCAGGAGGAGAAGGGGACAACAGAGGAAGAGATGGTTGGATGACATCACCAACTCGATAGACATGAGTTTGAGCAAGCTCCGGGATTTGGTAATGGAGAGGGAAGCCTGGTGTGCTGCAGTCCATGGGGTCACAAAGAGTTGGGCACGACTGAGCAACTGAACTGAACTGAATTGGGTTGGCCAAAAAGTTTGTTTGGCTTTTTCTATAACATCTTGCAAAAAACCCCAAACAAACTTTTTGGCCAACCCAATAGAAGTCACATCTCAAAGAGACAGGTAAAGGATTTACAACTGAAAGTTTTCTAAAGTAAGCACTCTAAGAGAAGGGAGGCTGGATACCTATAATCAAGTTTTGATTGGAGCAAACAGTATTTTCTTTTGGCAGTGTTGATTTTTCTAGGGAGGAATTTAAGGGAATGGTGATATCATCTTTGGGATTTGGCCTTGACCTGTTAGAAGTTATGCTAAACCTTGTTTGACACTCTTAAAGTGGAGGGTAGATAAAATCATCTGTGCTGAAACTTGCAGTTTTTATAGGCTAACGTTGAGGGCTAATTGAGAGGATTACTCAGAGGAATTTGACTCAAGTTCAGTCCAGTGGAGAGTCTAACCCTTCCCCTGATCTGGGGAAAATCGTCCACAGGTATTGGCTTATACTTGTGAACATAACTTTAGTAAATGCTTTAGTTTCTGATACTTACAGTTGCAATTCAAACATCTGAATTGAAGGGATAAGAATTTAGACCAGAATATTTGATTTTATTTTGTGAGATTCTCCCCAAATGTATGCAGTTACAATGCAAGTCCAGTCATAAACATTGATGTTACTTACAGCATTCTCAACTTCATTCTTCATGATAGATGCAATGGATTCTGTCTTTAGACTGTGTGGTCTTGAAAACTGACTCTGTCTCTTACCAGGTGTATGTCTTGTGAAGTTAAGTAAGCTGTCTAAATTTAATCTTCCTCACCAGTTTGATTCTTGGGTGGAATGGCTACCCACTCCAGTATTCTTGGGCTTCCCTTGTGGCTCAGCTGGTAAAGAATCCGCCTGCAATGAGGGGAAACCTGGGTTAGATCCCTGGATTGGGAAGATCCCCTGGAGAAGGGAAAGGCTACCCACTCCAGCATTCTGGCCTGGAGAATTCCATGGACTGTATGGTCCATGGGTAGCAAAGAGTTGGAAAGAACTGAGCGACTTTCACTTTCACTTTTCATCTATCCAAAGGATGCTATAATAAATAATTGCTATTGCATAAGATTACTGTCGGAGAAGACAATGGCAACCCACTCCAGTACTCTTGCCTGGAAACTCCTATGGATGGAGGAGCCTGGTGGGCTTCAGTCCATGGGGTTGCGAAGGGTCAGACATGACTGAGCGACTTCACTTTCACTTTTCACTTTCATGCATTGGAGAAGGAAATGCAACCCACTCCAGTGTTCTTGCCTGGAGAATCCCAGGGATGGGGGAACCTGGTGGGCTGCCGTCTATGGGGTCGCACAGAGTCGGACATGACTGAAGCGACTTAGCAGCAGCAGCAGCAGCAGCAAGATTACTGTGAAGATTGGATGAAACAAGAGCTTGGCACTATACCTGGCAGGGAAGAAGGACTCAATAAATATTAATGTCTATAATGGATTAGATATCATTAGTGTCAAATAAGTACAAGTGGAGATAGAAGTTACCTGATCCATACATATCATTAGTTTTGAAAAATGGTGGCAATAAAAGGTTTCAAATTTTTATTTTCATTTTTCTCTCGTTTGCTCTGTATACTTGCTATTGTTAGCTCATTTTCCTTTCTATGTTATTTCCTCGATGCAAAGGAGATTTGAAAATGTGTAATATTTAAAAGTAAGACATTCATCAGTTAAATATGAATTCGTTTGTTTTCAACAACAGGTGAAAATCTTTTTCATTCTGATTTCTATCATGAGAGGCTTGAAAAAAACATATGTTTAGAGACATTTGCTATGATTGATAATTCTACCTAATATCCTCCCAAGACCTCTCTGAACTTCCAGGGTTATATTTATTTTTTTTTTGCTAACAAGAACCATGCCAAGAAATGCAGTTTAATCACCTGAGAGAGTAGACCTTTGAAAATGTATTACCTACATATGGACTGACTTTTATTTTAAATTATGATTGAACAGAGTTTAAGAAAACAAATACATTTGGCAGTGTTAATCTTGGGCTCAGAGCAGCTGCGTTGCATATAGTTCCAAACTCTTTGTCAAGTGCTGTTAGATTTGTGTTTAGTACCCAACTATAATGATTTTATTCCATTTTTAGATAAATAATGTTGATAGTAACTGTGTTTCCTGTGAGTAAAATATATTTGGACGTAATTTTACATGGATTACCTTCTTGTGACAAAAGTCTTATGAAATAACTAGAAAATATTTTCTCCCTGAAGGAAAAAAATAATATGTACATAAACCTTTATGCTTGTTTTATTACCAAACAAATGGATCACTTCCTTCAAGGATACAAATATATGGCTAAAAAGATGAAATATATATATATATATATATATATATATGAAAATTGAAAGGAATAATATATAGAAAAATAAGATTAAGTAGTGGTGAATTATATACAAAGTAGAAGCTGTAAGATCCTGTAAACTTTATTCTAGTTGGCCAATATGCGTTTAACCTAATAGACACATAACTTTTATAGATGGATCAAAAACTATCTTTTATAAAATTTTTCCCCCAAATTGAGATATCATCTAAACTTGGAAAATTCCTTGTGTTCCCTACATGTCATCCAGTGGGCTGGAGATGTATTTTTATGTAGTTTTGCTTGTTTTAGTTTTTGAAAAAAGGAATGGTACTGTATGGCTAAATTTCAAAATTTTGTTCTGAAAGTAGAAGTTTTAATGTATTCTACATTTTCTAAAATTCAAGAAACAAGAGGTGGTATAAACTATTTCCTGGAATAAATTTAGAATTATAGAGATTGTTCTCAAGTCGCCCAAAATAAGACAAAATTAAATGTAACTGATTGAGTTTGAAGGGTCTGCAAAAAGAAGAAATTCACTTTTCATTTTGCCAAATCCTGGTTCATGAAGATAGAATAAATGTGTCCTTCAGGGTCTAAACTCTTTGAAAACTCTGCTCTTATTCAAAAATCTAAAATTTCACTGTGTTTGTCTGCTTTCTAACTCAAATTAGAAAGAACAATGATATATTTTTTTAATTTTCTTGAACTGTATAGAGTTCCATTACATTTGGCTACTGCTTTGTTGAAAAATGCTCCTTAATGTTTCAGTGGATAAATATGTTATCCTAATAGCTTTCCTTCTTGTGATTTCTAGTCTGGTTTCTCAGGAGAACCTTTCTACCCATACTGACCTAACATAGAATATCTTGGCAGAATAGGTGTACTTACCTAAGAAAGTATGCTTTAATCATGTTTATCTCTATTTTACCACTTTGGTTTCAATCTAGTTACCTTACATAGATTGAAAAAACATGGATATATGAAGGCAACAGTTTGTACAAGAAAGAATAGTGAACTACTAGCAATAGTTCAGTTCAGTTCAGTTGCTCAGTCGTGTCTGACTCTTCGCAATCCCATGAACTGCAGCACACCAGGCGTCCCTGTCCATTACCAACACCCGGAGTCTACCCAAACCATGTCCATCGAGTTGGTGATGCCACACAACATTCTCATCCTCTGTCGTCCCCTTCTCCTCCTGCCCTCAATCTTTCCCAGCATCAGAGTCTTTTCAAATGAGTCAGCTCTTCGCATCAGGTGGCCAAAGTATTGGAGATTCAGCTTCAACATCAGTCCTTCCAATGAATACCCAGGCCTGATCTCCTTTAGAATGGACTGGTTGGATCTCCTTGCAGTCCAAGGGACTCTCAAGAGTCTTCTCCAACACCACAGTTCAAAAGCATCAGTTCTTCGGTGCTCAGCTTTCTTTATAGTCCAACTCTCACATCCATACATAACCACTGGAAAAACCATAGCCTTGACTAGACAGACCTTTGTTGGCAAAGTAATGTCTCTGCTTTTTAATATGCTGTCTAGGTTGGTCATAACTTTCCTTCCAGGAGTAAGCATCTTTTAATTTCATGGCTGCAATCACCATCTGCAGTGATTTTGGAGCCCAGAAAAATAAAGTCAGCCACTGTTTCCACTGTTTCCCCATCTATTTCCCATGAAGTGATGGGACCAGGTGCCATAATCTTGGTTTTCTGAGTGTTGAGCTTTAAGCCAACTTTGTCACTCTCTCCTTTCAGTTTCATCAAACAGCTCTTTAGTTCTTCTTCACTTTCTTCCATAAGGATGGTGTCATCTGCATATCTGAGATTATTGATATTTCTCCAGGCAATCTTGATCCCAGCTTGTGCTTCATCCAGGCCAGCCTTTCTTATGATATACTCTACATATAAGTTAAATGAGCTGAGTGACAATATACAGCCTTGACGTACTCCTTTTCCTATTTGGAACCAGTCTGTTGTTCCATGCCCAGTTCTAACTGTTGCTTCCTGACCTGCATACAGATTTCTCAGGAGGCAGGTCAGGTGGTCTGCTATTCCATCTCTTGAAGAATTTTCCACAGTTTCTTGTGTTCCACACAGTCAAAGGCTTTGGCATAGACAATAAAGCAGAAATAGATGTTTTTCTGGAACTCTATTGCTTTTTCCATGATCCAGCGGATGTTGGCAATTTGATCTCTGGTTCCTCTGCCTTTTCTAAAACCAGCTTGAACATCTGGAAGTTCATGGTTCATGTATTGCTGAAGCCTGGCTTGGAAAATTTTAAGTATTACATTACTAGCGTGTGAGATGAGTGCAATTGTGGGGTAGTTTGAGCACTCTTTGTCATTGCCCTTCTTTGGGATTGGAATGAAAACTGACCTTTTCCAGTCCTGTTGCCACTGCTTAGATTTCCAAATTTGCTGGCA
Organism: Bubalus bubalis; assembly: GCF_019923935.1. NCBI lineage: Eukaryota > Metazoa > Chordata > Mammalia > Artiodactyla > Bovidae > Bubalus > Bubalus bubalis. Next base: position 28,130,450 of record NC_059181.1, read on the forward strand.
TATTGAGTTCAGTACTTTCACAGCATCATCTTTCAGGATTTGAAATAGCTCAACTGGAATTCCATCACCTCCACTAGCTTTCTTCGTAGTGATGCTTCCTAAGGCCCATTTGACTTCATATTCCAGGATGTCTGGCTCTAGGTGAGTGATCACACCATCGTGATTATCTGGGTCGTGAAGATCTTTTTTTGTATAATTCTTCTGTATATTCTTGCCACCTCTTAATATCTTCTGCTTCTGTTAGGTCACTACCATTTATGTCCTTTATTCAGCCCATCTTTGCATGAAATGTTCCCTTGGTGTCTCTAATTTTCTTGAAGACATCTCTAGTCTTTCCCATTCTGTTATTTTCCTCTATTTCTTTGCATTGATCGCCAAGGAAGTCTTTCTTATCTTTCCTTGCTATTCTTTGGAACTCTGCATTCAAATGGGTATATCTTTCCTTTTCCCCTTTGCTTTTCACTTCTCTTCTTTTCACAGCTGTTTGTATGGACTCTTCAAATAGCCATTTTGCTTTTTGCATTTCCTTTCCTTGGGGATGGTCTTGATTCCTGTCTGCTGTACAATATCACAAACCTCCATCCATAGTTCATCAGGCACTCTGTCTCTCAGATCTAGTCCCTTAAATCTATTTCTCACTTCCATTGTATATTCATAAGGGATTTGATTTAGGTCATACCTGAATGGTCTGGTGTTTTCTCCTCTGTCTTCAATTTACGTCTGAATTTGGCAATAATGAGTTCATGATCTGATCCACAGTCAGCTCCCGGTCTTGTTTTTGCTGACTGTATAGAGCTTCTCCATCTTTGGCTGCAAAGAATATAATCAATCTGATTTTGGTGTTGACCAGGTGGTGATGTCCATGTGCAGTGTCTTCTCTTGTGTTATTCGAAGAAGGTGTTTGCTGTGACCAGTGCATTCTCTTGGCAGAACTCTATTAGCCTTTGCCCAGCTTCAATCTGTACTCTAAGGCCAAATTTGCCTGTTACTCCAGGTGTTTCTTGACTTCCTACTTTTGCATTCCAGTCCCCTATGATGAAAAGGACATCTTTTTGGGGTGTTAGTTCTAGAAGGTCTTGTAGGTCTTCATAGAACTGTTCAACCTCAGCTTCTTCAGCGTTACTGGTCGGGGCATAGACTTGGATTACTGTGATATTGAATGGTTTGCCTTGGAAACGAACAGAGATCATTCTGTCGTTTTTGAGATTGCATCCAAGTACTGCATTTTGGACTCTTTTGTTGCCTATGATGGCTACTCCATTTCTTCTAAGGGATTCCTGCCCACAGTAGTAGATATAATGGTCATCTGAGTTAAATTCACCCATTCCAGTCCATCTTAGTTCTCTGATTCCTAGAATGTCGATATTCACTCTTGTCATCTCCTGTTTGACCACTTGCAATTTGCCTTGATTCATGGACCTAACATTCCAGGTTCCTATGCAATATTGCTCTTTACAGCATCGGACCTTGTTTCTATCACCGGTCACATCCACAACTGGGTGTTGTTTTTGTTTAGGCTCCATCCCTTCCTTCTTTCTGGAGTTATTTCTCCACTGATCTCCAGTAGGATATTGGGTATCTACTGACCTGGGGAGTTCATCTTTCAGTGTTCTATCTTTTTGCCTTTTCATACTGTTCATGGGGTTCTCAAGGCAAGAATACTGCAGTGGTTTGTCATTCCCTTCTCCAGTGGACTACACAGAATGTGGTTACTAGCATATTGTTACAAATGAGGGGAGATGTTAATATTAAAACAAAACTTCTGATTAACACATGAGCAATGTAATTCAAAAAACAGTTAAAACAACTTAAGAATATGAAACTTGATCTAGCTGGCTATTTTCAACTGATTTGAAATCACATTTGTTGGGATGCAGGAGAGACATTTGTCTGCCTTTCTGTGGAAATACTCTTAACAGTCATATTGGCTTATATCTGGTGCAAAAGAAATATATATCTAATATAAGCAATGGTATATGTTATGCAAGACTAGACAGGATATGAACAGAATCATGAAAACAAGATTCATGTTAGAAATCTTGTGCCTTGATTCTGGTTTGTCAGTGGTAGAAGAAACACAGTAAGCAGGCTAATGGAGAGGTCCCCAAATCTCTCATGAAATAGCATCTCTCTGAATTTGTGATGAGAATTCAAACAGACTCAGTCAGTATCAGCCACCTTTAACCTCAAAACCCAAAACGGATTGATGACAAGGAACAGAGCCTTAGGAAAGAGTACTGAGCACAAAGAGCAAGAATCTATTGACTTGCAGTCATGTTTAGGTAGTTGGAGATTTTTAAATCTTGGCTAATCTTTCTCCATTAGTACTTCCCAGAGTAGAGGAGGAGTACATCACAAGGCCCAAGCAGGTGGAGTATAAGAGGTGGAGTGAAGTGTTACAGTGGGCACATCACCTTAGACATCCAGACGTTTTCTGGCTTACTTCCTGCTTTAAGACAAAGAAGCTATCATCATCCCTATTTTTACAATGAAAAACATTGAGGTGCAGAAGTGGTAAATAATTTAAGAAGGTTTTATATATAGGGAAAAAATAAATGAAACTGCTAGTAGATCTTGATTCTCTTATCTTTTAATCAAGAATCTTTCACAGACACCATGCTGATAGCACTGTCTAAATGTATGTTTTTTGATGCTTTTGCCATTGGTTTGATGCAAGGGATTATGTGGGCAGAGGTAACCATAATATCCATGATGCCATATCTGTATTAGTCTTGTCAGCGTCTTTAAGTGTGGGTGTACATATGCGTTCCCTATTATCTCCATACCCATATTTCATTTTCTCTTTTATATCGAGTACAATTATTGTGTTTAAGGTGTATCTTTTTATTTGAATGGTGTCCTCTCAAAATGTGAATTGTTTTCTGTTTGAGAATTATCATTTCTGTAAAATACATGCTGTTAATATTTCATTGTTTATCCTTTTTCATAAGCTCTATTATGTGTTAGAATCGTTCATAGTGATGGGTAGTTAGGGTAGAAGCCTATCTTCTAGAGTTAGGTTGTGTACTTACTAAAGACCTTACAAGAATTAGGAGCAGCTAATTTCCCAGCTCTCCAGTATCCTTGCCAGGGAACCCTTTGGCTAGATGTTCCTGTACGGGCACAAGTTACACATCTGTGCACATTTGCAGTGAGGGCCGTGATTTTGTATCCAGAACGTTTTACCTTTCTCTTTCATGTTGATGAATATCCTGTTTACTTCCAACTCACACCATTACGAATAACACTGTACTGAATAACCTGGCATATATGTCTTATGGACCTGTGTGAAAATTTCCCTGGGATAAATGCCAATTGTAGAATAGCTGTGTCAAAGGGTATGTATATACTTAATTTGACTAAGTAATAACAGATGGCTAGGCAGATTGCTGCTACCATTTACACTACCACCAGCAGAGCACCAAAGCTCCTATGTCACCATATCCATGTGATTTCTCTTAAATTTTATGCATTCTTGCCTTGTCTCTGCAGTAATGCTGGAGGAAGAAACTATGTCTCATACTTTTAAAATGGCCCAGATTACAAGTGCTAGGAATTATTTAACTCTAGTGATTATACTTTAATCCTGCAGGGAAAAATCAATCACCATTCAAGCTGATTCCAATCGATCAGATGTCTTTTTAGGTACACTTGGTGTTTAGTTCATGTTTTTAGAGTTAAGCAGTGTTCTGCATCAGACCTAAATTAAGCTTGTTATAGCTTGATTTGATTTTATCTCTGGTTTGTTTCTTTATTCCTTCCAACTAAACATAATGATTTAATTTTACCCATTATTTGGTTTTGCAACTAAGATACAACAAAAATGGTGAAAATAAATATGTTGTTTCTAAATCTGTTCCGTATGAATGCCATGGATCATGAGGATTTATTGTTGCAGTCTGGGAAGTTACTATAATAGAAATGGTGAGGCTCTTCTTAAAATATTTGTTGCCCCTCTAAGCTCAGAGGTCTGGCTTTTATGGCAAAGAGATACTGTCATTGATCTGATAATGTTTTAGATATTTCCTAATGAAGAGATGATTCAAATGTGTATCATTTAAATGTGCTTTTAGACATTTTGTTCTGTCAATTGAATTTATTGTTCCTAATAAAATAAATGATGATTATCTGACTTCAGACAGATGCAGAAAGTACTTATTCAGTCATGTTATTACTAGGGTTTCCCTTGTGGATCAGCTGGTAAAGAATCTGCCTGCAATGTGGGAGACATGGGTTCAATCCCTGGGTTGGGAAAATCCCCTGGAGAAGGAAAAGGCTAATGTTCTCAAATGACACTGACTGGTCCACTCATACTGTTGTTGGAATTGTCTTTCTTCTAAGCCTGGATAGTAAAATTTCATTCCAGGTGTGACTTCAGAGCTGTGCTTCCTTTGTTCTTTACAATAATTCTGGGTAAATAGCAGGAACTCAGTAAATACCAACTGACTGACTAATTAAAAAAACAAAACAGAAAAAGAAATCTTCCATTGTTAGACTCTATGTAGAAACTGTTTTTCTTCAGCTCTTGGTGAAAACCAGATATTCACTGGATCTTTTATCTTGCACTTGTATGTGCGCTTACTTTTATGTCATCATTTTCCTTGTCTGGGCTTTCCTGGTGGCTCAGAGAGTAAAGAATCTGCCTGCAGTGTAGGAGACCCAGATTCGACCCTTGGGTAGGAAAGATCCCCTGGAGAAGGAAATGGTAACACACACCAGTATTCTTGCCTGGAGAATTCCATGGACAGAGGAGCCTGGTGGGCTAAAGTCCATGATGTCACAAAGATTCAAAAAAGACTGAGTGACTAAGACTTTTCCTTGTCTAGCTGTTTATATTAGCAAAGGATATAATCTAAGAGTGGTAGATTAGTCGTGTTCCATCTTATAACAATTTATCTATCTTTGATGCTTTGCCAAATATGCACACATGGACACATGAATCCTAAAGGAAATATTCTCTCACGTTATTCTCATATATATGTGTGTGTGTGTGTGTGTGTGTACATATATGTGTGTGAGTGTATGTATAAAAAACTGATTTTAGTAGCTGTTTTTAGAATACACATGGGGACAGGGCTGAGGAAAAGAAAAAAAATTGAGCAAAACAACTCATAAATCATTTGTTTAGAGTGAGCATCTCTTCCCAAAGTATTTGTTAAATGCTATTTATATAAACCTTTCTCTGTTCTAAAGAATTGACGGCATCCTGTTTTCTGTGCTATTGCTTATGCTTGACGATGAGTGTTCTTAAAAAGATAACCATAAAATTTATCAGGCATTCTGGGGCATTTTTTGGTCCTATTAATGATTTTGTTGAAAACAGGGCTGAAACAAAACATATGCTGGTCCTGTCCTCAGGAAGCATCAATAAGAATGGGTTTTAAAGTCACTATCACCATGGTGACTAGAGAGATCAGAAAGCCACTATGCTTGATGCAAAAGCATCTGAAAAGTGGCCAAGGTGGTAATGAAAACCATATAACCAGAAGGAGTAAAGCCTATATGATGCTGAAGCGGGGAGTAAAATGATTCAAAGGTGGGAAGAGTGCACAGTAGAGATGGAATTGCTAATCTATCTGAGACTTGATCTCAATATGCAACAATTGAGAGTTTCAATATGAAATTTGAGAATAAATAAATCATTACAATAGTGATGGACATTGCTGTTACCTTTCTGCTTTCTCTGATCTCTATATGTTAGCAAGCTGTGGGCTTAATCTTTCATGCCTCGGGTCTCTCTGCTCTTCATTATGCTGACATTCTTGTATTCTCAGAAAATTTCCATGACCTTAAATAAAATAGCTATATGCTGATGACCCCCAAAATTGATATTTTTGCTCAATTCCAGACTCAGATTTGGATATCTAACTTCCTACTCAGCATCTCTAACTGATAGTCAGTGAACATCTCTACATCTCCAAACCTGATCTCCTGATCTTCTCTAGCCCCAAATCTGTGACTTTTGATTCTTATTAGATAGCAGCTATATCCTGTTCTTGCTCAGGCCAAATACTTTGGTGTAATCTTGACTTTTCTCCTCTTTTTATACCCTACCTCTAGTCATTCAGCCTCAACATTAGAATATACCTAGAATTAGACCACTTCGAATCTCCATTACTAATCTTCATTGTTAATGTTATTTCTTGTCTCAACTAATGCACTGGACTCCCAAGTTGTCTGAAGTTCTGTGCTCCCTGTCCATGCCTTAAACTGTCTGCTGCTGCTGCTGCTAAGTCGCGTCAGTCGTGTCCGACTCTGTGTGACCCCATAGACGGAAGCCCACCAGGCTCCCCCATCCCTGTGATTCTCCAGGCAAGAACACTGGAGTGGGTTGCTATTTCCTTCTCCAATGCATGAAAGTGAAAAGTTAAAGTGAAGTCGCTCAGTCGTGTCTGACTCTTAGCGACCCCATGGACTGCAGCCCACCAGGCTCCTCCATCCATGGCATTTCCCAGGCAGGAGTACTGGAGTGGGGTGCCATTGCCTTCTCTGCTTAAACTGTCTAGTCTCCATGTATTAACTAGAATGTTCCTCTTAAAGCAATAACCAAAAGGTGTCATTGCTCTGTGGCCAATTTTCCAATGGCTTCTGTTTTACTCAGAGGAAAAGGTCAACTTCATTGAGGCATTGATACTGCCTGCTTCCCCTTCTCCCAGATCACCCCAAATTACCTCATTCACCTTAAATCTTTCCTTGCATGTCTCCTTCTCAGTGGGCAGGCAGCCCTTCTCAAAAATTCAGGCAGCCCTTCTTCCTACCATCACCAAAGCATTTACAGGCCTGCTATAATTTTCTTTGGTCCCTGTCATTTATCATCCTCAAATATACTTTGCACTTAATTTCTTTTAATGTTTATATTACATTCTTCCAACAGGAATAGAAACTCCATAAGGACAGAGGTCTTTGTCATTTTTGCTTATAGATAATTATCAAGTACCTTGAACAGTATCTACTAGATGCTGGATAAATATTTGCAGAATGAATAGATAAAGCAAAAAGCCTGGTGACGTTTGAGTAAATGAATTACTTTCTTCACACCTCAAGTTGCAGAAACTGAAGGGATTAAATAAAATGGTCTCTACATGTCAACTCAGTGCAAATGTGTGCATCTTGTATTGATCAAGATGAAGAAATGAAAAAGTTAGAAAAAGCCCCTACTACAGAATATATTTGATCGTGGTTTGATATTCATTGTTTTAAAAAATTTTGGGGGGTACACGTCTCTTTCCCTTCTGGTTTCCTCAGTGTGTATGCCCAGCAGTGGGATTGCTGGATCATAAGGCAGTTTTATTCCCAGTTTTTTAAGGAATCTCCACACTGTTCTCCATAGTGGCTGTACTAGTTTGCATTCCCACCAACAGTGGAAGAGGGTTCCCTTTTCTCCACACCCTCTCCAGCATTTATTGCTTGTAGACTTTTGGATCACAGCCATTCTGACTGGCGTGAAATGGTACCTCATAGTGGTTTTGATTTGCATTTCTCTGATTTCGATATTTGGCAAAACTAATACAATATTGTAAAGTTTAAAAATAAAATAAAATTTTTAAAAAAAATTGTTTTTTTGTTAGGGACTTCCCTGGTGATCCAGTGGCTAGGACTTGGCACTTCCGCTCTTAGGACCGGGTTCAATCCCTGATCAGGGAACTAAGATCCCACAAGCCATGTGACATAGCCATTTATATATAATTAATATCAGTATGTGTAACAATTTTATTTTGGTAAAATTTTAAGGGCTTACCTGTTTGGGATGCAAAATAAAGTATTTATAAATGAACTGATAGGAGATCTAGGATTTTCTTTACAATGCTCCAGGAGAAAAATAAAAGGAATAGATCAAGAAATGGGCAAATTATTGATGTGAAGTGGTAGGTACATGGGGCTTATTATAGTATTCTCTCTAGGTTTGTGTATATTTGCATTTTTCCATAGCAAAAGTTTAAAAGGTGTGGTTTCTAAAATCCCTCCCTACTCAGAATATCTTTTATTGAAGTTAGAATTTGGTAAGTAGATCACTTAATTCACCAGTACTAAGAGACTCATTCATGTCCCCAAGACAAATAAAGGTCTTTCTTCAATATAACTCATCTCGAAGAGCCAACTCACTGGAAAAGACCCTGATGCTGGGAAAGATTGAGGGCAGGAGGAGAGGGGGCCGACAGAGGATGTGATGGTTGGATGGCATCACTGACTCAATGGACAGGAATTTGAGTGAACTCCAGGAGACAGTGAAAGATAGGGAAGCCTGGCATGTTACAGTCCATGGGGTTGCAAAGAGTTGGGCACAACTGAGCAACTGAACAACAGAAATATAACTAAAACAGAAAAGAAGACATAAAGACAGAAAATCCAATATAACCTCATTTATAAACCAAGCTTAACTTTTCAATTATAAAAAATTTTTGTTCAAAATGTGAGTCTATCTAAAGAATTTTAACCAGATTTCCATTCATTTTGAATAATTAATGAAGATAAATGAGTAAGTGATGTTTGCACATTTAGCAATTGTATAAATAGGTATCCTGCATTTCTATTAGCAAAATGGAGCATATTGTTTTCTAAATAAATTCTCACTAAGTCTATTTAATAGCAATAACTATACAATTTGAGCAATAAACTAACTCTTAAACTATGTATTATATGTATCATTGCACATATAAATACTGAAGATTGTCAAGATATTTTAAAAGAAGTATTCTTATTATTTTTCTTCTGCATGTATGTACATAGATACATAGGTCTGGATATAAATTGTGTAATAAATAATGTATAGATGCATAATTGTGTAATCAAGCAATGAAGCACCATTAGCTGAATAAGTTCTGAATCATGAATCACTGTGTTGATAAAACATAGAGGAGAAAGCGATGAGATCATGGATGTAATTTTTTTGACAATGGTCTCATCCCATAAAACATATAGAAGCACAGCACTGTAAATAAGACAGGTGAAGGCAAAATATTTGGGATTTGGCACAAGAGTAAAGTATTATTTTTAATCTTTGGAAATCTAAGGAAATTGATAAGGACAAGACACAGGTAACTGATTAGTGTAACCATTATTCCATGAAGCTGCTTCCTTTTGTTATGGGAAACTATCCTGAGATGGAGCACAAAATTAGTTCCCAAAAATCAGAAATGGTGAACACCTCCTTGTGTTTTATATTGTCATTTTTGTTTCAGGGTCTC